>NC_084793.1:79663441-80267084 GCF_963169125.1 Humulus lupulus
GTACTGGCGCGTCAGACAGCGTCAGCTGTCAGGTGGCAGGTGCACGGCTCGGTTCGGCTCGGCTGGCATGGCTTGCGGCTCGGCTGGCGTGGCTTGGCTGGCCGAATGGAGGGCTGCCAAGTGGCAGCGTGGGGAGCAGATTTTTCTTGGGTTTGGGCTCTATTTTGGGCCTAGTTTTGGGCCATTTCATCTTCAAAAATGCCATTTTCTTCATGATTTCTTCAATTTTAATTCTTTCTTTCTCCTTTCTTTTTCTTTGTGTCAAAAATATATTTTATTTCCTGAAAATTAAACACAAATTAAATTAAAATTAATATTTTCAAATATAAAATATATGACAATAAATCCATGAAAATATTAATTAAAACTTAATTAATTTTACACTTTAAGATTAATAAAATGATATTTTTTAGCACTAATCACAACCCCCAACCAACTTATTGCTAGTCTCTAGCAATTCAAGCGAAATGATAGATGTCAAGATGATATATTTCCGGTCAAAAATTATAAAAGAACTTAAGTATTAACACAAAATGTTAGTAACAAGTCAACAAGAGTTATCAAAATTACTTCGAATAAATCTAGAGTTGTGAGTGTGTGCACCAAACTTGAACCTTCTTACCGCAAACCATAGCACATAAAGCCTTTGAAATTATGCCAAGTAAAAGTCTCAACTCCATTGACCTCTCATGTAATTGAAAATATTTAAAGTTTAAGGGTTTCACTCATGGAGTTGGAAAAGAAGTAAGCACTCATCAAATGGGTATATATTTAGGACAAACTCTTAAATAATTGTTGAAACGAAGATAGGAAATAAACTATTTGGACAACCACCATAAAGAGTACCACAAAACCAGTTTTTCGAGATTTAAAGTTAAATAGACAATCTTTACATTTATTCTAAGAGCCATAAACACACATTTTTTTTTGGACACAAGAGACAACATAATTGAAAATGATAGAAATATTGCTCTTGTGTCTTTCTCCTTTTTTTTCTATATATATATATATATATATTTTTTTTTTCTTTTTTCTTTCTTCTTTTTCTTTTTTTTTTCATTTTCTTTTTCATGGACAACATAATAAAAGGCTCTCTAATAAATTTTTTCTATAGAAAATATTATCCCTAAAACATCATCCATTCATACCACAATACCTTGTCCAAATAATTATAACCATTTCTAAGAATCAATAAAAATTTAAAAGTTGTTTTCTCAAGTCTCACTTCTGATACAAAAGAATGAATTACTTAAACATGGAAAATTTCTAAGCAAATATGTGCTAACAACCATCTTACCACAACATTTGGCATGTGCATTAGGTAACTCTAGAGAAACTCTTAGTAATATAGATGTCAAAAATTGACTTAAAAGTAACATTTTGCAAGAATAAATAAGTAATTTTTAAAAAAAATTTGGCCATGAAAATATTAATATGACAAAAATCAACATGAACGTGCATGAATAAGCTCACCACCCCCAACCAAAATCTGACAGTGTCCTCAATGTCTCAAAAGATAATAAATGCAAAAGAGCAGGGAAAGAGAACACCTGGATAGCGAGCATCGAGTGATAGAGCAAATATTGATTCTCTAAAACATGAAAAACTGAAAACACAAAATGATAACAAATAAAATAAAATGACAAAAGGGAAATAAACAGAAAACAAACCTATGTACAAACAATTTGGAACACTACTCAGACTTGGTAAACCGGTTCCACGAGAGTGACTTCTTCAGGCTGGGTCACCCTCTCTATGTAGTGTTTCAGTCGTTGGCCATTTACTTTGAATTCTCTCCCATCAGTTGGGTCTATGACCTCAACATCACCGTTGGGAAAGACAAATTTCACAACATATGGGCCAGTCCACCTTGATCTCAGCTTGCCAGGGTGGATATGCAGACGAGAGTCATAAAGATGCACTCGTTGGTTTGGCTCAAATTCTTTTCTTAGGATCTACTTGTCATGGGTCACTTTCATTTTAGCCTTGTAAATCCTAGAGTTGTCATAAGCATCGTTCCTTAACTCTTCAATTTCTGACAACTGAAGTTTACGATTGAGTCCTGCAGCCTTAAGATCAAAATTTAGGCTTTTAACTGCCCAATAAGCTTTGTGTTCCAACTCAACAGGAAGGTGGCAGGCTTTACCATAGACTAGCCTATAAGGAGACATACCGAGTTGAGTTTTGTAAGCAGTGCGGTACGCCCAGAGAGCATCAAGAAGTCTTGAGGACCAATCTTTGCAGTCAGGATTAACCGTTTTTTCTAAGATTTGCTTAATTTCTCGATTGGCTAACTCAGCTTGGCCATTTGTCTATGGGTGATAAGGCAATGCAACCTTATGAATTACACCATATTTTTTCATTAAGGTCTCAAAAGAATAGTTGCAAAACTGGGTGCCTTAATCACTTATGATTGTGCGAGGTGTGCCAAACCTAGATAACACATTTTCCTTTAAGAATTTCACAACAGTTGTGTTATCATTATTTCGACAAGGCACAGCTTCCACCCATTTTGAGACATGGTCTATGGCGAGGAGAATGTAAAGGTAGCCAGAAGAAGGTGGAAATGGTCCCATAAAGTCTATCCCCCAACAATTGAATATTTCTATTACAAGAATTGGGTTTAATGGTATCATATGTCGTCGGGACAGGGCACCTAATTTCTGACACCTTTCACATGATCGACAGAAATTGTTAGTGTCTTTGAACAAAGTGGGCCAATAAAGACCACACTGTAAGATTTTTGCAGCAGTCTTTTTCATAGAAAAATGACCACCACAAGCTTCAGTATGACAAAAGTTCAGAACACTAAAAATTTCATCATCTGGAATGCAACGTCTCATAATTTGGTCGGGGCAATACTTGAAAAGATATGGGTCGTCCCAATAAAAGTTACGAACCTCGACCAAAAATTTACGTTTATCTTGTGCACTCCATGCAGTTGGAAGTTCGCCAGTCACTAAGTAATTGACGATATGAGTGTACCATGGAAACTTAGTGACCGCGAAGATATGTTCATCACGGAAGTCATCTCGAATGGCTGGGCCATCAGCGGAATAAGAAAATTCAAGACGAGAAAAGTGGTCCGCTACCATGTTTTCAACTCCTTTCTTGTCTTTTATGGTCAGATCAAATTCCTGTAACAGAAGGATCCACCTAATTAAATGTGCCTTAGCATCCTTTTTAGAAAGGAGGTATTTTAAGGCGGAATGGTCCGTAAAGACTGTGATAGGTGAACCAATCAGGTAGGAACGAAACTTGTCAGGTGCGAATACTACAGCAAGTAACTCTTTTTCAGTGGTAGAATAGTTCATTTGAGCACTGTTAAGAGTTTTACTTGCGTAGTAAACAACGAAGGGCTTCCCTTCCCTTCTTTGACCTAAGACAGCCCCTATAGCATAATTGCTAGCATCACACATGAATTCGAACGGTAAGTTCCAATCTGGTGGCTGAATGATAGGGGCGAAAGTGAGTTTTGCAACGAGTGTTCGGAAAGATTCCTCACACTCAGGTGTCCAACTGAACACAACATCTTTTGCTAGGAGGTTTGATAAAGGGCGAGCAATTGTCGAAAATTTTTGTATGAACCTCCTATAGAATCCTGCATGCCCAAGAAAAGACTGAATGTCTTTAACAGTCTTGGGGGTGGGCAGCTTTGATATGAGTTCAATCTTTGATTGATCAACCTCAATTCCTCATTCCGACACGACATGGCCCAAGACTATGCCTGATGGTACCATGAAATGACACTTTTCCCAGTTGAGTACCAAGCCTTTCTCTTTGCAACGTTTAAGCACAAACTCTAAATTGAGAAGGCTTGATTCAAAGGAATCTCCAAAGACTGTCAAATCATCCATGAATACTTCCATACATTTCTCGATCATATCACTAAATATGCTCATCATGCATCGCTGGAAAGTGGCTTGAGCATTGCACAGGCCAAATGGCATACGCCGGAAGGCAAAATTACCAAAAGGACAAGTGAATGTGGTCTTATCCTGATCTTCTAAGGCAATCTCAATTTGGTAATACCCTGAATAACCATCGAGAAAACTATAGAAAGGAAGACCTGCCACACGTTCCAATATTTGATCGATGAATGGAAGTGGAAAATGGTCTTTGCGGGTGGCTGCATTTAACTTTCTATAATAAATGCACATGCGCCACCCAGTTGTGACCTAGGTAGGAACAAGTTCCCCTTTTTCATTTTGTACCACTATTACCCCAGATTTCTTGGGAACAACCTGAGTTGGGCTGACCCATTTACTGTCAGCAACAGGATAGATTATGCCAAAATCCAAAAGTTTCAAGACTTCAGTCTTAACTACTTCCTTCATCGTTGGGTTCAATCTTCTTTGAGGGTCACGACGTGGTATAGCCCCATCTTCCAATTGAATGTGATGGGAGCAAATTAATGGACTAATACCTTTGATGTCAGCTATCGTCCATCCTAATGCACGTCTTTGTTCTTGCAACTCATTGATGAGTTGGCGCTCTTGTGTGGCAGTGATCTTGGAGGATATTATGACAGGAAAAGTGTTGTCAGCTCCCAGGAAAACATGCTTTGGGCCAACTTTGGTTTAGGAGCTTGTTCAATGGATGGTTTTGGTGTTTCTCGATCTTGAGGGAGTTCCTCAAAGATTGGATTCCAAAACATGGTTCTTCTAGCCTGTGAGTGTTTGATGATTTTAGGGTTGATTACAGACTCATCGGGCTCAGAACTTTTTGAAATTTGGAAGAGGTTATTAAAATGATTAGATGTGTATTTTGATTTGACCTCTTCCGAAATAAGTGTATCGATCAGATAGGATTGGAAACACTCATCGTTGTCAGGTGGTTGTTTGCCGATGTGGAAAACATTCACTTCTAGAGTCATGTTCCCGAAAGAGATTTTCATGAGACCATTCCTACAGTTAATGAGTGCATTAGATGTTGCAAGGAAAGGCCTACCAAGAATGATGGGAATTTTGGACTCTATACTCACTTCAGATTGAGTGTCCAAGATGAGAAAATCAACAGGGTAATAGAATTTTTCAATTTGAATCAGAACGTCTTCTACTATTCCCCGAGGTTTCTTAACTGGTTGATCAGCCAATTGTAGCACCACAGATGTGGGCTTGAGTTCTCCTAGACCTAATTGCAAGTATATTGAATATGGCATGAGATTTACACTTGCTCCTAAGTCTAGAAGTGCTTGACCAAATTCCTGTTCCCCAATTTGACATGAGATGGTGGGACAACCAGGATCTTTGTACTTAGGCGGTGTTTTGCAGTCAATTACCGTGCTAGTTTTTTCTGCCAAGAATGCAATTTTCTTGACATGGTGCTTTCTTTTAACGGTGCATAAATCCTTGATAACCTTGGCATAAGCTGGCACTTGTTTGATCACATGCAGCAATGGCAAGTTGATCTTCACTTGTGTTAAAAGGTCTAGGATTTCACCATGATTTTCCAGTACCTTTCCAGTGGATTTCAAAGCTTGAGGAAAGGGTGCCTTTACTGGAATGCTTATTGGCACATCATCATCTGGAGTTGGCATTGACGTACTCATTGTCTTAGTTAACGGTGAAACCGTACTTTGACCACTTCGAGTAGTGATGGCATTAACCTCTTTGAAATTTTTATCTGCAGAGGAGGAGGTTTGTTCCATGTGTTGCCCTTTTTGATGGATTAGAGGTTGAGCAGGAAGTCTCCCATGCTCTTGAATCGCCAAAGTAGTGTTTAGCTTTGTCATTTGGATTTTCATGTCCTTCATTTCATCTACCAGTTGTGTGAAACAAGATTTGAGCTCTTGAGTTGAGGCTATCTGAGTTTGCGCAAGCATTTGCAAAGTATTCTCAAGAGAATTACTTGACTGCATGTTATTTGAGGAGTGTTGTATGATTTAGGTGGTTGTTGCTGCTCAGGCCTCCATTGGCTTCCAGATGCTTGGTTCGAATCCTTCCAGCTGAAATTTGGATGGTTGCGCCAACCAAGATTGTAAGTGTTTGAGAAAGGGTTATAAGGCTTCTTGTAATCCCCTAAAGCATTGTTGTGTTCCTCATTTCCTCCTCTTAGCTCACCAAGAGTTGGGCACTCTTGCAGTTGATGTTCCGTCCCTCCACAGATGAAGCATGGATCTCGTGTCTCGACCTTTGCAGCCATGTGGATTCCTCTACCTTCTTGAGATTTGAAAGCCTAGAATTGTTGTCTTAATGATTCAATTTGGCTTTTGACGTTGCCATCTTCCCTTAATTGGTAGATTCCAGTTGATCGTGGCTTGTCCATAGGACTCGGTCCATTCCATGTGTAGGACTTTTCAGCAAGATCGTCGAGGTACTCGAAAGCTTCATCGGAATCTTTTTGAAGGAATTCGCCATTGCACATCATTTGTACGAATTATCTTTGTCCGGTTGTGAGACCGTCATAGAAATAGCTGATCAGACGCCATCTTTCGTATCCATGATGTGAGCATTGATTTATCAAATCTCTAAACCTCTCCCAGACCTGATGGAAAGTTTCATGGTCTTTCTGGATGAAGGTAGAGATTTGCCTCTTAAGGCTGCTAGTCTTATGGGGCGGGAAATATTTGGCAAAGAATGATTTTGTCATTTCGTCCCATGTTCCGATAGATCTAGGCCTTAAGGAATACAACCAACTTTTTGCTTTGTCTTTGAGTGAGAAAGGAAAGAATTTCAATCTCACAATGTTAGTGACATCAGCTCGGTTGTTGAATGTAGCCACCACCTCTTCGAATTCCCAAATATGCACGTACAGACTCTTATTTTCCAACCCATGGAAGGTTGGTAACTGGTAAATCATGCCGGGTTTGAAATCGAAATTTGGCATATTGTTGGGATACATTATGCATGAAGGTGTGGCTATACGCGTAGGATGTAAATATTCCTGTAGCGTTCTTGGTTGGACTTCATCTTGATGAGCCATCGTGGGTGGTTCGGGAAGTCTCGGTGAATCGGGAGTGTTTGAACGAATGGAAGAAAACGACGAACTAGGAGAGTTGTCTAAAGTTTCTACTTGTTGTCTCACAAATCTCCCTAGTGCGTCTCTATTTCATGGCATAAATATATATATATTTTTATTTTGTAAGTATTATAAGCGCAAATGTATAATAATGTAATAAGTATACACCAAAAATGTTCCCAGGCCAATTGGAAAGGCTGCCAAGGTACCACTTTAGGCCCAAGAGCTTTTCTAGAACTCCCCAAGGTTCTTAGAAAAGATTGGAGGGTAACGCTAACACAAGCCTTATTTAAGAACCAATTTTTCTAAGACAGAACAAGTTTGGTTTTTACTAATTTCCAAAATTACACAAATGTTCTCAATACTTTGTTTGATTTTTTTTTTAAATTTTATGATTTAAAATTTTATGCTTTTTTCGGAAAAAAAACCTAAATCTAGAAAATGAAATTCTAAACCTAAAAATAAAAATAAAAAATTGAATAAATAAAAAAATAAAAATTACTAAGGAAAAATAAAATAAAAGATAAATTAAAAATTATATTACTTTTTTTTTATATAGAAAGAAAAAAAAATTAATTTACTATGCAAACCTTTAATTGTAGAATTATCTCCCCGACAACGGCGCTAAAAATTGATATCGCCTAATAAATTCCTAAGCGGTCGCAGTAGTAATCGGGCTATGTCGTATCCATAGAGAGGTAGAATAAAAAATTAAAAGAAAGATTAGTAAATTAAAAATAATAAACTTTGGAAAAATGTAAATTTGAAAAAGAATATAAACATTAAATGAATAAAATCGAGGAATTAGAATCAGAAAGAAAGTATGGAAGGCATAAGTTTCATTCATGCAAACATATATATATTTTAATAAAATTGATTCATTCTACTCAACTATAATTCTACACCATTAATTATAGTTGGAAAATATATATAATAAAGCTCACCTTAAAATATGTTCTTTAATTAAATTATACTAACTTCTAATTTTAAAAACTTGGCCGTGGTGGTCAAGCGGCCGCACATGTACACATCACCACCTAAGCTCTCCACTTAAGGTTGGGTGAGCTTTTCTTTCCCTTTACATGCACCACATAGCACCCATGCGCCAAGGCCCAGCAAGAAAACACAATAAAGCATGATATAATATCATCAATGATCATAATAATCATTCAGGACCATCAGTCCAAACAAATAGGTGACAATCGCAAAAGTCACTAAATTGGGTCTAGCTCCCTTTATCCTTGTGACGATAGGGTCTCTAGGGCTTAATAGATAAGTGAACTTTTATTAGTTCGAGCACGATAGGTGCATGGTGACTAGTCACCAACATAACCTTCCTCATGACCTTAGAGTCATAACCCTGGAATAGTGTTCCCTAGCCATGTGACAAACAGTCACCTGGGCCATAGGCCATGGCTCTAGTAACTAGTCTTAGACTAGACAAGCGCTTATAAGTTCATCGACCTCAGGTTCGGTCCAACGTTAATGCCTTAGAGCCATTCAACACTGATATCGATTAGATCTAATCTTCATTTGGCCTTGCGTTCATGACACTATGCCATTTCTGACTCTTGGGTCAGTGTCCCTGACTAGTCAGTACATATACAGGTAAACAACATTCGCTAGCATTTAATAGGCAATCCATGTCCACATTTATCAATCAACATGCCTCAATAACAAACACGCATGTCATACATACACAGGGTGCAGTTTTCTTACCTTAGGTTCGAGCGAGAATTAATAATAAGAACGACTCCTGAGAACAATCGACCTTTTGGTCCCTTAGCGGTTACCTGGTCATAACCAATTATGGGATTCCATTAATAAAATGAATAACAAAGGGTTCCCAAACCAAAACCTAGCCTCCGAGACATCGAATACTACTAAACCGAGTAGTAGGATCGACCCCGAGGCCTAAGGCTAGCATCCCCGAGCCAAAAACCCATTTCTGGCCAAAATGCCACTAAGGGCCACAGCCCTCCTTGGCCATGGCGTGGCCCACCCCTCAAATAGAGGCGGCCTCCTTCAGCACCCTTCAAGGGTCGCGGCCCTCCGTGGCCATGCCGCGGCCCAACCCCCAGTTCAGCCAATACCCTGGTTTTTTCTTCCCTTGTGATTTCCCTTGGAGGCAACCTTTCAAAACAAGTTCAAACACCACTCAAACATCCAATACAACCCCTAAACTTGATCTATAACACTCCCTCATCAATACCCAAGTTAAACCCCAACCAAAACTTCCATTAATTCCAACTATCCACAAAGAAATCATAAGCTGAAAACTAAAACCAAAACAGAGCATACCAGAAAACTAATGGCTGAAAACTTACCTCAAACTCAGGTTGTGATGCTCTTCAATGGTGGAACACTCTCCCAAACTCCCAAGGTCTACTTCCCAAGATAGAATCCTCAACAAGATCACAAAAATCACAAAGAAGATGAAGGAGGAGGAAGGTACGGGTAAGCTTCAAGACTTGCTCTATTTTCTCTCTGTTTCACAGCCTAAAGGGTTTATATCTATCCTAGGGGTAAAAAGACCATTATACCCCTAGGTCAATTAAGGGTTTCTAAAGTCTCCCAAGGGCAAATTTGTCCTTTCCAACCTATCTCATTAATCATAATTAACGTTCTCCAATTCCCGCTATTCTCGATAATCACAAACACCAATAATTTATATCCCATTACCATTTAATTCCCGAGAACGCTCTAATCATTAAAATCACCCCGAGACTCATCCCGAGCCCTGAACTTAAACCTATTATGACTAGACTTCTAATCAATAATCCAAGATCGTCTCATGCCGAATAGCTTGAACAAGCCCACATTATAATGTGGTCTCAACAACATATCATCGACATGCATACAAATATACAATTATACCCTCAACGGGCCAAATTATCATCACACCCGTGTAATTAAAATGTGGACCCACATGCATGCATTTAACATCATATTATAATATAATTCACATATACATGCATATATTCATTTAATGGCATAATTAAACAAGTATGGCCCTCCCGGCCTACTAATCCCGCCATTAAACCTCATCGGAGAATTCAGAGCATTACAACTATCCCCTCCTTACAGAAATTTCGTCCTCGAAATTTACCTGAACATCTCGGGATACTGACTCCGCATATCTGATTCCAGCTCCCAGGTTGCTTCCTCGACCTTGTTGTTCCTCCACAATACCTTAACCAAAGGTATCGTCTTATTCCTGAGGACCTTGTCTTTTCTGTCGAGTATCTGAACTGGCTGCTCCTCAAAGGAGAGATCTGACTCAAGCTCCAAATCTTCATAGCTCAAAATATGGCTCACATCAGATACATACCTCCGAAGAGCTGAAACACGAAATACATTATGCATAGCTGACAACGCCGGAGGCAAAGCCAATCTGTAAGCCACCTGACCAATCCTCTCTAGGATCTCAAATGGACCTACAAATCTAGGACTCAGCTTTCCTTTCTTCCCAAACCTTCTCACCCCTTTCCAAGGCGAGACTCTAAGGAAAACATAGTCTCCCACTTGGAACTTCATGTTCCTGCACTTGGGATCTGCATAGCTCTTCTGTCTACTCTGAGAAGCGAGCATCCGGGCTCTAATCTTTTCAATGGCCTCACTGGTCCTCTGAATTGCCTCAGGACCTAAGTATCTCCTTTCACCTGTCTCATCCCAATGAATGGGAGATCTGCACTTCCTACCATACAGCATCTCATAAGGTGCAACTCCAATGGTAGACTGATAACTGTTATTGTAGGAGAACTCTATCAAAGGCAGATACTTACTCCAAGATCCACCAAAGTCCAGCACACATACTCTCAGCATGTCTTCCAGAATCTGGATCGTCCTCTCAGATTGCCCATCTGTCTGAGGATGATAAGCTGTACTGCACTTCAGTTGTGTCCCCATGGCCTTCTGTAAACTCCCCCAAAACTTGGAAGTAAAAGTAGGGTCCTGATCTGACATGATCGACCTAGGTGCTCCATGGAGGCGCACGATCTCCCTCACATAGAGATCTGCATACTGGTCAACTGTATAAGTAGTCCTCACTGGCAAGAAGTGAGCTGACTTGGTGTAGCGATCCACTATCACCCAAATAGAATCATGTTGACCAACATTTATGGGTAAGCCCACCACAAAATCCATTGTGATATCTTCCCATTTCCATTCTGGGATATCCAGAGGCTGCAATAACCCTACTGGCCTCTTATGCTCAGCCTTGACCTGTTGACATGTCAAGCACTTAGCCACATACTCTACAACATCTCTCTTCATCCCCAGCCACCAATACAACGATCTCATATCCTGGTACATCTTCGTGGTGCCTGGATGCAAAGAGTAAGGTGTAGTATGAGATTCATCCAGAATCTCTCGCCTCAAAGCAGTGTCTAGCGGAACACATATCCGCCCCTTGTATCTCAGCAAGCCTAACTCAGACAATGTATAATCTATGGATGCTCCACCCAGGACATCCTCTCTGATCTTGAACAGCTGTGGATCACTCGGCTGACCTTCCTTGATCCTCTCCAACAGCATAGACTGTAGTGTAATATTAGCCAACTGTCCCACCAGCAACTCTATACCAGCTCTAGTCATATCATCTGCTGACTCTATGGCTATCAGCCTCATACCCCTATAATTAAAATGTAGACCCACATGCATGCATTTAACATCATATTATAATATAATTCACATATACATGCATATATTCATTTAATGGCATAATTAAACAAGTATGGCCCTCCTGGCCTACTAATCCTGCCATTAATCCTCATCGGAGAATTCGGGGCATTACAACCCCTCATTGTATTTTATCCTTAAAACACTTAGTTCCTTGTAAATGATATTTTAGTAAACTAATTTAATTATTGAAATGAGATTTCTATCATTTAACACCTTGAACCAAACTAAAAGGAGACCATCATTTCAGTTCTTAATTAGAAGCTATAGATGTTCATATCTATGATTAACACTCCCACTCAATTATACTACCGAGTTCCCAAGATGTAAGTATGGGCTAGTCCGTAGGGTAAGCTGCTAACGAACAAGTCAAAGAACTTAAATAATACAATCAGTTAGAATACTAACCACTTAGAATTGAGATTGAATTGACCTATGATCAACTATATGATATGACTAGAATAGATAATAACGGTATGTTTACTTATCTTATCCACTGTCAAAATCAGTCTTGTCCGATGTAACAAATACATCCGATCTTATCTACTTTGGTAATGTTATGGAAAGAACATAACACCACAATGTGTAAGTAGATGATATCGTAGATTGGCAAGGCAGTGTAAATCCTGTGCACTGACTAATCTTAGGACTAACTTATTTTGAACATATAATCATATTTATATTCCATTGTGATTACGTCACTATAAATACGATTAGATATATGCTCGGGATTTAATAGAAGTTTATATTAAACAAATAATCATGAAAAAAAACATGTGAGCAAAATGATTGACCAAGTCAAAAAATGATTTCTATTCTTTAATTGATAATAAATGAGATTACAAAGAAATTGGGTTTCAGTTGGGGCATAAAACCCCAACAAACTCCAACTTGCACTAATCGAACCTAATGCCTTAATTCTACTAATCCCATTTCCTTGATATGCTTATCAAATGTAGCTTCTGGTTGTGTCTTTGTAAAAAGATCTGCAAGATTGTCTTCAGATGCAACTTAAATACTTAAGGATATTCTTAACTGTTATGCAATGTTCCGTTCCTGGGTTTGAGTGATACCTGCTCACTACTCCCATTGTATATCAGATATTTGGTCTAGTACACAACATAGCATACATCAGACTTCCAACTGAAAATGCATAAGGAACTTTTCTCATTGCATCTTCCTCTTCGGGAGTCTGGGGCGACTGCTTCTTTGAAAGATGAATTCCATGGCGGGATGGTAGACGCCCTTTCTTGGAATTTGTCGTTGAGAAATGTTCAAGCACTTTATCTATGTAAGCTGCTTGAAATAGAGCTAAGAGTTTGTTCTTTCTATCCTTGATGATTTGGATACCTAGAACATAACTTACTTCACCCAAATCCTTCATCTGGAATTGAGTGCTCAGACAATTCTTCACATTTAATAATTTCTTAACATTGTTTCCAATGAGTAAGATATCATCTACATAAAGAACCAAGAATACCACTATTTGAGTTTCCTTCTGTTGGTAAACATAGGGCTCATCAATATTTTGTTCAAAGCCATAGGTTTTGATTATTTCATCAAACCTAAGATTCCAGGAATGACAAGCTTGCTTAAGTCTATAATGGACCTATTCAACTTGCAAACTTTTCCTTCATGTCCGGCTACTTTAAATCCTTCTAGTTAATCCATATAAATGACTTCGTCAAGCTTTCCATTAAGAAAAGTTGTCTTGATCTCCATTTGTCAGATCTCATAGTCGAGAGCGACTGCTGGATAGGAGGATGCGAATGGACTTGAGCATGGCTACCGGACTAAAAGTTTCCTCATAGTCCACGCCTTCTCTTTAGGTATAACCTTTTGCCACTAATCGAGCTTTATAAGTCTCGATATTTCCATCAACACCTCATTTCTTCTTGTACATCCATCTGCACCAATGGCCCTAAAGTCACTAGGTGTTGCCACAAGATCCCAGACGGAATTTGAGTACATGGACTACATCTCCTATTTCATGGCTTCGAGCCATAGTTCCTTTTCATGGCTAGCCATTGCCTGTTTGAAAGACAATGGATCATCATCACTAGTGTCACCAACTATCATATTGGTTTCACCATCCAAACCATAGCGAACTGGGTTCCTCGAAACCCTCCCACTACGACGAGGCTCTGTGACTGTTTGCTCAGGAACAATATTACTTTCTTCATTTAAGTCGACTTGCGTCATTTGGACATGAAGAGTGGGAATTTCATCATCAACTCGCATTGATGATGATGGAACATTGGTTGGAGTCAATTCTTGAACCATCTCCTCTAAAACTACTTTGCTGCGTGGTTTGAAGTTTTGGACATGGTCATTTTCCAGAAAAGTAGCATTCGTAGAAGTAAACTCTTTCTTTTCTGAATGACTATAGAAAAATTCCACCCCGAGTCCCTTTAGTATAGCTAACAAACATGCAAACTTCAGTTTGCGGTTCTAGCTTTCCTTCCTTTTTCCTCAGGACGTGGGTGGGACACCTCAGATTCTATAATGGTGTAAACTACGTTCACGACCATTCCAGTGTTTTAAAGGTGTTTTGGGGATTGATTTAGATGGCACGACCTTGAGAATGTCGTTCACGGCTTCAATTGCATGTTCCCAGAATGAAGTTGGTAGAGTTGAGTAACTAAGCATGCATTTAACCATTTCCAATAAAGTTCTGTTCCGGCGTTTCGCTACACCATTTTGTTGCAGAGAACCTGGGGTAGTAAGTTGTGATAAAATCCCAAGTTCACTTAAATGATCTTGAAACTGCATATCCAAATATTCTCCACCCATATCAAATCGCAAGATCTTTAACATTTTACCTAATTGGTTCTGAGCCATCGCTAGGAATTCCTGAAACTTTGAAAATGTTTTTTATTTCTGATGCATTTGGTAAAGACATGAGTATCTAGATTAATTGTCATTGAAAGTGACGAAATACTCAAAACCACCCCTAGTTTGTACATTCAAAGGTCCACAAACATCTGAATGCACAAGTCCAAGTGGTTCCTTGGCCCTATCACCCTTTGCAGAGAATGGACGCTTGGTGAGTTTGCCTTTTAGACAAGATTCACAGACAAGTAATTAACCTAAGGTGAGTTCCCTCAAAGGCTCGTCCTTTGTAAGTCTTTGAATCCTATCATAGCCAATGTGACCTAGTCTCAAATGCCATAAATTCGTCATATTATCATTATTAGTCTTTTGACATTTATTGGTCCTAAGATTAGCTACTTTGAATAAATCATTGTTAAGAGCGAGGGGTTCACTAGGTCACAGAATATAAAGCCCATTTTCAAACATGCAATACACAATATTGATCCATGGAAAGAAATAGATATATTAGAACTTGTGAAAGTCATAATAAATTGTTCTAATTGCAACATGGAAACTAAAATTAAATTTCTACTAAAATCCAGAATAAAAAATACATCAGTTTAAATTAAGTATTTATTTCTGAACTTCAGATGAGCACTTCCTCTAACTTGGACCGCAACGAACACTCCGTTCCCAACTCTAAGCTTTAAGCCCCCTTTGTCCACTTCCTCCCACGATTCAAGAAGCTATAAAGAGTTACAAACATGGTTAGTAGATCCAGAATCAATAATCCAAACAGATTTATCATTCTCTAAAACACATGTTTCCAAGATAAATGAACTATAATCATTACCTTTGTTTTTCACTGCTAGAAACTTGGGGCAATCTCATTTCCAATGCCCCTTCTCTTTGCAGTGAAAACTCTTACCTTTACCTTTCTAGTTTTTATTATTCTTCCCCTTAGGTTTCTATGCACTTGGTTTTGCACTCGTCTTTGTAGCCTTTGCAGGCTTTGGGTTTTTGTTTTTTCCACCTTTCCTCTTCTTTCCAACTTTCGAAGACGAAGCTAGGTTAGCTTCAGCCTTAGCTGGACCAACAGCAACAGCAGCAGTCTTATTTTCTCCTGCTTTACTAGGTCTAGCCACGATAGGCTCAATAATCTGAAGCTCCTCGATGAGTTGCATCAGACCATAGTTGAGTTCATCACGAACGTACAGACACGGTGCCATCCGAGAATTTACGGCGCCATCACGAACGTGCAGAGACAGTGCTATCCAAGCATTTACGGTGCCATCAAGAGCATTGACTGTGCCATCACAAATGTTCAGAAACGGTGTTCGTTCTGCGGATTCCTCAATCATGACGAACTCAGAGTTGTCACCAATCAACTCTATGTTGATATTCTGCTTCCAATTGAGGAAGTTTTCTCCAGTGAGTTTCTCCATCGAATGTTGAGAAAGGATGGGAGTAGACACAGACACTACTTAACTTAAAACTAGAAATTATCAATAAAATAGAAATCAATCACTTTTGCCCAATAAAACTTCTATTCACTCTAATTTCAAGAAATAGCACAACATATATCAAAAATATGTAAGATATGAGAAAAAATACCAAAAACAATCATATCTCTATTTCTTTAGGTTTTTAACTAATATATGATATCATTGTCCTGGTTGGCGAGAGTCAAAAATACCACTAGTTAAATGGAGTTGTAAACTCATTTAATAATGGACACCATTATTAACAACCTACTATTCGATCAAAATAAGAAAACAAAATCTCTTATTTTATAAGCTAGACCCACGGTTTTGATAATCATAGATTTAGTCCCAGTAGTCACTGTTGGGGTGAGTCTAGTAGAATTTTGACCTATAATTATCTATCTTTCGAAATTTAACCTTGTCAAAATAACTAATGAACACATTCCATAGGGGGATGAATAAAAGTGTCTCGAGGCCCCATTAAGCTATTGACTATGTTAAACCAACGGTGGAGATTGAGTAAAAATTCTTAAAATAAGCTCATTATAAAATTAAAAAAATTATATTTTTATTATTAATTTTCGAAAATTAATGACTGGTTCTCCAAAATATTGTAAGATTAGAATTTTTAAAAACCAAAGTCCTATAATTTCCTATTAATTCTAAAGTGTCACATTGAAACAAATTCAATTAATTTAGAATTAATTTGTTGCTAATAAATATTTAGGTTTAACTAATATAATGAACCTATACAATTAAGTCCAACTCAGGTAAATGGGCCTTAACAATTGGGCTTGTATGGAGGAGGGTTGGGTCCAGTGTGTCGTTTCCACTACAAAGGCCCCCAATCTTCCATACAAGATCCAAAAGACAGGAATTTAAATCTTCGTTTTATTAATTGTTATTAATTGATTTGACCTACTATACTCATGCAAAGCAAATGGGCCTTTACAAGTGGAATCACCCACAAGAGAGGAATTTAAACTTTACATTTTATAATGGGCCCAAATAAAACTTATCATTTTATGAATATTTTATTTGGGAAAAATCATATATCTAGCAAACATATAGGCCACTATATGCATCTAAGCCCAATTGCAAAAATATCATATATAGTGCAAATAGACATGTTATAATTGGATGGGCCTAATCATGTTACTATATGAGCAATTCTATGAATTTATGCAAAAATACCACAATTTATTTTATTTGCAAAAATTCCACAATTAATTATCTAGAATTTATCAAAAAATTCGAATTAATTAATTGTTTACAAAAAATTTATTAACAATTGCCAAAAGTTCATTTAAATTCCATTTATCAACAATCATCTTGGTTTAAGTTAATTTGAAAAATATTAATTTAATATAAATAGGATTTATCAACAATTAACCAAAGTTAATTTAAATCCCATTAAAAAAATATTTTGATAATTGGTTGAAAAAAATTATATTTTTCAAAATTTAACCAATTTTAAATTTTAAAATCAATATCTTAACTGTTTTTCAAAAATATTTTGTGTTGTTACAACTATAAGCAAATATTTTAACAATTTTAAAAAATATATATTAATAGTTATAACAACCCTAAAATATCTTAAAACAGTTAAACAAATTCAAATATCCATGAAAATATCTAACTAACAAATTTCAAATAATTTAAATATTAAAAACTATAGAACAAACATATGTTTATATTTTCAAATAAAAATTTAATAAAATATCAAGAATTTAAAAGAAAATATCTTAAATATCTGATATCTTAATTCGAATATTTTAATATATTAAAAGATTTAAAAGTAAGTTGTTAGTCTATTTTTAAATTTGAATTTGAATCTTTGTAGAAAATATCTAATTATTTAAATCTCAACTAACAAAAATATCTTATTTTTAAATGCAAAAACAAATCTCTAATTTTGGCTTTGATTATAAATAATTAATTTTCACAATTTTAATTTCTTTAATTTAACAAAAAATAAAAAATTCTAGATGAATTGTACCCGTTTCGGGTACTGTTCACCGAATGGCCTGGCTGCAAGGGGAGCACGCGTGAGGGTGCACTGGCGGCCGAGGAGGTGCGCGCGCAGGTGAGGAGACGCGGGCGTGTGCGCACTGGGCGTGCGCATGGCAGCCAGAGGAAAAATTTTATAAAAAAAAATTGAGCAATTTTTCAAACCGAAAACGCTTTGTAATTAATTTTTTAACATGTTTTACACAAAATGAAACATTTATAAAACTTAATGGCATAGAAAACACAACAAAATAACCTAAAAATTGTTAATAATCACATAAAATCAATATGCTTCATAAAAACATGAAAGTCCATCCAATTATTCAAACACATCAAATAATCCAATTTTTAACATGTTCATGCATGAAAATAAAGATTACCAAAGGCTCAGAGGCCAATTGTAAGGAAAACTTATACAATGTCTTTATTTATTTTCATGTAGATTTAATACTAAACAAATTAATATGAGATAACCTAGAACATGTTTCTAAAATTGAATATAAAGAGAAACAATGATAAGAATACTTACATTATACACAGCGGAATGAATGAGTCATTCCTTCAGTTTCTCTAACCCTTGTATCCTTTCTGTCGCAGTGTATTATCAAGAAACTGATTCGATCTTCTATTATCTTCATAGTCTTCCAAAGTATCCTTGGAATCACCTAGACTAGAGTGGGAAATTCTCAACACATGAGATAGATACTGAGAGAAGAAGAGAAAAGAATAATAAGAGGTTAGAAAAGTACTTATGTTTAGAGAGGATCTAAAACTATCAGAAAACCAGTGATTAAACTTATGTCTGTCATCTTGTGACTTATGTTTTCTTCTCTCACTTAGCACTCCTTTTATAGACTCAATTACGCCATTTAATTTAATTAAAAAATCAATAAAATAATATCCAATAACAGCCCTAGGTCGAAATTATTATGGGCTTTAGGCCCGTGAAATTTCTCATTTGATTATAAACCCATTGGACTTAAAATCAAGGCCTACATTATTTTCTATTGATTTATTTAATTAAATAATTATTTAAATCCTTTATCAAATTAATTATTTATAATTTGAACCTTGAATTAAACTTATTTATTAATTTAGATAACAATTTATCTTAACTAATAAATATGCCCTAATTTCTCATTTCTTCTCAAAATTACATAATTCTGTGAAACTATCCAAAATTGACCTGGTCAACTTTGATAATTCTAATTGATAATTAAATCAATTAATTGAGACTATCTAGATGATTTTATCCAAGGTACAATGGGGACCATGGGCGTATGAAATCAAGCTCCAATAAGTTATCATAAATCTAACAAATAAATTTACTAACTTATTAATTCCTCTGACTTCACTAAAGACTCGGAATTGCACTCTTGAATTCATATAACGCTCTATAAAAAATATAGATACGCTATTAGTTATCCATTGTTACAACCATAATTGTCACTCAATCCTCTATAGACGGTCTACAATGAGATGGGACTCAAATACTGTTTTACCCCTCATTGTATTTTATCCTTAAAACACTTAGTTCCTTGTAAATGATATTTGAGTAAACTAAGTTAATTATTGAAATGAGATCTCTATCATTTAACACCTTGAACCAAACTACAAGGAAACCATCGTTTCACTTCTTCATCAGAAGCTATACATGTTCATATCTATGATTAACACTCCTACTCAATTATACTACCGAGTTCCCAAGATGTAAGTATGGGCTAGTCCGTAGGGTAAGTTGGTAACGAAATAGTCAAAGAACTCAAATAATACAATCAGTTAGAATACTAACCACTCAGAATTGAGATTGAATTGACCTATGGTCAACTATATGATATGACTAGAATAGATAATAACGGTATGTTTGCTTATCTTATCAACTGTCAATATCGGTCCTGTCCGATGTAACAAATACATACGTTCTTATCTACTTTGCTAATGTTTTGGAAAGAACATAACACCACAATGTATAAGTAGATGATATCGTAGATTGGCAAGTCAGTGTAAATCCTGTGCACTGACTAATCTTAGGACTAACTTATTTTGAACATATAATCATATTTATATTCCATTGTGATTACGTCACTATAATTACGATTAGCTATATGCTCTGGATATAATAGAAGTTTATATTAAACAAATAATCATGAAAATAAAACATGTGAGCAAACTGATTGACCAAGTCAAAAAATGATTTCTATTCTTTTATTGATAATAAATGATATTACAAAGAAATTGGGTTTTAATTAGGGCATAAAATCCCAACATCTGATAGGGGTGGATAATGTTTGGATATGCAGTTTCAAGATCATTTAACTGAACTTGGGATTTTATCACAACTTACTGCCCCGGGTACTCCGCACCAAAATGGTGTAGTGGAATGCCGGAACAGAACTTTATTGGAAATGGTTATATGCATGCTTAGTTACTCAACTCTACCAACTTTGTTCTCGGGACATGCAATTGAAACCACGAACGACATTATGAATGTCGTGCTGTCCAAATCAATCCCCAAAACACCTTTAGAATGCTGGAATGGTCGTGAACCTAGTTTACGCCATTATAGAATCTGAAGGTTTCCCGCCCACGTCTTGGGGAAAAAGGAAGGAAAACTAGAACCGGGAATCGAAGTTTGAATGTTTGTTGGCTATCCTAAAGGTACACGGATTGGAATTTTCTATAGTCATTCAGAAAAGAAAGTGTTTACTTCTACGAATGATACATTTGGAAAATGACTATTTCCAAAACTTTAAACCACGCAGCAAAGTAGTTTTAGAGGAGATGGTTAAAGAATTGACTCAAACCAATGTTCCATCGTTATCAACGTGAGTTGATGATGAAATTCCCACTCTTCATGTTCAACCAACGGAAGTCGATTTAAACGAAGAAAGTACCACAGTCACAAAGCCTTGTCGTAGTGGGAGGGTTTCTAGGAACCCAGTTTGCTGTGGTTTGTATGATATAGTTGTTGGTGACACTAGTGACAATGATTTGCTGTCTTCCAAACAGGCAATGGCTAGCCCTAAAAAAGAACTATGGCTTGCAGTCATGAAACAGGAAATGGAGTCCATGTACTCAAATTTCGTCTAGGATCTTGTGGAAGCATCGAGTGACTTTAGGGCCATTGGGTGCAAGTGGATCTACAAGAAGAAATGAGGTGTTGATGGAAAGATCAAAACTTATATAGCTCGATTAGTGGCAAAGGGTTATACCCAAAGAGAAGGCGTGGACTATGAGGAAACTTTTAATTTGGTAGCCATGTTAAAGTCCATTCGCATCCTCCTATCCACACTAGCCGTTCTTGACTATGAGATCTAGAAAATGGACGTCAAGTCAAATTTTCTTAATGGGAAGCTTGATGAAGTCATTTATATGGATCAACCTTAATGATTTAAAGTAGCTGGACAAGAAGGAAAAGTTTGCAAGTTGAATAGGTCCATTTATGGCTTTGAACAAAATATTGATGATCCTTGTGTTTACCAACTGAAGGCAAATCAAATAGTTGTATTCCTAGTTCTTTATGTAGATGATATCTTACTCATTGGAAACAATGTTAAGAAATTATCAGATGTGGAGAATTGGCTGAGCACTCAATTCTAGATGAAGGATTTGGGTGAAGCAAGTTATATTCTAGGTATCCAGATCATTAGGGATAGAAAGAACAAACTCTTAGCTCTATCTCAAGCATCTTGCATCGATAAAGTGCTTGAACATTTCTCAATTACAAATTCCAAGAAAGGACGTCTACCGTCTCGCCATGGAATTCATCTTTCAAAGAAGTAGTCTCCCCAGACTCCTGAAGAGGAAGATGTAATGAGAAAAGTTCCTTATGCATCTGCAGTTGGAAGTCTGATGTATGCTATGTTGTGTACTAGACCATATATCTGATATGCAGTGGGAGTAGTTAGCAGGTATGTAGTTAGCAGGTATCAATCAAACCCAAGACCGGAACATTGGATAACAGCTA
The DNA here is from genome assembly GCF_963169125.1 of Humulus lupulus. Classification (NCBI taxonomy): domain Eukaryota; kingdom Viridiplantae; phylum Streptophyta; class Magnoliopsida; order Rosales; family Cannabaceae; genus Humulus; species Humulus lupulus. The sequence continues at coordinate 79,685,357 of NC_084793.1, forward strand.
AGCATATTCTGAAGTATTTAAGGTGAACTAGGGATTATATGTTAGTCTACAAGGGCAGTGTTCTGAACCCTATAGGCAACACCAATTCAGATTTTCAGACTGATGTCGATGGCAGGAAGTCTACTTCTGGAATGGTGTTTACTCTTGGGAGTGGAGCTGTGATATGGAGAAGTTTAAAGCAGTCTGCGATCTCTGATTCCACCATGGAGGTTGAATACATAGTTGCGTCAAAAGCAGCTAAGGAAACAGTCTGGCTAAAGAAGTTCAATTCAGATCTTGGTGTTATTCCAGAAATGGATAAACCACTTGTGTTGTTTTGTGACAACGCACGAGCGATAGCCAACTCAAAAGAACCTCAAAGTCCCAAGATGAGTAAGTATATAGAAATGAAGTATCACATAATTCGAGAATACTTGGCCAGGGGAGATGTGAAGGTTATGAAGATTGCATCTAACGACAATCTTGTGGATCCATTTACGAATACACTGCCAGAAGTTACATTTGATAAGAATATTAAAGAAATGAGATTAGTAGAATTAAGGCATTAGTTTCAATTAGTTCAAGTGGGAGTTTGTTTGGGTTTTATGCCATAACTAAAACCCAATTTCTTTGTAATCTCATTTTATTATCAATAAGAGAATATAAATCAATTTTTGACTTGGTCAATCACTTTGCTCACATGATTTATTTTCATGATTATTTGTTTAATATAAACTTCTATTAAATCACGAGTATATAGCTAATCATATTTATAGTGACGTAATCACAGTGGAATATAAATATGATTATATGTTCAAAATAAGTTAGACATAAGATTAGTCAGTGCATAGGATTTACACTGACTTGCAATTCTACGATATGATCTACTTACAAATCACAGTATTATGTTCTTTCTAGAACATTAGCAAAGTAGATAAGATCGGATGTATTTGTTTCATCGGACTGGAACGATATTGACAGTAGATAGGATGAGTAAACATACCGTTATTATCTATTCTAGTCATATCATATAGTTGACTATAGGACAATTCAATCTCAATTTTGAGTGGTTAGTATTCTAAGTGATTGTATTATTTGAGTTCTTTGACTTGTTCGTTACCAGCTTACCCTACGGAGTAGTCCATACTTACATCTTGGGAACTCGGTAGTATAATTGAGTGGGAGTGTTAATCATAGATATGCACATCTATTGCTTCTAATGAAGAAGTAAAACGATGGTTTCCTTTTAGTTTGGTTCAAGGTGCTAAATGATAGAGATCTCATTTCAGTAATTAATATTAGTTTACTGAAATATCATTTACAAGGAATTAAGTGTTTTAAGGATAAAATAGAATGAGGGGTAAAACGATATTTTAGTCGCATCTCATTGTAGACCGTCTATAGAGGATTAAGTGACAATTATGGTTGTAACAATAGATAAATAATACCGTATCTATATTTGTTATAGAGCGTTCTATGAATTTAAGCATGCAATTATGAGTCTTTAGTGGAGTCACAAGGTATTAATAAGTTACTAAATTTATTTGTTAAATTTATGATAACTTATTGGCGCTTGATTTCATAGGCTCATGGTCCCCATTGTACCTTGGATAAAATCATCTTGAATGTTTCTATTATTTGATTTAATTATCAAAGTTGACGAAGTCAATTTTGGATAGTTTCAGAGAGTTATGTAATTTAGAGAAGAAAAGAGAAATTATGGCAGATTTATTAATTAAGATAAAATTGGTATCTAAATTAATAATTAAGTTTAAATCAAGGTTAAAATTATAAATAATTAATTTGATAAAGGATTTAAATAATTATTTAATCAATAGAAAATAATACAGGCCTTAATTTTATGTCCAACGGTCTTATAATTAAATGGGAAATTTCACGGACCTATGGCCAATGGGAACTTGGACCTAGGGTTGATAATTGGCTATTGTTTTATTGGTTTTTTTAATTAAATAAGTAACCTAATTGAGCCTATAAAAGGAATGCTAAGTGAGAGTTGAATATAGATGACAAAAAGACTATCTGACAAAAAATGAGAAGATTTATTCTTGATGCTCTAGGTTTTAGATTCTCTCTACAGCATAAGTCATTTTCTAAGCCTAAATATTATTTTCTCTTCTTCTCTCTGTATCTATCTCATTTGTTTAGAATTTCCAACTCTAGTCTAGGTTATTCTAAGGATATACTTTGGAAGGCTGTGAAGAAAATTGAAGAACGGTTCAGTTTCTTTGGTGATACCCTGCGACAGAAAGGATACAAGGGTTACAGAAACTGAAGGAAGGACTCAATCATTCTGCTGCACAATAATGTAAGTGTTCTTATCATTATCTCTGTATGAATTCAATTTTAGAAACATGTTCTAGGTCGTCTCATATTAATTTGTTTAATATAAGATTTGCATGAAAATAAACAAGATCCTGCATAAGTTTTCCCAACAACTGGCCTTAGAGCTTTTGGTAATCTTTATTTTCACGCATGAACATGGTAAAAATTGAATTATTTTATGTGTTGAATAATTGGATGGATTTCATGTTTTTTATGAAGCATATTGATTCTTATGTGGTTATTAGTAAAGTTGAGTTATTTTGTTGTGTTTTCTATGCAATTACTTTTTATTAATGCTTTATTTGATATAAAATATGGTAAAAATTATTTAGAAAATGTTTTTGGATTGAAAAATTACACAAAATTTTATTGATTTTTTTTCGGGCTCTGGCCGCAACCTACGATAATTTTTTTCTTAAATTTTCATTGGACGCGGCCTGTGACGAATTTTTTCTTAAATTTTCAGGCTCTAGTCGCGACCCCTCTTTCACTGGCCGCGGCCTGCGATAAATTTTTTTCTCAAAATTCGAATTTTGAATGTATTTTTTAATGGATTAATACTAAAATATCATATCTTTTCTATTATTTAAAAATATCTTTTTTGAAATACGATATTTTTGTTGCTTGATATTTAAAAAAAAAATAGATATTTTCTACAAAGATTCAAATTCAAATTTAAAAATAGGTTAACTAATTAATTTTAAATATTTTTATATATTAAAATATTAGAATTAAGTTATCACATATTAAGGATATTTTTTAATATTTGATATATTTTTAAAATTTTGATATTTTAATATATTAATATGTGAGTTTTCTATTGATTTTAATATTTAAATTATTTGAAATTTAAAAATTTGTTGACTAGATATTTTTATGGATATTTGAGTTTGTTTAATTGTTTAAGATATTTTTTCAAAAACAACTAGTGAGACTTGTTTAAAATTTATAACTAGTTAAATTTTTAAAAATAACTCATTTTTCAAACCAATTAATAATATATTTTTTAATTAATTGGGTTTAAATTAACTTTGGTTAATTGTTGATAAATCATATTTAAATTAAATTAATATTTTTCAAAATGACCTAAACTAAGTTGATTGTTGATAAATAAAATTAAAATTAACTTTTGATAATTGTTGATAAATTTTATTTAAATTGACTTATTTATTTTTGCAAAAATTTAACTAATTCAAAATTTTGGATAAATTCTACAAAATTAATTGTGGTATTTTTGCAAATAAAATAAATTGTGGTATTTTTGCATAAATTCATAGATTTGCTCATATAGTAACATGATTAGGCACATTCAATTATAGCATGTTTGTTTACACTATATGTGGTATTTTTGTAATTGGGCTTAGATGCATATAGTGACCCGTATGTTTGCTTAATATATGGATTTTTCTAAATAAAACATTCATAAAATGATAGGTTTTATTTGGGCACATTAGAAAATGTAAAATTTAAATTCCTCTCTTGTGGGTAGTTCCACTTATAAATGTCCATTTGCTTTGCATGACTATAGTGGGCCTAATCAATTAATAACTATTAATAAAATGAAAGTTTAAATTCCTGTCTTTTGGACCTTGTATGGAAGTATGAGAGCCTTAGTAGTGGGAACGACATACTGGACCCAACCCTCCTCTATACAAGTCCAATTGTTAAGGCCCATTTGCATGAGTTTGACTTAATTGTATAGGTTCATTATAATAGTTAAACCTAAATATTGATTAGCATCAAATTAATTCTAATTTAATTGAATTTGTTTCAATGTGACACGTTAGAATTAATAGAAAATCATAAGACTTTGGTTTTCAAAATTTAATTCACTACAAGAAAAAATACTTTCAATAAGTTCGAAAAAGTATTATCAAATATATACCATAACGTTTGTTGATGTGTTAAGGAAAGAGGTGTTATAGTAGGTCGGAGCACTTTGCATAACACTTTTCCATAGTTATAGACATGTGTTATGGTATAGCCTACGATAACACTTTTGTTGTGTTATTTTAATAGTTAGATAAGTATTCCATTATGCTATTTATAAATAGATTATATAACACTTGTTTGTACTTATAAAGTAATGTTATGATACACCTTATAATAACACATTTTCTACATTATAGAAAATAATTTGCATAGCATAATTTTATGCTTATAAACCAGTGTTATTGTAAAAGATACAATAACACATTTTTTATATTATTCTAATATTTTGATAAGCTTGAATTATTATTATATAAACCTGCACATTATAATTATTTTTTATTGCTTTAATTCAAACCCACTTCATTTAATATACTTAAGACACCCTTAACATTGTACAAATATATTTTTGAGTACCAATTATATGGTTCATAACACATATAACCAAATAATTGTGTCAAAATACATTCAAGATTATCTAAAAAACAATCCAAAAGCCTTAAGATATTCAAAAGTGCCTAATAGACATAAACAAAACATTCTCACAATAGTCAACAAAATAGTCTTAAAAAGTTGCATATTCAAAAGTAAAGGTAGGAATTCATGATCTTCCAAATGTCAGCACACCAAAGCCTTCCAAATCATATTTTCTTTTGCACTTCACTTGTTGAATCTGGTAAATAAAACATAAAAGAAAAACTAATGAGGTCATGAAATATCATATCATTCATCTAAAATAGTCAATAATATCATGACGCATAACCAAATTTACAATAATTGAGTTTGAATAATAAACAAGTTATTATATTACACACATTACTACAACTATCTATACTCAAGTGACCTTAGAACTTTAATTAAATGGTGCATAATATTAATTCAAGTGACCATGGACGCAAGCACCAACTAAACAAGCCAAATAGTGAAACAGTGCTGCTGCCACTGCTAGTTTTATTTCTTTCTCTTAGAGCTATATATATGTATGCATGTATGTGTGTATGTGATTGGATATAGACATTCAATGATTCACGCCATTGTTCCAAATCTTCTTGATTAATGAGAGTCAATACTCCTGTCATTGTTTCACTAAACGATAATCAACTTCCACATTCTCAACTTTCACATGCAATAAATCTATGTCTACTCAAAGTATAAACACAGAGGAAAAAAAACCGACCTTAACAGTAAGCTCTACTATTGAAATGACATCTTGGAACAACCTTCTCTGAAGGCCATGCAATAATAGAGCCAACGGCTTCTTGTATGGTGATCATTGAGTGGCTAGGACGAAGTAAGTATAAACATCCAAAATTATGAGTAAGAAGTACTCACCAAAAAATCAGAAGTTGTTGAGTTGATTGGCTCACCATTCTTCCTAGTATGGGCTTTCTGAAATGCCTGAACCCTAGTTATATTCCCACCTTGATTTTGTTTAGTCTGCATATTACATAGAATATCATGGAGCAAGTTAAATAATGCAATTAGATGAACTTATATTAAAAGATCTTTTCTTAGTTTATGAAATACCATATCATCAATTGGTTTGTGATAAATTGGTTTGTGCTTTATATGGAGTTCATGTTTGTATTTATAAAACTTTAGTGTCAGTAAAAGAAAAAAGAAAAAAAAAATTGATATGATTACCGTAAGTGCCATGAAAAAAGATATTGAAGCAGAAAACCAAACTGCATTTATGGGGACTTCTTGTTTGTTGACTTTATGCCAAAGTGATGAAAATGGCATGGCTCCATCTCTAAAGAATGCATAAGCCATCCTGAAAATATAGACTATACACAATCAAACATCCCTGGTGACTCATGTCATATACATACATATATGATATATATGTGTGTGTGTGTGTGTGTGTGTGTGTGTTAAATAAAAGAATATAATGTTTCTTATACCTTGAGTAGCTAGACTCATGCCACAAAAGAAAATTGCGACAGCAACCATTCCCAAACAAACAATACCCCCGGCACCACTACCATATCTACTCTTAAATGCTTGGTAAAATATTTTAGCAATGGCATAACCACCAGAATCATTATTTTCATCCAAAGGGGTGTGATATTGGTTACAGCAAAAGTGATGCCAAGTATGTAACACAATCCAACAATGATAGAAATCCCAACAACACTAATTATTCCTCTTGGTCCATTCTTATCAGCATTCTTGGTTTCTTCTGTCTATAATAAGAAAAACAAGAAGAATTAGTCTGACCCTTATGTTACAGAGAACAAAAATTGGGGTCACTACACAAGTCAATTAAGTAAAAATGTCATATGCATCTTGGTAAGAAGTTGTTATTATATATGAGAGAAGTATTAACTTTTCATACCATGTGAGCTGATGCATCATAACCAGTTAATGAATACTGACTCATCAAAAGCCCCAGAATGAAAATGAAACCGAGTCGTCGATTCCTTGCCCATTATCAGTGTTGAAGTGAGTGAAGACATATTTGACACTAGCTCTCTCAGTGGCAACAAAAGGAATGAGTCATAAGAACAAACACTCCTAAGTAAGTGAAAATTTCATTAATTTTCAGTGAGAAATTGGAAAATGTATGGTATAGGCAGGAGAGGGAAACTCTTGATCATACCAACAATATTCCATGCAGCAGCCAACTATCCAAAGAAAGATAACCAAGATATGGGAAGACTATTTGTGATAGCGTGAAGAAGCAAAATTCCTCCATGGAAAGCAATGACTGAGTACTTTGAGGCCTCATATCCACCACCAGTTTTTCCACCAGTGCTAAGGAGAATGATCACTTGAATAAGCTGTGCAAGTGAAAAATCTACCCTTAATGTGATTGCCCACTGAAAATATGTAAATACATGTTGTGTTATTACTTAATGATTACAAAATGTTGAAGACTTTGAAACTACAGTGCTTAGAAATCAAAGGATGTTATTTTAAAAAAGATGGATTTGGCATAGTTATTTTGTGTTAAAAATCAGTCTTTTTGACCCTATATAGGATAGACCAGACCCTAGCTCCTTAAAATTTGTTCTAATCAAGTTTACAAATCTATAAGTGATGATCTCCAATGAAGAACATCTCATTTATTCAAAGACATGCCTAAGATATGTTATCCAAAAAACAGGCACGGGTGACGTGGCAGGCGATTTTAAACACGTGGCTGACACCTGGCAAAGTTATGTTCGAATATCGACTAGTACGACATTCCTGGCGTGGCAGTTGAGTTTTCCTTACGACCAGCATGGTCATACACTTCGCATATTTCAAAATGATTTTGTGGAGATCATAATAAATTCTGATATTATCTCCAATGATTCCTGATTATCTGATTAATTAGGAGAGAATATCTGTAACAGATTCATGTAATCCTCCTTGAGCCTATAAATAGAGAAATATAGCTCAAGGAAGGGACTTTTGGCTTTTGCTTAATGAAAATTACACACTTACGAGAGAATTAGAGCGATTGTATTACGATTGTATTTTTTATCTCTCTCAGGTTTGTGAAACTCAGAGAATCCTAGTTCTTTGATCACTCCTTTGAGATCTCATAACAATAATAGCTTAAGTGGACATAGGTCATTACCAGTTCTTGGGGCCGAACCACTATAATTTCTTGTGTCCTTTACTGTTTTTGTCATTATATTCATCCCAACACATCTATCCACATCAAGCATTTTGACTCCGTGTCAGTTGACCAAAACGAGGGTCAACATTCTGATGCTTTCATTGAGAGCTTGATACGAAATCGTTGAAATAGTAATGGCGAAAACAACAAAGAAAACTGGGCAGACGGCTAGCGCTGCACCATCTCAACCGCCTCCTCCTCCAAACATGGCTGAAAATGAGCCACATTTGGAATTTGATGAGGAAGAACTGGATTCCGAGACGCTGAGAAATACCCTGGGGGTATTGCAGGATGAACTGGCCAATCTGAGGGCCAGCCAAGAAAGTGTTGCAGAGATTATGGCGCGGTAGCAACAAGAGATAGAGCGACAGCGCCAGGAGCTGAGTGAAAGACAGGCGGAGATGGACTGTCGTCAGAGGGAGGCCATGGCAGCCCTCGAAGTAGCCCTGCAGTTGGCTAGGAATCAGGCTACACCTGCCTCACAACCTGATCAACCCACAAATGGGCCACCCCAAAGGGGTCCCAATCCTAGCCCGCCGATCCAGCCCTCGAGCCCCCAAAGGCCCGAGCAGCCACCAATGCTTGAGGATGATGTCCCGCCGAGGGATCCTAAAGCACAGCCTCCATCCCAGGCTGGTCGAGGCAATCCCCCACAGCTAAGGCAGAATAGGGTCGAGCAGCAGCCCTGTAGTCCTAGACACCATAGAGGCAAAGAGCCGAACCCACCGAGCAGGGGGTAGCGTCCTTCTGGCAAGAGAAGGATCTCAGAGATAAGCTCTGCGGTCCGAGGCCCCCCACGGCATGATAATGCACGGGGACCTACCGACCAACGCAGGCCACCCTCTAACGCTCGGGAAGTTCCGGCCCGAGGAGGCAACCGAGGGGACAGTCGACCCCACCATAGCCAATCGAGGTTCAAAGATGGCCATGGGTACAATGAGGCCGACTCAGGTAGAGGAAATGCCGGTCGGAGAAATGAAGAGATAGGTGGAGGCAGAAGCCCACCACCTAGGGAAGACCAACCCGAGAGACGTAACGCTGGGGAGCAGCCCAGACAAAATAACATCTTTAACCGGCTCGGAGCTAGTGAGCAGCGGCGAAGAGACGAAGACTTAAGAGATGTACTCAACGACCGCTGGGAACGGCATGATGAGTACATTCCCCTAGCAGCAGAGGCCTCGACGATTCTTGACGCCGTACAAGCCCAAATAGATGCCCTGAACTAGGCAGTACAATAGCTGGTCAGGGGAAGGATATCTCATATCGAGTACGACAGGAGAAGGGGCACTCCTTTCGTTCAAAGGATAGTTGTGGCAGAAACTCCCAGCAAGTTTAAAATGCCCACGCTTCTGAACTTTGACGGGTATGGTGACCCAGTATCTCATGTCAACAAGTTTGAGATACAGATGGACATTCAAAAAGTGTCCGAAGACGCTCGGTGCAAGATCTTTCCTGCAACACTTTCTGATGCTGCACAGGAGTGGTTTTTCAAATTCCCTCCTGCAAGTATTGTTTCTTGGGAGATGTTCGTAAAGGAATTTTACGGACAATTCTATGCGGGTCATGTGCACCCAACTGAGGCGAATCAGATGGTGGAGATACGCCAGCAAGAAGGAGAGCCACTGAAGGATTACGTCTAGCGCTTCATGCGAGCAACGGCTGGAGCTAAAACGGTTGGAGATGAGGGCAAGATAATGGCCCTAACTACAGGAGTTAGGCATCGCACGCCTTTGTGGAGTAGCCTTAGAAAACATGGAGTTAAGGCTACTCAAGAATTCTTAGATCGAGATGACCGGTACATCAAGCTCGAGGATGCCATCGCCAGCGAGGGAAAGCCCCCAGGAAAAGATAAGGGGACTGCCGAGCCCGCCAAAGCCGCCAATGGGTCGAAACCCAACGGCAAAGGCAACGGGAACGGCAATGGCAAGAATGGGGGGAAGCGGTCCCATAATGAACCTTCCACATCTGAAAACAAATGCGCTAAGGGAAATCGTTATGAACCACGGTTCACTAACTACACTGCCCTTGTCGAGTCTCGAGGAGAGGTGTATTAGGCCACAAGTTCTAGTGTGCCTTACAAAAGACCCGCTCCCATTCGAAAGGATATTTCGAAAAGAGATACTACCAAGTTCTGCCGTTATCATAATGACTATGGACACGATACAAACGAGTGCAACCAGCTAAAGGATGAAATCGAGTTCCTTATCAGACAACGACACTTGAGGAGATACGTACGGGCCTCAGGAACTTCCCAACGAGAGGCTCCGGGTGGCAACGAGCAGACGCCCGCACGCCAACGCTCACCACCTTTGCAGCCTGACCCCGTAGCTGGCACTTTACTCACCATCTGTGGGGGCCCGCACCTTGCGGGAAGCAGCGGAAAGGCAAGGGAACGATATGCTCGGACCCTACGGCACAACCAGGACATCGAGATGATGACTGTGGAGGATAGGGCATCAAAGAAGGCTCGATCAGAGGACGGTGAAATAACCTTCTCTGATAGCGACGCCCAGCATGTCTGATTCCCACATTCCGATCCGCAGGTCGTGGATGTTCAAATTGCCAACATGATGGTGAAGAGAGTGCTAGTCGATACAGGAAGTTCAGTAAACATCTTGTACAATTCATTGCTGGAACGCATGAAGTTGTCCGTCAAGGATTTGGAGCCCTGCAACCAAACAATTTACAGCTTCTCTGGAGAGGGACTCGCCCCAACAGGGTCAATCAGACTTCCGATAACAGCAGGTACAACGCCTGCTACGAGGACATTACTCGCTACTTTTATAGTATTTGATTGTCCTTCGGTGTACAATGCTTTAATCGGAAGGCCCATACTGGTTGACCTTCGGGCCGTCACCTCAATATGGAACTTGGCCATGAAATTCCCGACAGACGCAGGGGTAGGACGCGTGTTTGGAAATCAGAGGGAAGCAAGGGAGTGCTACAATGCCTCGATCACGAAGGCAAAGAAGGGAACATCGAAAAGCACTCCCCCAGAGAGGTTGCAAATGGCCATTGATACACAAGCCCAATCCCGTGATGGAGTCACCAAATAGGGTGTTGCCCAAAGTGAGGATAGAGATTTAGATCCTCGCTTTGGGGATTTTGAGGAAGATGTTGGACCCGTTGAGGACCTTGAAGAGGTCCTACTTGACGAAAAAGACCCAACCAGAGCTGTAAAGGTCGGTAAAAATTTAGAAGCAACAACGAAGCACGCACTGGTGGAATTTTTGAGGAAGAACCAGGAAGTTTTTGCCTGGTCACATAAAGACATGGCTAGGATAGATCCTGCAGTGCTCAGCCATGTCCTGAACGTTGACAAGAGTTTTCCACATGTGCAACAGAAAAGAAGGTTGCTCGATAAGGATAGATCGAAAGCCTTAAAAGAGGAAGTTGAAAGACTGAAGGAGAATGGGTTCATCAGGGTGGCATTTTATTCATCATGGGTCTCTAATCGAATACTCATTCCCAAGCCTAATGGCAAATGGCGAACCTGTGTGGATTTCACAGACCTTAATAAAGCCTGCCCAAAAGATTGCTTCCCACTCCCAAGGATCGACCAGCTGGTCGATGCAACTGCAGGAAATGAGATCCTCTCTTTCATGGATGCATATTAGGGATACAATCAGATCAATATGCATCCCCCTGACGAGGATCACACTAGCTTTCGGACTGATACGGGGTTATACTGTTATAAAGTAATGCCCTTCGGACTGAAAAACGCTGATGCGACTTACCAGCGATTGGTTAACCACATGTTTAAGAAGTTGATTGGAGTAAACATGGAGGTGTACATGGACGGCATGCTGGTAAAGTCAAAAAAGGCAGAAGGGCATGTGAAGGATTTATAGGAGTGTTTCGATGTTTTGAACAAATATCAGATGAAGCTAAATCAAATCAAATGTTCCTTCGGAGTAGGATCAGGGAAATTTTTGGGGTTCATTGTTAATTCAAGAGGAATCGAGGCCAACCTCGAGAAGATCAAAGCCCTAATCGACATGAAATCGCCAGTGAAAATCAAGGATGTGCAAGGTTTAACTGGAAGGATTGCCGCACTCAGTAGATTTATTTCAAAGTTAACAGATAAATGCGTCCCTTTCTTTAATCTACTTAGAGGCAACAAGAAGTTCGAGTGGACCGGAGACTGCGAACAGGCTTTCCAAGCCTTAAAAGCCCACATGGCACAGCCTCCTGTTTTATCAAAGCCCATAGATGGAGAAACTTTGTTCATTTACCTGGCGACCACCAAATATGCTGCTAGTGTGGTGCTAGTACGAGAGGAAGAAGGCATACAAAAGGAAGTTTATTATTTTAGCAAGAGGTTAATCAGTGCCGAATTGAGGTATCCTCCCATCGAAAGATTAGCCTATTGCTTAATTTTGGCCTCAAGGAAATTACGTCCTTACTTCCAAGCCCATCCCATCACAATCTTAACTGACCAGCCCCTTCGGAAAGTTCTGCAAAAACCGAAGGCGGCTGGACGTTTGTTAAAATGGGCGGTCGAACTTGGGCAATTCGATATCACATATTCACCGCGAGCAGCAGTAAAGGGACAATTCTTGGCTGATCTTATTGCCGAATTCATTGAGCTCACAGACAACGAGCAGTGCAAAAAACCTAGTGCGCCTGAGCCCTAAGTTGAAGCTCCTTCATGGAAGTTATTCACAGATGGATCATCTAACGAATCTCACGCAGGAGCAGGAGTGATATTGATAACGCCAGAAGGGCATCGATTTCACTGCGCTATTAGATTCAATTTCACCGTGTTAAACAATGAAGCCGAATATGAAGCACTCCTCGCTGGGCTAAGGTTGGCCAAAGACATGAGTATAAAAATGCTGGATATTTACAGTGATTCACAGCTGGTAGTGAATCAGGTCTTAGGGGAGTATCAAGCACGTGGCCTAAAAATGGTGGCCTACCTGAACAAAACCAAAGATCTGTTGGCGCAATTCGAGAAGTATACCCTCCAGCAAATACCTTGGGATCAGAATTCAAACGCAGATGCTTTAGCCAAACTCGCGAGTGCGAAAGATGCTGACACTTTAAATATAGTGCCAGTAGAACGATTGCACGATCCGAGCATACGAGCAGATGAAACCAGTATGGAAATTTGGATAGAAGATACATGGATGGCACCGTACTTGGAGTATCTCACAAATGGTGTACTACCAGCAGATAGAAACAAAGCCAGGACACTTCAGAGACAGGCTGCTAGGTACATATCGGTCAATGGTATTCTATACCGAAGAGGATACTCCATGCCACTGCTCAGATGTATTACACCAGAAAAGGCTAAAGAGCTGATGAGGGAAGTACATGAAGGCTTCTGTGGGGATCACGCTGGGGGGCAGAGCCTATCGAAAAAGATTCTGAGGCAAGGTTATTTCTGGCCAACTATGAACGAAGACTCAATGGAGTTTGTGCAAAAATGTGATAAGTGTCAGAGATTTTACAAGATCCCATGCGCAGCTCCTAACGAATTAAAGCAAATTCAAAGTTCGTGGCCCTTCGCAATATGGGGTATCGATTTAATTGGATCCTTGCCAACAGGAAAAGGTGGAGTTAAATACGTAGTTGTAGCAGTGGACTACTTCACCAAATGGACCGAAGCTGAGCCACTCGCTACCATAACAACAAAGAAAGTTCTTGACTTTGTCATCAAGAACATTGTTTGTCGGTATGGATTACCTCGGAAGATTGTCTCAGACAACGGCACCCAGTTTGACAGCGACCTATTCACGGACTTCTGCGAAAGGCATGGAATCGTCAAAAGCATTTCTACAGTCGCACATCCACAAGCAAATGGGCAAGTCGAACCAGTGAATAAAATATTTAAAGATACCTTGAAGAAAAGGCTCGAAGAAGCTAAAGGAGCATGGCCGAAACAATTGCCCGAAGTACTCTGGTCGTATAGAACTTCTCATCGAACAGCAACAGGTCATACCCTGTTTTCCTTAGCATACGGGTATGAGGCTATGCTGCTAGTCGAGTTAGATCCGCCCTAACATCGAAGAATCGCATACGACCAAGACCAAAATAGCCAACTGTTGATGGAGTCCCTAGACTCACTTGAGGAGAAACGAGAAAAAGCCCAACTCCGAGTAGTTGCTGTGGATGCTCAATATTCCACGCCCGTAAAAGATCCCAGACGCGCGCTAAGGTCCCATAAAGGCCTAAATGCGTGTCTGAGTCGCGGGACACTCGGGCCATCGTCCACTGGCAACAGCCTCACATCAACTCGCGGTGCATGAGGCCCCAGCCGCATCACCACGGCCTCGCTCGGACACGCCTAGGCACGAGGCCCCGCCTCACTCGGCCATGCCCCAGGCCCGCGGCCCACCTCGCGCGCGTGCATCACCATGGCCTCTCTCGGACGCACCTAGGCGCGAGGCCCCGCCTCGCTCGACCCTACCCCGGGCGCGCGGCCCGCCTCGCGCGCGCGCATCACCACAGCCTCGCATCAACTCGTGGTGCATGAGGCCCCAGCCGCATCACCACGGCCACGCTCGGATACGCCTAGGCGTGAGGCCCTGCCTCACTCGGCCATGCCCCAAGCGCGCGACCCGCCTCGCGCACGCGCATCACCATGACCTCGCTCGGACACGCCTAGGCGCGAGGCCCCGCCTCGCTTAGCTCTACCCCGGGCGCGTGGCCCACCTCGCGCGCGCGCATCACAACGGCCTCGCTCAGACGCGCCTAGGCGTGAGGCCCTACCTCCATCTCGGCATCTTGGGGGGAGCCCGTATAACCCGAGAGGCCATGGTTCGGCCATGCCTAGGCCACGCACACTATCTCGTGTGCAACGTCTTGGCGCGCCGAGCAGCCTCGCGAGGGGCATCTTGCGAGAGCCTCTCCCAAAGAGCTACGCATATATGGCGACCTCGCCCCAATGGATCTCGTCCCGAGGCCCCACATGCATAATGACAGTGGTCGAGGTGACCCACAAGAGACAAAAAGAGTACGAACAAGGTACCTCAAAAGGGGTACGTACATGCCTGCTAGGATCAGGGGACGGGCCTGACACCTATGCTCGACAAGTAGTGGTGGTTGGAAATAGTACGAAGAGTGGCTACACCACCATCACGTCTCTGACACCCGTACAAAGCGAGTAGTGGAGTCATGATCGGGTACAAAAGGTGAGGTGCTCCCATGGACTCTGACCATATACCAGAGCCGACACCACTACCCCTGGAGCCATTCTCCTGTTAGTGTACTCGTGTACCTACTAGACCACCATGTACCCAGGGCCATTAGAGCCCCCTATAAAATGAACTCTAACCCCACCTGAAGGGGGGTTGGAAAATTTACTATAGCAAGTGCACCATAGTGAATGAAAAACTGATTTCACCATTGTTCTTCTGCAATTGTTCTTAGAGTTGATACTGAAATTTCTAAGGCTTTTATATTGACATTCTTTATCTTGCAATTCTTTCTAACTTAACTTAGTTGACGAGTTCTCACCGTCAACAGTTTGGTGCCGTCTGTGGGAATTTAAGTTCCCATGCTACTGTTCTACCATTACTTCCAGCAAGAAGAAATGCCAAGACGTTCAAAGTGACTCATGGAGCCACGAGAGGTGGAGGTCCACCTTAACGGAGTCCAGCTGAAGGCCTCCATGAAGGATCCCCCTCCACCCAGAGAGGTGGAACCCCCAAGGGAGCCTGAGGTTCACGAGGGTGATAAAGAGGCCTCGTCACCGGGCGTCCCGCCTGTAGAGAGTCCTCCAAGAGCACCATCGGGAAATGCTAACGAGTTCCCGCTCCCTAGACCACCCCAAGTACCGAACTCCAGCCAGTAGGACCCGGGCCCCTCTGCGCGTAGGCACGATAAGCATCCCCGGGTCCATTCCGTGAGCTCGAGTTTGAAATCTCGATTCTATGAAGAAGAAATACGTGAGCTCCACCGTAAGAACCAAAGGTTGGAGACCACTCTGGAGAATATGCAAGAGGTGATGAATGGCCTATTGCAGGGTAAGTCAAGCGTGACCTTGCCCAAGAGGAAGGAGAAAGGTCGGGAGGGGGTAGAGACCACCGTACCAGTTGATGATGGGAGGACCCGACACTCTACCAGTAACACCCCCCGAGCGAAGCAACGCGAACATCCTGAACCACTGAAGCAGGCCCAGAAACCAGAGCCAAGGACCAACACTGCCCCTCGCAATGAGGACGAGGTCACCTCTAAAGAGCACCCTCGGATTTACGGGAGGAGCTCAATAAAAAGAGGTCGGGCAAAGGGACCACGCCCCCTATGGCGCCTCGAGAGGGCAAGGGAAAGGCGGATCTTTACCCGTCCGCTTTGAGGGACTCTCTAAGCAAGAGGAGGCAGGACCTGGACACAGAAATGAGGAGCCTGCGAAGCAAGATTGTCACCGCCTCTGGCGTTCAGGCTTTTGAAGAAGAGTTCAACCATGAGTCGCCCTTCGTGAGGGAGATTTAGGCCATCCGGCTCCCTGCCAACTTTAAGGAACCCAATATGACCCCCTACGAAGGAAGCACGGATCCAAAGTACCACCTAGACGCATTTAACGACCTGATGAAACTAAGAGGAATTGGTAGTGGAGCCAGATGCCACTGCTTCACCGTCACATTGAAAGGACCCGCCTACAAATGGTTCAAAAGATTAAGGCCGGGGTCCATCAGGTCCTGGCAGCAGTTTTCTGATGAATTCCTCCAACAGCACCACGCCGTGCGGGACTACACGATGCCAGGCACCAGCTTGGCCAACGTGAAGCAAGGGGAAAATGAGAGCCTGAAGAGCTACATTCACAGGTTCAATATGGAGGCCGCGAAAGTAGGGAGCCTAACCCGCCGAGAGTTAAAAATGGCCATTACAACTGGGGTGCGCCCAGGAAGCAAGTTGTGGGACAACATGCTGAAGAGGGAAGTCACCAACTTATATGACTTCTACGAGAGGGCGCAGAAATACATTCGTGTGGAGGATGGCCACGCAAACCTAAAGGCAGGAAATGAGGGGTCCAACGCAAAGCCCCCAGCTAACGGCGGGTCGAATGTAACAAAGAAGAAAAGGGGGTATGATGGGTCGAGAGATGATCAGCAGAGAAAGACCAAACGGGGGAGTGATCATAGGCAAGCGGCTTACACTTGCTATACGAACCTTACAGATACCAGGGAGCATATTTACCTCACCAATGAAGACCGAGTTCCCTTCAAGAAGCCCCCACCAATGAGAAAGGACCAGTCCAAAAGGGATCCCAGTAGATACTACCAGTACCACAAGGATATCGGGCACACCACGGCGGAGTGTATCCACTTGAAGGAGGAAATTGAGGAGCTCATCCGCAGGGGGCATCTAGGCTGTTATGTTAGGAGAGAAAGGCCGAAGCTAGAGGACGAGCCTGCGATACCCCAGACGCAAGGGCGAGCCCCAGAAATACAGGGAGAGGTCTGAACCATTTTCGGAGGTCCAGGATTTGGGGGGGACTCTCGGAAGGGGTGAGATAGATATGCAAGAGAGGCCCGACGAAGTCCACCACCCTGCGTCATGAGTTTGGAACAACGACCCCAAAAAGCTTCAAGGGGGAAAATGACTCGATCACATTCACTGAGGAGGATGCGCGGGGGGTACATTTTCCCCACAATGACCCGCTGGTGTTGACAGTTCAGTTGGCAAATATGCATGTGCATCGGGTCCTAGTGGACAATGGGAGCTCGGTGGACATCCTGTATCGCCCTGCTTTGGAAAAGATGGGGCTGGGCATTCGTCATCTAAAGCCCTGCCAATCTTCCCTATACGGATTCACGGGGGACTCAGTGCAACCCCTAGGGATGATTGAATTGGCACTCACCATAGGGGAGCAACCCCGGCAGACTACAGTCATGGCTAACTTTGTCGTAGTAGATTGTGCGTCAACTTTCAATGCGGTATTGGGGAGACCATCCCTAAGAGAATTAAAAGCCATAACTTCTATATATCACCTGGTTGTCAAGTTCCCAACTCCAGGAGGGGTCGCCAGTATGAAGGGAGAACAGAAAGAAGCAAGGGAGTGCTACAACACCTCACTCCGTGCGCCTGTGAAACTGCGGGAACCAATGGCCATGGTGATACATGAGGCGCTACGTGTGCCCGCGGGGAGTCTGCAGGAGCTAGACCCTCGAGTCTTGGAGGAGTCAAGAGCAGAACCAGTGGAGGAAGTAGAGGAGGTTATAGTAGTGGAAGAACCGTTGAGAAAACTGAAGTTAGGAAGAAGCCTGCAGAGTGACGTGAAGAAGGAGTTGATAAGGTTTTTGAAGGATAATCTGGATGTATTCGCATGGAGTCATGAAGATATGGTGGGTATAGACCCCAGTGTTATGTGCCACCATTTGAATATCTCCCCTGAAGCGAGGCCCGTTAGGCAGAAGAGGCGGGCGCTAGACCCAGAAAGGTACGCGGCCTTAAAGGAAGAGGTCGACAAGCTGAAGGCCAATGGGTTTATCCGTGAGTCTTTTTACCCTGTGTGGGTGTCGAATCCAGTACTAGTCCCAAAACCAAACGAGAAATGGAGGACCTGCGTTGATTTCTCAAACCTGAATAAAGCTTGTCCTAAGGACAGCTTCCCGCTCCCAAGGATAGATCAGTTAGTAGATGCGACGGCAGGACATGAATTACTGAGCTTCATGGACGTCTACTCAGGGTACAACTAGATTCCAATGAACCCAGCAGATGAAGAGCATACGTCATTCATTACGAACAAAGGGCTCTACTGTTACAAGGTGATGCCCTTCGGGTTGAAGAACGTGGGTGCCACCTATCAAAGGTTGGTCAATAAGATGTTCGCTAACCAGATAGGAAGGAACATGGAGGTGTATGTTGATGATATGTTAGTGAAGACCAAGAATGCAACAGAGCTCAACAAGGACCTTTGTGAGATGTTTGACACACTTAGGAAGTACCGAATGAAGTTGAATCCCATCAAGTGCACCTTCGGTGTATCCTCAGGAAAAATCTTGGGCTTCATGGTCAACTCCAGAGGCATCGAGGCCAATCCTGATAAGATAAAGGCCCTGATAGAGATCAGCCCGCCTAAGAACAAGAAGGAAGTGCAATGTTTAATGGGAAGGGTGGCGGCCCTTAATAGATTTATTTCAAGGTCAACCGATAAGTGCCTCCCCTTCTTTAACATCCTCAAAGGGAGCAAAAAGTTCGCTTGGGATGTGGAATGTGAAGAGGAATTTATCAAGCTGAAGGAGCACTTGGGGAAGCCACCACTGTTGGCGAAACCTGAGAAAGGCGAGAAGCTATACCTATACTTGGCAATGTCTGAACATGCCATAAGCGCAGCCTTGGTTAAAGGGGAGAAGAAGTAGCAACAACCCATGTACTATATCAGTAAGCGTTTGGTGGACGCAGAGAACCGGTACCTAGAGATTGAAAAGTTGGCCTATGCATTAGTTGTGGCCTCGAGGAAGTTGAGGCCCTACTTCCATGCGCACGCAATTGAAGTTCTCATGGATAGTCCTTTAAGGCAGGTCTTGCATAAACCTGAGACCTCAGGGAGGCTGATGAAATGGTCGATCGAGTTGAGTCAATTCGATATTGTGTATACCCCAAGAGCTTCCATCAATGGACATGTGCTGGCAGACTTTATAGTGGAGTTCACCCGTCAGCCGAATGGAGGAAGAAGTGAAGAAGGGGAGCAGCCTGTCATAGAGGAAGAATGAGGGGATCTTGAGGAATGGAGTCTGCATGTGGACGGGGCGTCCAATGAAGGAGGATCTAGAGCAGGTATCATGATGACAGGACCCGAGGGACACAAGATGTATTGTGCGATCCGGTTCGAGTTTGAGGCCTCCAATAACGAGGCGGAGTACGAGGTGCTCCTGGCTGGCTTGCGTTTAGCCCAGGAGCTAAAAGTGACGCGCCTTCGTATTTTTAGCGACTCTCAGTTGGTGGTATACCAGGTAAAGGGGGAATATCAAGCGAGGGGACCCAAGATGGCAGCCTACTTGGAAAGGGTGAAAGGCTATCTGGGACGGTTAGTAGCATATAGCATAGAGCAGATCCCCAGAGAAAGGAATTCCCATGCTGATGCACTCGCGAAGCTGGCTTCCACCAAGGATGGGGATATCCTGGAGTCGATACCCGTGGAGTACTTACCCAAACCCAACATCGTAAGCGCGGGCATACATATGGTTAGTGTCCCAAAGGAGTCGTAGGCAGAGCCGATTAAAAGATACTTGGAGGAAGGAACCTCGCCTGTGGACAAGAAAGAGGCCCGAAGGTTGGTGTATAAGGCGGCTAGGTACACCTTGATAGACGGGGTTCTATACAAGAGAGGGTTCTCAATGCCGCTTCTGCGATGTGTAGAGAAGGAGGAGGCATTAAAATTACTGCATGAGATACATGAAGGAGAGTGTGGTAACCATGAGAGCGGACCCTCAACGGCTAGGAAGGCCATAAGACAAGGGTACTACTGGCCCTCAATGGAGAAAGATGCAAACGACTTTTCCAAGAAATGCGACAAATGCTAGAAACACGCTAACTACACTCGGAGGCCCCAAAATGAGTTAACTAGCCTGACCAGCCCCTGGCCCTTCGCTATCTGGGGGATAGACTTGATCGGCGCCCTTCCTGCGGGTAGGGGAAGGGCGAAGTACGCAGTAGTAGCTGTAGACTATTTCACCAAGTGGGTTGAAGCGGAGCCACTCGTGAAGATAACTTCCAAACACATCACCTCATTCGTCAACAAATTCATTGTCTGTAGATACGGAGTGCCCTACAAAATTATTTCTGACAACGGCACCCAGTTTGAGGGGGGGAGCCTTTGAGGAATATTGTAGGGGAAGGGAGATAAAGAGATGTTTTTCAGCAGTGGTACACCCACAGGCCAATGGGCAAGTGGAGGCCATTAACAGAGTTCTTAAAAAGAACCCGAAAACCAAGTTAGAAAAGATGAAAGGAGACTGGGTGGAAGAGCTGCCGAATGTGCTATGGGCCTATAGAACCACCCCTCGCACGACCACTGGGGAGTCCCCATTCTCCTTAGCATATGGGTGCAAGGCCGTCCTCCCAGTGGAGATGCAGGTGAGTTCCTTCATGGTACAGGCGTATGGAGACGAGGCCAACTGCGTAGCTCTGGCTGAGAGCCTGGACATGCTAGAAGAGAGAAGGGAAAAAGCACAAATGAGGGTGGCAGTATACCAACAGCGCACAGCAAGGTACTACAACTCGAGGGTGCAAGAGAGAACTTTCAGAGTTGGCGACTTGGTGCTAAGGAAGGTACTCCCGAACACACGAGACCCAGGGGCCGGAGTGCTTGGGGTGAACTAGGAGGGGCTCTACCAGGTTGCTCAGTGCATACCCCCAAACACTTATAAGCTAGCGCGCATGGAAGACACCATCATACCTCGAGCATGGAACGCGGAGCACCTTAGGAAGTACTACCAGTAAGGCGCCCACACCCAGTGCTAAATGGATAAGTTTTCAAAAGTGTTGCATGTTATCTTAGTATGGTAGAGAAGAATCAAAGAGGTTACTTAGATAACCTCCTGAGTATGTGTAAGTTTTTTTTTTTATTTCCTATGAGGATCTTATATGTATCGCTATAGTCTGAATTCTATGAATGAAACTAGTTACACCTTCGCACTCCATTTTTTTTACTTTACGTGAGCATCAACCAAAGTGCCTGCCGAAGTAAACTTCACCAGACACTTGGGGGGCAATAGTGCCCCGTGAAGATAAAGCACACAACAAAGGGGAGAATCCCAAGAAGGAACCTCCATCAGGAGGACCCAAAAGGGACCATGACCCTAAAGCGGACCCTTTAACGGGGGATCCCAGAGGGATCCCCTATATCAGGGCCTTAAGCGAAGTCCTTACAAGGCATCCCCTGGGATCACAAGGATTAGCTACCCTTGTGAACATCAAGGAGACCATAGGACTTACAAAAAAAATATGGTAACGACAATAATAAGTCTAGAGCGGCCACCAAGCCATCTAGCCAAAAAGGGTCCTAAAAGAGACTCTTGCAAAAATAGTATTATGAATAACGACGAGAAGGACGCTTCTCGCAAAAAAATAACAAGCGCGCGCAAGAATATATAAAAGGATAGCTAGGACCCAAGGGGTCAAAATATCCTTATAAAAGTAATCAAGAGGTACCAAAAGAAGTCCCAGTGAACCCTTTCACATGGGCTCCGAAGGACCTCCAGCCTGGTAAATAAAAGAGGGGAACCTACCAAACCCCATCATACAGGCTCAAAAAGGGCCTCAAATGCAGTGGAATAAGAGATAAATAACCACATATGTATATATACATTAAAAAATGGAGTCTTGAGGACATGACACGATTTACAAAAGAAAAATAGTAGTGATGATGATATTACAAAGTCTAAAAAAAAAGAGCGTACACCCACGGTGGGCTAGCTGACAAAAGTTATGAAATAACTACTTCAGGGCCTCCTACCGCGGGCACTCCACATGGCCGCTCTAGCGATGGCGTGCTCACCAAAAGAAGAGAAATCAAAATTGGGATCCTGCCTCCACACGCTGTAAAGGGCGCGGTCTATGGACTTGTACTCAGTGGCAGTCTTCTCCGCCTCCAAGGAAGCATTTCTCTCCTACAACGTGGCGACATTGGCCCTAGCAGACTAGAGTTTGGTCCTAGTAGCCTCGACTTCGGCCCTTGCAGTCTGGAGTTCGACCCTGATAGACTCAACTTCGGCCTCTAAATAAATAACCCTCTCCTGCGATGCGGCCACGATATCCTTGGTCACCTGGAGTTCACTCTTCAGGCTGGCAACTTGGTCCTTCAGCTCCTTGGCCTTGGCAACCGCCTTCAGCTTCCTTCTCGATGAGGTGGCAAGTTCGGTCCGAACCTTCTTTAGCTCAGACTGGGTTTTCTCAAGCTCTTTCTCGAGCTCCTGGACCCGGGCTATAAGGCAGTCCCTCTTAGTAGTAGACGCGGAGAGGTTGCTAGATGAGCGGCAAACCGTAGAGCCACGGTATAGGCCTGCACAAGAAAGTTAACGACATCAACAATAAGTAACAAAAAAAAAACGCATGTACATCTATACATAATAGGGCTAACGCGAGGTGCAGGAGCTCACCCAGGCCATGGTGCGCCTTAGGGTTTCCTCAAGGTCAGTCTGAGCAACGTTCCCAAGACCATTCCAGTCAGATACGAGGAGGCCCGAGGCAAGTTGGATGTATCGCTGCCCATAAGACGTCGCCATCCGAGTCACCCAGGGCTCCCCATCTGCACCAGTGGCACCTGGTTGGGTGAGGACGGACGACCCGCTCGCTGAAACAGGAGGGGGCGCGGTAAAAGTGGAAAACTGAGGATCTGGTAGATCAGAGGGAGGCTCCGGAAGGTTGGAGAAATAAGTCCCTGATGGTCCAGGGTCGAGAGGAGCCTAAGTGAAGGCGTCGTAGCCCTCAGGGTCAGGGCAAACATAACACCCCGAAACGGCCTGCTGGTCTTGAGAATGAGGGGCTATGTCCGGATCATAGGAGGCACATGGAGGGCATCCCCCAGGAGATGGAGGCAGCTGGTGAGATCCTCCGCGGTCAAGGGGGGCTTCCTCCGGCTCTTCCTCATCCTCATCCTCATCTGGGCAAGGCTCGGCCAAGGCCCCCTTCATCTTCGTGGACCCAGAGATGGTCCACAGCAACTTAGGGTCCGAGACAGGGGACAATTTATGGCGGTTTAGATTCTTCACGGTGAATAGGCACACTGCCTTTTTCATAGCGGGGTCAGCGCTGAGGAACGTTCTCATGTCTCTCGCTTCTGACCCGACAACTGTGGGTTCGGCAAATTGCTCTGCATAATACACGCCATGGTCGATATGAACGTAAGTCATGAAACAATAAGTTGTAAGAAAGTAAAAGAGAGAAAGTGATGCTCAGGGTGCGTACTGAGAGTGTCCCGGAAGTCCTCGCGGACCGAGAGGGGGCCTTCCACGAAGAAAAATTCCTACTTCCAGGACCCCGGGTTGGATACCGAGCCCTCTATCAAAGGGGCCTCTTTGTTGGCTTTTTGTAAATAGTAAAAGCCCTTGGACTTGGGAAGGGGCATGAGGTTGTAGAGGAAATGCACCTCTGTCGCCGTAGGAGCTCGTTTAAACAGCTTTGTAAATCCAATGAAAAGGCAGCTTAAAGTCAGCTAGCCATTGGGAGCCAGCTGAAGCGGGGCAAGGTCGAAGTAGTTGAGGACCGCAACAAAGAACGGGTGTAACGGGATGGT
Organism: Humulus lupulus; assembly: GCF_963169125.1. NCBI lineage: Eukaryota > Viridiplantae > Streptophyta > Magnoliopsida > Rosales > Cannabaceae > Humulus > Humulus lupulus. Next base: position 79,709,404 of record NC_084793.1, read on the forward strand.
ACCACCTGCCTTCAGGATGTGCTCGCTGAGGGCCACAAAGCCAGGCCTAGGACTGTCAGCCCGGCATGTCTCCTGAGGAGCATATAATGCGTACTCCGGAGGGACGCAATAGTTATCCACGATGTCCCTCAGTTTGTTTTCGGACACACACGACACCAGTTCGGTTGCCAGCAAAGGACCATCGTCCGGTTCATTGGAAGCCACCTGTCGTCGTGCCCTCGGCATATCTGCAAAATCAAAAGAAAAATGTGAGGAAGAAACAGAACACTTGACCCTCCATTTTTTCTTCCTAGCAAGAGTCTTCCATCGAGGGAGCGACTGCGGAAGTGCTGAACTAGGAAAAATCGAGACTAGGGGCTGAGGAGAAGCGGAGGCAGTCCCATGATAGTCATCAGGCAAGGATGGGCTGGAGGGCTCAGGCGGAAGGTGTCCCTCCATAAACTCCAACTCCCTCTACAACTCTAAGAGGGTCACCCTAAGGCTCGCTACATGGTCACTAAAGTCTGGAGGGACAGGTGCTTCGTCTCCTCTCGACATCGAGTCAATTTCGCTCTCCACCACCCAAATTTTACGCCTAAGTTCAGCCATGTACTCAAGATGGCGGATACGGGCCTGCCTTAAGGAGTCATAGTCCCAGTAAGGGTATTCCTCAGGGGACTCTGAGTCTGAGGACAGGTCAATAAATTCAACTCCCGGAGGGATGTCGGACGGGCCGTCACTGGCCATGAGACCTCGTCCCGAAAGCAAAAAGGGGTTCACGTATAAATGAGGGGATGGCTACAAAACACAAAGGAATAGGCTTAATACCTCTAGATGCAAATGCCCTAAATGACCCACTACAGAGTATAAAAAAAAGAGGGGCATGCAACTGGGCAGACTCACTGCGAGCTCAGGCCATGGTACCCCATCCCGAATAACTCTAATTTGGACCCAACGAAAACCACGGAAAAAGAGAATATACCTCAAGATGTAGAAATTAGAGGCTGTGAGGCCTTCTCAAAACCACTAAGCCAATGAAGTAAGGTGGAAATAATAAGCCTTGCATGAAGGCCTATTTATAAGAATCAAGGAGAATAGTCTACGAGAGCACCTAAAGGTCCTCTCCTAGACTGGGGGGCAAGTGTGGATGCTAAATATTCCACGCCCGTAAAAGATCCCAGACGCGCGCTAAGGTCCCATAAAGGCCTAAATGCGTGTCTGAGCCGCGGGACACTCGGGCCATCGTCCACTGGCAACAGCCTCGCATCAACTCGTGGTGCATGAGGCCCCAGCCGCATCACCACGGCCTCGCTCGAATGCGCCTAGGCGTGAGGCCCCGCCTCGCTCGGCCATGCCCCAGGCGCACGGCCCGCCTCGCGCGCGCGCATTACCACGGCCTCGCTCGGACACGCCTAGGCGCGAGGCCCCGCCTCGCTCGGCCCTGCCCCGGGCGCGCGGCCCGCCTCGCGCGCGCGCATCACCACAGCCTCGCATCAACTCGTGGTGCATGAGACCCCAGCCACATCACCACGGCCTCGCTCGGACGCGCCTAGGCGCGAGGCCCCGCCTCGCTCGACCATGCCCCAGGCGCGCGGCCCGCCTCGCGCGCACGCATCACCACAGCCTCGCTCAGACGCGTGAGGCCCCGCCTTGCTCGGCCCTGCCCCGTGCGCACGGACCGCCTCGCGCGCGCACATCACCACAGCCTCGCTCAGACGTGCCTGGGCGCGAGGCCCTACCTCCATCTCGGCATCTTGGGGGGAGCCCGTATAACCCGCGAGGCCATGGTTCGGCCATGCCTAGGCCACGCACACCATCTCGCGTGCAACGTCTTGGCGCGTCGAGCAGCCTCGCGGGGGGCATCTCGCGAGAGCCTCTCCCAAAGAGCTACGCATATATGGCAACCTCGCCGCAATGGATCTCGTCCCGAGGCCCCGCATGCATAATGACAGCGGTCGAGGTGGCCCACAAGAGACAAAAAGAGTACGAACAAGGTATCTCAATAGGGGTACGTACATGCCTGCTAGGATCAGGGGACGGGCCTGACACCTGTGCCTAACAAGTAGTGGTGGTTGGAAATAGTACGAAGAGTGGCTGCACCACCATCACGTCTCTAACACCTATACAAAGCGAGTGGTGGAGTCATGACCGGGTACAAAAGGTGAGGTGCTCCCATGGACTCTGACCATATACCAGAGCCGACACCACTACCCCTGGAGCCATTCTCCTGTTAGTGTACTCGTGTACCTACTGGACCACCATGTACCCAGGGCCATTAGAGCCCCCTATAAAATGAACTCTAACCCCACCTGAAGGGGGGTTGGAAAATTTACTGTAGCAAGTGCACCATAGTGAATGAAAAACGGATTTCACCATTGTTCTTCTGCAATTGCTCTTAGAGTTGATACTGAAATTTCTAAGGCTTTTATATTGACAATCTTTATCTTGCAATTCTTTCCAACTTAACTTAGTTGACGAGTTCTCACCGTCAACAGCTGCGTACCAGCAAAAAGTCGCCCAGTATTTTAACTCAAAATTAAAAGAAAGAAAGTTCAATGTCGGGGACCTAGTACTTCGACGAGTTTTCTTAAACACCCGCGACCCAACTGCTGGAGTACTCGGACCAAACTGGGAAGGACCTTACCAGATTGAAGAAGTCCTTCATCTAGGCACATACAAACTTGCACGCTTAAATGGAGATCTCGTTCCGCGCTATTGGAACGGAGAACACATGCGCAAGTATTATCAATAAACAGTCCTTCTTAAAGGACTGGCTTGTATTAATTTTTACTTTTTACAAGTTTTGAAAAAAGGGTTAGTCATGTTATATGGCTAATCGCTTATAAGTGTAAGATCTTTTAAAAGAACACTCGTAAAGACATGTTTAGTTCATTTTAATACGAGAATTATAAGGGACTGTGCGCAGCCAGTCATTCTTGCCAACCTTTGTAAATTTTTTACAAGTATTTGTTCATTACGTGTGTTGTTTTGCTGTATTATAAGTGTTGCATTTTATACCCAGCAGTAATGTTCGTACAGGTCGTGGTCAAGGCAAGTGACCAAGGACCTAAAGCTCCTCAGTCACTTGGGGGGCATATAAGGTACATCGATAGCAAAGCATACCAAGAGGTATGTAAACACATGAACAAAATAAGTGAAAGCATGCTACGGTACTTAGAGTATTTTTCAAAATTTATATTTTGTTAAATCAAGCCAAAGTACTATGCTAAGTTTAGTCATACGAGCAGATGTTATAATAAGTAGAAATATTATAATATCAAAGGGGATTCTTTTACACCGCAAGCAGTATTGCTTGGATGTAATTGTTCAAATGTAAAAGGAAAATATGCTGCCCATGCAGCAAAATTAAAAAGAAATATGTATTTACATCACGACCCGTAGGTCGTGTAAATTAAAGCAAAAGAACAAAAAACTCTAAGGAGCCTGAGGAGCAGGAGGATCTGTTGGAGAATCTTGATCGACTACGTCCCCTCCAGCTTCTCCTCCCTCCACTCTGGCGGCTGGCTGAATGCTTGGGGAAGCAGGGACCCTAGCTCTCTCTTCGGCAGCTAACCGAGCAGTACAGTAGGCTAGCTCGACCCTCCTTGCGTCCTCTGGGAGGTAACTGAAATCGACACTTTGGTTGTGCTTCCAAAAATCGTAGAAACACCGAAGTGTCGCGTTCTTATACCTCTCCAGGTCCTTGGCATTAGTGAGCTTAAGCTGCTCCACCTGGCTTTTAAGAACAGCAATGGTCGCGTCCTTAGCGAGATGCTCCTCCCTAAGTTTTTTGACTTCACGTCATTGGATTCGGGTGGACTCCTGGTATTCATCCCTCTGCTTCCTAAGAGTTTCCATAGAAGCTTGCTTCTCTGCCAGCTCCGCCACCAAGGCATCCTTCTGCTGGGTGACCACCTCCAACTCCCCAGCATGCCTAGCCTCTGCGGCTTGAAGCTCCTTAATGACCTTCGCCCGAGACTGCTCGATGCTGGCACCAGCGCGAGTACGAGCAGCAGCCATTGTCAGCATGGCCTGCAGTCAAAGAATAAGAGTTAGGCTATATTACAAGAAAGAAAAATAAAAACCAAAATCGCAAAAAAAGAAAGAGTGCTTACACTGGCCACTTCATTAAGAGCCTTGTTGAGGATCTGGTCGACCCCCATGTTCTCAGCCTCAGCCATTGCCTCCCAGCAATGGTCATGTTTTAGGATATGAGGAAGGCGATCCTTAGCTGATCGCAGGGAGCGGCTCGAGAGTCTGGCCCCAGGAAGTTTGGCTTGCTAGGCCTGTTCTTTTGGAGCTGCGGGCAAAGGGTTCGTGGCAGCGGGCGGGGCCTCCTTCTCAGCAGGAGCAGATGGTTGAGCAGAAGGTTGTCTAGAGGGCCCATCCTTTGAAGGATCAGTTGCTCGACCCTTCTTGGCCGAGGGTGCTTGGCTAGACTCGCCATCTTGTCTCCTGGCCGATTTCCTCCATCGGACCAGGGGAACTTCCTCCTCCTCCTGAGTCTGGTACAAGTCAAAAACGTTGGGGGAGGCCATTTATGCAGAAAAAGATAAGCATACAGATGGTAAGACAAAAATAGATGACAAATTATGGCACATTAGAAAAGAAGTAAGGAAAATCACAAAGTCCAATACCCGAGCTACTACTACTTGTCGCTACACTACTGACTCTACAAGTCATACACTCACTCCCTGGCACGAAGAAGTCTAGCCCTAGATTTGGAGTATACGTAAAATTGTCGTCCCTGTCAAATAAGTGACAGGGAATTGGCAAGCTATTTAAAAGTGAAATAATAGTACCGTTTTCGTCTGAAGACTCATCCAAGTCTACGACAACTTCTGCTGCCTTTTGTTTCCCCTTCCCTTGGGGGACAGAAGGCCTTTCTACTGAGGGGGAGCCAGCCGATTCCCTGATCGTAACCCCAGTCGGTCTCCTTCGAGGAGGGGACGCTGGGGGTTGCTACTCAGGATGCCCCTCGGCAGTGGAATCTGCCACCACGGGTTCCTTCGTTTCCTGATGAGAGGTCAGGAGGCCAGACAGCCTCAAGTTTTCATCAGTGATCAGAGACTTAACGCTTTTTTCAGCGTCAGTCATCCTGGCCAATGCGTTGGACCTCAACACCATGTCTGGTGTTGGGTTTGGGCGTAGCCATGGTCCTGAAAGGCACAAGATACTTTAGAGAAGATTAATAAATTTGCTAAGAAAAAGTAGCGACCAGTGGAAAAGGACATTTACCTCCTCGAGCGAAGGCCAAGTTGTTCGTAGTCATTTTGGGCATAAGGAAATACTCCTGGTTGTATTTCCCCACGTTGGAGATATGGGTGGTGTCACTCAGGAATGTTCGGTTTGTTTCCTGGTGACAAAAATGAAAAAAGCCCGTCCCGGACTGTTGAGGGTTGGACTTAAGGTCAAAAAGGAAGTTGACCTCGTGAGGAGTAGGCTCTGGCCATTTTTTGAGTTTGTAAAGGATATAGAGTGCAGCAAGCATTCTATATCAGTTTGGAGTAATTTGAAAGGGGGCAACACCGAAGTAGTTTGCCACCCCCTGATAGAATGGATGTAGAGGAATGGTAGTCCCCGCCTCTATATAGTACCTTGACCAGGCGCTGTAGACGCCCCCAGGCAAGTTAGCCCTCTGGTCGGCAGCAGGGATCTTGAGATTGACCCCAGTGAGAGGATACTTCCTAAGGTAATTGGCAAGCATCCTGGGTGTCACCTGGCTGAGGGGAGAAAGATACCACTCAACATCAGGGAGGTTTGAATGCTGAGGGCGAGCCCTGACCTGAGTACGAGGGTCCAGGGCAATGTTTTCTCGACCACTGGTCGAGGGAACCCTAGCCTGCGAATCAGGCTAGGCAGGAGGATTTGGATTATTTTCAGGGTTTGGTTTCTTTTTGCCTGGAGATTTAGAGAGGGCCATTTTAGGTGGTGATGGTTGAGGTCTAGAAGAAGAAAGTCTTGAGAATGGAATCTCGTGAACACGCTGAGCCGGTTGTTCTTTGCCTTCAAGCAGTTGCGCAAGAAGATAGTCTTCGATTGGCCGCTCACCTCCCCACAAATCTGGCATTAAAATCTGCGAACAGAAAAATGGGGAGGTGAGGATGGATAATCTAGAAAGTCGGATAGAATAACGCTGGTCAAGTATAAAAGTCAAACTTTTATACAGCAGCATTCTAACAAAAAACTAATTTTTTCACACGAACAATTTGAAAAGCAGATCAAAAAGTGAAAGTAAAAAGTTTTTGAAAAAGCTTTTTCAACTCCTTTAAGGGCGAGAAAAACTCAGTTTTTCAACTAGCATAAAAATCAAATTTTTACTTCGATTTTACGTCCTAAATTTATGATCTTGGCCATCAAACTAACTCATAACTTTTAAATGGCAAAGAAACATCATCCTATCTACTATCATCTGATAAATCCCCTACTTTCATGCATCTCAATCCAGAAACACAGACAACACCAGAACTTAACAGTTAACTCACAGAGGCATGCACGGCAAAAATAAAGAGCAGAAAGGTTCTGAAACTTACCAAAGCGAAGATCGTGGAGGTTTGAAGAAGATTCGAGCTAGACGAACGGATGGCTGATTCGTGAAACGCTGAAAGATGGTCTTCAGAGAGAATGAAGGGTCGGATTTTAGGGTTTCTTGAAGGAGAAATAACTTGCGTAAAAAGGAAAATAAGACTTTAAGAAGGTTATATATATTTTTTGTCCGTGGCATGAAAGAGGAAGTAGTCATCAGTTTCCTCTTTTCGAAGCATTGGGAAGGGTGATAGCCATCAATAGGTTACTTGGGAACCGAAAGGTCGTGATTGGACAGGGGTAGGTTACTTTTCCCAAGGATGCACGAACTACTCTGACAGATCTGGTGGGGTAATCGAAGAGTCGTTTTCCTTAAAGTTTATTTATTGTTGGTCGTAATAAATAAACTTAGGGAGCAAATGTTATCCAAAAAATAGGCATGGGTGATGTGGCAGGAGATTTTAAACACGTGGCTGACACCTGGCAAAGTTCTATTCGAATATCGACCAGTAAGACATTCCTGGCGTGGCAGTTGAGTTTTCCTTACGACTAGCATGGTCGTACACTTCGCATATTTCAAAATGATTTTGTGGAGATCATAATCAATTCCGAGATTATCTCCAATGATTCCTGATTATCTGATTAATTAGGAGAGAATATCTATAACAGATTCATGTAATCCTCCTTGAGCCTATAAATAGAGAAATATAGCTCAAGGAAGGGACTTTTGGCTTTTTCTTAATGAAAATTACACACTTACGAGAGAATTAGAGCGATTGTATTACGATTGTATTTTTTATCTCTCTCAGGTTTGTGAAACTTAGAGAACCCTAGTTCTTTTATCACTCCTTTGAGATCTCATAACAATAATAGCTTAAGTGGACGTAGGTCATTACCAGTTCTTGGGGCCAAACCACTATAATTTCTTGTGTCCTTTACTGTTTTTGTCATTATATTCATCCCAACACATCTATCCACATCAAGCATTTTGATTCCGTGTCAGTTGACCAAAACAAGGGTCAACAAGATACAAGTTTGAACCTTGTCTTTTTAAAGTATAGGAGATAAATGAAGGTAGAATAGTTTAATTCTCTGATACCATATTATGAAGGAAAATGAAATTGTATTGAATTGAATGAATACAGAATACAAGTGGCACCAATATATACATTCCACAAAGAAGAATCAAGAAAAGTAAGATACAATCCTATACTTAACTAAACTATCTATTTCAACTAATTTAGGCATATAAGGTCCAGTACTAAGCTCAAAATTACTCTCAATAACTTAACTAAACTAACTGATTTAACTAAATTATATATATAAGGTATAGTGCTAAGATTAAAGTATGTGCTATACTTACTAATGGTGACTTTGTACTGTACAGGCATTACAGTCTCAGACCCCAAATGAAACTCTAAAAGCTCCAAGCCAGAGTATAAACAGACAACTAGAAAAAATTGAAGAAAGACATTTTCCCAAGTTAATAGTTAGAAAAAGAATATTATTACATACCAGCCAGTTATCCATGAAGCAAATGGTGACCATTTTGGGCCAGCAAGCTTGGTACTCCAATAGTAAAGACCCCCAGAAGTAAGGTAAGAAGAACAAATCTCAGCCATGGACAAAGCAACCAACATGGAGAAAGAACAAGCTATAAACCAACCATAAATAAGAGACACTGGGCCACCAAACCTTAATCCATTGTTGTATAGAGTGGTCACACCAGAAAGCACTGATATGATAGAGAATGAAAATGCAAAATTGGAAAGGACCCTTCAAAAATGACAGATACAACAAACCAAACCAGTGACCCATTTACATTTTGACCTTCATGTGAAGACCTTTCTCCATTAGAAGACAACATGTTTGGCTAGTTTTCCAGGAAATTAATCCTGTCACTTAAGCATTCAGATTCAGTTTCGAGTTATATATTGACATCTTCTTGGGACAATAATATAACATTAAAAGTGGATATTGTTAATGATGGAAGATATTGTTCTTGTTAAAAATGGATGACACACTTCACTATTAGATTTCTGCACCAATGATACTCCAACCTTAACTACAAAACTTCTTTCCAACTAACTACATGCCAAAAAGTCCTTTTCACTTTTCTTCTTTTGCTTACTAAAGATATTAGACAAAACGTTTGCCTTTTAATCCTATATACGATGGTAAGAGCAGTCAGGAACAAAGATAAGACCTATAAATTGACAAGTAAACTGGATGGTAGGCATCAAATCTAATGTCCTATAGGCATGAATTCACTGTCGGGGATCAGATTCCCAAATTTCATGCTCTAAAACAATAGAAACAACAAATATAAAAAACTACAAATGACCTAGATATTCCAATTAGCGTGTGTGTGTGTGTGACCAAAAATATTTAATTATGTCCCGTTGGAAACTTCTTTCCTTCCCTTTCCTTTCCATAATTGAAGAAGCATATACAAACCAAAAAAAAACAAAAATGGATATATTTACCTGAAGTTGACAATCGTGGAAGAGGAGTTTTATAAATGCTGGAGGTAAGCTAATATCAGACAAGAAAATCTTTAGCATCTCTGTTCTCACTGTGCTTTCTACAAATGGGCAGGAAAACTTATAGTAGTAAGAAGCAAGTCGAGCTTCATGTGCTCTAAACAAAATCCCCATACTTGTCACTACTAACAAGAGAAATGAAGTTCCCATTCTTTCTTACTCTCTTATTTTTCAAGAGGGAGTCCTAATTATATATATTTGAAAACAAAATATTCAAATACTTGAGTGGTAAGAATCATGTTGGAAGGATTGGTGGTAGCATAGCTATTTTGCATTTTCTAGCCACAAATCCAGGTAGTATAGCTAAGATCAAGACCATAACACACTAAGGAAAGACAATATTTGAGTGGGTCTATTGTTTGAAGGCATGCAAAGGTGGGCTCACTATGAAACCTTGGCAAACCTAGGAACAAATTGAGCACATTAGTAATGCATTTGTATGCATTTACAAATAAAATAGAGGGCACATTCATAATAAAAAAAATGATCAAAACAAATTTAACAAGACAATTAAGTCATGCATATCACAAACTTGAATTGAATCAGAATAATGTTCTTACTTGTATGGAAAAGGGACAACATAAAGAAGACATCAATAGATATAACTTCCTGATTAATGTTTATGAACGGGCTAGATTTTTTGACAGATTGGAAGAGCTCTTCCAAGTGAGCCTGATTGTAACATGAACCTCTCTCATCTTGGGGCCTACTCTAGAAAGAAACTATACATGAGATGCTTAGAAATTTTGAAGAAATGCCAAAGCTATTCTTTCATCATGTTTAAGAGAACAAGTTCAATAGGTAAGCACAGTTATTAGAACAATGCGTAATGATAGGGAGGATGTTATGCCTATCTAATGTATACAAGTATATTCATCTTCTATCATTAGTTAGGTAGGTACTATTTCTATAGAGGTTTCCTATCTAATGCAAACCCGAAAAAATAATAGGCTAAGAGAATAGAATGTATGCACTAATAAACTAAGTTCTTGAAATTCTATGCCATTCAGAGATATTAGAAACCCAAATAAATACTGTATCATCACAGTAGACAGAAAATGAGAAAATGTACACATTGATACTAAACAAATGGTAAGCACGGTATGAGGCTCATTTGTGGGATAAGAATTGCCGGAATGAATCACAGAACAAGAAAGGACACCAAGGTAATTATTAGCATTATTAATGATTAATTATACTATCGTAAGTAAACAAATATTTGAGAGCAAGAAATAACAGTTTTTAATCGCATAAGTCTCTTCTTCTTTTTCCCGAAGCATACTAACTGTGGTTTCATTAAGTGTTGTTACAGAAATAAGAAATTAATATATGTCAATAATTTTCAAATCATAACAAATGAAATTTCACTTTTCTCATAAACAACCTGGAGTTGGATGTCTTAGACTTCAAGACATGCTAGACCTCAGATTTGCAAAATGCATGTGTATCATATTCTCTAATACACACATGTGGCTACTAAAACTGTCAGTTAGTTTTCACTTAATTTGTTCGGGTCTAAAATGGCATCCTTGTTAAATCAAAAACAAAATTCAAAGCTTTTACCCACATTCATCCTAAAGCAAAAAATAATTATAATAATAAAGTAATTAGCATCTACATAGTAAGAATCCATAAAACATGGCAGACTATAATGGCTCTTGAAGTTGCAACAAAGAATATGCAAGTTACCTAGGTTGTTTTCCATCACTTTCCTCACCAGAATCTGGCTTCTTGTCGATTTCACTCCGATTTTTATTAAGTAAAGTATAATCCAATCCTTTCACCACAGGTGAGTATGCTCCACATCACTTGAGCAAAAGATAGAAGGGTTTTCAGCTATAACAGCAAAGCATCTCTAAATAATATACTTCATACACAACACCAAATAAGATACCCAAAATGAAGAAGGACATGATCTTTTCAAATTAAGCAAAACCCATTATGAAACTAAACAAACAAGTAACATCTTTATCTCTAAGATTCAAGACAAAACCAAACAAAGAAGTTTCAATGATAAACAATAACACAAACCTCTGAGGTACTTGATTTGCAAATCAAACACAACAAAATGCCCAAAAATCTAGCTGAAATGATAAAATGCCCAAAAATCAAGCTTAAATGTTCAAAAAATCAATCAAAACTTGGGAGTAATAAATCATCATCATTCATATAAAAATACCTCAGCCATCAAGGATAAAGCAGTCTGGAATCTCGAACCTCAAGCCACCGACAGGGTCACATCAATGTCGCAAGGAGGATGCCTCGTCTCAGTGCAGCTGCATCTGCTGTGAGGTAATCATCTCAATAAAACACAAGAATCATTAAGTACATATAGGCCAAACCAACAATAGGCATGAATATCACTATGATGAAGATGGACGTTGAATTGTGCGATGGAGAAGCTATCGGGAAAAGTATTTTTGGCGAGAGAAAAGAATGAGGAGAGATATGAATACTCAATAAACCTTTAACTTTGATAGAAAGCTCCCCTGAAATTAAAGCACCAAAACCACAGTTCTTGAACCTTAAAGTGTTCGGGTATTGATGAGGAGAAGTCGAGAGGTGTGAGTGTGTGATCGGAACCGCCGAAGATGGAGTCGAAAGACTAGAAACGCCGAAGAGCCGACCGTTGTAGACAGAGCAGTGGGCTGACTTCGGAGACACCGTAGGCGATCGGAAACACCGTCGATGATCATAGGAGTCTGTTATACCCAAAAATTGGAGAATGCATCCTAGGAGGCTAAGGAGAATGCATTCTAGGAGAGCTAAGGGGAGTGGTCCTAGGAGACCCCAAGGAGGATGTGGTCCTAGGAGACCCCAAGGAGAAAGTGGTCTTAGGAGACCCCAAGGAGGATGTGGTCCTAAGAGACCCCAAGGGTGTGTAGGAGGCAAGGTTTCCTAAGTGTTGGCTCGAACGTGTCCAAGGTAAGTAGCTAAGGAGGAGGAGTCTCATGCAAGAGGAAGGAGACTTAGATTTTGATAAGGAGAGCCTATACAATGTTCGATCGGACATGTTTGGGAGATGCTAAAGGAGAATACCTTGATCTTGTCCAAGGTGAGATGTTATGGAGGAGGTTGCCTCAATGTTGTCCAAGGTGAGGTGCTAAGGAGGTTGCCTTAATGTTGTCCAAGGTGAGGTGCCAAGGAGGTTGCCTCGGACCACCTTGGTCCGAGGAGAAGCCAAGGAGATTGGTTCAAGGAGGAACATGGCATGCTAGAGGAGAGTGTCATGTTAGAGGAGAGAAGTGCGTGTCCTACCACCATGCACGTTCAACCCACCAAAAACATGTCCTACCACCATGCATATCCTACCACCATGCATGTTCAACCAGCACTTGCATGGGTAGTGAGTAGGAGGTGGACCAACTAGCTAGAGGAGACTAAGTCAGACACAACTCCAACAACGTACGCGGGAATCTCTCATTCTTCCCACAAATGGGGGGTTTGTTACATTTCGAATTTTGAATGTTTAAATGTAATAAATATAATAAAATATCTCTATCATAAGGGGATATCAGTTGAGGATCCCAGGCCTATAAATAGAGAGTTTATGGGATGAGAGAGGGGTGTCTTCTGCTTCTTCTTTCTAGAGAGAGAAAATTGGGTCTGTCTATTCTAGAGAGAGAAAGTGCTGAAATCAGAGAGAATTCTTGTATTTTCACAATCTGTACTGAAGAAACTCAGTTGGCTCAGTCCATCTGATCTTGAGTATAGTCTATAAATCACAACTCTAAGTGGATTAGACTATTACCGACAATCGGGGCTGAACCACTATAAAAATCTCTTGTGTGTTCTTTATTTTCTTTATTATACCGTCTGTGTCGTTTACATTCTCTTGAAGGCTTGTCGTTATTGGCATTCTCACGTCGTTGGCTAAAAACGCAGTCAACAGAGTCGAACAAGATATTTTTGCCTTGGAAATATAGTCGATGATCGTAGGCGATAGAAAATTTTTTAGAGGTTTGGAAATAAAAAAGTAAAAGTAGAAGATAAATTTACAAGGAATATGCGGGCTCCAAAAATTTTGTACCGCCAATTTTTTTTTCTTTGCCACCTATTATTTTATTATTTGATGTATCATAATACTTTTTCAATAGTATTATATTCATATGTTATAAAAAGGGGTATTTGGTGTAGTGATTCTACAATTTTTGGAGAACATAGTCATTAATTTTCGAAAATTAATAATAAAAATACTATTTTTATAATGAGCTTATTTTAAGAATTATATTTGATCTCCACCGTTGGTTTAACAAGGTCAATAGCTTAACGGAGCCTCAAGACGCTTTGATTCGTCCCCCTACGGAAGATGTTCATTAGTTATTTTGACAAGGTTAGATTTCGAAAGATAGATAATTATAGGTCGAACTCTACTATACTCACCCCTACGATGACTACTAGGACTAAATCTATTGATTATCGAAACCGTGGGTCTAGCTCATAAAATAAGAGATTTTGTTTTCTTATTTTGATCGAATAGTAGGTTGTAAATAATGGTGTCCATTATTAAATGAGTTTACAACTCCATTTAACTAATGATATTTTTTTACTCTTGCCTAGATAACGATATCATAGAATATTTAAAAACCTAGAGAACTAGAGATATGATTATTTTGGTATTTTTTCCATATCTTACATATTTATGGTATATGTTGTGCTATTTCTTGAAATTAGAGTGAATAGAAGTTTTATTGACAAAATGTGATTGATTTCTATTTTATTGATAATTTGTAGTATCATTATGGATGTGTCTACTCCCATCCTTTCTTAACTTTCTATGGAGAAACTCACTGGAGTACCACGAAATGGAGTGGGACGAGCTTTCAACACAAGAGATATTGTATCTCTTTTGCCTCAAGAGCAACCCTTCTCGAGCTCACGGAGGAGATGGGTTCTACTACTTATCGAGCTACCCATAGGAGAAGCAGTTGTTCGAGGACATCCCAAATCGTCCTCCAAATTTCAAGACGATATTCTTTTGGACGGATGGACTCGCTCCTTCCCAATTCTACTTCTTCCAATGCATTCATAAGTGATTCAACACATCTTTTCTATCTTTCTTTGAACAGTTGAGCTCGAAATATTTAATCCATTCTTGTCTACAGCCACTTCTCATCGGCCTACTCCAACAAAGGCCATGAAAGAACATAGGGGAGAAATTCTCCAGCTCCCTTACGGTCGAAGGTCCCTCACCTATCTCCTCCATGAAGACAAGCTCCGAGCTTGTGGCTTTTTAGGCCAAGGCGAGTCCACAGATGATTCGGGGATTCACAAATACTCAAGGTGGGAAGATGTGCCAATCCCCACCGCTAAACTTCCCCCCGGGAGGAGGCTTTCGGGCTCGCAATCCCATGCCACTGCCTTCCGTCTACATGAGCGACCAGTCTTGGGCAATGAAGCCCACGACGAGGCCTCAAAGAACTCGGCGGATGGAGGTAAAGTAGTGTTGGATCACTCCATGTGGTCTCCATCATTACTTAAGTACGAGCCTGACGTAATTAGCCTTTTCAAGGACCCTAAAGATAACTTCTTAGCATGGTCGAGGATTGACCTTAGAGTCCGTAGATTTGATAGCTGGCTAGGAAAATACCAGACCATGTATAATTTAAATGAGGCCTGGGATGGGGTAGCTATATAGTATGGGACCAACATATATAGGGACCTTTGGAGACTATCCCCCATCTATAGAGAGGGGACTCCCCTAGAGTTATCAAAAGACAGGGGGATTTCTTTGTCCCCGAGCTCGAGCTCGACTAAAAGTACCAGTTAGGTTTATTTTATCTTGGAGTCTTATTTCTTACAATAACTTTGTTCGATTGCTTACATACAATCTTCTATTTCTCAGGTGACATGGACTCAGACTTGGACAATGTCCTTAACAAGCCTATGGCCTCAAGGGCGAACAAACGCCAAAGAGTGTCCCAGAAGGGAGGTCTCCCCTCTAAGCTATCTAAGAAGACTGAGGTGGTCCCCCCGGACCAGGTGTTGCTAGACCCAAGCCATGCTATTGAGCCCACAGCGCCTTCCGAGGTTGCGTCGAGCCATGCTTCTAAGCCCACAATGCTTTCTGAGGTCGTGCCTCCCTTTGTAGCCCAAGCGAGCCAAGTCCAAGCTCCCATCCGAGACCGCTTCTTGTCGATCTCAACTTATGTGCCCGAGTTTGTGGTCGACAATGCTGCTGGAACCCCTAGAATCAATCTCGATTCTGATGCTTTGACCCGCATGGGTCAATGCTTCAGCAACCTCGGGGCCCCTAAATGGGAATTTCTGACCTATCGAGATGCCAACACTCTTTTCAACAAGAGTGACGAGCTGTTTTATTCGGTTAGTCATTTTTTCCTATCCCCCTTCTTCTGTGCTAACTTTGACTTGGGCTTTGCTGACCTTGACCCTTTTTTTGTGTAGGCATTCATATCCTTTGTTCAGCACAACTTCTTGCTGAATAGCGAGGTTACAGCGAGCAAAACGCTTTCCCAGGAGGCCTGAGATGCCCAGCTAAGGCTTGAGGACGACCTCAAGAAAGCCCGACTGGAAATAACAGCAGGGGATGCAATGGCCAAAAAGGATTCCTGAGCTTGAGTTAAAGCTGGAAGCGACCTTGAAGGAGGTCTAAAGGGTTCCCGAGCTGGAGTCAAAGCTGGATGCGACCTTGAAGGAGGTCAAGGCTAGGGACTTCGAGATCAAGCAGATTCGGGAACTCAACACCAAGTTGGAAGAGGAGAAGAAGATGACCTTTGAGGTTATTGAGGGTGAGAAGGTTTGTCTTCTTGAGGAGTTTAAGACCAAAAAAGATCGCTCTGTAGACATGGCGATGTATCAGATTTGGGCTAATAACCTCGACCTCGATACCAACTTCCTTGCTAGCCTATAGATCAAATTCATTGCTAAATGGCAGACTTGACTTGAGGAGGAAGAGGCTAGGATCGAGGCTGAGGAGTCAGCGGAGGCTTCCGGGACTGCGGCTGAGGAGGCAGCAAACCCTTGAAATCCAAATAATGGGCTGTGACCCATTATAATTTTTGTAATTATATTTTTTGTGCCCTTGGGGCAAAGACAATTTACAGCTCGATTCTGAGCTATTTCAATTATCTTATGACTTTATATCTTAATAGTAGTTTTTATGCTTTCAATTTTTTGGCTCGAAAGCCTTTTTGCACATTGTATACCTTTATATTTTTGCCTCAATACTATGGATCATATTTCTGGGTAAAAATATTTTGAGCATGTTATGATTAAGGACCTGCTTTTATACTTGTTTATTTGTACAAATATAAATTGTGTTTACGTTCGAATTTCAATATATTCATGCATAGTTTATTCGAAATGCCCATGTTCGACTTTGTTATTGTCAAGGTCGAACTTTACTTTTACCATGTATTTAAAGAATACTCAAAGGGTATGTAACCTCATTAGTCTAGTTATATTTTTTTTCTAGTTAATTTATCTCATCCTGGAGTATGACCTCGAGGTTGTGAGGTCGAAACTTATTTGCAAAAAATTCCAACGCTAGTTTTGACTTATAGTTTTTAGTTTGTTTATCTAGAATTCCAACTTTTGACTATCGATTAGGTCTTGCTGGTTTGTTCCATACTTGTTTAGGTTTGGTTAATGATCCATACACTTATTCTTTTCTTCGTGTCGGGTTAATAATCCAAACATTGCTGTTATAGTTTATTTTTATTTATGTTATATTTTTTCGAGCCTGTGGTACAATTGTATACCACTTATGCCCCCTTAATATCCTATGATTGCAATCTTAGGTTATTGAATTTCGAGGGTTTGAAAAAAAGTAAAACAATAAAAATACAACATTTGAATGAACTTCAGCACTTTATTAATCGAAAAGTAAAAATCAAATACACGCTTGGTTAAAACGAATAAATATCATTCCTATATTATTGATAATAAGGTCGTAGAAGTTCACCATTCCCAACTCACGGAACCAATCCTCCATTCAGCCTCGCTAGTTTATAAACTTCAAGTCGAATAATGGACTCAATCTGATAGGGTCCCTCCCAATTAGGCCCAAGTATCCCAACAGATGGGTCTCATGTGGCCAAAAACACACGCCTTAACACCAAGTCTCCCAATCCAAATTTCCTATCTCGGACCCTCTTGTTAAAATATCTCGTAGCCTTTTGCTGGTATGCAACATTTTTCAACTGGGCTTCATCTTGTCTTTCTTCGATGAGGTCCAAACTTTCTTTGAGCTGGGATTGGTTCGAGGTTTGGTCATATGTGTCGCGCCTTATGGTTGGGATTTCGACCTCGATGGGCAACATGGCCTCGCACCCATAAGCCAGGGAAAAAGGGGTATGCCCCATCGAGGTTCTCGCCGTTGTTCTATATGCCCACAAGACTTGAGTCAGCTCCTCTGGCCATCTCCCCTTTGCTCCTTCTAGCCTTTTCTTCATAGAAATTTTTAAAGTCTTGTTCATAGCTCCGACCTAGCCATTTGCTTGGGGATGGGCCACGGAGGAAAAACTTTTTATTATCTCATTCTTTTCGCAAAAGCGTGTAAACAAATTACTGTCGAATTGGGTCCCATTATCCGACACAATCTTCCTGGGCATGGCGTATCTGTAAATGATTTTTTTACTACGAAATCTAAGACTTTCTTTGAGGTGATGATCGCTAAGGGTTCCGCTTCGGTCCATTTTGTGAAATAGTCGACAGTGACTACAACATATCTTACTCCACCATTTCCAATTGGCAAGGAAACTATGAGGTTGATTCCCCATATCGCGAATGGCCATGGAGAGCTCAGTGGGTGGAGCTCGCGGTATCGAAGCGAACCATTGACACCTATCACAGCGCTTGACGTACTCGAATGAGTCTGCCTTGTCTGTTGGCCAGAAGTATCCTTGCCTAATTACCTTTTTTGAAAAGCTATGCCCTCCGGTGTGATCTCTGCAAAATCCTTCATGGATTTCTTCCAAAATCTTCTTTGCCTCGGGGGAAGATACACACCTAAGTAGTGGCATAGAGTATCCCCTTTTGTACAGTTTTCCTTCCGAAATGGTGTATCTTGGTATTTTGTACATAAGCTTTCTAACCTCGTTCTGGTCTACTGGGAGACTTCTGGTTTCGAGGTAGTCAACTATCGGGGTCATCCAGGTGGGTTGTGAGTCAATCATATTTACATCATCTTCCTCAGACTTGGTTATGCTCGGGGTCGGTAGGAATTCTACTGAAACCATGTTAAGTGTGTCAGCTTCGTTGGTCGTGGCAAGCCTGGCCAATGCATCTGCATTTGAATTTTATTCTCGGGGAACTTGTTCTATAGAATAGAACTCAAACCCCCAAATTTTGCCTTAACGTTTTCTAGGTAAGCTGCCAATTTTATGCCACGAGCCTGATATTCACCCAAGACCTGGTTAAATACCAATTGTTAGTCACTGTAGCAGTGGATAGCTTTTGCTTTGAGCTCGGTGGCAATCTGATTACCCGCTAACAATGCCTTGTACTCATCCTCGTTGTTCGATGCCTCAAAGCCAAACCTTAGCGTCAAGTGGAAGAAATTTCTCATCGGGGTGATTAGAATGATTCCTACCCACGATCCATTTTCATTAGAGGACCCATCAACATAAATTTCCACAGCTCGTGGGCTAGGGTTACGACTCCCTCGTTGCAGATCCCTGTACCCTTGACAATGAAATCTGCCAAAGCCTGTCCTTTGATCATTGTGTTAGGATGATAAGTGATCTCGAACTGTCCAAGCTTGACTGCCCATTTCAACAATCTCTCAGATGCTTCGGGCTTGGATAACACTTGTCTTAACAGCTGATCAGTGAACACATGGATAGGATGTGCTTGGAAATAGGGTCGGAGCTTTCGAGATGCCTGCATTAGGCTCAAAGTTAGTTTCTCCATCAATGGGTATCTCGATTCTGCCCCCAGTAACCTCTTGCTGACGTAGTATACGGGTTTTTGTATTTTCTAATCCTTCCAGACAAGTACTGCACTAATCACAAGCTCGGTTGTGGCGAGGTATAAGTATAAGACATCCCCTGCAATTGGTTTTGACAAGATTGGTGGTTTGGCGAGGTGTTTCTTAAGGTTCTAAAATGCGAGTTTACACTCATCCGACCATTGAAACTTCTTGCCCCCTCTCAAAAGATTAAAGAATCGAAGACGCCGGTCTGTAGATTTCGAGATAAACCTATTTAAAGCCGCCATTTGTCCAGTTAGGCTCTGGACATCTTTATGTTTTCAAGGTGAGGGCATGTCAATTAACGCTTTGATCTTGTCAGGATTAGCCTCTATACCCCGAGCATTTACTATAAATCCCATAAACTTACCAAAGGATACCCCGAATGAGCATTTTTGCGGGTTGAGTTTCATATTGTATTTTAGGAGCACAGTGAAACATTCAGTGAGATCATCCACATGGTTAGAGTTATGCTTAGACTTGACTAACATATCATCCACATAAACTTTCATGTTATTCCCTATATGCTCAGCGAACATTTTATTTACCAATCTTTGGTATGTGGTTCCAGCATTTTTGAGCCTGAAAGGCATTACATTGTAGCATTACAAGCCCTTATCGATCACGGAGCTCATATGTTCTTGGTCGAGGTGCATGCATCGCTATCTAGTTATATCCAGAATAAGCGTCCATGAATGACATGATGTCGTGGCCTGCAGTGGCATCTACGAGCTAGTCAATTCATGGCAAGGGAAAACAATCCTTGGGGCATGCCTTGTTGAGGTCCGAATAGTCGATGCAGGTTCGCCACTTGTCATTGGGCTTCGGGACCAACACAGGGTCTGCTACCCAATCAGGATAGAAAGCACCTCAGATAAACCGATTTTCTTTTAACCTTTCGACCTCCTCTTTCCGGGCTTTCTTTCTACCGTCGTCCAGTAGCCTCATTTTTTTGTTGTTTCAGGGGGAAGCTCTTATCTATGTTGAGTGCATGGCTCATAACACTCGAACTAATCCCTACCATATCCGAGTGCGACCATGCAAACATATCCTGGTTTTCTCTCAAAAATCAAGTTAATTTCTATTTTGCATTTTTGAAAAGATTTTTCCCTAATTTTTACCACCCTCGTGCTATTTTTCTCATCGAGACTCACTTCTTCAAAATCCTCCATTGGTTATAGATCAGCCCTCTCTTCAACCCTAGGGTCGATCTCTTCTTCTATCTCAAAGACGGACCCATTCATCTCTCGAATAACCACAAGTGCTTGTGCACTTGTTTGGTTCTTCCCTCTCAAGAAAATGCTCAAGCATTCCTGTGCGGCGAGCTAGTCTCCCTTCATCGTCCCAATGCCACTAGACGTTGGGAAATTAATGGCCAAATGCCTAACAGACGACATTACCCCCTAGCCCAATTAGGGCTAGTCTCCCGAGCAATACGTTGTAGGCCGACAGGGTGTCCACCACCACAAACTCCATCATCTTGGTCACCGAGTCTGGATAGTCTCCCAAGGTTATGGGGAGCTCGATGGATCCCATACAAGCAATCCCTTCCCTTAAAAATCCATACAGCATTGTTCCACAGGCTATCAAATCTCAAAGCGTGAGCCCCATATTTTCTAGAGTGGCTTTATAAAGGATATTGACAGAGCTCCTGTAATCTATCAGGACCCTTCGCACCCTTTTGTTCTTGAGCTAAAGTGTGATGATCAGGGGATCGTTATGAGGAAACTAGACATGTGAGGCATCTTCTTCTATAAAAGTAATGGGTTGAGATTCAACCCTTTGTTGCTTTGGAGCTCGTGGTTCAAGTTCATAGGGAGAACAGTGTCCAGTCTTGCGCTCATTTAGGGCATGTATGTAATTTTAGCCCGTTGAGGGCATAAATGTGATAATTGTAATAATTGTGATATACTTGTGATATATCTGTGTTGCACGACCCTAGATAGTCCTAGGGAGCGGTGAGCTAGAAAGTCACAACAGGGTCGAATACCTGACTCGGGGCGAGTCGAGGGGTATTTCGGGTGTTAGGCGTTTTATGGGGCTATCGGGTTATAGAAATAAATATTTTGAGATATATTTGAGGTTAGAATGTTTAGGAGGGAATATTGGGGAAATTTACCATTTTTCCCTCGGGGACATTTCTGGCACCCCGAGCCTTTGAGGTAACCTTAGAAACTTAAGTTAAATAAAAACAAAACCAAAGAAGCTTTTAGAAAATTAGAAACCGACCCTCTTTCTTCCTCTCTCTCTTGGAGTTTTCTCCCTTTGGAAACTTGGAGCTTTTTGGTGGAAACTAACCAAAGATTAAGGATTTTGACCAGGGATTTTGGGAGCTAGAAGCTTGGAGCTTAGGGAACTAATCCAGGGGTTCAACTCAGCTCAAGGTAAGCTCTTAACTTAGTGAATTGTATTGAATTATTGCTGGTATTTTAGAGTTTGCATGTGAGTAAAGTTGAGAATTGCTCTTGATTATTTGGGTGAGTTTTGGGGTTAGTTTCTGTTGGGTTTTGTTGCTAGGATTACTCTGGAAATGTTGTGATGATTGAGTGGGATTGTTGGGTTGATTTTGGCATAAATTGGCTGGGTTTTCGTGGCAAAAATGGAGGATTTTTCTGGGTTCGAAGGGTCGGGCCGCGACATTTTTCTTGCTGAGCCGAGGCCCTCTAGAACAGATTGGAGGCTAGGAAGAGGGGCGGGCCACGACATGCCCTAGCTTGGGCCGCGGTGCGCCTGCCCTGTCTTGGGGTGGGAGGTCTCTGGTTGGGGGCGGGCCGCGGCATGGCCTCATGGGGCCGCGACACTTAGTGCATTTTTGGGCTTTAAAGAGGTTTTAGGCTTGGGAATCCAAAAGTTAAGGCTCGGGATGGATTTTATCACCCAGATTGATAGAATCTAAGGTTCTGGAGATTAGAATTATGACCCAAAGTTATTTAATGGATTAGAACTTGATGGATGGATATTGTTGGTGCGTTGTGACTAGGGTTTCAGCGAGGCTCGGACTAAGGGATTGTGCTCGAGACATTGGTGCTTGGAAATCTTGGGCCACAGGTAAGAAAACTGTTGTACCCATAGAGCAGGGCAAGGTCCTATAGCTTGTGTTGCAGGGCGTAGCCCCATTGATTGAATTTATACGTGTTTAAGTATTTGTTTAGGTATGTTATGTGTGCATATATGTAAATGAACAGCGAAGGCCGAGAACGGTAATGGGTCGGGAGCAGCGTTTAGCACGCGGAGTGCGAGTTGCCAGGGCGAGACTCTAAAGGATACCTGGGATATCCTCACAGTGTGGACCGCAAACCCAAGGCCTGGTAAAGCGCCTAGGACGGCATGGTCATACGTGTTTAGTCTGATGATGGCTTGTTTATATGTTGAATGTTAAATATGCATATGTTATCTGCTTGTGAGGGTTTTCTTGCTGGGCTTCAGCTCACGGGTGCTCTATGGTGCAGGTAAGGGCAAGGGGAAAGTCGACCAACCATGAGTACGGAGAGCGTGAAGCGGCGCGTACATGTTTGGTCTGCCTGGCTGCCACAGCCAGAGGTATTTTTGGGAGATGATTGTACTAAACCTATATTTTGTCGTTTAGTCGACTCTGGTTATATTTTTGAGTTGTAAATATTTCTAAACAATCTTTTGGGATCTCAAATGTTAAATACTTTATAAATTTCAATGAATGGAATTATTTTCAAAGTGTATGACTC
Organism: Humulus lupulus; assembly: GCF_963169125.1. NCBI lineage: Eukaryota > Viridiplantae > Streptophyta > Magnoliopsida > Rosales > Cannabaceae > Humulus > Humulus lupulus. Next base: position 79,732,083 of record NC_084793.1, read on the forward strand.
TGCTTATGGTTTAATTACACTTTTGTCTTAAAACCTCGATTAGCGAGTTGATTGCACGTTTTAAACTCACTTAGTAATGGCTCTAAGGATGTAGGGTGTTACACGTGCTGTCCTCGAGAGAGTGTTAAATCCAATTTTGTGTTACTTGGATCTTTTTGGCACTGCATTTCTATTAGGCCTTTTAGCTATGGGATCCCGCGACACTAGGGGTGTTTTGCTTGTCGACTAGCCAAGCTCCCCATGTCATGGACTTCCCGACTCTATATATTCGAGACATACTGAGGACTTGGGCATAACCCATCGGGCGCAATGTCCACGGGGGGCGTCCCAAGTTTTTCTCAGAACAAGTATAGAGGACTCAGTCTTCTGTTCGCATCTTGAGACCAAATGACTTTATCAAAGCTCCTCATGCGCAATGTCCATGGGAGGTGATGTAGGTCCGTTCTCGCACTACTAAGATTTGGTCCAGCTTCTAAGTGTTGAGCCCTATTCTAAAGCTTAGTCCTCTAGGCCAGCCTCGACTAGTTTCCTAGGTTTTCCTATTCTTGGGGTGGCGACACTAGGATTACTCCACTTGAAAAGCTTAGTTTCCTATGTCGTTCCTTGCGAGGCGTGATGCTGCCCTAACTCCATGCCCCCCAAGTGATCGGAGACTAGTCTGTGTTCACTTGTTCAGGCCAGCGAGCGGGAGCTCTTTAAAATTAACAGGATAAAGGAAACCAAAAAATATAAGCAAACAATAAATTTCCTTTTTACCGTGTTTTATATACACGGTTTCCATTAAATGTGCCCAAAGGCTACAAGGGATATTACAAAAATTACCAAGTTTCACTACTCATATTACTGGTAATACCAGCGAAGATGCTCGACATTTCAGGCATGAGGGATCAACTCCCCACTTAGTCGGGTCAATTTGTATGTCCACGGACTCACAACGCTCTCAACTTGGTATGGACCTTCCCTATTGGATCCCAGCACTCCTACACGGGGGTCTCGAGTGGCTAACAAGACTCTTCGCAACACCAGATCTCCGACCCCAAACTTTTTATCCTTCACTTTAGAGTTAAAATACTTGGGTACCTTCTACTGGTAGGATGCTACTCGAAGCTGAGAAGCTTCACGGAGCTCCTCCACGAAGTCTAGGGATTCTCGTAGTAAAGCGCAGTTCATGATCAGGTCATACGTATCCCGTCGGTGCCCGGAGATTTCTGCTTTAACTAGGAGCATAGCTTCATATCCGTAGTCTATCGAGAATGGTGAATGGCCGGTGGAGGTCCTGGAAGTGGAGCGATAACTCCACAATGCCCTAGGCAGCTCCTCGGGCCAGGCGCTGTGGATGTTGAAAATTCAACACCGGTGAAAAACCCACATCTCGTGTTTAGAGCCTCTCAAAGGTCCCGATAACCATGACCCAAGCCCCGTTGGTCTCTTGGAGTACTGACTCAGTGGAAAAGGCATCGAACATGGTCTCAGCATTACCACCATTTTGTCCTTGCGTCGTGCCTAACACAGTCGTTTCACACGAGTGGTTCCGCGAGGCACTCACCTCTCACTAGGACCGCAATCTTGCCTGGGTAGCATCGCGAGACACCACCACCTCGTGAGACACCAGTGCCTCGCGCCTCTGGCACACGCCTCGCGCACCAGGGCCTCACGCCACTGGCCCTCAGTAGCCCACCTCACGAGACACCAGTGCCTCGCGCCACTGGTCCTTGGTAGCCCACCTCGCGAGACATAACCTCGCACACGGTCCTTCCCCCCGCGATGGACACCTCGAGGCTCTCGCCCCCCATGCCTTTTCGGATCACATCTCCCATGATGACCCATAAAGGCTCCAACACTTAAATTTTAAGAGAGTAGGATGCATTATGAGTATAAGAAAACCCACGAATGACTCAAAAGAGATCATACTGATACGAAGTACGTACGGGGGTACAGCCCTGAAGGCCCCAGGTGTCCGACCCTAAATACCATGCCAGAAAAGTAGTGGCCATACGAATAGGGTACCTGATGTGGTCCTTCCCAGCCAACCTCTGACGTTCGTACTAACCAGATGGTGGATGTATAACTAGGTACTAAAGTGGAGGTGCTCCTGTAGACCCTGAGCATTACTGGAGCCGACCACCATGCTCCTGGCACCACTACTATCTGTAGACGGCATATGGAGAGTCATGTCCCCAGGGACCACCATGTACAATGAGCCAATAGTGCTCTACTATAAATATGACCTCCCTTCACCTGTGAAGAAGGAGAGGATTTTTGGGAGAAAAACTTGTAACTAATTATTGCAAATAGACACTCAACATTCTCTCTATTTTTCACTTTAGAGTTCTAGCATTTACGTTCTGTGTTCTTGCAATCTTTAGGAAGTTTATTCAAAATTTAGTCAGCTTAAGTTCACTTCTTTTACGATTCAAAAAGTCCTTAATCTAACTTGGTTGACAAGTTCTTACCATCAACAGGTGCCTTTCGCCTTTTCAAGTCTTTTCTTTAAGGTGGCCTTGAACGTCTTATTGACTGCTTCCACCTGCCCATTTTCCTGTGGGTAGGCAACGAAAGAAATTTTTTTCATGACTCTGTGTCTCCGACAGAAATCCATGAACACCTCGCTATCAAACTGTAGACCGTTGTTAGAGACTATCTTCCTTGGGAGCCCATAGTGGTAGACGATGTTCTTAATGACGAAATCTAGCGCCTTCTTGGAAGTGATAGTAGTGAGTGGCTCGGCCTCGACCCACTTCTTGAAGTAGTCGACAATCACAATCATACATTTCACTCCTCCTTTTCCCGTGGGCAAGGACCCGATAAGGTCGATGCCCAGACCGCGAAGGGCCAAGGCTCATCATCTGAGTGAGCTCATTCGGAGGAGCTTGAGGTATGTTGGCAAAATATTGGCACTTGTCACACTTCTTTACATATTCCATTGCATCTCTATTCATGGTGGGCCAGAAGTATCCCTGTCTCATGATTTTCATGGCAAGGCTCTGTTATATTATTTCATATAATATAATATTAGAATAAATAATGTGAAAAAATGTGATTTCTCACACAAATGTGATTTCTCACACAAATGTGACTTGTCACACCTTGTAACATATTATTGAGAGTCACAAAATTTGACACATGTGTGAGCCCAAATGTGACATATTTTGAAGTTACAAAATCAGTCACGAATTTGTAACTCCCAAATATTACCCAATAATGTGTATATTATATGTTACACATTTGAGATTGGATTTCATAAAGCCATGATGAAATGTGGTTGTTGGAGACATGTTTTTAACTCCCAATAGGTGTTTGGAGGTTACAAAATCATGTGGGAAAGGATTTGAGACGTTTTGGAACGTTTTCGAAAAATAACGTTTTTGTGCTGAAAAGAGGCTGTGGCCGCGGCCACTGTAATTCCCTGGCCGCGGCCTGAGGGACAGAGGCCAGTGGCCGCGGCCACTGATTGTCCTGGCCACGGCCAGTGAGGTTGACAGCCTATTTGGATTTTCAGTTTTTTCCAAATTGAACGGTTCTAACATCCCAAATAACTCCCCAAATCTCCATTTTAATTTCATAAACATCCAATTAAACATTGGTAACAGCTATGGGGGTTGGTGGAATTTGAAATTTAAAGGGGTATCTCAAACTCTATAAATAGGAGCCTAATGCTCACTTGTAAGATACACCATTTTCCATCCACAAAGCACTTGGCTGGAAAATACACCATAGAGGCTTGATAATTCCAGAGAGTTATTTCCTATAGTGATCCCTTAGTGCTTAGAGAATAGAGGGAAATAAGCTTTTGGACAAAGGTTTTGAGCCTTGTTCAAGTTGGTGATCCCCACTACTCTACACTTTGGTTGTGTGAGAGTTTGTTCTTTTTATTGGTTTTATTTTCATTCTTTTGATCTTGTTGATCTTATTTACTTGTATTAATATTGTTTTGATTTTGTAATCTTCTTCTTCTACATCTTTCTATTTACTTGTATTTTGAGCAATTGAGTTGTAATATTTCTTTAATCAATATTATCTTGTCTATTGTATTTTTTGCATAGAGTTGTATTTTGGTTTTTTTATATTTCCATTGAGTATAAAAATATATTCTCTAACAATCAAAAGCTTAATTTACCTTTTCAATGGAAGGAGAAACCATAGATCTCATGAGGATCCAACCTTGAAAAGATGGTAAGATAAGGTAATGTTCTTCTTTTGTTTTCATAGAAGATCTAATGGTTTTCATATAGTGATAGGAATGAGAATAGGAAAATTTTATAAATGAGGTTCATTGTCTTCTAATCTCCTTTGTTTTTTCAAATATAGTGGTTAGATTAGAAGATAATTTAATATCTTGAGTTTTTGTAATATGTGATTAATGTGTAAAGAATCTAGTAGATTATTGGGTTATATGCTAGCATTGTCTTATTATGTGATAATGATAAATTATTAGCATGACAATTTTATGAGTTTTATATGACATGCATAAATATATTGATTTTTTTAATCAAGAAAAATATGAAATCATATGTATATGATATTTGTAATTTGTAATTTATGTTTACATATTAATAAAGAGCCATGTGAGTATGATATAAGTCATATAAGTTGAAATTATGTGAAATATGTGAAATTATATTGAAATATAATCATGCAAACATGTGTGAGATATTAATAGGTTTTATCTTATATTATTGTTAGTATGTGATTTGTGAATAAAAGAATTATTTGAGAATTTAAAATTTTCTCACTTAAAAGATGAGCATCTAATTTTATGAGATAAGAAAAGATGAACCTAAGGGGGTTACATCTTTTGTTGGAAGTGTCTTGCCATTGCGAAAAAAAATTGGATCAAGGTAGATTAAAAAATTGTGGGATGACAAATTGACTCAATAGACTTATAGTCTAGAGTGTGATCAAATGAAATATATTTGAGAATTATTTAGTGACAATAATTCTTAAATATTCAATGAGAAGACATTTCAAAATTGGAGAAGCAATTTTGAATCTTTACACCAATAGTGAATAGATTAAAGAGAAATTTATTCATTTTGGTTAAAGATGGTGATATGTTTAAATTAATCTCAATGGGGAGATAATTTTAAACTAAAGCATAAGAAATTAAAGTGATTAAATAAATCAATGAGGGTTTATTTTCTTTGATTTAAAGTGTTTAAAAATTGACATCTTCAAATTGATTTTGATGAGAAAATCAATGGATGTCAAATTAGTGTTTTCAAAAGAATCTAAAAGACTCTTAGAAAATACACAAAAGTTGTTTAAGTGATTTTAAGATTATTTAGACAACTAAAAGTGAAAATGAGTGATTATTTGTTTGAGAAATTTTCACATGACATTTGTGTTCACATATTTTATTTTGTGAAATATATAAAAGAAAGAAACTAAGTGAAAGTTGCTTTCAAAGAAGTATGTATTGCTTTAGCAAGTAAATAAATCAAGATAAACATTGAGGTTTTATCTTGAGAGTTTATCATGTGGCTTAGATGACTCATGATGAACTTTGAGAATCATAAGTCTAGATTTATCTTGGAGGATAAATGACTTAATAGAAATGAAGAAATTTCTTCTTAAAAGTGATTATCACTATGAGAGAAATGTGGGGGTGATGCTCTAAAAGTTAATCAATTTATTTTGTTGACAATAATTGATTGATTTGTTCATCATATCAAATAAGTGATTTGGAATTTCACATTCTAAATCACATTGGCTATATGTGTATAGAATGGGCAAATCTAGACATGTTTGGTATCTAAAGTTATTGTTTGTAATATTTTGATTCAAAAAGGAATCAATTTAAAACATAAAGGAGAATTATAGAAACAAAGAGGTTTCTAGAATTAATATTCAAACGTTTCTCTTGGATATTGAACTATAAAATAGTGGGGGTGTTGACTATGGTCAAAATCATTATTTTAAAGAGGTAACTATTTTGATCAAACTATAGCTAGCAACAAAGTTTGAATAAAATAATGAGAGTGTCTAAGTATGCATACACGAGAAAAGAAATGATTCAAATGGAATCATTTCTACATCTCAAGGGATGGGACTTAGACTCCCTAAAGAGATTCACGGTTGATGGTAACCCATCTTTATACTAATAACCAAACTAGTATTAGGTTCAATAGGTAATAACAAGTCAATCAAGTGAATAGTAGTAGTAGTACTCGAATTTTATCCCATCTGAGATATGAGTACTAGTGTGTTACCAAAATGAGGGTTAAAACCGAAACATTTTTTAATAGAACTCAGTCTTGAAAATATAAGTATTTTAGGGTAACAAAATATTGTAAGAGTTCTACCTACATAGACCTAAGGGTGGTGTTGCCTCTCATGAGAATTGGGAGTCATTCTCAAGAAAAGTCTATGAATGGAATGTCCACATGGCCATTAACGGTGCAAAAGTGAGACATTGAGGTCTCAAGTAAACATAGCAAAGGTGTGTGTGTTGTCACCGATTTATTATCAAGGGATAGTGGTTCAATGCTTCGACAACCAGAATTCCAACAATCTTTGTGATAATTACACTAAGGTAAAATTCAAGTCGAAAGATATTTTACTTTATGCACCAATGCAAAGGTTTCTATAGAGAGTGATTATTTAATCAAGTGGGGGAATATTATATTTTAATATAATGTTTGACTGATTAAATAAATGTTACAAAAGTGATTATTAAAACTAGTGGGGGAATGTTATATTATTTCATATAATATAATGTTATATTAAATAATGAGACAAAATATGATTTGTCACACCTTGTAACATATTATTGAGAATCACAAAATTAGACACATGTGTGTGCCCAAATGTGACATATTTTGGAGTTACAGAATCAGTTACAAATTTGTAACTCCCAAATATTACTCAATAATGTGTATATTATATGTTACACATTTGAGATTGGATTTCATAAAGTCATGATGAAATATGGTTGTTGGAGACATGTTTTTAACTCCCAATAGGTGTTTGGAGGTTACAAAATCATGTGGGAAAGGATTTGGGATGTTTTGGAACGTTTTGGAAAAAATCACATTTTTGTGCTGAAAAGAGGTTGTGGCCGCGGCCACTATAATTCCCTGGCCGCGGCCTAGGAGACAGAGGCCAGTGGCCGCGGCCACTGATTGTCCTGGCCGCGGCCAGTGAGGCTGACAGCCTATTTGGATTTTCTGTTTTTTCCAAATTGAATGGTTCTAACATCCCAAATAACTCTCAAATCTTCATTTTAATTCCATAAACATCCAATTAAACATTGGTAACATCCATGGGGGTTGGTGGAATTTGAAATTCAAAGGGGTATCTCAAATTCTATAAATAGGAGCCTAATGCTCACTTGTAAAATACACCATAAAGGCTTGATAATTCCATAGAGTTATTTCCTAGAGAGATCCCTTAGTGCTTAGAGAATAGGGGGAAATATGCTTTTGGACAAAGGTTTTGAACATTGTTCAAGTTGGTGATCCCCACTACTCTACACTTTGGTTGTGTGAGAGTTTGTTCTTTTTATTGGTTTTATTTTCATTCTTTTAATCTTGTTGATCTTATTTACTTGTATTAATATTGTTTTGAGTTTGTAATCTTCTTCTTCTACATCTTTCTATTTATTTGTATTTTGAGCAATTGAGTTGTAATATTTATATAATCAATATTATCTTGTCTATTGTATTTTTTGCATAAAGTTGTATTTTGGATTTTCCATATTTCCATTGAATATAAAAATATATTCTCCAACAGGCTCTCCCCCCCCCCGGTGTGGTCCCCGCAAAAGCCCTAAAGTATCATGTTGGCTTCTTGCTTGGACATGCACTATAACAGAGGCAACAAATATCCCCACCTGTACAACTTTCTGCCCATGATAATGTACCGAGGTGCCTAATATAGTAGCTTCCGAGCTACTTTCTTATCCTGTGGCAACTCCCCTGAGACGAGATATTTAATTATGGGCTCCATCCACCCATCCTGGGTCTGGATTGCCTCCACCTCCTCAGGCGCTGAGATACTTGGGGACGACAAGTATTCAGTGGGAACTACATTGATCAGTTTAGCGTCCTTGGTGGATGTAAGCTTGGCCAGGGCGTCAGCGTTCGAGTTCTTTCCCCGTGGTACTTGCTGAATTGTGAATTTTCTAAAGCCATGCAGCATCTCTTGGGTCTTCGCTAGGTAAGCAGTAATTTTCATTCCTCGAGCCTAGTACTCCCCGAGCACCTAATTAACTACCAGCTGCGAGTCGCTGAAAATCTTTAGGCCTTCAGCTGTAAGCTCAAGCACAACTCGAAGACCAGCAATCAGTGCCTCATACTCTGCCTCATTGTTGGAAGCGTCAAACCCAAATTTTAGGGTGTTGTGGACCATGTACTCCTCGAGGGAGACTAAAATGAGCCCCACCTCGGTGCCATTTTTGTTCGACGACCCATCAACGTATAGCTTCCACGTGGGCCCTTTTATTGGGGCACTTGCAAGTTCCTCATGGTTTCCCGTGCACTCGACGGTGAAATCTACCAGTGATTGCCCCTTTATGGTCGTCCTCAGGAGGTAAGCGATGTCGAACTGGCTAAGTTTGACAGCCTACTTCAGGAGTCTCCCAGATGACTCCGGCTTTTGGAGGACCTGCCACAGGGGGTGGTTCGTGAGGACCTTGATGGGATGCGCCTAGAAGTAAGGCCTCAACTTTTAAGATGCTACCATCAGGCAAAAGGCCAGCTTCTCCATGAATGGGTACCTGTCTTTGGCATCGATGAGCCTTTTGCTCACATAGTACACTGGATACTAGACGCGGCCTTCTTCGCGGACTAAGGCGGCGCTAATGGCACTTTCAGACACAGCCATGTAGAGTAGGAGGGGTTCCTTTTCCACAGCCTTTGACAGGATAGGAAGGTTTGCCATATGAGCCTTCAGTTGCTAGAATGCTTGTTCACATTCCTCCATCCATTCAAATCTCTATCCTCCTTGGAGGATGTTAAAGAACGGGATGCACTTGTCTGTTGCCTTGGAGACAAAACGGCTTAGTTCAACAATCCTTTTTGTGAGGCTCTAGACATCCTTATGCCTTTGGGGGGATGGCATGTCGATCAAGGCTTTAATTTTTTTGGGGTTTGCCTCTACCAAGAATTTTCCCGAAGCAACACCAAAGGTGAACTTCTGGGGATTTAGCTTCATCTCAAACTTTCAAAGCACCGAGAACACCTCTGCGAGATCCTTCATGTGGTCGGGGATCGTGCGGGACTTCACCAGCATATCGTCCATGTACACCTCCATATTCCACCCCAACTGCTCTTTGAACATTCGTTTCATGAGCCTTTGGTAGGTTGCCCCAGCATTCTTTAGCTTGAAAGGCATCACCTTATAGCAGTAAATTCCCTTGTTCGTTCGAAAGCTTGTGTGCTCTTGGTCCGCGACATGCATGGAAATCTGGTTATACCCTGAGTACGCATCCATGAAGGACAAAAGTTTGTCTCTAGAGGTGGCATCGACCATCTAATCGATCTTCGGGAGAGGGAAGCAGTCCTTGGGGAAGACCTTATTTAGGTCAGAGAAATCTATGCAAGTCCTCCAAGTGTCATTCGGCTTAGGCACGAGGACTGGATTGGATACCCACTTGGGATACTCTGCGTTTCGGATGAAACCATTCGCAAGCAGTTTGTCCACTTCCGCCTTTAGAGCTTTCTCTCTAGTCTGGTTAAACGTTCACCACTTCTGCTGGATTGGAGTGACGTTTGGATTGACATTCAAGGCATGGAAAATGATATTTGGGTCAATGCCTGTCATGTTAGAGTGAGACCAAGCAAAGACATCTTGGTTTTCCCGGAGGAAGGCTAGGAGCGAGTTTTAGACTTTTTCCTCCACATTCTTCCCAATCTTAGTTCTCCTATCAGGAGTGGCCGCGTCGAGAGCCAACTCCTCGACTTCCTCCATCGTCTCGACCGCCCTTTCTTCTTGAACCTGCGGGTCCAGCTCATCTTACTCTTCTGCCAGTACCGTTACCACTTCTGCACTCCTGGGAATAGACTACTCGTGGTCCCTTGTCTCTAATACCATTACTGGTTATTGGAGAGAGACGTTATAGCATTGTCTCGCCTTCTTCTGGTCTCCTCGGACTGTGCCAATTTCTGACTCCGTGGGAAAATTCAAGCACAGATGTCGAATCGAGGTGACGGCTCTGAATTCCACCAAAGTCGAACGCCCTAAAATGGCGTTGTAGGCAGAGGGACAATCTACCATCGCGAAATTACAATACTTAAAGGCCTAGCGAGGCTCTTCCTCTAGTGTCACGGGTAACTTAATTTGGCCCATCGGTATTAGACCTTCTCCCAAGAATCCATAGAGAGTAAAGGTGCACAGGGATAGGTCACTTATGGTCAACCTGATCTTCTCTAAAGCAGACTTAAGCAAAAGATTCACCGAACTCCCATTATCCACCAGGATCCTAGCCACCATCTTGTTGACCACCTGACTCTCGATCACCAAAGGGTCATGGTGCGGGAAGTGGATGTTGGGGTGTTATGCCCTAATTAAAATCCAAATTCTTTGTAATCTCATTTTATTATCAATAAAAGAATAGAAATCATTTTTTGACTTGGTCAATCACTTTGCTCACATGTTTTATTTTCATGATTATTTGTTTAATATAAACTTCTATTAAATCCCGAGCATATAGCTAATCTTATTTATAGTGACGTAATCACAATGGAATATAAATATGATTATATGTTCAAAATAAGTTAGTCCTAAGATTAGTCAGTGCACAGGATTTACACTGACTTGCCAATCTACGATATGATCTACTTACACATTACAGTGTTATGTTCTTTCCAAAACATTGGCAAAGTAGATAAGATCGGATGTATTTGTTACATCGGACTGGACCGATATTGACAGTTGATAAGATAAGTAAACATACCATTATTATCTATTCTAGTCATATCATATAGTTGACCATAAGTCAATTCAATCTCAATTTTGAGTGGTTAGTATTCTAACTGATTGTATTATTTGAGTTCTTTGACTTGCTCGTTACCAACTTACCCTACGGACTAGCCCATACTTACATCTTGGGAACTCGGTAGTATAATTCAGTGGGAGTGTTAATCATAGATATGAACATCTATAGCTTCTGATGAAGAAGTGAAACGATGGTTTCCTTTTAGTTTGGTTCAAGGTGTTAAATGATAGAGATCTCATTTCAGTAATTAAATTAGTTTACTGAAATATCATTTATAAGGAACTAAGTATTTTAAGGATAAAATACAATGAGTGGTAAAAAGGTATTTTAGTCATATCTCATTGTAGACCATCTATAGAGGATTGAGTGACAATTATGGTTGTAACAATGGATAATTAATAGCGTATCTATATTTGTTATAGAGCGTTCTATGAATTCAAGAGTGCAATTCCGAGTCTATAGTAAAGTCACGAGGAATTAATAAGTTAGTAAATTTATTTGTTAGATTTATGATAACCTACTGGAGCTTGATTTCATAGGCCCATGGTCCCCATTGTACCTTGGATAAAATCATCTAGATAGTCTCAATTAATTGATTTAATTATCAATTAGAATTATCAAAGTTGACCACGTCAATTTCGGATAGTTTCACAGAGTTATGTAATTTAGAGAAAAAAATAGAAACTATGGCAGATTTATTAATTAAGATAAATTGGTATCTAAATTAATAAATAAGTTTAAATCAAGGTTCAAATTATAAATAATTAATTTGATAAAGGAATTAAATAATTATTAATCAATAGAAAATAATACAGGCATTGATTTTAAGTTCAATGGGCCTAAAGCCCATGATAATTTCGACCTAGGGCTTCAAATTGGCTATTATTTTATTGATTTTTTAATTAAATTAAATGGCCTAATTGAGTCTATAAAAGGAGTGCTTAGAGAGAAGTCCTAAGTTAAGATTTCTGAGACGACAGAGAAGTTTAATCACTGGTTTTCTGATAGTTTTAGATTCTCTCTAAACACAAGTCATTTTCTAAGCCTCTTGATTAATTTCTCTTCTTCTCTCTATATCTATCTCATGTGTTGAGAATTTTCCACACTAGTCTAGGTGATTCTAAGGTTACATTGGAAGACTGTGAAGAAATTAGAAGAATGGTCCAGTTTCTTGATAATACTCTGCGACAGAAATGATTCAAGAGTTAGAGAAACTGAAGGAAGGACTCTTTAATTCCGCTGCGTATACTGTAAGTATTCTATTCTTTGTTTCTCTTTGAATTCAATTTTAGAAACATGTTCTAGGTTATCTCATATTAATTTTTTTAATATTAGATCTACATGAAAATAAATAAAGATACTGTATAAGTTTTCCCAACAGTGGACTCCCCCGAGCATTGTCCTCGGAGAATGTGATGACTCGGTCAACCGTGGTATCTGGGCTGGCAGTTGAGTCAAGGCCAACACTGTTAGAGAATATATGTTATTGCTCAATGGAAATGGTAAAACTAAATATAACTCTATGCAAAAATACAATAGACTATATTAAATTGATTAAAGAAATATTACAACTCAATTGCTCAAAATACAAGTAAATAGAAATAAGGGAAAGAAGAGAATTATAAGAACTAAAACTCTAAAACAAAAGATACCAATAAATATGTAAATAGAAATAGAAGAAGTGGATTACAAACTCAATACAATAATAATACAAGAAGAACAACATAATGAAAAGATCAATGAAAAAAACAAAGTCTCACACAACCAAAGTGTAGAGTAGTGGGGATCACCAACTTGAACAAGGTTCAAAACCTTTGCCCAAAAGCTTATTTCCCCCTATTCTCTAAGCACTAAGGGATCTCTCTAGGAAATAGCTCTCTGGAATTATCAAGCCTCTATGGTGTATTTTCCAGCCAAGTATTTTGTGGATGGAAAATGGTGTGCTTACAAGTGAGCATTAGGCTCCTATTTATAGAGTTTGAGATACCCTTTGAATTTCAAATTCCACAAACCCTCATGGTTGTTACCAATGTTTAATTGGATGTTTATGGAATTAAAATGGAGATTTGGGAGTTATTTGGGATATTAGAACCGTCCAATTTGGAAAAAACTGAAAAACCAAGTTGTCTGCCAGCCTCACTAGCAGCGGCCAGAACTTATCAGTGGCTGCGAGCACTGGCCTCTGTTCCCCAGGCCGCTGCCATGGGCCATTTTCAGCACAAAAAATTCATTTTTCCAAAACGTCCCAAATCCTTTCCTACATGATTTTGTAACCTCCAAACACCTATTGGGAGTTAAAAGCATGTCTCCAACAGCAATATTTCATCATGGCTTTGTGAAATCCAATCTCAAATGTGTAACATATAATATACACATTATTGGGTAATATTTGGGAGTTACAAATTTGTAACTGATTTTGGAACTCTAAAATATGTCACATTTGGGCACACACATGTGTCTAATTTTGTGACTCTCAATAATATGTTACAAGGTGTGACAAATCACATTTTGTCACATTTTTTAATCTAACATTATATTATATGAAATAATATAACATCCCCCCACTAGATTAAATAATCACTTTTGTAATCAATCAAACATTATATTAAAATATAATATTCCCCCACTTGATTAAATAATCACTCTCTATAGAAACTTTTGCATTGGTGCATAAAGTAAAATATCTTTCGACTTGAATTTTACCTTAGTGTAATTATCACAAAGTTTATTGAAATTTTGGTTGCCGAAGCATTGAACCACTATCCCTTGATAACAAGCCGGTGATAGCACACACACATTTGCTATGTTCACTTGAGACCTCAATGTCTCGCTTTTGCACCGTTAATTGCCATGTACACATTCCATTCATAGACTTTTCTTGAGAATGACTCCCAATTCTCATGAGGGGCGGCTATATAGGTAGAACTCTTACAATATTTTGTTACCCTAATATACTTGTTTTTTCAAGACTGAGTTCTATTAAAAAATCTTTCGGTTTTAACCCTCATTTTGGTAATACACTAGTACTCATATCTCAGATGGGACAAAATTTGAGTACTACTACTATTCACTTGATTGACTTGTTATTACCTATTGAACCTAATACTAGTTTAGTTACCAGTATTAAGATAGGTTACCATCAACCGTGAATCTCTTTAGGGAGTCTAAGTCCCATCCCTTAAGATGTTGAAATGATTCCATTTGAATCATTTCTTTTCTCATGTATGCATACTTAGACACTCATTATTTTATTCAAACTTTGTTGCTAGCTATAGTTTGATTAAAATAGTTACCTCTTTAAAATAGTGATTTTGACCATAGTCAACACCCCCACTATTTTATAGTTCAATATTCAAGATAAACATTTGAATATTAATTCTAGAAACCTATTTATTTCTAGAATTCTCCTTTATATTTTAAATTGATTCCTTCTTGAGTCAAAATATTACAAAACAATAACTTTAGACACCAAACATGTCTAGATTTGTTCATTCTATATATAGCCAATGTGATTTGATAGGATGACCAAATTAATCAATTATTATCAACAAAATAAATTTATTAACTTTTGGAGAATCACCCCCACATTTCTCACATAGTGATAATCACTTTAAAATAGAAATCTATTCATTTCTATTAAGTCATTTATCCTCTAAGATAAATCTAAACTTATAATTCTCAAAGTTCATCATGAATCCTCTAAGCCACATGATAAACTCCCAAGATAAAACCTCAATGTTTATCTTGATTTATTTACTTGCTACAGCAATGCACACTTATTTCAAAGAAATTTTTACTTAGTTTCTTTCTTTTATGTATTTCACAAAATAAAAATGTGAACACAAATGTAATGTGAGAATTTCTCAAACAAATAATCACTCATTTTCAATTTTAGTTGTCTAAATAATCTCAAAATCACTTAAACAATTTTTGTGTATTTTCTAAGAGTCTTTTAGATTCTTTTGAAAACACCAATTTGACGTCCATTGATTTTCTCATCAAAATCAATTTGAAGATGTCAATTTTTTAAACACTTTAAATCAAAGAAAATAAACCCTCATTGATTTATTTAAACACTTTAATTTCTTATGTTTTAGTTTAAAATTATCTCCTCGTTGAGATTAATTTAAACATATCACCATCTTTAACCAAAATGAATAAAATTCTCTTTAATCTATTCACTATTGGTGTAAAGATTCAAAATTGCTTCTCCAATTTTGAAATGCCTTCTCATTGAATATTTAAGAATTATTGTCACTAAATAATTCTCAAATATATTTCATTTGACCACACTCTAGACTATAAGTCTATTGAGTTAATATATCATCCCACAATTTTTTAATCTACCTTGATCCATTTTTTTTCGCAATGGCAAGACACTTCCAACAAAAGATATAACCCCCTTAGGTTCATCTTTTCTTATCTCATAAAATTAGATGCTCATCTTTTAAGTGAGAAAATTTTAAATTCTCAAATAATTATTTTATTCACAAATCACATACTAACAATAATATAGGATAAAACCTATTAACATCTCACAAATGTTTGCATGATTATATTTCAATATAATTTCACATATTTCAAATAATTTCAACATATATGACTTATATCATACTCACATGGCTCTTTATTAATATGTAAACATAAATTACAAATTCATACACATATGATTTCATATTTTTCTTGATTCACAAAATCAATATATTTATGCATGTCATATAAAACTCATAAAATTGTCATGCTAATAATTTATCATTATCACATAATAAGACAATTCTATAACATGCTAACATATTACCCAATAATCTACTATATTATTTACACATTAATCACATATAACAAAAACTCAAGATATTGAACTATCTTCTAATCTAACCACTATATTTGAAAAAACAAAGGAGATTAGAAAACAATGAACCTCATTTATAAAATTTTCTTCTTTTCATTTCTATCACTATATGAAAACCATTAGATCTTCTAAGAAAACAAAAGAAGACATTACCTTATCTTATCATCTTTTCAAAGTTGGATCCTCACAAGATCTCTATGGTTTCTCCTTCCATTGAAAAGGAAAGTAAGATTTTGATTGTTAGAGAATATATGTTATTGCTCAATGGAAATGGTAAAACCAAATACAACTTTATGCAAAAATACAATAGACTATATTAAATTGATTAAAGAAATATTACAACTCAATTGCTCAAAATACAAGTAAATAGAAATAAGGGAAAGAAGAGAATTATACGAATTAAAACTCTAAAACAAAAGATACCAATAAATATGTAAATAGAAATAGAAGAAGGGGATTATAAACTCGATACAATAATAATACAAGAAGAGCAACAGAATGAAAAGATCAATGAAAAAAACAAACTCTCACACAACCAAAGTGTAGAGTAGTGGGGATCACCAACTTGAACAAGGTTCAAAACATTTGTCCAAAAGCTTATTTCTCCCTATTCTCTAAGCACTAAGGGATCCCTCTAGGAAATAGCTCTCTGGAATTATCAAGCCTCTATGGTGTATTTTCCAGCCAAGTGCTTTGTGGATAGAAAATTGTGTGTCTTACAAGTGAGCATTAGGCTCCTATTCATGGAGTTTGAGATACCATTTGAATTTCAAATTCCACTAACCCCCATGGTTGTTACCAATGTTTAATTGGATGTTTATGGAATTAAAATGGAGATTTTGGAGTTATTTGGGATGTTAGATCCATTCAATTTGGAAAAAACTGAAAAACCAAGTTGGCTGCCAGCCTCACTGGCCGCGGCCAGGACTTATCAATGGCCGCGGCCAGGGAAAGTCAGTGGCCGTGGCCACGGGCCATTTCAACACAAAAAAAATTATTTTTCCAAAACGTCCCAAATCATTTCCCACTTGATTTTGTAACCTCCAAACACATATTGGGAGTTAAAAACATGTCTCCAACTGCCATATTTCATCATGGCTTTGTGAAATTCAATCTCAAATGTGTAACATATAATATACATACTATTGGGTAATATTTGGGAGTTACAAATTTGTAACTGATTTTGTAACTCCAAAATATGTCACATTTGGGCACACACATGTGTCTAATTTTGTGACTCTCAATAATATGTTACAAGGTGTGACAAATCACATTTTGTCACATTATTTAATCTAACATTACATTATATGAAATAATATAACATTCCCCACTAGATTAAATAATCACTTTTGTAATCAATCAAACATTATATTAAAATATAATATTCCCTCACTTAATTAAATAATCACTCTCTATAGAAACCTTTGCATTGGTGCATAAAGTAAAATATCTTTCGACTTGAATTTTACCTTAGTGTAATTATCACAAAGTTTGTTGAAATTTTGGTTGCCGAAGCATTGAACCACTATCCCTTGATAACAAATCGATGATAACACACACACATTTGCTATGTTCACTTGAGACCTCAATGTCTCGTTTTTACACCGTTAATGGCCATGTGCACATTCCATTCATATACTTTTTTTGAGAATGATTCCCAATTCTCATGAGGGGCGACACCACCCCTAGGTCATCTGGCCATTCTTAGCATGATCATTTTTAGACTCTCTAATTCTGCATGAAGCGAGTCACGGTCTCGGTTGACACTCTGCGTCGGGTTATCTCTTCTTCACACTTGTTGCACCTACGAGCATTAAGGTTGTCCCGTAGGTTAGCTTGACCTCGGAACGCGTCTTTATCCTCGGGACGAGCCACCTCAATTTCGCTGTCGGACTCAACATTCTCATTACTGATCGAGATGCTGAGGTCGCGCTTCCCACTGACAGGTAAACTTATGCTGCCTCCTCAACCCTTATTCCTGTGGGGATGGCGAGGTTCTTGGGGGACCCCACCTCCGGGCCTCACACAGTCCGTATTGGCGCGCCTGGGCAGAACGCCCTGGGCTCCACGGGCGCTGGTGGCCTGGCGATATCCTCGAGCTCCTTGGCCTTCACCCATGCTGGCTGGCCTTTAGACCTGATTATCTTTGGGGTTCCAACCAGGGTTATCGTCAACCTTCCCTTTGCCACGATCTTTTGGCGCAGGTGGGGTTCCATCTCCACCCTGGGTGCCGGGGAGGCACGCCAGCTGGCGAATCTCGCGTCTGTCCAGCCAGGTGCTCGAGGGGCACACCGACTAGAACAACAGGTGGCATTCCACCTGGGGGCATAAAAGGTGCACCAGCTGGCTACCCAGATGGTACTTTGTGATGGGGGTCCACTCGCAGCCCTTGGATTTCCAGAGTAGCCCTCATGGCGTTAACCATCTCCTGCAGGGAAGCGATATTACCCTCTTGGGTGTCGTTCTTCTACTGCTGAGTGGCCACCTGGTCACGGAGCGCCACCACTTCTGGTGTCTCCTCCGCGTCCATGGGGTGAGGATATTCCTCTTTATAGTATTCATCATCTCCTACATCATCCATGTCATCGTCCATGCCGTCATACTTGGTATTTTCGTCGTAGTCCTCCATCACCTCAGGGTGGCCTTGTGGTGGCATGTGAGCAGTTTCTCCTCCCTCAGCTGCGGTGTGAGGGGTGGTGTCATCTAGTGCATTCCTTTGAGTGGTCACGATGACTTTTCCAAGCTTCCTTCAAGCTCTCAATGAAAGCACCAAAACGTTGACTGCCTTTTTTGCTGCCAACTTAATCTAAGAGATTAAAGGATAAACAATAAAAGATACCAGGTTTTACATGGTTCAGGTTATAAAATAACCCTAGTCCACGAGTCTATATTATTTTGTAAGTTTTAAGCTTGTGATAGCAAGCTTTTATGGTGATTCTCAGGCAACGTATATATATTGCACTGAATACAGAGTTTTCTCTCTCTAAAAAACCAAACCCTCTTCAAGGAGAAACCCCAGCCCTAGTTATAGAGACTGGGTCATTAATGCTAATCATCTCCCATAATATTAGGGCATTAATGTTAAATTAATACACAAAGGGCTTTGTTACAATAAAGACTATGGCCCACGTGGATTCTACGGGGCCCAGTACAGAAATCCACACACCACCTTTATGGGGAACATATCTGCATCTAACAGGGTGTGACACATGTTTTCCCATGTCAGACGGCGTTGTGGGAAATGTCGATTGTCGAGTGTACAAACTCGACACCACTAATCGAGGATCACCAAAAGTTGTTAGACGATCCTCTCGAGACTCACACCCGCAGTAGATCGATACCAGGCATTACTCTTGGACTCGAGGACCGGAATCCTAACTTGGAGGAAGGCCAAGTTAGAAGGGCCCCTCGGGGTGTGATATTACTTGGAGACATCCTCTTCCCGAGGAAAGACCTCGGATCATGGCCTCACGCGGTTATTTACATCTCGGAGGTCGGCTCGGAACATGATCTCAATGGGAGATGCCCTTGCCTGGGAGAAGGCCTCGGGACATAACCTCACCTGGAGGCACTCTCGACTCGGCCGAAATTGAAATATATCAATGAACTCACATCCCGAGGACTCTATGGTCTGTCGCTAATTACTCCCAATTGCCACGTGTCGGATGGTCAAAACACGGACAACAAATATAAACGTGTAACTAAGGATAATTTACATTTATCATTTAATATATAGTTTTACCAATTATATATACATATTTGGATACACATTATATTTAATTATATTTATGTTAATATTAGTCGCAAAATGTCAAAATAATTTTACCAATGAATAATAATTAAAAAACAAAATAACTTGACTAAAAACATTTGGTTCACTTCACTCTTTTATATGTGTTATAGATTAATTTTTTTGTCACTTCCTTAGCATTGAGTGGTTGTTCTTTGCAAAATTCAGGAAACTGTTTGAACTTCTTAGCTTGTTTGGTGCTTTGCTGAACTTACATGGCCTGCCATTCTTAAAAAAAAACATTTATTTAGTTATCTTTATGCTTTTGAGTCTATGAAATTCCATTCACATTATGCCTGTAGTTGCCACATAAAAAAAAATCAGTGCTTGTAGCCTTAAATTTTTATAATCTCATGGTGATTTATCATTATTTTTGTTAAATATTATATTTTGAATATCTTTAATATGTGATGTGAGACTTTTGAGTTGGAATGGAGCAGGTTGTGATGATAATGAAGATTTATTGGGGTGATGCCCGTGAGAAGATTTGTGAAGCTTTTGATAATATGAGTTGCCTTGTTTTGTTATAGGCAATAGAGGCCTTGAGTTCGAGAAAACAAAACAAAATAAACCCACCAGCACACAATAACTCCTCTATCTTTATGTATATCTAAGGAACTACATATCATATATTTATGGAGAATTTGATCCTAGGACATTACAAATCCAACATTGTCATTGCCTAGCTATTTGTAGTAATATGGGTCACTATATACTAAAATATTTGATAGTGGTACAACCACATTAGTTGCTATTTTTGTAAAGTTCAGATTGCACGGTACCTGGTTACCTATATTTGTAGCAATATGGGTAACAATTTACGTGAACCAATTACCAAAATTTGATAGTGTCATTTTTCTTAATTTTAATTGCATAGTAACTACCTAACTAGTTACTTATATTTGTAGTAATATGGGTAACTAGTTACCCCTAAGATAGTAACAGACTACTCTGGTAGGAACATCTAGATCTAGAAAAAAAAAATCAGATTTAAAAACGTGAAGGTAACTTATAAGGTAACCAGTTACTAAACTTAGCCATTTAAAAAAAAAAAGGTATGTTCGAGAAAAAAATGGTAAAAGAAAAAGTTAAAAAAATGATTTGAAATAATATAAAAAAGGAAATTTCATGTTCTATGCATAATAACATAGTGAAATTTTTTAATATGCCAACATAAAGATTCTTCTCACTAATGTGCCCCTACCATATTTGGGATAAAAATACTCCTGACATTCAAACACTCCCTCTCTCTCTCAGTTCGAACTTTCTCTCTCTAAAGTCTATCATTCTCTCACACTCTCACTCTATCTCTTATTCTAATCTTGTAGATCTCGAAAATATACCAAAATTTGAAAAACAATCATATGAAACGGACATTTGAGTGAAAAGATATGAACATCCAAAATTTTCGTCAAATTTCAGTGCTTAGCATCGAAAAAAAATTGTTTTGGCTAAAAATCAAGTTTTCAAGATTGCATCGCAAAAGCATCGAAACACCATCGATTTTGCATCAAAAAAGCATCGTTTTGGCCAAAAATCTAATTTTCATGATTGCATCGCAAAAGCATCAAAACACCAACGATTTTGCATCGAAATTGCATTGTTTTGGCCAAAAATTAAGTTTCATGATTGCATTGCAAGAGCATCTTAAGAGCATCGAAACACCAATGATTCTGCATCAAATAAGCATCGTTTTAGCCAAAAATCAAGTTTTCAGGATTGCATCGCAAAAGCATCGAAATACCATCAATTTTGCATCGAAATTGCATCGATTTTGCATTGAAAAAACATTATTTTGGCCAAAAATTAAGTTTCATCACAAAAGCATCGAAACACCATCAATTTTACATCGAAAAAACATCTTTTTGGCAAAAAATCAAGTTTTCATGATTGTATCGCAAAAGCATCGAAACACCATCAAATTTTGCATCGAAAAAACATCAAAATTTTTTTGTTTCGATGCTCTTGTGATGCAATCATGAAAACTTGATTTTTTTATTTTTTTGCCAAAACGATGATTTTTCGATGCAAAATCGATGGTGTTTCGATGCTCTTGCGATATAATCATGAAACTTGATTTCGATGGTGTTTCGATGCTTTTGCGATGCTATCATGAAATTTTGATTTTTAGCCAAAACGATATTTTTTTCGATGCAAAATCGATGGTGTTTTGATGCAAAAATCGATGGTGTTTCGATACTTTTTCGATGCAATCATAAAAACTTGTTTTTTTGGCCAAAACAATGATTTTTTATGCAAAATCAATGGTGTTTCGATGATTTTGCGATGCAATCATGAAAACTGGATTTTTGGCCAAAACGATGTTTTTTCGATGCAATTTCGATACTTTGTACTGAAATTTGACGAAAAAATTGGAGGTTCATATCTTTTCACTCAAATGTCTGTTTCAGATGATTTTTTATTTATAATTTTGGTATGTTTTCGAGATCTACAAGATTAGAATGAGAGAGAGTGAGAGTGTGAGAGAATGATAGATGTTAGAGAGAGAGAGTTCGGACTCTGAGAGAGAGTGAGTGATTGAATGTCAGGGGTATTCTTGTCGAAAAAATTGAAACTGTCATATATTTGGGATAGTAACTATGTTGGCATTTTAAAAAATTTCACTATATTATAGGACAATAACTTAAAATTTCCCTTTAAAAAACAATAAAATTGAATGAGTTTTCTTTTCACAATAATAAAATAGTATTATATAATAATAATTTAATATAAAAAAATTAAGAAATATTAAAAAAATAACTCTCAAATGACAAAACTAACCTCCAAATTTTAAAAAATTATTACACCATTTGTTACGAAAATATGGGAAAACGAAACCAGAAACATATTTTTTTTAATAAAAAAAAGACATAAAATAAGAAATTTTAAAAACTCTCACAAATTTAAAAATATTTGAAAAAAAAATCACATATTATGTAGTTTCCACAAAAATTAAATATTGTAATATTAATAATGATTTTGATTCTAATAAAATTATTTTTTAATTATTTTTGTTTATATTTTATTATTATTTTGTATTAAAAAATAAAATTAAAAATTACGAGTAGGTTTTTAATTCTTAAAAAGATTATTAATTTATAATAAAGAATGCTAAAAATATTTTTAAATAATAAATTATAATTGAAAAAAAAAAGTAAAATTATCTATTTTAAAATTTTATCACGAGTGTGGAAGGAAATTTTAAAACTGGGAAAGTAATAAATATTTATTTGGTATATTGTATTTTGGTATACTTTGTTTATAATAATACTTATTTAGTACTTTCTAAAATCATATATATTTGATATATTGTATTTTAAAATTATACATATTTAGTATCTTAAATTTAAATTTAATTAATAAAATCTTATTAATTTAATTAAATTGTTCTTAATTATATGAGTTTAAAATTCAAATTTAATCACTTAATTATAAATAAATAATGATGATAGTTTAGTCATATACAAAATTTTATTTATTATAATCTTGTAATTTCAAAATATATCGTAACATATTATCATTATTGAAAAAAGAGATTATAAAAATATAGAATGCTAAATGAATAAATTCCATTTAAAATGTGATGCGGAATTTATTTAGAAATAAGATCGAAGATTCGAGTGACTAGAATCTCTCACAAAACAGATCTTTTTTTTTTTTTTTTTTTTTGAAGAGGACTCACAAAACAGATCTTGTGACGATCAACAATAGAAATAAGGCGACGCTATTGTTTGTATATATATTTTTATAAAATATAATAAAGTTTTCACTTCTGTTTTTGAGAAAAGTCAGAAGCTTGGAGTCTTGACCTTGTCTTCTCCTCTTAAACTGAAACCAAACCATGGTAATGGAGACGATGTTCCACTCATCCAGCTTCCTCCTTCCCTCAATCCCAGCCGACCCACGCCCTCCTCAAGCCTTTGCACTCATCATCCTTAACCAGCGCCTCCCGAAATTCGCTCCCCTGCTCTGGGAGCACGGTACTTTTCCTGCACCCTTGCCTTTTCTTTCTCTTTTTCTTGCATTTATTAATGGGTTTACGGTGGCTGTGTGCGTGTTTGTTTAGAGCAGCAAAGCTTCGTTTGTGCGCAGATGGAGGTGCTAACCGCCTTTATGATGAATTCCCTCTCTTCTTCCCTCATCAATGTCCTTCCGATGTTCGAAACAGGTCTTCTCCTTTTTTCTTTAAATGAAATATTTCATTTTTATTTTTGTTGTATCTGGTTTTTGTTGATGTAATTGATGAATTCCTTCGCTTTCTTTTTTTGCCTCGTGACCACGCTTTTTTTCCCGAATATCATGGACTTCTTTTGTTCTTATGATTCATTTACTTGGAGGTTAATTGAAAAAGTTCTTATTCTCGTACCTCTTCAGTGGTGCAAGTTTGGTTATTTATGAGTGGAAGAGGGATCTCTCTCTCTCTCTTTATAAATATATTCATTAGGGGGCACTTTATACGGCTTCCTTTTTTTTAGAATCATATTCCATTGAGTTTTGTTTTTGTTTTTTTGTTGTTGTCAAATTTCAAGTGGATTGTTAATTGTTTGGAGTCTAAAGCTTGCACAATTACTGTTCATTTACTTATTCAATCATTGAGAAGAAGCTTAAGCTGAAGCTGCACGGTTTAGTCTAACATAACCGTTTTGAGATTGACACTTTTTCATAGCTTGTGGGGTAGTGGTCTTGTTCAGAACAGTGTAGAGATTAGTGTGCCATTCTTTGATTACATTTGTGATTGTTGGATATTTCTCCTAATCTATTGTCATAAGATATAGATTTGATAAAGAATGAACTGTGCACTAACTTCCTATACCTGAACCAGGTACAAGCCTGATGTAATTAAAGGGGATATGGATTCAGTCCGAGCTGAAGTCCTAGATTTTTACATGAACATGGTAAGCAAGTTCTTTCTCTAATTTCATTTTTGGGGACATTGCAATGATGCTTTGGAAGGCCATTAGCTCCCTTTGGATTTAAATTTTAAATCTTTTGAATCTGCCCCCTGGCTTTCTTATTTTATTACTCGTTTTCAGGAGGTTGCTTCTCTGTTGGCATCTGTTGGGTGCTGTGTGACACTTACTAAGACCGTCTGTGTTTGCTTACTGAATGCAGGGGACCAAGATATTAAATAAATCTGAAGATCAAGACACTACAGATCTACATAAGTGTGTCACATATATAAGCGACTTCACACTGGACCAAGAGAAATCTAATGTAAGTTATTTAATTTAATGTTATTTCCTTTCTTATGTTTTCAATTGGGTAAGTTTTAGCTTCAGTGCAAGTTTTAAGCTTCTTGAACTGGTAATTGACAAATTGCAATTTCAATATCTGGCCTAGTTTATCATAATATCATCATAATCACTTTCTTTTTTATCATGCTAGCTATGCATTCTGGTTGCTGGAGCACTTGGTGGACGGTTTGATCATGAGATGGGGAATATTAATGTTTTATGCAGGTTTTCAGCCATTCGGATAGTTCTTTTATCTGATGATTGCCTCATTCACCTTCTTCCAAGAACTCACCAACATGAGATACACATTCAGTCTTCAGTAGAAGGCCCACATTGTGGACTCATTCCAATTGGGATGCCATCTGGAAGAACTACAACTTCTGGGCTCGAGTGGGATCTGAGTACGTATTTTCAATGCTTGTGTCCATCCTCTATGGATGCTTACATGTATTGTTCACCCTATTTTAGAAACCACTGGTTTCTAAAATATAATGACTGGTTGGTGCATGTCACATCAGCGAGTTTTGCTTTAAGATATGACCAAATTAAATGAGGCAAATTGTATGATTCTGCTGGTTTTGTTGTTGCATATTAATCTTGAAAAGCAGAAGCAATATGATTCACATCATTCGTTTTCCATTCATTGGTGATCAACCATTAAACTTGTTCTACATCTTAGTCCAAGTAATTGCTATTAGGAATCATCTAACTTTTGTGGTTTGTTATCATCACATTTTAACGTCTCGTGTTTTTGCCTGAATATTTTTTTAGTGAGAATCTGGTGGGGTGTAGCCTGGTGCCTGACTCTTCTTTTTGACCATTTCAGATGAGACGGAAATGAGGTTTGGTGGTTTGGTGAGCACTTCAAACCTCGTTAAACAGGAGAAAATAACTGTTCAATCCGATTCAGATCTTTTGTGGACCATATCTCTTAAAAAGCAGTAATGCTGCTTGCTTGATTTGAGGTGCATAACACTTTCTTCAATCTCATCTGCCTAAGGCAACTTTCATACGGATCAAATTTGGAACTTTCTCCCTTTTTCATTGGATTAATTATTCATTTGACTGTATATTATTTAGTATTTTCATTGGATTTATTATTCATTTGACTGTATATTATTTAGTATTTCTATTCAATTTTTATAAAGTTTTTTTAGTACTTATACTGTTATAAACGGTATTGAAATATTACCATTTTGGAACAAAACAAGAAGTTAAGAGATGGCAAAAGGAGAATATAAACATAAGAGCAACTTTCCATCTTTCCCATAATATCTTGATGTGTCTATTTATCATATTACCTCATTATACAACTTTAAGAAATATCCATAAGTTAGCTTCCTCTTACAAGTTTCATGGTTTATCTACAATGTACACCTTAATTGGTTGTTTATTGTTTTATGAAAAAGAAAAATGGCATTTAAATAATCCTGCAATTTCTATAAAAGATGATCGGTTGAAATTCATTATGTATATCATGTTAAGTTTTCTCTTCAGCTCAGAGGGAAGAATCGGATTTATGAGTTCATAATTTAACTGGATGGTAATTTTGGCAACAAAATATAAACTCCTTTAACTGGGCATACTATATTTTGATGGGTAGGGTATTCCATCTTGAATTAGTATATAAGATAGTATTATTCGTTGATTTAGATTTTAGAATAAGAATGGGATAAAAATTATTTATATTCTTATCACATATATGTTGCAAATTGGAACTAGGATAGATAATCCAGACCCTCAAAGTAGTCAATTTGTGTGACTATTTATCATAACAAAAAATATGAGGTAATTTATCATACTTTTTATGAATTTCAATATCAATATGTCACATTTTAATTAAACATTACAACTCTAGTAGATCCCACATTTTTTAATAATTTGATATTTTAAATTATTATAATATTTTTTCCAATCTAATACCACACCAAACATAGGATGAAATAATATTAAAATTATCTCAATCTCAATTGGATACAATTCAATATAATAATTTTATTCAATGAGCTATTTAGTCCTATGTACAAATTTGGTTCGTCTTAATGAGCTAGCTAGGGGTGCACATTGGCCGGGTTTTGTAGGTTTCAGATTTTCGAATTCGGGTTTTGTAGGTTTAGATTTATGAATACATCTACTGAAACCTGTCCGAAATACATTTGAATTTGTCGAATTCAGATTTCAGATTTTCAGGCAGGTTTGGATTGGGTTCGGGTGTGTTGGGCCTCATGGTGGGCTTTTTAAAAAACTTTAAATTTTAACAAAATTTACTTGAATAAGGTCATTTTTATTTTTTTTCATAAACCATGTTGCTTTGACCATTTTTCTTTTAGTTGGCTACTTCTAAAATAGCATTACCATCTTTGAAACCATTCAAATTCCAACATATATTTATATAACATCAAAAGTATTGCATGCGTAAAAATATATTAAAACTATAAAACATAACCGTGCTTCGTGCAGTCTTTTGTAATTATTAATAAATATATATTTTTAAATATTTTTTGGGAGATTGTGGGGTAGTAATTCATTTTCACTCTACTTGTATAACATGTTTTTTATATGGAGACGTGAAGATATATTGACCATAATTGTTTTTTCATGATGGTATTCACTGTTCATTGTATAGCGAACCTCCTGTAGGTTTTTGAAAAATTCTGACAAATTAAAGTACTGAAAACAAAGTTAAAAAAACTTGTTGTACATATGCTTTTATTTATTATTATTATACGCTTTGCGTGATTTTTTTTTTATAAAAAATATAAATTATGTATAAGAAAATTTATGTTTTGTGTAAGACTTGTTTTGGCATATTACCTGTTTGAAGCATTTATTTTTAAAAATTAACTTTTAGATCTCGTGTTTTGTCAAAAGATTAAAAATTATAATTGATAGATTGATTATTTGAACACTGTATTTTTGTCGATCACCCGTTTAGACCTTTTATTTTTAAAAATGAACATTTGGATCATGTATTTATTTAATTAAAAGGTTAAAACTTCTTATAAAAATTAAATTATATATTTATGTAGTTTTTGTTTTATGTAAGGATTCACACTATTTTGAACAATGTATTTTAGTCGATTACCCATTGGAACCTTTATTTTTAAAAATTAACTTGTGGACCTTAAGTTTTGTCAAAATGTTAAAATAGGAATTGATAGGTCGATTATTTGAACACTATATTTTGGTCGATTACTCATTTTGATTCTTTATTTTTAAAAATTAACTTGTGGACCTCAAATTTTGTCAAAATGTTAAAATAGGAATAGATAGATCGATTATTTGAACACTATATTTTGGTCGATTCCTCGTTTTGATTCTTTATTTTTTAAAATTAACCTTTGGATCATATATTTATTCAAAAGGTTAAAACTACATGTTAAACACATGTGAGGTACATTTTATTAGATTATTATTATCATTAAGATGGTAAATAAGGAATAACTACATGAGAAACTGTGTAACGTACATTTTTTTTAATTATTTTTTTTTAATATTTTTCAATGATTAAGCGGTTAAGATATTTAAGCTAAATAAATTTTTAATAAAATTAATTAATATGTATATATATTGATATTTTTAATTGGTAAGATACTTTAGTTTTGAATTTAAATTAATATTATATTTTAGTAATTTTTAATAAAAAATTACATGTTAAAAAGTGTATGGTACATTTTATTATGTTATTATTAAGATGACAAATTGAATAGGAATAATTACATGATGACTCAAATTCTAATATATAATAAATGTGTATAATTTATGGTATACTGTAGTTTAAGAAGATATATGTTTATATAATATTATTAATTAAAATAATAACATGATATTTTTATATATAATATTATTAATTTAAATAATAACATCTTATAAATATCTTATTTTTAATTTAAAGTAATGTGTAACTAAATTTATACTAATTAGTTACATGTAACTATTTTTTTAAATTAATTAATAAAAAAAATAAAATGAATAAAAAAATTAGATTAAAGGAGAAAATAGATAGAGTGATTTGAAGATATTTTAGAGTGCCACATAATCTTCTTGAAACTCTCATTTATATATATACTAGAAAACATAACTGCGCTTTCTTTTATAATTATTAAAAAATATTCATATTTTAAAATATTTTTTTGGGAGATTGTAGGATAGAGATACATTTTCACCCTACTCGTACAATATGCTCTTTATATGGACACATAAAGGTGTCTTGACTACAATTTTTTTTTCATAATAGTATTCATTGTATAGAAAACCTCTTGCAGGTTTTCAAAAATTTCTAAAAATTTAAAGTGTCAAAAATAAAGTTCAAAAAGCTTGTTATACGTGTGATTTTATTTTTTATTATTATTATTATCATTATTTTACGTTTTGCGTGATTTTTTTAATAAAAATGCTAAATTTAGTTTTTTAAGGTATAAAATAGATAGAGTTAATAATAATATCTTGTAAATATCTTATTTAAAATTAAAAAATATGTAACTACTTACATTTTTTTAAATTACTATATTATTATAATCTATAAAATAAATAAAAAAATTAGATTAAATGAGAAAATAGATAGAGTGTTTTGGAGCATTTTTAGAGTGACACGTCATCACTCCTTGAAGCTCCACTTTATAATATATATATAGATGGGTGCACTCTTAATGGTTACTATCCATGGATGGTTACTTTAATATTAACCATTGGATTAAAATCAATGATCCATATTTATAGTTGTTAATTAATATTTCTAAAAATAAATTTTAATTTTTTTTCAAATTTTTGGAATGGTTACCTAATGAAAAATGTATATTTATTATGAAAATATAATATTGTAAACTTTTCATTTTTTCAAATGCATCTCTATTTCTAAATATAGTTAGTGTCTCTCATTGGTTGGAAACAACATTAATTATGACAAAAAAAATTAAATTCGAAATTAATTAATGTAGAAAAAAAATATTTACCTGTTGGTGACTTGCTATACCAAGTTACTATGTTACAACATCATCATAATTGTTAGTACCCATCTATGGCTAGTAACCATTGAGAAGTCTTCTATATATATTATTACTAAAATAAAAAAGAGAAAATAGATTGAGTTTTTTCCAAAATTGTTTAATAGCCATAAATTAGAAAAGTAAAAAAAAAAAGAGAAAAAACTATATTTATATTTATAATTTAATTAAACAGTTGTCGTAATTAAATATCTAATTAAATTTGGATTCAAATTAAGTAAAGATACATTATAAATTTATAATAAAATATTTTAATTTTTTTAATTATTAATTAATAATCATAACTTTGAAAAAGAATAATTAAAAAAAATGAGAAAATAGAAAAAGTGCTTTGGAGCATAAGTGAAGATATATTATAAATTTTATAATTAGATATTTTAGTTTTTTTAAATTATTAATTAATAATCATAAATTTAAAAAATTAGAAATAGTGCTTTTGAGCAATTTTAGAGTGTCACATCACCTTCTTAATGCTCTACTTTATATAAATATATAGAATGGATATTTGTGACAAAAATAACTAATGTTTACAGAATGCACTATGTAGCATTTAAATACCTAAATTTTTTTTGGCAACAAAAATACCAAAAATTGCTAAAATATTGCACTTTTACCATCCAAACAGTTAAAAAATTGTATTTTTTAAGTTATAAAAAATCATTAAAATTATATAAAAAATAGCATAAATTAATTCTAAAATTAAAGAATAATTTTATTAATGAAACATAGTAAATAAATATTTTTTAAAATTATATTAACCATTTTTAATAAAAAAAATTCTCTTTTAATAGTTTTTTAGTTATTGATATTTCTAAACTATTTTCAATCAAAAATATTTTTTATTAAATAAACTATTTTTAAAATTTTAGAATTAATTTAGGTTATTTTTGTATATTGTTATATAATTATCCAAGAAATTCTACTATTTGGTACTTTTGTGGTCAAGTTTTTTTAAGTATGTAGTATACTGTAATAAATTGAACCACATAAAGAGTTTATGTACAATTATTTCTAAAAATAATACTAAGGAGTTTAGGTACAATTATTTCTAAAAATAATACTAGTTCTTCATACTTAAGCTAGTTTATTTCAATGTAAATAATTCTCACAAACAATTTCTACAACTTAAAAAGGAAAAGGAGCTTTATTATGAGAGCTAAGCAGACTGAAACAAAGACTAAAACAAAGTAGGTTGGTGAAGTTGATTAGGTTGTCTTAAATTGGATTTGATGTAAAAGACATATCGATCAAAATGATATATCAACTAAAACAAACAACATTTTAGACATTAGTTGATGTAATTGATTTAGTTGTTGATATTTGAGGCATTAACCAATTATTTTAGTTGATGAAACTACATCAAATTCGAGGTTGGAGGCTAACTTATACCACGTAATTGCAACTGCAACCACAACAATCTGATCAACATAATTGGCAATGAGTTGAAGCTGCAACTAGAATAAACCATAGTTGAAGCCAAAATATGAATAGTTGATTTCCCTATTTGATGTGGTTGTTTAATTTAGTTAATTTACTTTATATACTTAGTTAGGTCGATTTCCTTATTTGATGTGGTTGTTTGGTAGGCATAGCAAAATGGAGTGTTGAGGCGGGTCGTCTTTGCCCCAGTAAAAATTGGGCGGGACGAGGTCGAATTTTTTTTTTCTATACTCAAACTTAATATTAAAAAATATTATTTTGAAATATATACAACTATTATATATTTTTCTTAACATTATTATTTATAGGATGTCTTAGTGTTGATTCTACAACAGTAAGATATTTTTATATGTATATCTGGTACTATTTTATATTAGTTTTTTTTTTCTCTTTAGTCAAGAAAAATGACAAAATTTTCTAAATTCTAACATTTAGAAAACACTTTAGAGTGAAATGAAATATAAACTGCAAATGCATCCTTTCAAAATGGATTATTAATTATTTAATTAATGGGAGGGGATTAATTTACTCTCCACCACTAAAACAAGTTAAATATCTAAAATATATACATAATTACTAGGTGACTTATACACAATGAAAAAATATGAGCGAATTAATTAAATAAACCAAAAGTCTTGAAATGGGGTCATTTAATGTAGGGCTAAGCATTGGGCGGGTTGGTCAGGTGACAAGGCATTTTTACCCGTCCAATGTCATAATCGGGTTAGCAAAAGTGACCCGTAACTTGCCCAATTAAGAAAAAAAAAAATTTAACCCGTCCAATAATTTGGGTGGGTTGGTCGGGTTAACCCACCCAAACTGAAATGGTATTTTTTTTTTGGCAGGTTGGGCGGGTTGGTCTGGTCAACCCGCCCAAACAAAAGTGGTATTTTTTTTTTTTTACATTTTTGTAATTTTTTTCTTTTAAATACTAGTACTAATAGTGTGAAGTTTATCTTTTTAAGCTTAAAACAATATTTTAAATTTATAGTAAAAAAATTAAAATAAAACTTAATTACTTTATATATTTATTTGAATATATTAAAAATAATAAATTCTTAATTGGGCGGGTTGATAATTATTGTCAACCCGCCCAATGTAACAATTGGGCGGTTTAAATTTTGGTCAGTTTATTCGGGTTGCGTTTTTTTGCGGTTTTTTCGGGTTGGTTTGGGCAGATTATTCGGGTTGGGCGGGTTGTAAAAATTTCTGCACAGCCCTAATTTAATGTATAATGTATATACGGTAACTCTTTATAACTTGGCTTAGTGTTTGTGCTTTTTCCTTTGAGTACACACCAAAACTAACAATAATGGATTACAAATATCATGGTATGCTATGATTTTACAAATGAGATAATATATATTTGGAATAATTTTTTATTGAAATAGGGTCATATAATGTATATTGTGTTGGGTTTTATGTCCATATAAAACCATGTCAAACATGTAGCACGATTTTATATTATCAATAAAAGTATTAGAAATCATTTAGTTTGACAATCGTGTTGATTGCTTGTTTTATTACATGATTATTGAAATAATACAAACATTTATAAAATCCCGAACATATAGATAGTTACAATTATAGTGACTATGTCACAATGGATTATAGTTGTAATTATATGTTCAAAAAAACGAGTCCTAAGATTAGATCAGTGCATTGGATTTTCACTTATTAGGCAATCTACGATATGATCTACTTACACATTCGGGCGTGATGTTTTGTCCAAGGCATCGACCAAGTAGATAAGATCGGATGTATTTAGTTACATCGGACTAGGACCAATATTGATTATTGATTGATAAATAAGTATCGTTGTTATCGAATCTAATCAATGTCACAACGTTGACCATAGGTTAAGTCAATCTTAATTCTGAGTGATAATATTATGCTAATTATATTATTTAAATCTTTTGATTTGTTCGTTACCAGTTTACCCTATGGTCTAGCCCATACATACATCTTGGAGATTTAGTAGTGTAATTGAGTGGGAGTATTATTCATAGATATGAAATCTATAGCTTCTGTATGAGAAGTGAAAAGATGATTTCCTTAATTGCTTTGTTCAAAAGGTTAAATGATTGAGATCTCATTTATGTGATTAAGTTTAGAGAAATATCATTTATAAGGAACTTAGTAGGAGCTAAGGATAAAATACTAATGAGGGGTAAAATGGTAATTGGTACCCATCTCGTTAGTAAGTCATCGATAGAGGATTGACTGACTGTAATAGTTATAACAATGGATAGCATATTTATGGTTTGAAAAATACGTTCTATGAATTCAAAAGTTCAATTCTGAATCTATAGTGGAGTCATGAAGAATTCAGGTAGTGAAATAATTCGTAGATAAATTCACGGTAACTTATTAGAGCTTGATTTCATAGATCCATGGTCCCCGCATCACCTTTGAGTAAATCATCTAGAATGTCTCAATTAATTGATTTAATTATTAATTAGGATTTTTAAACTTGACTAGGTCAATTTTGAAAAATTTATAGAGATATGAGATTTAGAGAATAAAAGAGAATCTTTTGGTAAATTTATTAATATTGATAAATTGGTATCAATATAAATAAATAATATTAAATCAAGTTTCAAATTATAATTAGTTATTTTGAATAAAGATTTAATTAATTAATTAAAAATAAATAAATAAAAGGGTTTGAATTTAGGCCCAATTATGATTTAAATTCAAAACAAAGAGATTGAGCCCAAGTCCATTTATGGCAGCCCAAGACTTTTATTTTTGTTTATTATTTTTAATTAATTTAAATTTAAATTTAAATAAAGCCTATTAAGTTGCCTATATAGGGAATATGATATCTAGGGTTTTCATAAGGAAGTCAGTCTCAGTTGATTCATTGGCCCACACTAGTTCTAGGTTGATCAAAGGAAGGAATCAATGGTTAGAGAGATTGAAGGAATGAGTTGTTTCAGTTCCACTACGTATTCGTAAGTTTCTACATCTTTGTGTTTATGTTAATTTACGAATCTGATATTCATGTGTATGTCATTTTATTCTATGTTTCTATTATATGTTTGGAAAAATAATAGGAAGTATGCATCTAGATTTAAATTCCAAGATCCTACAATTGGCCTCAGAGCTTAGATTGCCTAGATCTAGATGTTAAGAATGCATGATTATATGTTTTTGTTAACATGTTTAATTTTAAAAGTTTAATTGGATGGTACATGAAATTTGATATGAATGTTTTGAATATTTATGTGTCATATTGCTAATTTAAGTTGTCATATTTTTCATGCATTTTGAGATCTTAATTGGTGCTTGGTAAAATGCTCATTGAAAAATTGCACAATTTTTTTTTATTTTAGTAGTTGGCGACTGCCAATTTTATGTTTGATTGATATGATATATATATAATCCCTAGTTATGGTTTTCATAAAAAAAAAATAAAAAAATAACTTTGTTTTTTTTATATGGCAGCCCCAATTAAAAAAATTAAAAAAAATCTTAAAACTTTTCATATATATACCGTTTAATTTATATATATATTATAAAAAAACAAATCGTATAATTCTATATATATATATTAAAATTTGTTTAACCGTATACATATTTATATATGTTTATATATATTTATATACATAATATAAAAGTTTGTTAAGATATTTTTTTATTTTTGTTGTGCTAAAGAAATATCTAAGTATCTAATTTTAAAAATTTGAGATATTTTCTTTAATAACAATTAAATTAATTTTATGTTTAATTAATTATATGGTAAGTTTTCAATTGGGAAAAACTTTATGGTAATTAATTAATAAATAAATAAATTTTGATAATTCAATTAATTGTTTTAGATATTGATTTATTTATTTATTTTAGCAATTGATTTATTTTGGTGATAAATGTAATGATGCATAAAGATGTGTAACATGTCATATAGGTTTTTATGTTATACTCATCCAATTAATAAGTTATTTTTTGCATTTGGGCTTTAAATATAAGTATAATGATGACCCATTTTTTTGTTTTGAAAAATGTGGAAAAAATCAAATAAAACTTTCATAAAATGTAAAGTTTTATTTGAGCCCAATTGAACATGTAAAGTTTAAATTATTCTCTTGTGGGTAGTTCCACTTGTGAAGACCCATTTGCTTTGCATTACTAAATTGAGTTTAATCAATTGAATAACAATTAATAAAACAAAGATTCAAAATTCTGTCTTTTTGGACTTTGTGTGGAAGTCAGGGAGCCTTAGTAGTAGGTCTGACATACTGAACTCAGCTCTCCTCCATGCAAGCTCGAATTGTTAAGGCCCATTTACCTAAGTTAGACTTAATTGTAATAGGTTATTCTTTTTAGTTGGACCTAATAATTGATTATAAATAAATTAATTCTAATTTTTAGATCAATTTTCAATGGTAATTTCAGAATTAATGGAAAAATTATAAACTATGGTTTATTGATTATTTTTATAATTTAGCAAACATAAGTTGGTTTATTAATTATTTTAATAATTTGACAAACCTAAGTTGAGATTTTTCGAGAAAAAAAATATATTTAATAATGAGTTTTAAAAATTTGAATTCGATCTCCACCGTTAATTTAACAAGGTTAGAGTTCAATGGGGCCTCATAGCACTTTGATTTCTCCCTGCGGAAGGTGTTCACTGAACTTCTTAACATGGTTAAATTTCTTAGGATAGATGGTTATAGATGGACCTTCTCTAAACTCATCCTTACGGTGACTATAGGAATTAAGTCTATAATAATTGAAATCGTGGGTCAAACTCATAAAGTAAGAAATATTTGTGACTCTCGCCTGCCAAGACACATGAATTTTCGTTACTTTGATCGGATGGAATAGGTAGTTAATAAAAGTCTATGAAATTTTATTAATTGAAATGTTTCTCTATTTAACTAAGTGAATATTTGTGACTCTTACCTACCAGGACACATGGGTTTATGGCTAGTTAAAGTACCTAAAAAATAGAAGATAAGTGTTTTAGTATTTTGTTTATCTCAAAACATTTTGTATGTTATGCTATTTCTAAAAATTTAATGAATAAATGTTTATCAAGCAATGCGTTGATTTCTACTTAGTTGATAATCGTAGCTCTAGGCTTTCCACCTCATACTCTCTCTAATCTCTAAAAGGTTACTCTATGGTGAGAACTTCACGAAATGTTTGTCCAACATCAACATGGTGTTGATTATGGACAACATCGAGTTCATGATCATCAAACATATTCCTATTTTTCCTATGCAACGATCACCAAAACCTTCAAAAGAGGATTGTTGATGGTGGTTCGAGCAAAGGAAATGATGCTAATACTACTAAACAAGCTCAAGGAGAAGCTGCTTTCTTCTTCGAAGAGCAAATGAGGAAGAAATTCAAACAAAAAGAGTAAGAAGTCCACTGGCAAGTCACTAAATGTTGAAAAACATCTTGAAGCAAGACCTAATTATAAGTACACAATAAAGTGGAGTGTTTCCAACTGCAAGGAGAATGGGAATTGGAACAAGATTGCCCAGCACTCAAGGCTTATGGAACCCAAGATAATTAAATTTGTCTTGGATGCATGTGATTTTAGAGGATGATACTTCGGTTTTGGATCGCTGAATTAAAATCTACTAAACATGCATGTACCTTTTTACACATTTTTAGCATTGGGAAAGCCATGAAGGATAAAAATACATAGCTTGGAATCCATCAAGGGTTGTTCGTATCAAACAAGGAAAAATGATAAGCTTGAATGAATTTTGGAAATAAATATAATGTTTTAAGAAAATGTTTATTTTATTATGATTTTAAGTGGAAATTTTAATTTCAGTTTTTCTTATTACATCAACAACAATTTGTAGTTGCTTTCACAAGTAATAAAATCCTATTTCTTTAAATTGATGTGAATTGTGGAGTGGATGTATGAAAAACGGGTTATACCTATTGCAACTAAACGAACCATATGTTCTAAATAATGAGTTGTTTAAGATAGCTAAATCTAGGACCGTTAAACGACAAAAGGTCAATACCATTAGAAATTACGCACCTTTGGCATTTTCGCTTTGGTCATATTTGCTATGATAGGATTCAAATACTAACAAAGGCTGGGCCTTTGAGGAAACTCGTCTAGGGTGACCTACCTGTTTGTGAATCTAGTCTCGAAGGCAGAATGGCGAAGCATCCATTCTCTGTAATAGGAGAAAGGGCCAAAGAACCACTAGGGCTAGTATGTTCAAATGTCTGGGGACTTATGAATGTTCAAGAAAATGGTGGTTATGAGTATTTCGTCATCTTCATCGACGATTTCTCTAGAGACTCATGTAAGTACCTAAAGCATAGGAATTCTGCGAATTTGTTAAGAAGTTCAAAGAATTCATTGTTATGGTTTTAAAACCATATTAGGTAAAACGTTAAAGATCTTGCGATCTGATTGGGGTGGAGGATATTTGGATAATCATAATCAAGATCATCTAATTGAACTTGGAGAATTGTCTAAAGAAACTGCCCAAAGGACTCTGCAACAGAATGGTGTTGCTGAATAGCGTGAATCACACGTTTATGAACATGTGTGTTCTAAGATAAGCTATTCAACTCTACCAACTTCTTATCCAGATCTTTTCTGGAGACATACTACCTAGACCGCATGTGGCATTTTTTAAAATATTGTGCCATCTCAAAAGTTGTCTCCAAGACACCACTTGAATTATGAAATGGTCGTGAACCTGGTTTACGTCATTATGGAATTTGGTGGTGTCCTATTTATGTCCCGAGGAAAAAGGTAGGAAAGATAGAACAACAAAATGAAGTTTGCTTGTTTGATGGCTATTCTAAAGGTACTCAGGGTGGTATGTTTTATAGTCCAGTAGACAAGAAAGTGTTTGGCTTTACAAATGCTACTTTTCTAGATAACGATTACATAATGAATTTGAAGTCTCAAAGAAAAATAGTATTAGATGGAAAAATGATAAACTATTGTTCCATCCTCACCGACGCAAGTCGATGAAAACAAGGTAGATTTAGAAACCACTAATTCAAGACAGAAAGTTACGATGCCTCGTCATAGTGGGAGGGTTTCTCAGAAACCGGTACCGATGATATGGATAGTGAAATCCACAAGTTGGTTGGGGACACAAGTAATAATGATTTGTTGTCCTTTAAACAGGCAATGGGTAAGTCTGAAAGGGATCTTTGACTCGAAGCCAAGTACCAGGAAATAGAGTCTAAGTACTCTTAATTTTTCTGTGATCTTGTAGATGTGTCATTGGACTTTAGGCCCATGGGGTGCAAGTTGATCTATAAGAAGAAGAGAGGAGCTGATGGAAAGGTCGAGACATTTAAGGCTCGACTCGTGGTAGAGAGAGAAAGTTGACTTAGAGAAAACATTTTCTCCAATAGCCATGTTAAAATTCATTTAGTATACTCTTATCCATAGCCACGACTCTTGATTAAGAGATAAGGAAAATGGACATCAAAGAAGCATTTTTAATGGTTATCTTGATGAGACCATTTACATGGATCAATTAGAAGGATTTAAAGTAGTTGGACAAGAAAGTTGGCAAGCTGATTAGGTCAATCTATGGACTTAAACAAGCTTCGCGCTCTTGGAACTTAAGGTTAAATGGAAACATTAAGTGTAACGCCCCAACTCCTGGGACCGTTACGGTGTGCCTTGTAAATAATGCTAAACTCGCTAATCGAGTCATTTGGCCAAAATCGTGATCTAAGTATGATTAGCGGTTTAGGGATTAAACATTTTGGTTAAGGTGTAACGTTTCACTAGAACGTTTAATATATACGTTGGGATCCCGAAAATATAAGTTTCAGAGTTTATTACAGAAAATATTTACAACAGGCCGTCTAAGCGGCAAAACAGGGTTCAACCCTAGTTCCACTTTAAACCTCGGCCGTGGCGG
Organism: Humulus lupulus; assembly: GCF_963169125.1. NCBI lineage: Eukaryota > Viridiplantae > Streptophyta > Magnoliopsida > Rosales > Cannabaceae > Humulus > Humulus lupulus. Next base: position 79,771,218 of record NC_084793.1, read on the forward strand.
TCGAGCAGCTGCATATGTACACATCATCACCTAAGCTCTCCAACTCAAGGATGGTCTAGCTTCCTCTTGCCTTTACCTGCACCACATAGCACCCGTGAGCCGAAGCCCAGCAAGAAAACATAACACTTTTCATAAACATTATCAAATGATTATCATTATAACCACACTGAGCTTAAAGCTTTCAAACAAATGAATAACACATGGTTTTAGCGGGAGAGTGGCTGTTACATAAGCCACTAGCCTCCAAGCTCTCTTTTCTAGCGGGAGAGTGGCTGATAGGTAAGCCACCAGCCTCCAGGCTCTGTTTTCTAGCGAGAGAGTGGCTGATAGGTAAGCCACTAGCCTTCAAGCTCTGTTTTGTAGCGGGAGAGTGGCTGTTAGGTAAGCCACCAGCCTCCAGGCTCTGTTTTCTAGCGAGAGAGTGGCTGATAGGTAAGCCACTAGCCTTCAAGCTCTGTTTTGTTCATCGACCCTCAGGGTCGGTCAGGCATTAATGCTCCTTGAGTCATTCAATGCTAGTAGTCAATTAGATCTAATCTCTGTTGGCTTGCGTGATTCACGCTAAGGCCGTTCTGACAAGTAAGTCAACGCTTCTTGACCTGTGTCCAGTATCACTGCCGAACCTGACAAGTAAGTCACAGCTTCACAGCTGATACTAACACTTTTGTCGATCTGACTATTTAGTCAGTACCATACACAAGTAAGCAATGCTATCAATATGTATCATATGCCAGTTATCCAAGAATAGGGCATTCAGCATGCTTACTAAACAGTTTCTAACATAATCATGATCAAGCACAAATTCAGAGACTCAAGCTCTGACCAATCTCATAATCATCGTTCATGACATGCCCTATCACATGTTTCTCATGCATTACATGCATCACATTTAAACATCCAATATGCATCAATCATAGCCATGCATGTCATACTCAATAGCTAATCAACATGCATCATAATAGCCATGCATGTCATGCTCAATAATCAACCAACATGCATCCATAATAACCATGCATGTCACATATACACAGGGTGCAGTTTTCTTACCTTGGGTTCGAGCGAGAATTAATAAAAGAAACGACCTTTGAGAACGATCAGCTTTTAGTCCTTTAGCGGTCACTTAGTCATAACCAAACATATGGGATACCATTAATAAAATGTCCCCAAACCAAAACCTAACCTCCGGGACCTCAAATACCACTCAACCGGGTAGTAGGTTCAACCCCGAGGCCTAAAGCTTGAATCCCCAAGCTAAAAACCCCATTCTTGGCAAAAATGACCTTAAGGGTCGCGGCCCTCCTTGGCCATGTCGCGGCCCGCCCCTCAGACAGAGGCGCCCAAACCCAGCTTACACCAAGGGCCGCGGCTCTCCTTGGCCATGCCGCGGCGCAACCCCAGTTCAGCCAAAACGACAACTCGCACACCAGAATTCTCCCCTGCACTTTCCCTTAGAACCAGTCCCTTAAACCATCTCCAAACCTCCTCCAAACATATAATTAAACCCCCAACTAACACCCTTAGCTTACCCTCATCAAACCCCAATCAAAACAACACAAGAACCTCCTTTGATTCACACTTTCCACATCAAAGTTCTAAGGCTGAAACCAACATCCAAAACAAAGCATATAGAAAAACCAGTGGCTAAAAGCTCACCTTAAGTTCAGGTTATGGTGCTCTTCAATAGTGGAACACTCTCCCAAAGTATCAAGGCTTAGCTCCCAAGCTCAAATCCTCAACAAGCTCACAAAATCACACAAGGAAGATGAGGGAGAGAGAAGGTACGGGAAGGAAGGGAGAAGGATGAAGATAGACTCTGTTTCTATTCTGTTTTCCACAACCTTCCTATGTTATATATATCCAAACCCAAAATGACCATAATACCCTTAAGCCAACAAAAGCCTCTAAACCATTTCAAGGGTAAAAATTGGTACTTTCCGCCTATCCCGTTAATCATAATTAACGCTTCCCAATTCCCACTAATCTCCATATTCTCAAATACCAATAAATCACATCCCATTACCCTTTAATTCCCGGTAATGCTCTAATCATTAATATCACCCCGAGACTCACCCTGAGCCCCGAACTTAAGCCCGTTATGACTAGACCGAACACTTACATCTCATGATCGTCTCATGTCGAAAAGCTCGAACCAATCCACATACAATGTGGTAGAATTATAATTAATCTCAACCATGCACCCAAAATATACATTTACTCCCACTATGACCAAATTACCAAAATGCCCTTGCATTATAAATATGAGCCCATACGCATGCATTTACCATCATATAATAATATAATTCACATAAACATGCATATAATCATTAAATACCATAATAAATCATTTATGGCCCTCCCGGCCTCCTAATCAAGGTCCTAAACCCTATTAGGAAATTTGGGGCATTACATTAAGACATGTGGTTTTGAACAAAATGTAATTGACCCTTGTGTTTAACAACTTAGGGGAAAAGACATTGTGGTGTTCTTAATCCTTTATGTAGATGATATCTTACTCATTGGAAACAATGTCAATAAATTATCAGATATAAAGAACTTGCTAGAAAAAAAATTTCAGATTTCGTTGTAGCAAGTCGTGTTCTTGGTATCTAGAACATCAGGGATAAAAATAACTGAATTTTGGCTCTAACTCAAGCGACCTACTTTGGTAAGGTGCTTGGTCGCTACTCTGTAACAAATTTCGAGAAAGGATGTTTAGCATCTTGACATGGAGTTTATTTTTCTAAGCAGCAGTCTCCACAGCTCCTCAAGAGAAAGAAAAGATGTAACGAATTCCTTACACATTTGCAATTAGAAATCTAATGCGCTATGTTGTGTGTTGTGACTGAAAATCTACTATGTAGTGGGAGTGGTGAGCAAGTGTCAGTAAAACCTTGGAAATGACCAATAGATGGAGGTCAGTATCATTGATGGACTAGAGACTATATGTTAGTCTTTTCAGGTGGATCTTTGAACCTGTTAGGCTACACATATTCAGATTTTAGACTGATGACAGGAAGTCTACTTCTGAAAAAGGTGTTTACTCTTGGGGGTGGAGCTATGATTTGGAGAAAAGACAGGTTGTCTGCCATCTTAGTAGCTATGATTTGGAGAAGCATTAGGCTATCTACCATTTCAGAATCCACCTTGGAGGCTGAGTACAAAGTTGCATCTATGGCGGCTAAGGAAATATTTTGGCTAAGGAATTTTTATACGGATCTCGGTGTTATTCCATAAATGGATAAACCACTCATTTTGTTTAGTGCCAGTAATGAGGCAATAGCAAATTCGAAAGAACCTCGAAGCTGCAAAAGAGCAAAGCATATAGAGAGAAAGTACCACGTTATCGAGGATGTGTGGCGAAGGCGTGAAGTGAAGGTGATGAAGATAGCATTGGAAGGCAATCTTTCATATCCCTTTACAAAGATATAAGCAGAGAGCATAATTGTGAAGCATGTAGAATTCATGGTTTTGAGAAACATGTCCCATTTTTTTTAAAAGGGCAAGTAGGAGTTTGTTGGGTTTTATGCCCTTATAAAACCATGTCGGACATGTAGCATGATTTTATATTATCAATAAAAGTATTAGAAATCATTTAGTTTGACAAATCGTGTTGCTTGCTTGTTTTATTACATGATTATTGAAATAATACAAACATTTATAAAATCCCGAACATATGGATAGTTACAATTATAGTGACTAGGTCACAGTGGATTATAGTTGTAATTATATGTTCAAAAGAACGAGTCCTAAGATTATATCAGTGCATTAGATTTTCACTAATTATGCAATCTACGAGATGATCTACTTACACATTCGGGCATGATGTCTTGTCCAAGGCATCGACCAAGTAGATAAGATCGGATGTATTTAGTTACATCGGACTAGGATCGATATTGATTATTGATTGATAAATAAGTATCGTTGTTATCGAATCTAATCAATGTCACAACGTTGACCATAGGTTAAGTCAATCTTAATTCTGAGTGATAATATTCTGTTAATTATATTATTTAAATCTTTTGACTTGTTCGTTACCAGCTTACCCTATGGTCTAGCCCATTCTTACATCTTGGAGATTTAGTAGTGTAATTGAGTGGGAGTATTATTCATAGATATGAAATCTATAGCTTCTGTATGAGAAGTGAAAAGATGATTTCCTTAATTGCTTTGTTCAAAAGGTTAAATGATTGAGATCTCATTTCTGTGATTAAGTTCACAAAAATATCATTTATAAGGAACTTAGTGGGAGTTAAGGATAAAATACTGATGAGGGGTAAAACAATAATTTGCACACATCTCGTTAGCAAGCCATCGATAGAGGATTGACTGACTGTAATGGTTATAACAATGGATAACGTATTTATGGTTTGAAAAATACGTTTGATGAATTCAAGAGTTCAATTCCGACTCTATAGTGGAGTCCTAAGGAATTAATAAGGTAGAGAAATTATTCGTAAATAAATTCACGGTAACTTATTAGAGCTTGATTTCATGGATCCATGGTCCCCGCATCGCTTTTGAGTAAATCATCTAGAATGTCTCAATTAATTGATTTAAATATCAATTAGGATTTTTAAAGTTGACTAGGTCAATTTTGGAAAATTTACAGAGATGTGGGATTTATAGAATAAAAGATAATCTTTGGGTAAATTTATTAATAGTGATAAATTGGTATCAATATAAATAAATAACATTAAATCAAGTTTCAAATTATAACTAGATAATTTGAATAAGGATTTAATTAATTAATTAATTAAAAAATAAATAAATAAAAGGGTTTGAATTTATGCCCAATTGGAATTTAAATTCAAAACAAAGACATTGGGCCAAAGTTCATTTATGGCAGCCCAAGACTTTTATTTTTGTTTATTATTTTTAATTAATTTAAATTTAAATAAAACTCATTAAGTTACCTATATAAGGAATATGGTATCTAGGGTTTTCATAAGGAAGTGAGTCTCAGTTGATTCTTTGGCCCACACTAGTTCTTAGTTGATCAAAGGCTTGGTGAGGAAGACTGTGTTGCTAATCTAGTTCAATCTCTTGATAATACTCTGCTACATAAAGGAATCAAGGGTTAGAGAGATTGAAGGAAGGAGTTGTTCCAGTTCCGTTGCGTATTCGTAAGTTTCTACATCTTTGTGTTTATGTTAATTTACGAATCTGATGTTCATATGCATGTCCTGTTATTCTATGTTTCTATTATGTGTTTGGAAAAATAATAGGAAGCATGCATCTAGATTTAAATTCCAAGATCCTACATATTGTATGTACTATTTAGAATTTAATTTCTTACCTTTAATCTAATTTAGGGAAATTTGCGGCAAAAATCATTAAGTAGTTCAAAAGATTGCACTTAAATCACTAAGTAGTATTTTTTGTGGCAAAAATCGGGAAGTTGTCTCAAAGATTGCACTTAAGTCATGAAGTAGTTTTTTTGGCAACAAAAGTAAGTAAGTAGTCTAAAATGTTACACTTAAGTCACCAAGTAGTTGTTTTTGTTGCAAAAGTCACATTTTACACAAATTTTATATTAATTTTAATTAATCATAAAATGTCTAACAATATATATACATAAGGGTTCACTCTTAATGGTGATTGAGTTTTTTCTCCATGGATGGGTTGTCAATTAATAGCCATTGGATTAAAATCCAATGGTCCACATTTAAATATGTTAATTAATGTTATTTTTTACTTTTTCAAACTTGGTAATGGGCTACCTGCTGACATGTCGGTCATCTTTTAATTTAATTAAATAATTAAAAAAATTATTATTTAAGGTTCATTTCAAGATTCCATATCTCCATTCCTTGTTCATTTCATGTTCTTTCCAGATTTATTCATTATGCATTAATGACTCATATCTTCCTAACTACAATTAGTTGGCTAATTAATGATGTATATTTCAAAATTTATATATATTATATATATTTTTATACAAAATTTACTCATCTTAAAAAACTTGTTTATTGAAGAAGCTCCAATTTTCGAAAGTGTTTTCAAGTAAGATTTCCAAGTTTATGCCATTTTCGAAAATCACTAGCAGATTTTCTATTTTTTTTTAAAAAAATTCCAACTTTTTTTTTTTGTCATGTAGGATTTGAAATTCACATAGATGAATAAATATTATTTTTCTTGAAAAACTTGTTTAGTAAAAACCTACAAGATTTTTTTTTAAAGTGTTTGATGAAAAAGCTCTAGATTTTTCATAGTGTTCCTTGTAAGATTTTTAATTATTTTTGTACTTTCTTTATTTTTACCAACAAATTATCATCTATTTCTCCAATTTCATATTTCAAAATTCACTACTAGTGTTTTTTTTAAAAAGAAAAAATTCCAACTTAATTTTATTTGTCATGTAGGATTTGAAATTCAAAAAGATTACTAAATCTTATATCTCTGGAAAAACTTGTTTAGTAAAATCCCACAAGAACAATTTTTTTAAAAAGTGTTTGATGTAAAAACTCTAGATTTTTCATAGTATTTCTTGCAAGATTTTCAATCATTTTTGTGCTTTCTTTATTTTTACAAACAAATTATCATCTATTTCTCTAATTTTATATTTTGAAATTCACTACTAGAGTTTTTTTTTCAAAAAAATTCCAACTTATTTTTATTTGTTGTGTAGGATTTGAAGTTCAAAAAAAATGAGAATCTTATTTCTCTTGAAAAACTTGTTTAGTAAAAATCTACAATATTTTTTTTTGCGTGTTTGATGAAAAAACTCAAGATATTTTAAAGTGTTCCATTCAAGATTCTCAATTTTTTTTTCTTTATTTTTATAAACAAATTATCATTTTTTTCTCCCATTAAAAAATTCAAAATTATTCAAACTTCTTAGATATCAATTATTAGGGTTATAAATTTACATTAAAGGTTATAGGGTTTTAAAAATTTCCAATTTTTTAAATTTTTCTTTAAAACATTATTATTACAAATTATTTTGTAGTTCATTTTTCTTCAATAAACTAAAAATGTGAGGAATTTTAAAGTTTTGAAAATTTTATCATGTAAATTTTTCAAACATATATTTTGTTTGTCTTGAAAGAAATATTTCTTATAGAGTGATAATCTTCATCAATTTTTTTTGTATAAAAATTGGTGATGGAGTCAAAAATGGAATGAAGGACAGTAATTGAACACGAGTTGAGAGATGAACTACACTTTATTAAACTGAATTTACAAGCCAAGGATAAAATTCCATATAGATATGAGAAGAAAAAATATTGACATGTGAATCCATTAGCGAAAAAGCCTCACCATCACTATTTAAAAAAAAAAACATGTTATTAGCCAAGATGATGTTGTGTTCTTTGAACATTTTAAACTCGGTAATACTTTAAGATCGAAAGATAGGGAAGTGTTAGAATACATTTTCTCAAACTCTGATCAATTGTAAGTTTTTCTATCTTAATGTATATATTTTTTGTCATTTTTTCAATATATTTTAATATCTATTATTGTATCTATTATAGGGAAATAATAGTTGAAAGTGAGTTTAGTTTTCTACGACGGTCCGACTTCCATTATCTTGGACCTAAAACGGTGTTGGAGACTGAGGTAACTCATTTGTATATATTAATAATTTTAGCGTGAATTTTATAATTTTTTTTTTTGGTAAATGCAGATTGTTACTATGGTTTCTTCATTCTTGACCGATGATGAGAGATTGAAGAAGGGTAAAGAGTGTAAGAATTGGTATCTTCCTGCTCGAAATATGGTGAGTTTTTTGTTGTTGTTCTTTTTTGTCAAAACATATTTCATGTTTGTTGAGTTAATTTTTTTTAAAATTATGACAATAGAAATACTTACTACCCGACTCCTACTCCAATTTACCACTACATAAAATTTGGAGGAAAATGCATTACTACGAAAGATTTATGAGCTCCCCCGAACATTGCAATGAAGTATAATTCTAATGGTTTATGCTGAACCTATTTTTAAACATCTATTTATTATGTAATTTCTAACATCAATTATACTTGTAGATTTATATTCCTATGTTGCTTGTAAGACATTTCATTCTTGCACGAGTGATACTAAAAGAAAAAAAAAGAAGTTTTGGACTCACTTGCTGATGAAAAGAATCATATATTACAGTCATCTAAGATTGTTGATATTGTAAGTTTTTATCTGTTGAATATATTATTTTTTTATAAATTTTAAATTTATAAATTCTGATGTTAGAGTGCAAATGCAGCTACGCAATCTAGATTTTTTCTTGGAGAATCAGATCAAAAGGAAACCTGGTAGTTTCAACTTTGCTGGTTTTGGTATAGTTCATGGTAGAAATGTCCCTAGAAAACCAAATTTGTATGATTGTGGAGTCTTTGTCATATTATTTATGATTAATAGTTGTAATCTCGACTCGCGGTCTTTTATGATAAGTAAATTTCATACTAAGTTTTTCTTTTATATATATTCTGTTCCTATCATACTATACTTGAGTAAATTTTTTTCACTATTGTAGTTCGACTCTAATGAAGAAAGGTGTCACATAGCTTCGTGGATTGCATGCACAAATTTCAACAAGAATAGAGCAAAATTATTGAAAGATGTTCGAGAGCTCATTTCAAGCAAAGGAATATAGCACTAGGGACAATGATCTTTGCCCTAATTTTGTTATTCGCAATCAAGTTGCGTAAAAGAAAAAAATCTGTATTATTATTTATCAATTTTGGGAAATTAGAAGATGATCAATATTTGAGAGAATTTGAATAGTTTACTTCTGAATTAATTATTTATTAACAAGATTAAAACACGCACTTTACATTTTATCATTTTCACAATCAGTGCTAATATTTATTGGAAGTTTCAAATGGTAGTTGTAGACATTAATATCATATTTATTAAATAAAAATAATTTTGTATATGTTAATTTCAATTTTAATGATTAATATGTCAACCAATCAGAATTTTGAGCATGATGTTAGAGAATTGGAATAGATTTATGGAGACGTGCATTTAATGAAATTAGTTGGCATGATCTGAATTGTACACGCTTTTTTTTATGAGAAATGATTAATAACTCAACCAATCATAAATAGAGCATGATGTTAGGGTATTGGAATTGATTTATGAATACATACATGTTGACGCGGTTTTTCGCCAACAGTGAATTAAGAAAATAACAAGGTTGAATTAGTGTTTGATGATAAACCGAAGTAAGAAAATAACTCTCAAGAACACTAGTCTTTTTACATGGTTCAGTGGTTAAAATCCACCTAGTTCACGAGTCTATATTATTACTGTTTTTTTCTCTCTCTATTTTGACAGAGTTTTGGTTTTACAGAATAATCGTCCCTTTTCTTGTCCAATATTCTCAGTATTTATAGAGAAGTTCCTTGGACAGGTTTGGATAACCGCGTGAGTCAATCACGGATTTGCATATTTATTACATTTAATATGAAATATTCCCATTTATAATAGGAAATGATCTAATCATGAAATAAATAGTCTCCTAATATCTGGGACATTAAATATCATAGGCTGGCCATAAACGATCATATAAAGTATTCGGGTCTTCGGGGATCCGCGGTCACGCCATATCTCCAAATTACCACGAGCTGGATATATTGTTGAGCTCGTACTATGGAGGTCATGCCTTATAAATATTATAAGCTCACGCTTATCAACTTATGCACCCCTAGCTCGTACAATCATCATGAAAACCGTGCTGTCTACGTGGAGAATACATGGACTCCTTGACTATTTTCCTCCATGCATTTATTTGCCAGCTGTACACGATCTGAGTGAAAGACTCGTGCTGAAATTAGGATACACATTTGCCCCCCAAGTCCCTGCTCGTGGTTTATGACTTCACCTTCTGGCCTACATAGTAGGGACTTTTAGACCTTTATTGCAATAAACCATGTCTGCCCACTACTCGAGTACTGGACACGTGGAACACTACAATTGGCGTCTGTTCGGGTTTCGAGGACTGCAATAATTGTCTTGTCAACTTTTTTCCGCCGTTTTTTCCTTTGAAACATAGCCCTTGGATCTTGTACTGACCAAATCGGATGGCTCAAATTGATCTATGTCGTTTACGTATAAATAAGGTAGACAATTTCCACAGTTCATCACCTTTTATTCGAAACCTTTCTTCATCTTCTCTCTTCTGCTTTTTCGAACACTTCTTATTTCTCAGAGAAAAGAAACCCAAAAACCTTTTGTTGCAAAATCTCTTTGAAACCCAGTTGCTCAATTACTCACAGGTCTTCCAGGAACTCTCCCTTGCGAAATCTACTTCTTCTATCAACGAACACACTGTAAGTCTTATCGTTTAGAAGAAACTTTTTCTTTACTGATTTCTGTATTTTATTTATCATGCTCACCCATGCTTCACCGTAGTCAATACTATGTTTTTTGTTTTTGGCACATAGGCTTCAACTTAGGTTTACTGAGAAGGTCTTAGAATATCTCTTAAAACTATGATATTCATAGAATTGGGTAATTTATGGGTAAGTTTGGGTAGCTTATGGCTATTTTTAGGAAATACCCATTCGACATATAGAAGATGAAAGGTTAGGGTTCGAAACCAAATTACTTAGGGAACACGCTTCTTGGGTGGTTTTGCTCCAAACCGCTCCCCAAGGACAGTAGTGGCTGAATTTACTGACACACGGATCCCTAAATGTCAGAGGTCTGTTGGGAAACCGAGGCGCGTAGCGCAGGGTAGCACGTGGGATCACGCATCGGGCTGAGACTAACTCAGCTCGTATATCAGAAATATCATTCTCCCCCGTACATCTGTTTCATAACCTTTACAAAATCTTAGGTCGCCTACTAAGTAATTCGTCATTCTTGTTCGTTAGGCGATCTAATGGCACCCAAAAAGTGCACACCCAAGAAGAATGCACCTGGCTCATCTGCTCAACAAACCAACAAGAGAAAAGAGATCGCCTCCAAATCTCCCCTTCCTCACTTCGGCCTAGTGGTGGAGAGGGAGATTGTGGTTGACCCCAACACGTTCTTTGAGGCAGAGACGACCGCCTCCAAGATTACGACCCAAGGAAGGGTCAATAAAATTATGCTGAGCCATAATATAGAGGTCGGGTCCGGAGTCCTTACTTCCCGACCTTCGTTCGAAGGGGAATGGAGCTGCGCACCTCTCCAAGACGACTTCGCAGCCTGGAGTGACGAGCATTTAAAGGCGGGGGCCTTCCTTCCCTTAGATCAATACTATGGTGACTTCCTGAACTACGTGAAGTTGGCACCTTTTCAGCTCCCCCCAAATTCATACAGACTTATGGCAGTCCTGAAATATCTCTTTTTGAAGCACGAGTGGGAGGTCCCCACTCTGGCAGATATTCTATACTTCTTCTGCCTTAAGGCCAGTCCAGAGCAAAAAGGGCAAGGTGACGGATTCTACTACCTCACCAGATTCCCAAACTCCGCTTCGGTCATCGAGCTCCCAAGCCACCCCAACGACTACAAGGATCAGTTCTTTATGTCGAATGGGTTTCGAAACTGTGAGCATCGATACTTCAACCGTCCTCGTAAGTTTTCTTTCTTTTCTCAGCTCATAAAGTCATTTTTTTTAAAGACATACTCCTTGTGCATATGTTAATTGAGTTTTTTTTTTGTGCAGCCGTATTCGTGTGGACGGAGAAGTCAGTGACCCTCGGGGGTAAGTATGAAACACTGTCTAGGCTCCCACCCAGCGAGAAGGACTATCGCCAGCTCGTGAATGACATCACAATGTTGGCGTGTAAGTTGATCGGAAAAGGCCAGACGTTGACCTTAAGAAGGACTTGGGCTACCCTTCCGGTAATCCATGAGCTCCCGCCTTCCCAAGAAGAAGACTCAGAAGCTGCTGAAAGCAAGGAGCCAGAGGAAGATGAAGTGCCTCTTGTGCGAAAGAGGCAGGTTCCTGAGGCTGCTCAGGAACCTGATTTAGAACGAGCTGCATTGGGGGCAGCAGTCGGCCCCTCCGGCCAAGGTAACCCATACCCTTATAGGGAATTAGATAGGGTTGTCGCCGACTTTAGGCTAGTTAGATTTAACCCAAATCAGCTCGTCCACTACCACCCTAACAATCCAGACCGTAACATTACCCTGCTCCAGTGCGTGGATTAGTTAGTGTTGCGCCGTGATATGAGTTACCCTAGAGGCACTATTGTTGTAGATATCACCTTAACCTTTAGGTCAGCCATTTTTTAGGAGTATGGGAACAATCGTAGGTCGTGGCCTTCTTTGCTCCAGGGGGCTTTTGCCCTTAGATTTAGGCAATACGTAGACGAGTCTAGCCCCAAGGTCGAACCTGAGCCTGAACTTCCTATAATCCATGAAATTTTAGACTTAGATTCCCCTTCTCCTCCAGTATTCCCAAGGCCGGAGGTCGTGATAATAGACTCCTCCCCCAGCCCGGAGGGTAGGACCTTTATTTATTTCTTTTGTGTAAGTTTCCAACTTTACTTGTGAATTAACTCCCTTCTTATTCTTTTCAGGCGAAGAGTTGGAACGATCTGGAGCTCCTAACCTCCGTACAACATTCCAGGGCGGAAAGTCCGGCTCGGGTCCTGTCGTAAAGAGGCCCCGAATTGCAAAGAAAACCCCTCCTGCGGTAGGAAATACCTCCAAATCCCCTACTAAGGGGAAAGGCACGAGCTCAACAGCTCTGACGTCTACCGTGATGGAGAAAAGGATTCCTCATCCTCCCCCTCCTCCTCGGTTCATGTCTGCTCGGGATCAAGTAATACAAGCTGATCCCCCAGCTCCTCCTATCCCCACCGCAACTGTGCGTATCCTAGTCGATCCCCAGGATCTGGAGAAGATCCCTGATGCCTTTCAGGGGATCCTCTACGAGAAAGCAAGCCACATGGTGGGGCACGCTTATAAAGCCAACCCGAGGGACTTGAGGACGATAGAAGAGCGCAGCCCGGAGAACGTCCTGGAGTCAGCCTTGGGGATGACCCTCACAGTAAGTTATCATTCGTTAGTGAAAATTTTCTCTTCATCTTTCCAAAGTATACATCTAACTTGCCACTTTATTTTGCAGTCTGCCCTGGCTTAGCACCGCAGTATAGCCCGAGCTAGGGCTAGAAATGACGAACTCCAAGTTGAACTTAATACCGCCCTGACCGCTGCTCAAGAAGGCGAGCAAGCTGCCAAAGCTTCCTTCGCAGCTGCTCAAAAGAGCAAGTATGATGCCAAGTTCGCCCTTGCATCGTCTCAAGAAAGTGAGCAGGCTGCAAAGATTGCCTTGGCCGCTCTCCAGGTCGAGGTTGTTGAGGCCAAAGCAAAGCAGCTAGAGGCTGAGGCTGTGGTTAAAGAAGAGAAGGCGGCCTGACTGTCTTCCATGGAAGACATGTTGTATCATTGCTGGGCTTTTAACCAGGATGGCAACTTTTTTTTCATGGCTACCGAGCTGTGGGATCCATACCTCAAAAAATTCAAGGCCCGGATCTTGCAAGAGCCTTCAGAGACAGGGGACGCTTCTACAGTGGGTGAGCAGGAGATCGAGGAGGTCACGTCCTTAGAACGTCCTAGAGGGGCTTAATGAAGCCTTCGTTGTTTTACTTTTTTCCTTCTTTTTTTTATATGTTTGTAAACAATTGCCCTTGGGCTTAGTTCGAGGTTTTTCTCCAAGGGACAACTTGACTTTCAATTCATATATCTAACTTTTAATCTACTTGTCTTTTCCTTGATTATCTCTCATGTTTATGCTTTTTTATACTTGTACATTCGAGATTTTAGGAATCGATTTTTAGATCGGGATAGATATTTTGAGTTTGGTTATATCCAAATTTAATGTGTTGATTTATATCATACTTGTTAAGTGTCAGGCCTTGGACCCGGTTATATCCAGGATTTTAAATATTTTAAACTTAGTTCGTGTTAGGTTTATTGATATCTCGAGCTTCTAAAAAAGCCATCGAATATTCAATTTTTCTAACTTCTAAGTTTCTGACTTGGTTATATCCAGGATAGTTTTATACCTGGTTGTATCTAGGATTTTAAGTAGTTTAAAAATTTAAACTCATTCGGCAACCCTGTTCCGATCCACCTCAGGTTATATCCCCCCCAAGTAACCAGAATGTAAAAATTTTCTTGGTTGCTTTTATAAACATCGATATACGAGCTTATTTATAAAGAAAAATTATTTAAAACCATGCCAACAAGAAAAATTACATAATAATCCCCCGTTATTTAATTAAATGGCTTTCATAACTAAGCCTTACATAGGTGGTCGGTAATACTACTGGTAATACTTCTTTAAGTGCATGGCGTTCCAGGTCCGTGGGACTGTTTCTCCACTAAGCCGGGCTAACTTGAAAGTTCCGTCACGCAAAACTTCTACGATCTGATAAGGTCCTTCCTAGTTTGGGCCTAAAGCCCCGTCCTTAGGATCCTTGTTTGCCAAAAATACCCTTCAGAGAACTAGGTCGCCCAGTCCAAAACTACGTCTTTTGACTTTAGAATTAAAATAACGAGTGATCTTCTGTTGATAGTGCGCGAGCTGTAACTGGGAATCCTCTCGTTCTTCATCAATTAGGTCGAGAGAGACGCTAAGTAACTCATCATTCTGCTCCTGGCTGAATGTCCTTAGTCTGTGTGTGGCTACCTTTGCTTTGACGGGAAGGACAGCCTCACTTCCGAAGGTAAAGGAGAAAGGAGTATGCCCGATGGAAGTCCTATGGGAAGTTCGGTATGCCCAAAGTACCTGCGGGAGCTACTCGGGCCAAACTCCTTTGGCCTCATCTAACCTTTTCTTAAGGCTCGCCTTTAGGGTCTTATTCACAGCCTCGACCTGTCCATTGGCCTGCGGATATGCTACCGAAGAAAAACTTTTAATAACATCGTGTTTTTTACAGAAGTCGGTGAAGAGATCACTGCCAAACCGGGTTCCATTATCTGAAACGATCTATTTAGGAAGCCCAAATCGACATACAATGTTTTTCACTACGAAGTCCAGGACTCTCTTTGAAGTGATGGTTGCCAAAGGCTCGACCTCCACCCACTTCGTGAAATAATAAATTGCCACCACCGTGTAACGAACTCCTCCCTTTCTCATAGGTAAGGATCCTATTAAGTCAATTCCCCATACTGTAAATGGCCACGGGGATGAGATCATTGTCAGCTCGACTGGAGCAGCTCGAGCGACTGTGGCGAAGCGCTGGCATTTGTCGCACTTCTGAACACGGGAGATGGAATCTTTTGTTAAAGTGGGCCAAAAATAACCATGCCTTAATATTTTTAAGGCTAAGTTTTGCCCCCCAGCATGATCTCCACAAAAGCCTCCATGCATCTCTTGCAGAATGGTTTAATCCTCCTCGGGTAAAAAACCATAGAAGAGGTAGTGAATGACCACGTCGATATAATATTCCATCCATTATCACATACCTCAGAGCTTGATAGATTATTTTTCTCGCGTCCTTTCTTTCCTCAGGTAGCTTTCCTATTGTAAGATATTCCATTATGGGGGTCATCCAGATCGGCCTTGTGTCAATCATCTCGACCTCTACCGTTTTTGCTGCCACACTTGGACTCTCCAAGAATTCCACTGGTACTGCATTCAAAGTCTCAGCTTCCTTGGTGGTGGCAAGCCTTGACAAAGTGTCAACATTAGAGTTCTGCTCACGAGGGATTTGTTCAACAGTATCGTACTCAAATTCTGATAGCTCTCCCTTCACCTTGGCTAGATAAACCGCCATCTTGGTACCACGCACTTGATATTCCCCTAACACTTGATTGACCACGAGCTGGGAATCGCTATAACACTGGACGACCCTTGCTTTCAATTCCTTTGCCACTCTAAGCCCGACTAACAAAGCCTCATATTCGACTTCGTTGTTAGATGCTTCGAATCCGAATCTCAGAGCTGTATGGAATCGATGCCCTTCCGAAGAGATCAATATGATCCCAGCTCCGGACCCATTCTTGTTAGATGAGCCATCCATGAATATTCTCCACAATTCCTGCACCGGTCCTTCAAAAACTCTTGAAATCCGGTGCATTCAGCCACAAAATCAGCAAGGGCTTGGCTCTTGATCGAGGTGCGTGGTATATACAGTATCTCGAACTCGCTGAGTTCAACCACCCATTTTAAAAGACGTCCCGACGTTTCAGGTTTTTGCAATACCTGTCTTAGAGGTTGGTCGTTCATGACGTGGATTGAATGGAACTGGAAGTATGGTCTAAGCTTCCTGGAAGCTAATATCAGGTAGAATGCTATCTTTTCTATCAGTGGATACTATGATTCAACCCCGAGAAGTCTTTTGCTTATATAGTACACCGGTTTTTTAGCACGGTCTTCTTCCCGAACTAACACGGCGCTGGCTGCATTTTCTGTCACGACCAAATAAAGGAACAGGGGGTCTCCAAATACAGGCTTAGATAATACTGGGGGTTCGGCCAAATGCATCTTTAGGCCAAGGAATGCCTGCTTGCACTCCTCAGTCCATTCAAATTTCTTGTTTCCTCTAAGCAAGTTGTAGAAGGGAAAACACTTGTCAGTGGACTTTGAAATAAAGCGGTTTAGCGCTGCCACCTTTCCAGTCAGGCTCTGAACTTCTTTACGCAAGCTGGGCAAAGGAATCTCCAATAATGACCTGATTTTATCTGGGTTCGCCTCTATCCCCCTTGTATTGACTATGAATCCCAGAAACTTTCCCGACACCACTCCAAAAGTACATTTCTAGGGATTCAGCCTCATATTGTATTTCCTCAAGATTTCAAAACATTCCTTTAGATCGGAAACATGGTTATCGACAGTCTTGGATTTGACTAGCATATCGTCAACATACACTTCCATGTTTTTCCTGATCTGACCAATGAACATTCTGTTGACTAGTCGTTGGTAGGTAGCCCCAGCGTTCTTCAGCCCGAAGGGCATAACTTTATAACAGTATACATTTGTTGGAGTCATAAAGCTAGTATGCTCCTGGTCCGCAAGATTCACCGCGATCTGGTTATATCCAGAGTACGCATCCATAAAGGACATAAGCTCATGCCCCGCGGTGGCATCTACCAATTGATCAATTCTCGGCAATGGGAAGCAATCCTTAGGACAAGCTTTATTCGGGTCGGAGAAATCGATGCAGGTCCGCCACTTTCCGATCGGCTTTGGGACCAGGACAGGATTTGTGACCCAGATCGGATATTTTGCTTCACGTATGAACCCGTACTTTAATAATTGAGCTACTTCTTCTTCTAATGCCTCAGCTCGGGCTGTTCCCAAACGTCTCTATTTTTTGGATTTCGCAAGCATGCTTTTATCCAAGTTTAGGGTGTGCATGATCACACTTGGGCTTATTCCCACCATGTCTTCATGAGACCAGGCGAAAACATCTAAATTCCCTTGTAGAAATTTAACCAGCTCCTTTTTCCTATCATCGCCAAGATTTTTCCCAATCTTAACGACTCTTGAAGCGTCTTTTGGATCTATATTTACCTCCTCAATAGCTTGGAGCTCTGACCTGTCCTCGCCCATTCGTGGATCGATGTCATCACTTAGGGCAACGTCTTTATCCTTTGTTTCTTGAGGTTATTCCATCCCGGAGGCAACTTCCACTTCTTGGGACTCCTCACCTCCGTCACTTATGGCCATTGCTTGCTGTTCGGGTTGTGATTTTCCCTTCATGGAAATGCTATAGCATTCCCTGGCAGCGAGCTGATCACCGCTGACAGTGCATATTTCCACAGATGAGGGGAATTTGATTGCTAGGTGGCAGATAGAGGTTATGGCTTCGAACGCCATCAACGCAGATCGACCCAAAATCGCATTGTATGCGGCTGGACAATCGATGACCACAAACTCAAGAAGCTTGGAGACAGTTCATGGACCTTCACCCAATGTTACCACTAAATCGATTATTCTGATAGCTGCCGACCCTTCACTCAAAAACCCATATAGAATCATGGAAGTTGCCTTCAGCTCGGTTACAGACAATCCCATTTTTTCTAAGGTGGACCTAAAGAGTAGATTCACATAACCTCCATTATCTACTAGTGTCCTCCTCACTCTCCGGTTGGTGAGCTGAACGGTTATGACCAAAGGATCATTATGTGGGAACTGGACATGGCTAGCATCTTTCTCCGTAAAACTGATTGGTTGTTTTTCCAATGGTTGTTGCTTTGATAATCGTTGCTCCGGGACAAACTCTACTCCATTATGGAATTTTAGTTCGTTGATATACCTCTTCTGTGTACCTCTGCTTGTGCCTGCCAGATGAGGTCCTCTCGAAATGGTGGTTATATCTCTTCCTGTTATCAGAGGAGGATTTTCCTGATTCACCTGAGCTCCAGCTTAATTCACTAGAGCTTCCAGAGCTGACGGAATGTTTTGTCCAGCGGGTTGACTGGGAGTTGCTCGATTCCAGGTGTACTGAGCCAAAGGTCCTGCCCTGATGAGAGTCTCGATCTCATCCTTCAGGTGTCTAAAGTCATCAGTATTATGACCGATATCATTGTGGAATCGGCAGAACTTCGAAGGATCTCTCTTCGCCCTTTAATTCTTTAGCGGTTCTGGCTTCTTCCATGGAAGGTGAGCATAATTTTCCAAGAAGATGCGTTCTCTAGTATCCGTGAGATCGATATCTATCGTATAGACCGGTTTAAATTCCTCCACGAACTTGTTTTTCTTTGTTCCGTTCTGGTCGCCCTCACCATTTCCCTTTCTCTTACTATTTCCCCCTTGGTTATTATGGGTAACGGTTTGAGTCGTAGCTGCTAGATCTGTTACCGCTCCAACGGGCTGGACAGGGACTTGGCTGGTTCCTGCGACGGAAGCTCATGCCTCTTCTAGGTTAACGTACCTTTGGGCTCAATTTAAGAACTCATCCATAGTACTAACTCCTTTCCTCTGTAGCTCTTGCCATAGGTCGCCTCCAACAAGGATCCCCATCCTCATTGCCATGAGCTTAGAACTCTCGTCGGCGTCTCTAGCTCGCGCAGCAACATTGGCAAACCTACTTAGGTATGTTTTCAACGATTCACCGGGTTGTTGCTTTACATTTGCCAAAGAGTTAGCTTTAATCTTAGCTGCTTGAGAAGCCCTGAATGCTCTCTTGAAATCAGCAGAAAAATTCTTCCACGAGCTGATTGAATGCCTCTTGTACTGTTTGAACCACTGCCTAGCTGATCCAAGAGGGGAATATTAGGCATCTTAGCTCGGGCCCTATGTTGTGGGCCATTATCATGGTATTGAACATCCCCAAGTGGTCAGACGGATCTCCATCTCCGTCGAACTTTGACAAATGTGGCATCCTGAAACCCTGTGGATATGCAGTCGCCGCAATATTCGGGGCGAAAAGCTCGAGCTCATCCTCTAAATCACACTCATCTTTCTCTTTTTCTGACATGAGCCTTTTCATTAGCTCCTCCATCTGGGCTAACCTTTCGAGGGTTTGGTCCCTGGTTCCTTGGTTATTCTGGGATGTTCAATAGCTCTCGTCCTATCGTACACATTCGGCGGGTTGTTGTCCCTCCAAGTTTGGGCTTGGTTTTGTGGGACCTTCCCGTTATCACGTACTTCGGAAGGACCTCCCCCTTGATGGGTGTAACTAACTCCTTCATTTCAGGATGAATTTATTCTCTGTGAGTTTAGGAAATCTCCCAGATCATGCTGTGGATCGAATCGAGGACTCTGAGCTGAACTTAGGTGATTTCTCAGATCGCCTTCGGACCTGCCACTTTGATGGCTTTCAGTCCAAAAACCTCCATTAGCGAAGCTCACTGCTTGCAGTTGAGGCTGAGGATCTGGATTATTGACACGTGTTCGTGGGACATAAGTAGGGGTAGACGGAGGAGGAGGATTTCTCCTGCTGTCCCCATAAGCAGGAATGTCCCATGCAGAACGAGGCGATGTCTGATGTCTTATGGGTGATGGGGGATGCCTGACTGACGAGGCAATTCTTGTCCTATCAGGGTGAACTAAATTAGCCCGCGGTCACTCCGCCCCACCATTTTTAGCTCTTTCCGTCTGGCGATTCAATCATGACGCAGGAGGATTGGTCGGAACATTTTGTCTCTGTGAGCCTACTCTGACCCCTCCTCGTGGGTTTCCATGGGTATTCCCAGACCCGTACGACGGTGGTACCGAACTTGGGGTCGCGATTCTAACCGATCGACTAACTTGTCGATGACCCCTGGGAGGGCCACTAGGTTGAGCAATTTGGCGATCTCACGCTGTGGGCACAGGTTCTGACTGACTGACTTGGTTTGGATCGGTTATTCCTGTGGGACTTATGAGACCCACTTTGCCTCTTTCTGACATTAACGTCAGTTGCAAGAGGGGGTAACCGAGCCAAAACCTCCTCAATTTTCCTGTTTGCCCTAGCAAGATGGCTTCTTAACTGCGTGTTTTCCATTTCCACTGCAGTTAAGTAGTCTGGGTTTGGATTCGGCGGCAGTGACGTTGAACTCCCAGTACCACCGTGGCCCACCGGTTGCTTTCTCGGTCGTTGCTGAACTTCAGGGCCATGCTCATTTGGAACAGCGGTATGGTGGGTCCTTTGCCCACCAGGCTGTTCCATCTCATTGTCGTGCATCGGGTGAGTGACCACCATGATGAGATTTGATTGGAATTTTGATGAAAGCACTAATCTCAACTCTCAATGAAAGCACTAAACAATTGACGCGGTTTTTCGCCAACAGTGAATTAAGAAAATTACAAGGTTGAATTAGTACTTGATGATAAACCGAAGTAAGAAAATAATTGTAATGCCCTAAAATCCCTATTGCGGTTTAATGGCTGGATAAGTAGGCCGGGAGGGCCATAATTGATTTATTATGCCATTAAATGATTATGTGCATGTTTATGTGAATTATATTATAATATGATGTTAAGTTCATGCATGTGGGTCCATATTTCATCATAGGGGCATTTTGGTAATTTGGCCTGTTGAGGGCATAATTGTGTATTTTCATGTGTGTTGGTGAGCTATTATTGAGGCCACATTATAATGTGGATTTGTTCGAGCCATTCGGCATGAGACGGTCTTTGAGTGCAGGTTAGCGGTTTGGTCATAACAGGTTTAAGTTCGGGGCTCGGGGTGAGTCTCGAGGGAATTCGGTGATTAGAGCATTGCCGAAAATTAAAGGGTAACGGGATAGGAATTATTGGTATTTGAGAATTTTAGGAATAATGTGAATTGGATGGTGTTAATTATGATTAACAAAATAAGCGAGAAATGACGGTTTTACCCTTGGAAGCCTTTAAGAGACTTTAAATGACCTAGGGGCAAAAAGGTATTTTCACCCTAAGATTTATATAAGCCATTGAAGTATGTAGAAGCTTTCCAAAAACAGAGTCTCATTTTCTCTTCTCCCGTACATCATTTCTCTTCCTTTTTCTTTCGGATTTTTGAGCTTCTTTTGAGGATTCAAGCTAGGGAAGTGGATCTTGAGGGCTTAGGATTGTGTTCCACCATTGAAGAGGGTTCTAAGCTGAGCTTGGGGTAAGTTTCTAGCCATTAAAACTCTATCTTTGCTCTGTATTTGTTTTGGATTTCAGCTTGGTTTTCTAGGTTGGATAATGGGAATTGATGGGAGTTTTTGGCTATGGTTACTTAGGTTATGATGCCTAGGACATGTATAGATGGTTTTTGGGTTCATTTGGGACTTAAAATGAGGTTTGGAAGCTTGATATTCAGGTTGGAAATGGTGGTGTCGAAGGAGGGAAAAACCAAGGTTGAAAACCCTGGTTGTAGCGCTACAGCGCCCATCAGTGGGCGCTACAGCGCTAGCCAGGCGCCTGTTTCCTCTGCCAAGAGCGCTGGGGCGCTAGGGGGGTAGCGCTGCTACAGGGCTACCCTGTTTTTTCCAGAGTCCTGTTTTGGGCATTTTTAAGGGATTTTGGCTCAGGGTTTCAATTCCTAAGGTTCGAGATCGAATCTACTCACCGTTTGGTTACAATTCGGGGTCCAGGGAGTGAGGTTAGGTCAAGACCCTTTTATTGTTGATTTTCATTAATGGAGGTTATAATTGGTTATGACTAGGTAATCACTAAGAAATCAAAAGGTCGATCGTTCTCAAGGGTCGTTCTTTTACTATTTCTTGCTCGAACCAAAGGTAAGAAAATTGCACCCCATATGTGACATGCATGGTTTTTATTGAGGCATGTTGAGTGTTTAAATGTGGACATGGATTGCATATCAAATGCTTATCAAATCTTGCTTACTTGTGAATGGCACTGACTTATTAGTCAGAATCGACAATGGTGTCAGAACTGATTGTGAAACTGTGACTTACTAGTCAAGTTCGACAATAGTACTGAGCACTGGTCGTATGTTTTTGACCTATGAGTCAGAAATGGAAAAAGCATCATGAACAAAGAGCCGAAAATATTAGATCTAATCGACATCAGCATTGAATGACTCATCATGAGCATTAATGCCAGACCGACCCCAAGTTCGATGAAAAACTAAAAGCGCTTGTATAGTTCCATGACTAGTCACTCAGAGCCAGGGCCAGAAGGGCTAGGTGACTGCATCGTCACATGGCTAAGGGTACGGAACCCACACTAGTGACTCCATGGTCACTCATTTGGTTTACATTAGTGACTCGCCCATCAGTCACTCACCTGGTTTAAGCTAGTGACTCCATGGTCACTCATTTACCAAGGGTGCAGAACCCACATTGGTGACTTACAACATCAGTCACTCATTTGTTTGGGGCTATAAGCTCTGGATGATTACCATGATCATCATTTGATGTTATATATATGCAGTAATGAGTTTTCTTGCTGGGCTTTGGCTCATGGGTGCTATGTGGTGCAGGTAAAGGGAAAGAAAAGCTCACCCAACCTTGAGTGGAGAGCTTAGGTGGTGATGTGTACATATGCGGCCGCTTGAACACCACGACCAAGGAGTTTCTTGGAGGAACTAGGGGGTTAACCCTATTTTTGCCGCTTAGGTCGGCGGGTTGTAACTTTTACACTGTAATGACCATTTTGTATTGTAAATAACTTGTAAACGCTTTTATGGGCCCATGAACAGTTTTATGTTTTAAATAAAATATATCATTTCCACCTTAACCTATTAATAACACCTAGATGCACGTTTATAACCAAAGAACTCGATTAGCGAGTTAAGCACGGTTCAAAGTTCACATTAACAGTCTTGGAGTAACCAGGGCATTACAATAACTCTCAAGAACACTGGTCTTTTTACGTGGTTCAGTGGTTAAAATCCACCTAGTCCACGAGTCTATGTTATTACTGCTTTTCTCTCTCTCTCTCTATTTTGACAGAGTTTTGGTATTACAGAATAATCATCCCTTTTCATGTGGAATATTCTCAATATTTATAGAGAAGTTCCTTGGACAGGTTTAGGTAACCGCGTGAGTCAATCATGGATTTGCATATTTATTACATTTAATATGAAATATTCCCATTTATAATAGGATATGATCTGATCATGAAATAAATATTCTCCTAATATCTGAGACATTAAATATCATAGGCTGGCCATAAACGATCGTATAAAGTATCTGGGTCTTCGGGGATCCGCGGTCACGTCATATCTCCAAATTACCATGAGCTGGATATACCGTCGAGCTCGTACTGTGGAGGTCGTGCCTTATAAATATTATAAGCTCGCGCTTATCAACTTATGCACCCCTAGCTCGTACAATCATTATGAAAACCATGTTGTCTATGTGGAGAATACATGGACTCCTTGACTATTTTCCTCCATGAATTTATTTGCCAGCTGTACACGATCTGAGTGAAAGACTCGTGCTGAAATTAGGATACACAATACATTTAATGAAATTAGTTGACATTTTCTAAATTAATTGCTCACGTTTTTTAAGAGAAATTTTAATAAAATATATATTTTGTTTTTACACAAACTAATTCAACCAAACTTTTTTATCTATAAAAAAAATTAAATATATTTAGAAATTATGTTTTAAATTTAAATTAAAAATTAGTAATTAAAAATCAATGCATAATAACTAAACTAATTAATAACAACTTAACCGTTTAAAATTTAATGGTATAATTATGCATAATCAACCTAACCAATTACAATATTATTGTGTTGTTTTAGGGAATTGAAATATGTCCATTTAATGTTTTGAGAAGTGTAACTACTCATAAATTTGAGCATGATTTTAGGGATATGGAATAGCTCATTAATTGCTATATTTTCCAAGTCTTTGAATCTTTCAATTTGAAGAGGTGCATTAACAATTCTCACTTCTCAATACCATATTTAAACTACTTCTCTCCTATTTCAAAATTTATTTTAAAAAAATAATTACTTTAAACCCTAATTATGCAAATGAATTAACTTTCTCAATTCTCAATACCATATTTAAACTACTTCTCTCCTATTTTGAAATTTATTAAAAAAAATGACTTTAAACCCTAATTATGCAAATGAATTAACTTTAAAAAAACAATAATTAATCATATTCTTTAAGCCGAAATTAATTATAAATAAGATATAATGACTTTAAACCCTAATTATGCAAATGAATTAACTTTCCCAAATCTCAATACCATATTTAAAATATATATATTTTTAAAAAAACCAACAATTAGCCCTATTTTTTGTAGTCGAAATTAAAATTATAATGTAAAAATTGTTTATAAACAATTATACAAAATACATCACTAGTCATGGAGTGATTTTTTTCTTCTTCTTCGAATGACCATTTTTCTCGGTAGTTGACTTTGGCTCCATAGGACAATTCATTAAATCATGTCCAACCTCACCACAATACTTGCAATGTAATAGCAATTTTTTTTTTTTGTTTTCTCTTCTTTGCACCTCCAGGGAATGATTTCTACAAACTGGTCGTAGTTGGTCTGCCTTTTGTTTTTTTAATCTGATAGTCCAAAATATTATTAAGAAACACTCCTTCGTCATTTTGAGGATGTTTTAACTCTTCATCTGGTGGCATTTTTTCCAATTCGACATTCAACTTTGATATAACTTTCATAGCCTTTTGAAATGCTTCTCGTGATCTTGTAGCAAGGTACGATGTGATAGTAGTTTGTGTGGTTACACCACCGTACCTAGAATTTTCAATAACTTCAGGATGAGGACACTTTCTTTCATTACCTTGAGTCAACAATTGAACTTCTTGACCATCTTTTAGCCAACGTCTATCTACCAAACGAATTGGCAAACTTCTTCTCTCCAAATTCTTCAATGAAATAAAAATATGTCTACATGGAATTCCTTTTATCTCAAAAGAATAGCAATCACATAGCACATCATCCCCATCGTTGGAGATTGATACTTTGCGCTTTAATCCAGAACCAATGTATTTTTTGACCAAACAAAGAGTGTAATCTGGAATCTTAATGTCCTTTAGGACAATATAATTATCGCCACGTCGTATCTCCTTTCTTATCCTTGTAAAAATTTCCCAAGTAAAAATTGAATAAACTTCATCCTCCACACATGACATAGTTGTATGGTTCAAAACTAGTTCAGTCAAATTAGTTTTGTAGTGTTATTTCATCTCGTTGTAACGTAACATAGATAAAACATGGTCAAATTGTCGTATAAACATCCACAATGGTATTTTATTTTGCAAATCTCTTTTCAAGAATGCATTCATAAATTCGCATCTACCGGTAACAGTTGCTCCACCAAAATAAATACCACGAAGAAAAGAGTATGCCCACTACTTTCATGTGCCATATTGTGCTTCCACCCATGCATTTCTTGTCAATCTATATTTATTCACAGTCACTTTCCAATTATCCTCTCATTCTTCCTCCTTGTAATACCTATATTTTTGTAAAAAAGAAAATATAAATGTTTTCATATTATAGTTGAGAGAATAAGATAAAACACCATTTAATGTATTATCTGGAAAAAAAAATTCAATTCTTGATGGAATGCTATATTGCGTACATGGTGCATTGCATTTTTGAGTGTGTGCCACGAGCAAATACAATGTGGAACATCGGGCATAATATTATCCAGTGCTTTGTTCATTGCTTTGCAGCCATCCGTCAAAACTGCTGAAGGTATCTTACCACCCATGCACTCTAAAAATGTTTCCAATACCCAATCATGTGTGGTTGAAGTCTCATTATCAAGAAGTGCAGCTCTAAATACACATGTTTTGTCATGATTATTAGACCCAAGTAGTATTACTAATGGCTTTTCGTATCTGTTGAACAAAAAATTAATATGATATTTGAAATTTTACTAAGAAATCGATATAAGGGAATTTTTTTTTAAAAAAAAATACCTATTGGTTTTGTGAGTAGAATCAAAAGTCAAACAATCACAAAATAATTGGTAATCAACTTGGGAAGTCTCATCATACCAGAATAAATTTGTCAATCTATTTTCTTTAGCTACATCATACTAATAGAAAAACCTATTGTCCGGCCCCTTTTTTTGCTTCGAGATAACCCATTGTTGTGGACGTGTCACAATCATCCCAAGTTGAATATTTTTTACAAATTCCCTTGTATAAGTCATCTTTGATACATCCCACACTTTCCCAACCATCATGAACTTCTACCATGTAATTCCAAATTTGGGATTTCTTAATTCCGACTCTCTTCATTGACATAACTTGTTCCCTCATCTCATCACTAAATATTCTCTTAGAACTAAGAAATGGTTTTTCACGGAAGAAGACAAACTTATGGTTGTGGTGGTTATTAAAACACTTAGTAATCCAATGGTTAGTTTCCCTAATAAAACTTATTCTAAACTCTGAATTACAACCCGTTCTTGTTGGAGCACGAGCTTCTTTACACCTATTATCAAGGTTACAATATTTTTGTTCTCTAAAACCTTCGTTTGAACATACCCAACTTCTAATGTGTAAAATACATTTTTTGTCCTCCCTCTTCAGTTTTTTTCTAACACTAAACCCCGTCATTTTTTCATACAAAAAATAAAAAGATTATGCTTGTTCAATACTTACAAACTACTTCTCTTCGAAGTCCTAAAACTGTATATGTTCTGGTTCTTTGTCAATATCCAAAAATTGAAGCAAGTTCCTCCATTGTACAATATCAGGTTCGATCTATTCTTCGTTAACGCCACATTCAACATTGTCTTCTAGTACATCTTCATCATTTGTCTCTTCCAAACGTGTTCCCCCAGCAAGGTCTGCTTCATGTTCAGAAGATAAGGATTTTGTATCTTCTTATTCAGTTTTCAAACCATTTTTGTAACTAGTCATTTCTCCAACTTATTCCTTTTGAGTTTTTTCGAATGGTGTGTAGCACCATTCAATATTGTTTATATTTAAACTGATTATATTATTAAAATTGCATTAATTAATATAATTAGTGTGGTGATTGAAAAGTTGATATCTATAAATTTCGAAATTATAATAGCATTAATTATTATAATTAGTGGAGTGGTTGAAAAGTTGATACTTACAAATTTTGAAATTATAATAGCATTTAATATCATTTTGAAATTATAATAGAATTTAATATAATTTTGAAAATATGTATAAATCCAATAATATTTCGAAATTTTCATTATAATTTTCAAAATTAGGGTTTAGATAATCACAACTGTGCAATATTAATTTTTTTTTATTTAATGCTAGGATATAGATAGTCGGTTAGAGTTTTTGAATATGAAGATGTGCATTTAATATTTAACATATATTCAATAATTAATTGTTGAAAATAGTAATTAGTGTAAACCCTAATTGTGTAAAATAATTTAACTTTCCCAATTCTCAAAACTATATTTATTTATTTAAAAAAAAACTATATGTGTAGGTTCTATGAACATTTACCTTTTAATTAAATACACATGACAATAGGAATTACACAATAATATTTATTTATTAATTTCAAAATTCATACAAAAAAAGAGAGAATTAATGAAATTAATTATTGTATAATAATATATTTGTTATAATTTTTAAAAAAATTATTAAATCATTTTTTAAACCATTGTGTTTTGATGGGAAGTTGAAAATTTGTAATTTTAATAATTATATATAATTTTTAGCATAATAATAAGTAATTTCAAAAATATGTGTAGGTTCTATGAACTTTTGCTTTGTAATTAAGAATCACCAGAATGTTTAACCAATAGAACTTCACTTACATTTTTAGAAATTATAATAGCATTTAATATAATTAGTGGGGTGGTTGAAAATTAGATACTTATAAAGTTTGAAATTAAAATAACGTTAATTAATATAATCAGTGGAGTGGTTGAAAAGTTGATACTTATAAATTTCAAAATTATAATAGCATTTAGTATAATTTTGAAAATATGTATAAATCAAATAATATTTTGAAATTTTCATTATAATTTTTCGAAATTAGGGTTTAGAAAACCACAATTGTGCAATATTAATATATTTTTTTATTTAATGCTAGGATATAAGTAATTGATTAGAGTCTTTGAATATGAAGATGTGCATTTAATATCATTAGTAGGGTGGTTGAAAATTTGAAAGTCTTATATTATATTATACTTAAACATGATACTGATAATAGGATTTAGATAATAACAATTAAAAATTAATAAAAAATATAGAATATCATAAATTAATATTGGAAGTTGAACAATTTACATCTATAATAACTATCTTTGATGTAAAAAATTATAAATTTCGAAATATTGTTGGATTATTTTTTTTGCATTAAAATATGGTATTTTGAAAATATGTATAGGTTCTATGAACCTTTGCCTTTTAATGTGAACATGTCATTTAATAAGTGTACATAAAGTTGTGTTGATAGAATAAATGTGGATTAATTCATTTATAAAAATATATAACTATTATATTTATTTTTATTATTTTATTAGGAAGATGAATAGGTGTCTTTCAAATGAATAAGTGTCTTTCTAATTAAACATGCAATTCTTTGTTCTATGAATATTGAAATTCAAATGTTTCCACATTTTCGAAATTATATTTAAAAAGTGTAAATAAAATTCGGATTACTAGTATATAATAGGATTTAATACAGGCTGAAACTTGTATAACAAATATAAAAACTATTTTTTTTTAAAACTATCTCAAATCGACATATTGGACAAAATTTATTAGTTTGTAGCCACTAAACAATACATTTTTCATAATATGTGTGTGTGCAAGGTAACTTTGTAGCTTCCAAACCAACATGAACATTCTCAAAGCAAATAGAACATACAATTTGATCATCTTTAATCAAAACTTTCTCCAATTTTTCAATGGATTGCTCGCTTGCCGCCACGAAATTAATATTCATATTATCCATATATCTTCACTATCAACGTCAGCATCAATGTCAGAATCGTGTTGTGGAGGAAAATCATAAACAAAAACATGAACATCCACTTTTACATAGAAATTAAAATCCTCTTCGTTCCACATCTTTCTAGTGTAATCAATAATTTTATCAGAAAGAAAAAATATAGAAGGATGGAGAAGAGCCACCTAGCATCTCGTCAATGATAACTTTGGCATGATTATTTTCATTGGCCATCAACATTTGTCGTGAAAGAAATACAATATTATCGCAACAAACAGAGTCTTCCGTGCTGTTATCGACCATCTAATTTGTAAATTTTGGTTCCCTACTTGTCAGTGGATGTCGTGAAAATTTTCCGAAAAGGAGAATAATAAAGAAAGAATCGGAACCTTCACCTAGTCTGATGGTGTTATTAATATCACCTGTTACTATTTGGTAGTATGAATCGCCTAGAATTTCAGGAGGAGCCATAATCCGGGACTAGAATGGTCACTTTTGCGTTATAACTATAAGCAAAAGATGAGATATGTAGATAATATAAGAGGAGGAGATCTATAAAATATATAGAAACAACTTGTGTGTTCAAATAAAATAGAGAGAATAAAAGACATCAATGGAGTTGTTGTGTTTTAAAAAATATATATAATATAGGTACAATTAATAACAGTGGTTGAAATATGTTACATGATAAAAACATAGGGAAAATAAATAGTGGTCAATTGGTGACATGGATAAGCTACCAATCTTAATTTCCATTAACATGGTTATTTAATTTTTTTTTTTTTTAGATTTAAAAATGGTAACCGAAAAATTTTAAATTTAATTTTTTTATTAATAAATTTAAATTAATATTATATTTTGGTTGTTTTATTAAATTCTCAAAATTTATTTGGTTTTTAAGAAAAATTAATTATATTTTAAAATATCTTCCAATCATAAAATTAGAAAGTTTTATCTTATCAAATTTGTACTTAATTTCAAAAAAATTTAATTCATTTAATTAAAAGATTGTGGTAATTGTATTAAATTGCATAAATTATTATTATTACTGTTTTGTTTTTGTTTTTAAAATAAAAGGCCAAATGTACGTGTACATGCATAAACATTTTAGTTTTCGTTGAGGGTAATTAATCTATGGTTAGTTTCATTTTTAGAGAAATCTTGGATTGAAAATTTGAGATTCATATAATATCACAGAGTCTCAGATAGTAGTACAATATGTTTTCAGTTAAAACAATAGAGACTTTAGAAGGGGATTCTATCCCGAGCTAATATTACTAGATAACATTGCACTAAGCATAACTAATTATGACATAATGAACCACTCAAATGTACCCTAGTCAACCAATACTACAGATAGAGTCTCAAATAGTTGTTGTAACGTCCTCCTAATCCAATATCGTTACACTGTGTACTTTAAATAATGCCAGACTTGCTAATCAAGTCATTTGGTTATAAACGTGTAACTAAGGTTAATGTCAAGGATTAGGGTTAAAATTTTTGGTCAAAGGAACCGTTGACTTTTTATTTAAAAAGTTTCATACATACGTGGTGTTGACCTGTGAAATTGGTCAACGGTCGTATGTACTGTTGGGGTTTTATGCCCTAATTAAAACTCAAATTCTTTGTAATTTCATTTTATTATCAATAAAATAATAGAAATCATTTTTGACTTGGTCAATCACTTTGCTCACATGTGTTTATTTTCATGATTATTTGTGGGAGTGTTAATCATAGATATGAACATCTATAGCTTCTGATGAAAAAGTGAAACAATGGTTTCCTTTTAGTTTGGTTCAAGGTGTTAAATGATAGAGATCTCATTTCAGTAATTAAATTAGTTTACTGAAATATCATTTACAAGGAACTAAGTGTTTTAAGGATAAAATACAATGAGGGGTAAAACAGTATTTTAGTCCTATCTCATTGTAGACCGTCTATAGAGGATTGAGTGACAATTATGGTTGCAACAATGGATAATTAATAGCGTATCTATATTTGTTATAGAGCGTTCTATGAATTCAAGAGTGCAATTCCGACTCTATAGTGGAGTCACGAGGAATTAATAAGTTAGTAAATTTATTTGTTAGATTTATGATAACTTATTGGAGCTTGATTTCATAGGTCCATGGTCCCCATTTTACCTTAGATAAAATTATCTAGATAGTCTCAATTAATTGATTTAATTATCAATTAGAATTATCAAAGTTGACCAGGTCAATTTTGGATAGTTTCACAGAGTTGTGTAATTTTGAGAAGAAAAGAGAAATTATGGCAGATTTATTAATTAAGATAAATTGGTATCTAAATTAATAAATAGATTTAAATCAAAGGTTCAAATTATAAATAATTAATTTGATAAAGGATTTAAATAATTATTTAATTAATTAAATCAATATAAAATAATACAGGCCTTGTTTTTAAGTCCAATGGGCTTATAATCAAATGGGAAATTTCACGGGCCTAAAGCCCATGATAATTTCGACCTAGGGCTTTAAAATGGCTATTATTTTATTGATTTTTTAATTAAATTAAATGGCCTAATTGAGTCTATAAAAGGAGTGCTTAGAGAGAAGTCAAAACATAAGTTTAATCACTGGTATTCTGATAGTTTTAGATTCTCTCTAAACACAAGTCATTTTCTAAGCCTCTTGATTAATTTCTCTTCTTCTTCTCTGTATCTATCTCATGTGTTGAGAATTTCCCACACTAGTCTAGGTGATTCTAAGGATACATTGGAAGATTGTGAAGAAAATAGAAGATCGGTTCAGTTTCTTGATAATACTTTGCGACAGAGAGGATACAAGAGTTAGAGAAACTAAATGAATGACTCTTTAATTCCGATGCGTATACTGTAAGTATTCTATTCATTGTTTCTCTTTGAATTCAATTTTAGAAACATGTTTTAGGCTATCTCTTATTAATTTGTTTAATATTAGATATACATGAAAATAAATAAAGATCATGTATAAGTTATCCATCGTGTACAATATACGACACCTTTTGAACGGAATGAATATAAAATACGACAGAGTACAAATATCTTAAACAAACACACAAGAGTTTATAGTGGTTCAGCCCTGTTCTGATGAACAGTAATAACCTAATCCACTTAGTTTTTATTATTGAATTACTCGATAGACAATTACATTGATGAACAGAAGTATTCACTCGTTGCTAATTTGCCAGTGTTTCTCCCCAAAATATTCGTCAAATCTCCTTCAATGAAGCCCTGGGTCCTTTATTTATAGTACCTAGGGGCTGTTATATGATCAGTAAGAGTGGGATCGTGGTTTGGCACACGATCATTGGGAGTGGAGATACATGTCCACCTTCCCATGATTATGAGATCGTGGATCTTCCCGTTGTCTTCTCTGGATCGTGGTCGATAATGCATGATTGAGACCTTCGAGAAAACGCTAAGTCTAGATTGGTTTATGAGACGTAGGTGCTAGGCTCGACAACCCTTTAGAGCTTGGGTGCTAGGCCCGTTGGTCCTCTGAGTGTTAGGCCTGTGATCTTCTAGGTGCTAGGCCTGTTGATCTTCTGGGTGCTAGGCCTGTTGATCTCAGTTTGAACGAGCGTGAGTTTTACCCGTCTTTGGGAGTGTAGGCCGACTACCCTATGAAGGTTAGGGTGGGTCGACCACCTCGAGGGGTTCTTTGGCATGCTTGGGCCGACCACCCCTAGGGTTTGGGGTCAGGCCGACCATCCCTAGGAGTTGGGGCCAGGCCGACCACCCCTAGGGGGTTTTGGCCTGGTCGACTTCTCTTTAGGTCCTGGACATATCTTTCTTGCTCATCGGTCTTTTTTCAATACTTCATCGTTTATCCCTGATTTGCGATGCCACGTGCCACTTTCTCATTTGCCACATCATCCCTGGATTTTTGAGGGATAACACGTGGGATCCCAAAATATTACAAATAATTGTTTAAAGGGTGTATATACATAAAAAGTTACAACCGGCCGACCAAAGCGGCAAAATAAGGGATACAACCCTAGTTCCTCTCAAATACCCTCAGTCGTGGTGGCCGCCACTGAAGCTCTCCAACTCATGGCTGGTCAAACTTTCCTTTCCCCTTACTTGCACCACATAACACCCGTGAGCCAAGGCTCAACAAGAAAACTAAAACATGTGCATGCACAGTAAGTACAAATTCTAAATACATGTCTAGCATGCCCAACAGTGATAACCCACTCATCCATGCATACAATTACAAATAAATGATCATTGGATCATTCTGGGGTCGCTGCCTGGATTAGTTCACCATAGAGTCAACCCTGGAGCCCTATGCCCTAGCTATGTGACCATAGAGTCACTTGGGGTCCTCACCCTTAGCTCTGAGTAACTAGCCATTGAGCTAGCCAAACGTTTTGTTTTCCAACGACCATAGGGTCGGCCAACGTAATTGTACGTTGCTGATTGGGCCTAAGCCTTTCGACCAGCGCGCAACGCGCTATTGCCGCCCTTGACTAATAAGTCAAGCCCTGAACCAGGTATTTAGATACAACTATAAATAAGCATACTTCAGACATTACAAGTATGCATACATATTTATCATATAACATCGTCAATTAAATGCAAACATAGTAATAACCATGTTCCCTAACGGGGCCGAGCTCTAGCTATGCAAACAATGTTAACAATCATATAATACTTAGCTAGAAACTGAATATTCAAGTATGTTTAACCAACAAACACAATCATAACTCAAACACGTACATTCTCAAGGGCTCGTGCCCTAATCAAAGTTATAATGAGCAATCGGGCCAAGCCCTGTTCACATATATCACGTATTGGGTGCAGTTTTCTTACCTCAGGTCCGAGTATAGCGTAAAATAAGGACAACCCTCGAGCACGATCCTAGTTCCGAGCCCTTAGCGATAACCTAGTCACAACCATAGTATAGGATCCCGTCAATAACGAGCAAATAAAGGCTTCCGGACTGAGTCCTAGCCCCCGGGACGTCGAATTCCACTAAACCGGGTAATAGAATCAATCCTGAGCCCTTAGGTTTAAATTCCCATCACTCAAGACATATGGTGGCTAAAACAGCCCAGCGCGAGCTGCGACTTTCCCCTAAGGGTCGCGGCGCGCCTCCTAGGTTAGAGGCTCCCTCCTGCCTAGAACCTGGACATGGGCTGCGACCTGCCCTAGAGGGTCGTAGCGCGCCCCCGAAGCAGAAACCTCCCCTCTAGCCCTGGGTTCGGTTGGGTCGCGGCATCCCAAAAATAAGGTCGCGACCTGACCTTGCGAACCCATAATTCTTCTGTTTTTCTCTAGCCAAACTTAATCAAAACCACCCCAAATCCATCCTAGAACAACAATTAAATCCTCAGAGCAATATAAGCATAATACCAGCAATAAAACCCCAGCTCAACACACTCAGAACTCCATCCAAAAACTCAATTTCAAACCTTGAGTCACAAAGCTCAAGAACACCCCAAGAACACTAAGAAACCTTAACAAAACTCAATTAAAACAGAGATTGAAGCTTTACCTCTGTTGTGAATGATGATTTCCTAGCCACAAACAATCCTGAATCCTAACCCGAGCCTTCAATTCCTTGGTTTCCTCAAGATTTTCCACACCAAAGTTGAGAGAGAGTGATGAGAGAGAGACAGAGTAGGTTAGGGGTACCAAAAACATCCCCGAGGGCAAAATGGTCAAAGTCCTCGATATCCCCTCCTAAGCACACTAACTCCAAATATATCCTTGAATACTTATTCCCATTACCCGATAACCCAATAATGTATTAATTACCCACAATACCCCTTGACTTGCCCTGAGTCGGGTATTGGGTCCCGTTGTGACTTTCTCGCTAACTTGCTCCCTAGGATCGTCTCGTGTCAAGTAACCTAAATAAACCCACATAATAATGTGGTCTCTCACATATATCACATATATGCACATATATAAAATTATGCACATAACGAGCCAAATTATGAAAATTACCATTCTAATAAGAAACGGGCCCACGCATATCTAATACTCCTAAACATGCATATCTAATTATATTATCATATAACTCACATAATCACAAAATTATACACAAATATATCATATAAGCATATAACTCCATAAATTGCCATCCTGACCCCCTAATCAAGGCCTTAAACCTTATTAGGTAATTTGAGACGTTACAATTATCCCCTCCTTACAGAAATTTCGTCCTCGAAATTTTACTTGAACAGCTCGGGATACTGAGTCTGCATATCTGCCTCCAGCTCCCAGGGCGATTCCTCGACCTTGTTGGTCCTCCATAATACCTTGACTAAAGGTATAGTCTTATTCCTCAAGACCTGTCTAAAATCTGAACTGGCTACCCCTCATAGGACAAGTCTGCCTCTAGTTCCAGATCCTCATAACTCAATACATGAGTCTTATTTGATACATACTTCCTCAGCATGGAAATATGAAATACACTATGAACACTAGACAGTGCAGGGGGTAAGGCCAACCTGTAAGCCACCTGATCGATCCTCTCTAGGATCTGTCCCACAAACCTAGGGCTCAACTTGCCCTTCTTCCTGAATCCCTTTACCCCTCTCAGTGGTGAAACCCTAAGGAAGACATAGTCTCGCACCTAGAACTCCACGTTCCACCGCTTTGGGTTTGAATAACTCTTCTATATACTCTGTGACACGAGCATCCAAGCTCTAATCTTTTCAATAGCCTCAGTGGTCCTCTAAACTGCCTTGGGACCCAAATATTTCCTCTCACCCATCTCATCCCAGTGAATGGGCGATCTGCACTTCCTACCATACAACATTTCATAAGGTGCCACTCCAATAGTAAACCGGTAGCTATTGTTATAGGAAAACTCTATCAGAGGCAATTATTTACTTCAGGACCCTTCAAAGTCCAATACACATGCTCTCAGCATGTCCTCCAATATATGGATAGTCCTCTCAGATTGACCATCATTCTGAGGATGATAAGTTGTACTGAACTTCAGCTGTGTACCCATCGCCCTCTGTAAACTTCCCAAAAACTTGGAAGTAAAGATAGGGTCTCTATCTGACATGATAGACCTCAGAGTCCCATGAAGGCGAACTATCTCTCTCACATAGAGATCCGCATACTGGTCAGCCGTGTAATTTGTCCTCACTAGTAGAAAGTGAGCTGATTTCGTAAACCGATCCACGATGACCCAAATTGAATTATGCTGGCCCACTGTCCTGGGCAGTCCTACCACAAAATCCATCGTGATGTCCTCCCACTTCCACTCTGAGATATCCAGAGGCTGTAACAGCCCTGCTAGCCTCTGATGCTCTGTCTTGACTTGCTGACAGGTCAAGCACCTTGCCACGTACTCAATCATGTCCCTCTTCATCCCAGGCCACCAATATAAAACTTTCAGATACTGGTACATCTTCGTGGTGCCAGGATGTAGAGAATAAGGGGTAGTATGAGATTCATCCAGAATCTCCCGTCTGATCCCAGTGTCCATCGGAACGCAGATCCGATCCTTTTATCTCAACAAGCCCATGCTTGACACTGTATAGTCCTTAGCTACTCCAGCTAGGACGTCGCCTTTAATATGGGTCATCTAATTGCTTATCCTTAATCCTCTCCAAGAGAGTAGACTGCAATGTGATGTTGGCTAACTGGCCCACCACTAACTCAATTCCTGCTCTAGTCATATCGTCAGCCAACTTCCTAGATATCTGCCTGACACTATACAACTATCTCAGACCTTTCCAGCTTAAGGCATCTGCTACCACGTTGGCTTTCCTAGGGTGATAGAGGATCTCACAATCATAACACTTTACCAACTCTAACCAACGTCTTTGCTTCATGTTCAAATCCTTCTGGGTGAAGAAGTATTTTAAACTCTTGTGGTCAGTGTGTATCTCACACTTCTCACCATATAAGTAGTGTCGCCACACCTTCAGTGCAAAAACCACTGCTGCAAGTTCTAAATCATGTGTGGGGTACCTCTGCTTATATTCCTTTAGCTGACGCGATGCATAGGCAATCACCTTCCTGTCTGGATAAGGACACAACCTAGGCCCTACCTCGAGGCGTCACAATAAACCACAAACTTGTCCTAATCTGTAGGAATACTCAGAACCAGAGCGATGATCAAACTCTTCTTCAGCTTCTGGAAGCTGTCTTCACACTTATCTGACCATATGAACCTCTGATTCTTGCGTGTCAACTCTGTCAGTGATTACACAATCTTGGAAAACCCCTCCACAAAGCGTCTGTAATAACCTGCCAATCCCAAGAAAATTCTGATCTCTGAAGCGTTCTTCTGTCTTGGCCAATCTCTAACCGCCTCAATCTTCGCTGGATCCACCATAATTCCATCCTTACTAACTATGTGACCTAAGAAAGTCGCATGTGGCAAATAGAATTCACATTTCTTGAATTTTGCATACATCTTGTGTTCTCTCAACCTTTGTTGTACCAATCTAAGGTGCTGCTAGTGTTCTGTCTCGGACTGAGAGTATATTAGTATATCGTCGATATAGATGATCACAAACCGATCCAGGTAATCTTTGAACACCTTGTTCATTAGATCCATAAATGTTGTTGGGGTATTAGTTAGTCCAAATGACATGTGATAGTCAAAATCCCGTGATATGTAAAGGGAAAGACTGGGTAAAGCTGTGCAATCCCACACCGCCTGGGGAAGGTCAAGTGTGATGATTATAAGACTGTGTAGGTATGGGACTACACATTTGAAGATGGCTTAAATACATTGATGGGTACTACCTATGCCAACAAGTTGATCTTCTTTTCGGTAGCCCATCACTTGAGAACTCCAAAGTTAAGCGTGCTTGACCTGGAGCAATCTGATGATGGGTGACCTCCTGAGAAGTTTTCCCAGGAAGCGTGCGAGTGAGGACAAAGCACGCTGAAAAGACTCGTGTTGGTTTGTAGGGCCAGTCGTCATTCCAGGAAGCAGCCATAGTGACATGGGGCGTTACAAATGGTATCAGAGCCTTGAGCTAGCCGGAAGTGTGGCCGACGGGGACGTCGGGCCCGTAAGGGGGTGATTGTGACAGTCAGAATCCTGTGATCCGTAAGGGAAAAGACCGGGTAAAGCTGTGCAATCCCACACCGCCTGGGGAAGGTAAAGTGTGATGATTCTAAGACTGTGTAGGTATGGGACTACACAGTTGAAGATGGCTTAAATGGATTGATGGGTACTACCTATGCCAACAAGATGCATCTTCTTTTCGATAGCCCATTACTTGAGAACTCCAAAGTTAAGTGTGCTTGACTTGGAGCAATTTGATGATGGGTGACCTCCTGGGAAGTTTTCCCAGGAAGCGTGCGAGTGAGGACAAAGCACGTTGGAAAGACTCGTGTTGGTTTGTAGGGCAGTCGTCATTCCAGAAAGCAGCCATAGTGACGTGAGGCGTTACATGACATCACCAAAAACTCACAATGCCCGTACCTGGTGTGAAAATTTGTCTTCGGTGTATCCTCATCCTTGATCCTCGACTGGTGATAACTAGATCGAATATCTATCTTGGAGAATATTGTCTTGCCTTGCAACTGATCAAACAGATCATCAATCCTTGGCAGAGGATACCTGTTCTTGATAGTCAACTTATTCAGTTCTCTATAATCAACACACTTCCTCAGAGAACCATGTTTCTTCTTCACAAAAAGAATTGGTGTGCCCTATGGCGAGAAACTGGGCCTGATAAAACCCAAGTCTAGTAACTCCTGTAGTTGAACCTTTAGTTCCTCCAGCTCAGCTGGAGCCATCCTATAAGGTGCCCTAGACACTGGCTCTGTCCCTCGCACCAATTCAATCACAAAATTTATCTCCTTATGTGGAGGTAACCCTGGCAGATCCTCTGGAAACACATCCTGAAACTCACAGACCAATCGGGTCTGTCCTGGTCCCGCTGGCACGACCTGAGTGGTATCCACCACACTAGCTAAGAACCCCATGCATCCCCTCTACAATAGGTCTCTAGCTCTAAGTACATATATCATAAGTATACGAGGTCCATGTATAGTGCCAACGAATACAAAGGGTTCCTCACCCTTGATAACTCTACAAAATAGAGTTATTTTACCACTTTTTATGTGCTAATTGTTGCTTAATTCTTGAGTTTTTAATTGATTTATTAAGTTTTTAAGTAATTTTTAAGTTATTAGTCTTATTTTGATTTTATATATTTTTGTGTGTTTTTATAGTTATTTTGTTGTAAAATGTTGTAGTTAATTATTTGAATTATTATTGTTAAGTTAGTGGTAAAAAATGTTGTATTATTGAACTCAAATATAAAATATAAATTAAGTTATAATTAATATTTTCAAAGAATTAAATTGATTTATTTTATAGTTGAAAATATTGTATTATGATTTATTTTATATTTATTTTGTAGGGAATTTTTGCTCTTGAAAAAGCAAGAAAAATAAAAGAAAATTGACATTTTTAAGGAAAAGAAAGAAGGAAAATGGCATTTTTAAATGCCTTGGATCAAGTTGCAAAGGCC
This sequence comes from Humulus lupulus, assembly GCF_963169125.1. Classification (NCBI taxonomy): domain Eukaryota; kingdom Viridiplantae; phylum Streptophyta; class Magnoliopsida; order Rosales; family Cannabaceae; genus Humulus; species Humulus lupulus. The sequence continues at coordinate 79,810,834 of NC_084793.1, forward strand.
CACTTGCCCAGGCCCAAGTAGGAAGCCCATGCCCATTCCTTCATCAACCATGCCCCTGCAGCTTCTCTCCACGTTCAGCATCAACCTCAAGCAATCAACAGCCTCCTTCAACCAGCTGTCGCCACCTGTCCTGCCTTTCTCCCATTTCCTTCAGCACCCCAATTCGGTTCATGCCTCCCACCTCACAGCCAGCCCAGCAAGCAAGGCCCAACGCCCCATATGCCACCAGCGCCTGCAACAGCCACAAAGCAATTTTCTTGAGCCCATAAAAATACCACAAAGTACCATTGTCCCCTATTGTCAAAAATGCCAACTTTTTACCACACTTTCTACATATTTTACCCCAAAACATCATTATTACACCCTATATTTTACTCATATTTGCCATATTATAATTAATTAAATTAATTTAATTAATTTAAATTGATTATTTTAATCATCATTTTTTGGCTATAAATAAGGGATTTGGGGTGTCCATTTGAAGGGAGGAGGTTACTATACCAAAAACTCTACACATTTCAAAACCTCTCAATTCTCTTCATCTTCTTCTTCTTTTTGGTTATTTTGTATGTATTTTTAGAGGAAATATTTGGGGGTTCATCCTCCAAATTTTCCTATTTATGTTTGTAATTTTTAGTTTGTATTTGCTATTCTAGTTATGTGTTTCTAATCTTTTTAAGATTATTAAGGTGATGATGAAACAATATGTAACTAGATAGTGTTTATTTTGTATATTGATTTCCCATTTTGTGCAACAAAGTTTATGGAATTTTCTTCTTCAAATATATTCTTTCATCTTAAATATCATGTATTTTAGATTGTTAGCACATATTTAAACTTTGTTCTTCATTAGTGCAAATACATAATATTCTTTGTGTAAGATGTGTCATTAAATTGTACACATCCATGCTTAGAACAAAAATATTATGTTTTGCCTTATAAATAATGTTCATTGATTTATTTGTTATTTCATTAGATTGATTTACACTAAATGCTTTGAAATTATAATTTTGAAAAGTGAAGAAAAATCTTATCTTTTTAAGAAGTAATTTGTGCTTAAAATTATAAATCTATTTAGAAAATGATAGCTTGATTTATTTTAACTATCACTAAAACTTGGGAGTCAATATACTTATAAATATTATTGAACTTATATTTTGTGGATTCCATTATCTTAATAATCTTATTTTACTATCTTGATTTTTACTTTTAATTTATATATATATATATATTGTCTTTCATTTTTATATTATTGTCTTTTCTTGTATTTTCATTATTAAAAAATCTCTTCAATCTTTGGAGCTAGGTTAGAATTTATTACTTTTGATTTAAAATAGTTTCCTTTTCGATTTTAGACAACTCCTTTGGGTTCGACCTCATGCTTACACGAACACTATTCTATAAATACGATTCGTGCGCTTGCGAGTTATAAATATTTAAAACATACCCGTTTTGGGTCCATCAACCCTCAAGCTCAAAAGTTACCATCTTCTTCTTGCAATCTATTGTTGCCCCATACTTCTCTAGCCAATCCATACCTAGAATTATATCAAAATCAATCATCACCAACTCTACCAAGTCAACTGACAACTCCCTACCATCCACTGTAACTGGTAGTGATCTAACCCATCTCCTGGAAACCACTAACTCCTCAGTAGGCAGCATAGTACCAAACCTCACATGGTCTACACAATCCATCTATAATCCTACTAGCAACAAAAGAATGCGTAGCACCCGAATCAATCAAAATAGTATAGAAGGTTCCAGCGCTAGAAAGTTGACCTGTAACCACCGAGGGAGTATCCTCGGCCTCTGCTTGAGTCAAGGTGAACACCCGAGCTGGCGCCAGGCTATCCACCTTCTTGGGTTCTTCCTTTCTAGCTCCCGGGCAGTCTTTTTTAAATGCCCCACACTGCCACAAACAAAGCAGGCCTTCCCTCGGCATTCCCCAATATGGCGCCTCCTGCACCGAGTACACTCTAGGAATGCTTTCCAGGTCTCACCGCAACCCTAGAGCCCCATCTGTATGCCCCGTGGCCTCCTATCTGGCCCTGGAGTTGAAACTGTATCTAGAGTCTTTCTCTTTTGGTCACTGGGGCCTCCGCCCTACCAAAGCCTATAAATGGAGGTCCCAACCTCCTAGAATCCCTTCTAGTTACATTCTCATGCCCGATCTTGTTCTCTGCGCTCTCAGTTGTAAGCGCCCTTTCCACAGCCTGTGTATAGGTGGTCAATCCTAGCACAGTAGTAATACGAACATCCCGACTATCATATGTTGTAGCCCCTGGAGAAACCTCTCTCTTCTAGTCCCATCAGTGGGTACCAGATCCCCGGCAAACTTTGCCATTCTGTCGAACTTCAGGGCATAGTCAGTCACTGTCATGTTACCCTGAAGTAATTTGCTGAACTCTCCTGTCTTCATAGCTTTAACTGCGTCGTTGTAGTACTTGTCGTTAAACAGAGTTCTGAACTCTTCCCATTCCATAGTGTTTACTGCTCTGGTCTGGGATACCATCTCCCACCATATTCGGGCATCCTCCCGAAGCATGTAAGCGGCGTAGGCCACTCTCTCATTACCACCTACCCTCATGAAATCCAGGGTGGTGGTTATCATAGTCATTTACTGTTCAGCTGTTAGTGGATCTGAGCTGCCCTAAAAAACTTGAGGGTGTTATTTCTTGAACCTCTCATACAGGGGTTCCCATCTATCTCCCCCTGCCTGGGGCTGTACTACCGTTGGTACCTCTGGCTGTGACACTACTAGTATTGCGGGTTGTGGGTACCCTGTTGGAACCTGTTGTTGTCTTAAGAGGCGAATCTCATCTTCCTGCCTCTCTAATCTGGCTTGCATATCAGCAAGAACCTGTTGCTAGTTAATAGGAGCTAGCGGTGGGGCCTGGGCCTGGTCATTCTCTTCCCTGGCCTGTATTTCTTGGCCAGCCAACCTCTTTGACCTTTGAGGAATCATACTGATATCTAACCCACTCTGTAGTGATCAAATCGGTCATTAGGTAAGTAATAACTATATCTCTTACCGCCTGACGGTCCAAGATCAAACAGACAAACAATAGATGCAATGCTAATAAGCATGACAACACGTAATATACTCAATCATGGTGCTAATAAGCACTTCCTGATATTCATCAACAAATAACAATGCTAATAAGCATTTTTTGCATTCATAAGCAATTAACGATGCACATAAACATATTCAGACATTTACACATGTATAACAATGCTAATAAGCATGTTGTTTAATCTCTGCTAGTGTTAACAGTGCTAATAAGCATTTCCTAGCCTATATGCAAATAATAACACTAATAAGTGTATCTTGTCTTACATGTCCTTATAATAACGCTAATAAGTGGTTCATTTGCATTCACAAGCAGTAACAATGCTAATAAGCACACTCTTTATCATTCATGCAATAGTTAAGGGCCAAGCCCTATCAGATTAGCGCATGCTTCCTAAATAGGCATGCAGATAAGGAATTTATATCATATTTAAGCAGTTTAACACATAACCACATAAATAATTATCGAACCCTGAGTCGCGCTTGTCTTTAGTGGCGAGTGTACATGCCCGACCAGTCTTCAGAAACCCTTAAACCTTTAAATAGTGTCAGACTTGCTAAGTAGCTCTGATACCAAGTTGTAACGTCTTCCTAATCCAGGACGGTTACACTGTGTACTTTAAATAGTGTCAGACTTGCTAATCAAGTTATTTGGTTATAAACGTGTAACTAAGGTGTAACGCCCTCCTAATTCAGGACCGTTACACTGTGTATTTAAAATTGTGTCAGACCTAATAATCAAGTCATTTGGCTTAAAACGTGTAACTAAGGTTAGTGACAAGGGTTAGGGTTAAAATTTTTGGTAAAAGAACCATTAACTTTTATTCCAAAAGCTTTATATAACATGGGATCCCAAAATATTACAACACAACTATTAAAAAGGGTAAATGCATAACAAAAGTTACATTAGTCGGCCTAAGCGGCAAAACAGGGCTATAACCCTAGTTCCTCTGAGATAAACCCCGGCCGTGATGGTCGAGCAATCGCATATGTACACACTGCCACTGGAGCTCTCCAACTCATGGCTGGTCAAGCTTTCCCTTTCCCTTACCTGCACCACAAAGCACCCATGAGCCGAGGCTCAGTAAGAAAACAGAACGTGCAACAACAGAGAATATAACTTTAAAATAAACATTCAACAATAATCAATAACATTAATTCATAGCCAATATCATCTTAAGTTCAATCACATGATCATTGGATCAATCTGGGGCCGTTGTCCTATTCAGTTGGCTTTTAAACCAACTCTCGGGCCTATGCCCTAGCTACGTGACCATAGAGTCACTTGGGGCTTCGCCTTTAGCTCTATCTCACTAGCAATAGAGCTAGCCAAACCCCTGTGGTTCACCTTTGACCTCAGAGTCGATCAACGTAATAGTACATTGCAGGTTTAGGCCAATGCCTTTCGACTAGTGCACAACGCGCTATTGCCGTCCTTGACTCATAAGTCAAGCCCTGATCCAATATTACATACCTTACTTATAAGGAATAGATGTGGATAGGCACATCCCTACAAATTAAGCACATACTCATGGTAATCATATAATCACATTGGATAACCATTTTCATAATACCAAGCATATTCATATAACGGGGCCACATGCATTGCTCATAGAATTCATACAATGAATATAAGCACTTAAGCATTCATCAGCAAGTATTTAAAACAATAGCCCAACATAATCAATCCAGGGGCCCAAGCTCTAACCATATTCAAATACAATAGACGGGCCAAGCCCTAATCATAATAACATATAATGAACGGGCCAAGCCTTAATCACACACAACACGATCTGGGTGCAGTTTTCTTACCTTAGGTCCAAGTAAGAGTAAACGAGAACGACCCTCGAGCACGATCCCAGTTCCGAGCCCTTAGCGATACCCTAAGTCACAACCATTAAATAAGATTCTATTAATATCGAGCAATCAAAGGCTTCGGGACCAAGTCCTAGCCTCCGGGGCCTCGGGTTCCACCACACCGAGCAGTGGAAACAATCCCGAGCCCTAAGGAAAAAGTTCTCTTCTAAAACAAACTCCCCAAGGAAAATCTTCCCATGTGGGCCGCGACTTGCCCCCCTGTGGGTCGCGGCGCGCCCCCCGGCCCAGCCTCATCTTCCTCTTTGTCTAGAGGCACGGGCCGCGACTTGGCCTATCAAGTCGCGGTGCGCCCCCCAGGCAGAGGCCTCTCAAGGCGTCTGGTTCCAGCTGAGTCGCGACTTATCAAGAACAAAGTCGCGACTTGGCCCCTCGAACCCAGAAAATCCTCCATTTTCAGCAGCCAAACTCAATCCTAACCATACCAAAATCACCCTAATATCATAATTCAATCATCCCAATAGTACTAACATGTTCCCAGCAACAAAACTCAACAAAAACTTTGTCTTAAAACTCATCAAAACCACACCTTCAATCTTTGAACTTCAATGGCTCAAGAACACTTAAAAACCAGCCAAGAAACACATAATTTAACTGCCCAAAACAATAATTCAAGGCTTACCTCTACTGAAGATTGAATCCCCAAGATTTAGACTTCAATTATGAGATTTCTAGCCAAAATCTCCCTTAGCTCATCAATGGTCTGTATTTGAAAAGTCTAGAGTGCTCCAAAAGTGAAAGAGAAGGAAGAGAGTCAGTTTTGGAGAAAGCTCTATGTGTGTTCCTACCTCTTGTCTTATCTAACTTGACTAACTTAAGCTTATCCCAAGGCTCGGGGTACCAAAAACGTCCCTGAGGGCAAAATGGTAAATTTCCCCAATATTCCATCCTAAACTCTCTAACTTCAAATATATCTCCAATTATTTATTCCCATAACCCAATTAAATATCTATTACCCAAAATACCCCTTGACTCGCCCCGAGTTGGGTATCGGGTCCCGTTGTGACTTTCCCGCTAACTTGCTCCCTAGGATCGCCTCGTGCCGAAAAGTTCAAATAAGCCCACATAATAATGTGGTCTCTCACATATATCACATATATGCACATAAATACACATTTTTGCCCTCAACGGGCCAAATTACCAAATCGCCCTTCTAATAAGAAGTGGGCCCACATGCATATTTAATATCCGTAGATATGCGCATTTAATCACATCATCACATAATTCACATATTAACAATTAATATAGCAATTAAACACATAATTCCATATATTTCCATCCTGACCCCCTAATCAAGGCCTTATGCCTTATTAGGTAATTTTGGGACGTTACATAAGGTTAATGTCAAGGGTTAGGGTTAAAATTTTTTGTCAAAGGAACAGTTGAATTTGTATTTAAAAAGTTTCATACATACGTGGGTTCCCAAAATATTACAAATAACTGTTTAAAGGGTGTATATACATCAAAAGTTACAATCGGTCGACCTAAGCGGCAAAATAAGGGATACAGCCCTAGTTCCTCTAAGATACCCTCGGCCGTGGTGGACGAGCAGCCGCATATGTACACGCCGTCACCGAAGCTCTCCAACTCATGGTTGGTCAAGCTTTCCTTTCCCCTTACATGCACCACATAGCACCCGTGAGCCAAGACTCAGCAAGAAAACTTAAACATGTGCATGAACAGTAAGTACAAATTCTAAATACATGTCTAGCATGCCCAGCAGTGATAACCCACTCATGCATTCATACAATTACAAATAAATGAGCATTGGATCATTTTGGGGCCGCTGCCCTGATTAGTTGACCATAGAGTCACCTGGGGCCCTCGCCCTTAGCTCAGAGTAACTAGCCATAGAGATAGGCAAATGTTTTGTTTTCCAACGACAAATAGGGTCAGCCCGCGTAATAGAATGTTGCTGATTGGGCCTAAGCCTTTCGATCAGCGCGCAACGCGCTATTGCTACCCTTGACTAATAAGTCAAGCTCTGAACCAGGTAATTAGATACAGCTACAAATAAGCACACATCAGACAATACAAGTATGCATACATATTAATCATATAACACCATCAATTAAATGCAAACATAGTAATAACCATGTTCCCTAATGGGGTCGGGCCTTAACTATGCAAACCATGCTAACAATCATATAACACTTAGCCATAAACTGAATATTCAAGTATGTTTAACCAACAAACGCATTCATAACTCAAACACGTACATTCTCAAGGGCCCGTGCCCTAATCAAAGTTATAATGAGCAATCGGGCCAAGCCCTGTTCACATATATTACGTATTGGGTGCAGTTTTCTTACCTTAGGTCCGAGTATAGCGTAAAATAAGGACAACCCTCGAGCACGATCCCGGTTCCGAGCCCTTAGCGATAACATAGTCAAAACCATAATATAGGATCCCGTTAATAATGAGAAAATAATGGCTTCCGGACCGAGTCCTAGCCTCTGGGACGTCAAACTCCACTAAACCGGGTAGTAGAATCAATAAATTCCCGTCACTCAAGACTTATGGTGGCTAAAACAGCCCAGGCGTGCCGCGACTTGTCCCTAAGGGTCGTGACGCGCTTCCAGGTCAAAGGCTTCCTCCTGTTTGGAACTTGGAGATGAGTCGGGACTTGCCCTAGAGGGTCGTGGCGCGCCCTCGAAGAAGAAACCCTCCTCTAGCCCTGGGTTCGGTTGGGTCGCGATGCCCCAAGAACAGAGCCGCGACCTGACCCTGCGAACCCAGAATTCCTTTGTTTTTCTCCAGCCAAACTCAATCTAAACCACCTTAACTCCATCCTAGAACAACAATTAAATCCTCATAGCAATATTAGCACAATACCAGCAGCAAAACCCCAGCTCAACACACTCATAACTCCACCCAAAAACTCAAATTCAAACCTTGAGCCACAAAGCTCAAGAACACTAAAAAACCTTAACGAAACTCAATTAAAACAAAGATTGAAGCTTTACCTCTGTTGTGAATGATGATTTCCTAGCCACAACTAATCCTTAATCCTAACCTGAGCCTTCAATTCCTTGGTTTCCTCAAGATTTTCCACACCAAAGTTAAGAGAGAGTGATGAGAGAGAGAGAGAGTCGGTTGGGAGTGAGGGAGAAGTTGAGTGTTTGTTGTGTTTGGTTTTGCTTTCTTAAGGCTTAAGTAATCTTAAGCTAATCCCGAGGCTCGAGGTACCAAAAACGTCCCCGAGGGCAAAATGGTCAATGTCCTTGATATCCCCTCCTAATCTCACTAACTCCAAATATATCCTCTAATACTTATTCCCATTACCCGATAACCCGATAATGTATTAATTACTCACAATACTCCTTAACTCGCCCTGAGTTGGGTATTGGGTCCCGTTGTGACTCTCCCGCTAACTTGCTCCCTAGGATCGTCTCGTGCCGAGTAACCCACATAATAATGTGGTCTCTCACATATATCACATATATACAATTATGCCCATAACGAGCCAAATTACGAAAATCACCCTTCTAATAAGAAACAGGCCCACATACATATCTAATACCCCTAAACATGTATATCTAATTATATTATCATATAACTCACATAATCACATAATTATACACAAATATATCATATAAACATATAACTCCATAAATTGCCATCTTGACCCCCTAATCAAGGCTTCTTATTAGGTAATTTGAGATGTTACAACTGTCCTAGAGCATAAGACATAGTAGTGAATTTAGAAGGGGGTCCGATCCCGAAAAAATATTTCTAGATAACATTACACTAAGCAGACCTAATTATGACTTAGAAAATTGTTCTAACCTACCCTACTCTCCGTGCTAACAAATACTACCGCTAGAGTCTCAAATAGTTATCCTATAGAGTAATATAGAGTTGTGACTTTAGAATGTGATATCTTTACTAATTGGTAACTTGATGTACCAAGTCACCTACATGCCATGTCAGCATATTTGCACATTTATCTAGGTACTCATGTGTGGGTAATACTCATTGAGAACTTTTCCCTATATATATATATTAATAACATCAATATAATAAATGAAATCTCTTTTAAAAATAAAATAATTTAAAAATATTATTCACTATTAGTTAAATTAAATTTTTTAAAATAATACAACTTAAATTGAATTAAAACTTAGTTTATTTAAAATTAAATATTTTTTCATGTTATAACTTTTGATTTTTTTCAATTTGTAAAATAAATTTCAAATAATTTTTCAATGTTAGAATTATATATTTTTATGTTTTTATTACTTAATTAAAATTGAGATAAAATTAGTGTAAAATATGATTTTTGCAACTAAAAAACTACTTAGTGACTTAAGTGTAATATTTCAAATCACTTACTAACTTTTGCCACCAAAAAATCTATTTAATGGTTGAAGTGCAATCTATCAGCCTACTTATTGACTATTGCCGCCAAAAAAACTATTTAGTGACTTAAGTGCAACTTTTTAGACTAGTTAATGATTTTCGCCGCATATTTCTCTCTAATTTAATTAAAATTCAATGTTTCTTTAAAAGAAAAAAAAAGTTAAATGAGTTGGGGCAGATTCGCCATGATTTAGCTGGGGCAGGTCGACCCGACCCACTCCAAGGAACTTATCGGGGCAGGGTGGGGCAAATCATGCCTATTGTTTGGGTTGATTTGGTTAATATACATGTAGATTTAGTTGAGTTGGTTGATATAAAAAGTTGATTTGATTGATTGTGTATCATAGAAGCTATTTTATTTATTTTTAATTATAAGTTGGTGATCCTAAAAAATCAACTTATGCAATTTAGAACAACTTTAAAAACTACCAGTAGGGGTGTGCAAAAATTATCCAATCCAATTATAACTGATCGCTAAAATTTGGATATCCAATTATGATTGGATCGGATTGGATGTTGGATGATATATGCAAAAATCCAATACAACCGAATCGATCCAATTGTATATATATAAATATATCTATTTATTTAAAAATATATATTTATTTATTTAGGATTATGCTTATAATGTATGTTGTATTTGTATTGTGTTTTATCATTTTGAACAAATTAGTCTTTATATTTATAATATTAAAAATTATTTAAAAAAAAGTTAGCTAAATAAAGTCTAAAAAAAATAGGATTGATTCAATCCAATCAAATACATAAGTAGGAGGACACATCCAATAGATAGAACTGATCAAATCCAATGGATAATTGGATCGGATCGGACCGGATCGGTTGAGACAAGTTAATTGGATTGGATCGGTTGTAAAAATCCAACATCTAATATAGGCTTAAAAACAGTGGATGTGATTCATTGAACAACCCTAACTACCAGACTACAAACTTATGCAACTTAAAATAACTTATCCTAAACCTTTGTTTCACAAAGATTAAGCTTTCACAACTATTCTCCCAATCTTATCATATGGCGACTTCAAAAAAAACTACCCAAAATAATCATTGATAAGATATTATAAATTTTGCAAAAATTAACAATTTTCTTATGTCATACTGATTGGGACACGTACTATATTAATACTTAAAATAGTCAATTGTTTTACTTCTTCCAAACTGAGTACACTAACCAACATACTCCTTGAGGGCTCCAAATCATCGCAACAAGGTCAAACTTTCAAGTTCTTTAAACAAATAAAATAAGATAATGGACAAAACTAAATGCAGAAATAACTATCTAAGAAATAATAAAATAGTAATAGTCCATTAAATTTTAGAAGATGCTCAACATTTTGATAAGTAAAAGAAAAAAAAATCTAAAAATTGTAGGTCGTAGTCCCTGTTGATTTCTCTCCTCCGCCTTTGGTGTAGTTGCCGAATCATGGGAGAGAAGTTCAATGGTGGGCTGCATGAGAGAATGAGTGATAACAATAATACACTTTCTCTTAGGCCTATGTGTTTTGTCCGAATACTCGAACGACTTCTGTGTTTTGTTAAATGACATTTCAGACTCTATGTTTTGCAAACAGGTCAATTTGGACCCTAAACCCGATTTTGGTCAAATTATTTTTCATTATGACCAAAATACCGCTAGGTTTTATTTCATATTGTATTTTAAATTATTTATTAATAAATTTTAAATATTAAAAATAAAAAATTAACTAAGAAAATGTTCTCACCTCACCTCCCCAACTCTCTCTCTCTCTTCCCCCTCTTGGCTTAGCCATGGCTACTCTAACTCAAGGTATTCTTCTAAAGCTTCTCCAGTCCATGAACTTCTCCAAGTCATCAGAATCGTCCCTGCTCTCGTTGGCTCCAATCTCTTCCCCAACCAAGGCTTCTTCGTCTTGCTTTCGGACTCCCTCAACTCCACCTACGCTTCCCTCTTCGACCGCGATGTCGATCTTATCCTCAACAACCAAATGCAGCTAGGCCAGTTCATCTATGTCAACCGATTCAAGTTCGACTCTCTAGTTCTCCGAGTCTGTGGGATACGCCCAATTGTCGGCCAGTTCATCTAATCGCTAGAATCTCGACCTCCAAGCGAGATTTTGTGATTTAGTTTGTCCCCAATTCCAAGAACCCTCACCCTCGAACCCACAAGCCCAGAACCCATCTTTTTCTCAGAATCTTCCCCCATATTTTCCTTGTCCTGTACTCAGAACCCATCACCCTCTCTCATCTTCTCCTCCACCCATACCCCAATGAAAGGTGAGCATGGCAAGGTTCTGAAGGTTGGATCTAAGCTAAAATGCACCATTTGAGAACAAATTTGGATATGGGCAAACCAATCGTCATTGTTTCCTGCAAACCCATAACTCCTGGGTTCACTCACTCGCTCAGATTTATCATCGTCATCCATGGCCAACCGATAGCTTCAGATCTATTATTCTCGTCTGCAGCTACTATTCTTTGATGCTCCAGATTTTCTCCTAGAAGTCAAATACCATGTGAACTTTAAGGGTGCACTGCTTTTCTGGGTTCGTGGAAAAATAGGCGGAGCTGACTAGGTTTCATGTGGACGACAGACCGGGTTGATTCAAGTTGCTAATTTTCAAGGGCTTTTAGGGTTACTCGGCCAACAACTCTATTGAAGACAAAAAACTATAGATGATGAAGAACAAGAAGATGGTGAAGAAGAAGATGATGAAGAAATGAAGAACAAATTGATTTTTAGATTTGTTTTTAGTTTTAATTTTATTGTGTTTTTATTAAACCTCATTATTTATTTTCAAAATTTTAAGTTAATTTTTTTATTATCCCTTATTTAAAATAGTTTTTAATTATTTTTTATTTAAAAATAATTTTAATTTATTTAATTATTTCATTAGTTAAAAAACTTAAGGGCATTTTAGTCATATTAAAAAATTATTTAACCAAAATCAGGCTTAGGGTATTATTTTGATTTGTTTTGCAAAATACAGGGTCCGAATTGTTATTTAACAAAATATAAGGGCCGATTAAGTATTGAGACAAAACACAAAAACTAAATTTGTATTTTCCCATAATATTCTTGTATAAATAAACGTAGAACGAATTTGACTAATAAATTTTATGGGTTGAGTGATAGAGTTAGTTTTTTTTCTTTCAGACGTTTCATAACTCTACGTAAATTGTACAAGACATCCTATCGACCATGATGTCCCCAAGATAAAATAACTCATAGTGTCTATGTCTCGATATCTTCTACAACGAAGAACATTATTCTACGTACACTAAGAGATAGTGTATTATTTATCCATTAAAAATATATATCCATAAAAGAATATTCTGATTCCATGGGAGATTTTTTCTCTTTTAGTATACAAAACATACTTTTCTATTTTATGATTATTTTTAAACAATTCATAAATAATAAAAAAAAATTTAAAATAAAAAATAGTATTAATGAAAAAAATACGTTATGAAAAGGAAAAAAAAGAAAGTAGTAAAAATGAAAAAACATATGTTACATTTTTTTTGAAGAAAAATTAAATAAAGAATAAAACGACAATCCTACAAAGGTCGCTTCGGGCTTCAGCTTATGTTTGGCGGCAAAACCTGAAAGTAAAGCCGTTAACTAGTAAGTTGCAAAAAGGTTTAGGGTTTTTCTCTCCCCAAATTCCCGATTACTTGCTTGGTAACCAAGAATAGAAGAATCAAATCATGATTTTCATTGCGTGAGTGTATCATCGATTCAGGGTTTCAATGGATGCATCATTCCTTCCTTCCGATGCCCCAACTATAAAGCCCATTAACAAGGCTTCGGTTCACAGAATCTGCGCCGGCCAAGTCATTTTTGACCTCTCGTCGGCTGTCAAGGAGTTGGTCGAAAACAGTTTAGACGCCGGCGCCACCGGCATTGAGATCGCTCTGAAAGAGTACGGCAAAGAGTGCTTCCAGGTGATCGACAATGGCTCCGGCATTTCGCCCAACAACTTCAAAGTCATTGCCCTTAAGCATCACACATCTAAATTGGTTGATTTCCCCGACCTTCAGTCGCTGACGACGTTCGGTTTTCGCGGCGAGGCCATAAGTTCCCTGTGCTCGTTGGGGAATTTAACGATCGAAACCAGGACAAAAAACGAGACGGTTGCGACGCACTTGACTTACAATCATTCGGGATTGTTGGTTGCTGAGAGGAAGACGGCACGGAAAATTGGAACCACTGTTACTGTCAAGAATTTGTTTTCGAATTTACCCGTGCGGAGCAAGGAATTTCATAGAAACATAAGGAAGGAATATGGAAAGCTTATTTCCTTGCTGAATGTGAGTTGTTCTTTAGTTTGATATTGCACTAACTTCAGTTTGTTTGCCATCAATGTTATTCTTTAAATGCATTGTATTGTCTTTCATGGTATTATGTCCTTATAGGTATTGAGCTTTTTTAGTAAGATTAGGCGTGTTAGATTAAATTAAGGTAATGAATTAAAGGTAAACCATGATTATCTTATCTAATATTTTTTTAACCTCTCTACCAGAGAAGAATGATGGCTTTACTTGCTTTTGTATAACTGGTTCTTTCATTTGACGCTATTAATTGATTCTCATATAACCATATGTACCTGAACTGAGTGTTTGCTACCCTTTACTTATCGTATGGAGCTAATGATTAATTGCCTTAATTTTATTTCTCTTCTTAATTGTCTGTTTTTGTTAAATTTATATTTCAGGCCTATGCTCTTATTGCGAAAAGGGTTCGGTTAGTATGCACCAACACAACAGGTAGAAATGTAAAGTCTGTGGTCCTTAAAACACAAGGAAGTGATTCTCTCAAAGATAACATTGTCACACTTTTTGGCATGGGTATCTATAACTGCTTAGAACCTCTGGATTTATGCATATCTGATGGTTGCAAGGTTGATGGTTTTCTGTCTAAGGCAGGACAAGGTAGTGGACGCAATATGGGCGATAGACAATTCTTTTTTGTAAATGGTCGACCTGTGGACATGCCTAAAGTCACAAAGCTTGTGAATGAGTTATACAGAGGTGCCAACTCCCAGCAACATCCCATTGCAATTTTGAATTTTACTATTCCAACTAGAGCATGTGACGTCAATGTTACTCCTGATAAAAGGAAAATATTCTTTTCTGATGAGGGTTCCATATTGCATGCACTAAGGGAGGGTTTACAACTGATTTATTCCTCTAACCATGCTCGATTCGTTGTTAATAAAGTTGAGGAGCCTGCCAAGGCTGTAATTTCTCCATCATGTTCTTCTCAGCAAAAATCTTACACATCTTTGAAACCATTATCTCAGGATGAGAGTGGTCCTGAAGGTGAAAGTGAGGACCATGTTTTAGAGGATGATAATCAATTCAAAACTGTGGAAAATGAAGTTCAAGACATTCATGGTGTAGAAAGATTTAATTGCAATAGTCAAATGAAGGACTTTACTCTAAGAGGACATAAAATTAAAGAATCTGATGACAGTAGACAGTTCACTACTCATCAAGATAGTAACACAACTGATCAAAAAGCGCTTCCTTTTGCAAAAACTGTTGATAACAGCACTGCTACAAATAAAGATTCATATCGTTCAAGCTCTGTTCAAACATTGCTTGACAAATTTATTAGTGCAAATAAAAGGAAGCATGAAAATATCAGTACAGTACTATCTGAGATGCCTGTCCTAAGAAATCAGATTCATCATTGGCAGGCCAAGAATAGCAATTCTGATGTGAAAGTTGTAGTTCCAAGATCCTCGGTAAGCCCTCTCCAGGTTGATCATTATTTAGAAGCAGAGAAGACAGAGCCGTCCAAGCATTTACGAGCAGACAAGGTCGCCAGTAAAGTTGCAAATCCACTTTCTTCTGAAGCCAGTACAACTGGCAGAGAATCTCAAGAGGTATGTGGGTTGTATTTTTTTTTCTTCCTGCTTGGTCAATACAAGTATTAGCATATTACTATGTGGTTACCAGAGTTGCAATTCTGATATTATAAGTTGTTTTGCATTGTTATAAATTATAATTTTAGGTCATGGAATGTAAGAAATGAGATTAAAGATTATATTTGTATCTAACCATAGAAAATAGCTTCTGATATTTTATTTTTTAAGAGCTATGCCATTTAAATCGATATTGTACAACCTATAGACAGATTTGGTATTTAATACCGTATATTCTAGGGTAATTACAATAAATCTAAAATCACCAAAATAAGGAAACAAAATATTCTATACAACTTGGTTTCCCATTCTAGAGGATACTGAAATCATAAAGAATTAGTAACAGAAAATAAAGCAATATTTTCTACACCCTCCCTCAAGCTAGTGCATAGAGATTCCACATGCCCAACTTGTACACAATCTCATTAAAACTGTCTTTCGATAAGTCTTTAGTTTGAATATCAACCTGTTGTTGTTTGCTGGTAACATATACGACACATAACACTTTTTCTTCATTCTTTTCTTTAATTAAGTGTCTATCCACTTCCACATGCTTCGTTCTATCATGGTGAACGGGGTTATGAGCAATGCTAATTGTTGACTTGTTGTCGATGTACAACTTTAGAGGTTTCGTTCTTTGAAGTGTCAGCTCTTTAAATATTCGTTTAATCCAGATTAACTTGCATACTCCTTGAGCAAGAGCTCTAAGTTTTGCTTCAGCACTACTTCGAGCTACTATATGTTGTTTCTTACTTCGCCAAGTAACTAAGCTTCCCTCACTTTGGTACAATAGCCAATGGCTGATCTTCTATCCTTAATTGATCCTGCCCAATCAACATTTATGAAGGCTTAAACACCTCGTTCTTCATTTTTCTTGAACAATAATCCAGTTCCAGGTATTTTCTTTAGATAGCGTAGGATTATGTACACAGCTTTTAAATGTTCCTCTAGAGGATTGTGCATATATTGATTAATCGAGCTCATGGCTAAGGCAATGTCTGGTCTTGTATGAGACAAGTATATCAGTTTTCCTACTAACCGTTGATATATTCCTTTGTCAACCGTCTTCTCTTTCATATTCTTCTTGTACTTTCCTTTTGGTTCGATTGGAGTTGCTATAGGTTTACAACCACTCATTCTGGTTTCTTTGAGAAGATCCAAAATGTATTTTCTCTGACATACTGCAATCTCTTTTTTTGTTCTTGCCACCTCCATGCCTAGAAAGTATTTCATAGGTCCGAGATCTTTTACTTCAAATTCCTGAGCTAGCATACCTTAAAGTTTGTCTTGCTCTCCATAATCATCACTTGTTATTATCATGTCATCGACATAAACAATGAGGATAGTCACCTTACTCTCGTGCGAGTGTTTGAAAACAGGGTATGATCTGATTGAGCTTGTCTGTATCCACGCCTTTTTATCACTTGATTAAATTTTTCAAACCACGCTCTTGGAAACTGTTTCAGGCCATATAGAGATTTTTTCAGATGACTTATATTCTCTATTCCATATATGTCTTCGAATCCTAGAGGAATTTTCATAAAAACTTCTTCCTCTAAATGTCTATTAAGAAAATCATTTTTGATCTCTAGCTGCTGTAGGGGCCAATCTAGGTTGGCAGCAATAGATAATAGGACTCTTACGGTGTTTAACTTCGCAACAGGAGCGAATGTCCCATTGTAATCCACGCCATATGTTTGAGTGAACCCTTTTGCAACTAATATTGCTTTGTACCAGTCTACTGTTCCATCAGCTTTGTGTTTAAATGTAAACACCCATCTACACCCCACCACATGCTTACCTCTAGGCCGATTGAAATTGTCCATGTGGTGTTGGCTTCTAATGCCCAAATTTCCTCATACACTGCTTGCTTCCACTCTTTCTGTGCATGTGCCTCAATAATATCCTTAAGGAATTGCCACTTGCTCAACTTTTGATAGGAAAGCTTTGTAATGAAGAGTGAGTTTACTGTAACAGACATATCTGGACATTGGGCGTTGAGTACAACTCTGAATTCCCTTTCTTTTGGCAATAGGTAACTTAGACTTGGGTTCAACCATACTGGAAGACTCAACATTAGGAATATTATAAGGTAAAATAGAATCAAGAGAAGGATTACTTACATCAGGAGTAGTCCGTGGATCAGATTTATGAGATGTTGGAGCATTAGTTGACTGTATTACTTGATGGGTGTTTTGTCGCCGATAGTAGACTAAGAGTGCCTTAGTCTTAGGTGGTTGAGATTGTTGCTGCTCAGAATAGTTTTGAAATTCCGAAATTTTAGCAATAGCTTTTGGAAGACAAGTATCCCAACTAGAATCTTCACCCACTATCCCTCCCTGAAGTAAAAAGTTGGGATAAAATGGTTCTTTTTCATGGAATGTAACATCTATTGAGACATACATACGACGAGTATGGGGATGATAACAATTGTATCATTTTTTAGAAGAGTAACCCTATAAAACGTATTTAAGTGCTCTAGGATCAAACTTGGTCGGTTTGGGCCAAGAACATGAACAAAAGAGACACAACCAAATGTTTTCAAGGGGAGATTAGACACTAGCGGTGTATTTGGATGTACTTTGAGAAGTATAGATAGAAAAGTGAAATTTTAACGCTCGAGGTGGCATTCTATTAATAAGATGGGCAGCTGTTAGAATAACTTCACCCCAAAAGTGTTTCGGAATTGAGGTTGTGAACATAATTGCTCTAGCAATTTCTAATAGGTGTCTATTTTCGTGTTTAGCAACCCCATTTTGTTGGGGTTTGCCTGCACATGAACTTTTATGAATGATGCTATGAGAAAGAAGATAGTCACCTAATATTGGGTTGAAATATTAAGTGCCATTGTCTGTGTGTAAGACTTGGAGATCTTCATTGAATTGATTTTTGATCATAGAGTGAAAACTTTTAAAAGTCATGGCAGTATCAAATTTAGATTTAAGCAAAAATACCCGACTAACACGCGTGTGATCATCAATAAAAGTGATAAACCATTTTGTATTTGTAGTATTTGTTATTCTAGATGGTCCCCATATATGATATCATTATAAATGATATTAAAAGGATGTGTTGATTTTTAAGGTATAGAACGAAAAAACACATGTATGTTTTGCCAATTGACAAATGTCACAATGAAATAAGCTCAAGTCTTTATTCCGAAATAACTTAGGAAATAAATGTTTCAAATATGAAAAACTAGGGTGGCCTAACCTATAATGCCATCGAATAATATCATTATTATGTGAGGAAATACAACCTGAAATAAAAGCTTTATCAACTTGAACAGAAGGAGACAGATCAAAGTAATACAACCTGCTACATGCCTTCGCATTCCCAATCATCTTCCCTGAGGACATATTCTGAAAATTACAACCAAGTGGTGAGAAAGAGGCAAAACATTGCTGATCAAGGATTATCTTACTGACTGAAAGAAGATTGGGAACATGGAGAACATCATGTAGTATAAAGGAAGATGATAATTTTATTGATCCTTTACCAGTCACAGAAGAAAGAGAACTATCAACAATTTAAATTTTTTGAGTACCTGGGTAGGGAGCATAAGTGGTAAAGTGACTGGACTGACCAGCCATGTGGTCCGGATCCCCTGAGTCTACTATCCAGACAGATATTTGAGCATTGAAGGCGGCGGAGGTACCTTGAGTGAAATTAGACGCGGGATCAGATGCGGAAGCATTGGTTGTCGCGTTCAATAGCTGATGGAGTTGAGTGATTTGGGCTGGAGAGAAAGGGAAAGGCTCAAACGGTGCAACTGTCATGGCCTGGCTGTCAGAATAGTTCCGAGTAGAGGAACAAGGCTTCCAATCAGTTTCCCATGAATCTTCCAACATGTCTCCTTGGTATGACCAACTTTACTGCAGTGAGTACACCAGGGACGATCAGAGCGAGTCCCTTAAGAGTTATCACCATCATTAGAACGTCAGGGAGCAAGGGCAGATTGTTCAGTTTCAGCAGCAATAGGAGAACCCAACATGACTCTTTTCCGACTCTCCTCCCTACAAACCTCTGCAAAAGCTTCACCAATGGTGGGAAGAGATTTTTACCCAAGAGACGACCACATACCTCATCTAGGTCTCGGTTAAGTTCATGAAGAAAGGTCTCTCTCGATCAAGCATTTTTTGATAAAAAGAAGCATCAACATAACATTTCCATTCAGGAACATAAAATAGATCAATCTCTTGCCAAAGATTATAAGAAAACCATAATACTGAGTTACCGTAAGAGTGTTTTGTCGCTGGTTCTGAAGCCTAGACTTGAGTAGAATTCTCCAAATCCGAGAAAGCTTCTTAGACAGTTTCCCATACTTCTTTAGTAGTAGAATTCCATGGAGTTGATCAGCCACGCCATAATGAGAGAGTTCTCTGACTCCCACTTAGCATAAGATGGATCGGCAGGTGCAGGAGCAGCAATAGCACCATTCAGATATGTCAAGCATCCATGTCCTCGCAGGTACAACTTCACAGATTGGGACCATTGCAAGAAGTTCTGACCGTTCAACTTGTGGATGGTGATTTGTAGACAGTTTTGGTGATCAAATGGAGAGGGAGAGGCATCGGAAGAGCCCTTGTTGATGGTGGAGTCAGCTGAGTTATCATCAGTGATGGAAGCCGTGGTAAGTTGTTTGGTGGAATCGGGTAAGGTGGCCATGAGAAATAAGAGAAAGCTTCGATAGGGACAGAAAAAGGGGGCTGCGATTTCTAGGACTAGAAAAGAAGGCTGGTGCGATTTCTAGGGTGAAGGTATTGGCTCTGGTACCATGTGGAAAATAACTTATGATATTTTATTTCTTAAGAGCTATGCTATTTAAATAGACATTGTACTACCTATAGACAGATTTGGTATTCAATACCGCATATTTTAGGGTAATTACAATAAAACTAAAATCACCTAAATAAGGAAACAAAATATTGTATACAGCTTAGTTTTCCATTCTCGAGTATACTGAGATAATAAAGAATAATAACAGAAAATAAAACAATATTTTCTACACTAACAAAGAAAGAAACTAGGCTATTTGAAGGATAAAACGCTCACAATCTTATAAGGAAAGATAGAATGATAATGTCTTCGAACAAATTCATTAGCTTTTGGGTGCTTTACTCTTGATTTGTGAACCCAAGTATCTTGTTTTGAGGTAAATATTGCTTGATAGGTATTAATAAGTTTTTCTTATTATTTACGCTTAAATTTGTTTTCTTTGAGAAATAAGTTAGCTTGATCCATTTACAGGATATTGATGCTAAAGAGAAAGCAAATCCCCTCGCTAATATCTCATCAAGTGCTGCATCCAGTGAGGATGGAGTTCCCGTTGCTCATATCTCATCAAATGCTGCATCCAGTGAGGATCTCGCTAGTGTGCCTGAAGGTGTTTCGGTTCAAGCTCCTTTAGATTCCTCTAGTCAGCTGCTGGGTGTTTCAAAGCCTTCTTCTGGTCTTGAAATATGTTCCACCTTGCAATTTAGTTTGCAAGACCTAAAGAACAGGAGGCAGCGGAGGCTGTCTCTATTGCATTCCAGTAATGATAATCAAAGGACAAAGGGGAAAAGGTGCGTAATAGTATTTATTTTAGAAATATTAAGAGCACTTGACCCTGCTTTGTTTTTAAGGTAATTTATCTAACAGATTAACTATAGGTGCTATGCTGCTGCCACACTAGAGCTTTCTCAACCAGTAAATGAAGATAGAAAGGAAAGGGATTTACTTGAAGCTACTAAAGAGTTGGAAAGACTTTTCAGAAAGGAGGATTTTGGTAGGATGAAGGTTGTAATCTTCATTGTTAACAGATTATAGAGCTTCCTACTTTTACTGTTCACAGTTACTTGGATTAGATGACATGATTACTTCTTTATGTATTTATTTTTATTTTGTGTGTGGAAAGCTTGTTGCTTAGTAAGCCTTGCAGAGCTTTTATTGACTTGCTTAAGATGCATTCTAGCTAGATTCTTGGATTTGGCTAAATATGCAGGTCTTGTTGTGCCTTCTACTCTGCTAATATATAGAGTCAATTGAACCACCGTGTACCCTTACTATTTTTATATACAGAAGGGAAGTGATGGCCTGGTATATAATAATATTGAACTTTGTAAAACATCACACCATTATGAAGTGCATTGAAATCAGCTAACATGGCAGAAGAAGCCATCTAGAACAATTATAAAGTAGTGAAAGTGGTAGAAGTTTTCTAATTGATTTGGTGGCTCTTAAATTTTTGCATTCAGATTGCATTTTTCTCAAAAGACCTACTTGCATATTTAAATTGGTCATTCTTGTAGGTAATTGGGCAATTCAACCTTGGATTCATCATTGGGAAGTTAGATCAAGATCTATTTATTGTTGATCAGGTAATTTCCATCATTATATATGACTTATCTTAGTTTCATGCTAGATCAAGATGTTTGAGTATGAATTATATTTCTTATAGATATTCTGTTAGTCAAGTTTCTTTAATATGGTTGTAATTTGAACATAGAGAATGTTTTGATGAACTTTTACTTTTTTCAGCATGCTGCTGATGAAAAATACAATTTTGAGCGTTTCGCACAATCAACCATCTTAAACCTGCAGCCTTTGCTTCGGTAAGATACAAGCTTTGCTTTATTAGTTTTGTGAGACATCATGAAACACTCATTTTAGAGGTCATTGATCTATTGTGCTAATTTACTAAAAATTAACGGATTTTAACTCTGCCCTTTTTGGGAAAAGAAACAAAACCTTTACTAAACAAAGCAACAAAACTAGTATGTTACGGAAGACAATTCCAATCTCTACACAACTCAGAGAACATAACACCTTTAAACTCTTTAGTATTTAATCCCACAAAGCTACCTAGTTGTGAGAAGTTGAATAATTGTATGTATTATTATCTCAAAGTGAGGAAATATATATACAACCTAGAATCTGAACCAATAAATACAATTAGCTAATTCTAGAAAATACAACATTAGAATCTCCTATTTTTAGAAAGAATAAATATACAAAATATTTGGTATTAATACCAAATTGATTCCTATATACAACTGTGGTCAACTTCCTAATTAGGAAATAAATCCACACTAGTGTTTTTATCTTTTCCCATAAAGATTTCATTGTAGAACCTTTTGGTGTGCTAAAATTGTGTTATTTTACCCAAGGCCACCTTTCATATGAGGAGCATTTGAAATGATAATAAGTGATTCCTTTGTAGCTTCACATACATGTTTTCTATTTTCACCCAGTTTAGGTTATGTAAGTGTGCCTTTCCTATGGACAAATCAGAAAGTTGAATAATCAGAGACTACTATTGCTGCTTACAATGCACATTATAAAATGCAGATGCACATGTACTTAAAGGCAGGCATCATGTCTGTCTCTTCTAATGATTCACCATCGTGTAGAATAAATGTTATTGTTGTAAAAAGAATTGGTTTTATAGGAAAAGAGAACCTATCGGTGTGATGTCTGTATCAGGGCTAGGAAAATCATACATAAATGGTAGTACAGTTGGGTCTATTATAACACAAGAGATCTCAATCGATGTTGTTGGACCAGATTTTTTTTTCTCATCTTTTTTTCCTATTTTTCTTTTCCTGATGATGCTAAGTTATTCATATATTGATTTCTGCAATTTTTGTATCCAGGCCATTAAGGTTGGAATTATCTCCTGAAGAAGAAGTAGTTGTTTCCATGCACATGGATATTTTCAGGTGCTGAGCTTCTCTCTTGCTAATCTGTGTGTGTGTGATACCAGTTGTTTTCTTCATTTATGAGATTTATGTACTTGTTTTTTTTTCTATTCAGTTTACTTAATTGTTTAGATGCACTCATGTGAGTCATATTAATTATTTTCTGTTTGTACTATATATATAATTCTTATGCATTTAAGATATGGTTTAGTTTTGATAGTTATCAAGTTTTTTTTAATTTTTTAACTACCCTTTAGCGGTAGATTGAGTGAGTGGTTAGTCCATGATTTGCTCTTATGAGATTCGTGGTCCAAGTCTTAGTTAGAATCTTCTGATCAATTGCTAGAGTTCTTACCTCCCAAACATTTTAAGCTTGAGCAAGCGGATTCAAAAATATAAAAGATAGTTGTAATGGGTTCTGTACAATCTCTGTGGCCTTAGAAGCAATTTACTTGTAGTTCATTTCATGGCCTTTATCTTTCAGAAAAAATGGATTTGTTTTGGAAGAGGATCTAGATGCACCACCAGGGCACCACTTTAGACTGAAAGCAGTACCCTTCAGTAAAAACATAACTTTTGGAGTTGAAGGTAATCTTTTCTTCTTCTTCTTCTTCTTTTTTGTGTGTGTGTGTGTTGTAATAAATTTCTGAGCAAGGATTCAGCCCTGCTAAGAGAAAACTTTAAGCAAGCTTGCATTAATTCTATCTCATGGCAAATTGTTAACCATGTATCGTGGAGTACAGTTTCTAGCAATGGTTTTTGTATTTATAAAATATAAAGCAATGGATGGTCATAAAATTCCATGCAATTGTAGAACTCTTTGTTTGTTTTGTTTTTTAAATTTGCAAGAAATAACTGGATTGACAAGGAGCTCTTATTGTTCCTAATGGCAGGCAGTAATCTGCAGAGGATAGTGATTCCTGCTGCTTATACATTAAAAAAAAAGTTAGTAGTTAACCATTTGTTAAATTTAGCCCAGATAGGGTTTGGTCCCAGACCTCTTACCCTCGACCACTACTGCTTATACTATGTTATGAACTTACACAACATGCTTGGAAAGTATATGCTGGAAGCAACTTTGCAAGCGACTGTAGCAGGGTAACTGTGTCATATGATGTTATGTTTTGGTGGACACTTTATAGTCATCGAGCCCATAACTCTTTATTTATTTATTTATTTTTCTTGAGGGAAATAAACTATTATTTTAAGTCCATTGTTTCACCCTTGATGTTATTGTTACTGTGCCTGCATAAGTGAGGGAACTAAACTATTATTTTAAGCCCATTGTTTCACCCTTGATGTTATTGTTACTGTGCCTGCATAAGTTTGCCCCTGCATTAATGTAACATGTAGAAAAATAAATTATAGTAATGTTTTCTTCAACAGATGTGAAGGACCTTATTTCAACTCTGGCTGATGGTCATGGGGAATGCTCAATAATTGGTAGTTACAGGACGGACACTGCTGATTCTGTTTGCCCGTCACGAGTTCGTGCTATGCTGGCGTCACGTGCTTGCAGATCATCTGTCATGATTGGGGATGCTCTTGGAAGAAATGAGATGCAGAAGGTAATGACACTTCTTCCGTTTTGTTGATCTTCACACTTTTCTCCAAATTACAGTGGAAAGAAGGGAAGAAAACAAAACCTACTGTATGTCTGTTTGATAAAGTGTCTAGGAATAAAAATGTGATTTGTTACAGATACTTGAGCATTTGGTAGGGTTGAAGTCTCCTTGGAATTGTCCACATGGAAGGCCCACAATGCGCCACTTGGTAGATTTGACAACCATATACAAGAGTGAGGAAGAATGATGAAGTTGTCACCAGTGGGTTAACTTATTTGCGTAAACCTTGTGTACATAGATATGTAATCTTGCTTCCCTATAGTACTCTCTCCATGTTGGTAAGCTAATCCCTGGTGTGGTGGAGAATTATAAATAATTCTTTGTAGACCACAGTTTCAGTTATAGCTCAAGCAATTCTTTTTTGGTATGTAAATTATATTCTCGCCTAGGGATTGACCTGACCAATTGAGGAGGTCCTTGTTAACTTGGAAAAAAAGGCAATTGCAGGAAAAAGCAATTTTTGGTACTCCTTTTGGTCACGAATCATCAAATTGCACATGGCTAGTCATTAAAAAAATAGAATATTTACATAAAATGCTTCATTATATAAAAAAATATTTATACAGTCGGAGTCGGACGAGTTCGTTTTAACATTTTTATGCTATAGTTATTATTTTTTCAAATTTAGGGTGTCATCTTCGGTAATGCATTCTTAAAAAATTGTTCAAGCTTGATGAAGGTTGGCTTCGAGGTTGGCTTCGAAGTTGCAACACCTGAGTCGGAGCTTCAAAGGGAAGTGTGGTGCCAAAGGATCGCGTCATGAGCCATCGAGTACGTTGACGAAGTCAACTAGAATTGCAGCAGAGATGGCGATGAACTTTGCCGAAGAGGATGATTCTGGGCTATTGTGGTTGGGAGTCGTCATACTAAAGCTAGTAATTCACGAATTGCTGAGCTTGAAGGAGTGCGGAGGAGGTCTGCCGGCTAATACTAAAACTCTAGTAGTTTCTAACAATCTACAATGTGAAATCATCTCTCCCACTTATATTATATATATATATATATATATATATACACGGAGTTTCTATAACACATTTATTTTTTTTACACATCGCGGTGATAGATATAATTTAAATTTTTTTATATGATAGTATATATTTTAGTTATTTAGAATATTTTGTAAATTTTCAAGAAATTATGAATAGTTTATGAAATCGAAAACTTAAATTGTCAAAATTTACACGCGTACACAAAAAAATAGGCACACGTACAATAGACAGTTTAAACATTATTTTCGGTACCATAATTTATTCAGAATTTTTTGAAAATTTGTAGTATGTTTTAGATAGCTACAGTGTACACTGTCATATAAAAAAATTGAGATTATATTTATCCAGATACAGAAAATAGAAAAAAAAAATGCACCAGCCTTTAAAGATAAAGGTACATGAACAGCCATTTGATCTCCATCAAAGTCTGCATTGAATCCCTTACAAACTAATGGATGTAAACAAATAGCATGTCATTCTACTAAAATGGGTTGGAAGGCCTGTATGCCTAATCTATGTAGAGTGGGCGCCCTATTCAGCAATACGGGATGTCCTTGCATAACTTCCTGAAGTATTTCCCATACAACCGGCTCTTTTTATCGAATTTTGCTCTTAGCAACTCCTATGTTCGAAGCAAAATGTTGTCTAATTAAACCACGAATTACAAATGTCTTGTAAAAAAAATAGATGTAGATGCGTTGTAGTATGTGTGTTGGATTCTCTTGGGCCACTCTTCTTCGGTGTCCCTTGGAGAAGATTTTTCCCATCAGATATGGAGTGAGACTGGTTCTTTCATACAAATTTATATGCAGAGCCAGCTTGGTTTATTTTGTGGGAGCTGGGATCCAAAAGCTGGAGCATAAGGCTGGTGACCACCAGGGGGTGAGCGAGGGAGAGAGGAGCCACAACTAGTGCTTGGTTTTGGTGCAAGAATGAGTCTTGCACCCACGTGGATTCCTATTCTCTTAGTTGGTGGAGTTTTTGGTTCATGGGCATTAATTGCTCCTTTTTTTTGAAAAATAATTGATAGTCTCGTAGTTAGTGGAGTTTACACGTGGGTCTATAAACAGAATAAGGAAAATGGTTTTAAAAAAAATGAAAAATCAATATTGCTTTGTAATATATAGTACATGATATATTACAAGGGGTTCTTAGGTGCTGGCGTAGAAAATGCTATTAAGATGGTGTCGTTTTTAAAATCTGACGTGGACACATTATTTGGCTGCCATCTATCAATATAAAGAATTGTTTTCAAAACAACTTCGTCCAACTAAAATAATACTGATAACTTTTTTAATTTTCTTAAGTAATATGCCTTATATGAGGTGTAATACTACTTAATAAAATGAGGTGTCAATATTATCACATTTATCTGACACCATGAATATCACTCCCACTCTCGATATTGATCTTTGATCTTCTATATAGCCGCTCCCTGCGGTGGCCTTGGTGCTATGGTGAACTTCGATCTTAACCCTTGCTCTTTTCTTTTTTTTTATAAGTGGTAGTCTTCATTCACAGTATATATTTGTACTTCTCATTTAATGTGTTCTTTTTTCATGGGTAAATTAATTATTTTGCATGTCTATGGATCTTATGGAAGTTCTTGTATCACAGTTTTCTTTTGGATTTCAGAAAGGATTGAACAATTTTGTGAAAAGCCATAAAATAAATAGAAAATAGGTGTCTCATGATGCTAGATCAAACTATAAAAAATACAAATAAAATATTTTTTTTTTCTTACATGAAAGAATAGTGTCAAAAGATACACAATGCTGGTCAAATTATCAAGCAAGTAAGAACTATTTAATAAGTTAAGATAAGTGCTTTAGTTTATGGGTCTGGTTGATGAAGTGGTAAATTTTGACTTATTGTTATTACATAAGAGGTAACTTTTGGCTTTAATGGAAGAATTTAGATTTTGAGATAAATCACACTGGAGCAGAAGAAGAGTTGACAAGGAAAAACAAATTAAAACTAGATACTGAAAACAAAAAATTTCCCAAAGCCAGAAAATGGCGTCGAAAACAATGGCGGAGATATGGACCACGATGGTTTCCATCATATTCAGCTTCATGTCCTTCTGAAAACAGACAATTAAAACTTGAATGAAAACGAAGAAACATAACTCAAATAACAATGTGCCAAAGAAAAAATGACACCTTGCAATGTAGACGAAAGTAATACTCTCTAAATGCCATCCACGTATTAGAAAAAAATACAATTGTAGGGTGCTGGCATTTTCAGTGCCAAACACACCAGATTTATCCAATATTATATATATATATATATATATTGTTTTTTTGATGGGTTTATATCTTTTTAGATCCTGTGTTTTTATCCCTTACCTGTTTGGACCTTTTGTTTTGACAAATTATTTTTTGGACTCTATATTTTGTAAAATTATTAAAATAGAACCCTAAACTCAATTTTGATGAAGAAAAAAGTGAATATAACAACACAGATTTTAAGCAGAATGATTTTATTTTTGTTCTGAATTGTTAGTTTGGTAAATTATTTGTGATTTTAGTTGAGAAAACATTGACCAAATTCGGGTTTAGGGTTCTATTTTAATCATTTTACAAATCATAGAGTCCAAAAAGTAATTTGTCAAAACACAGGGTCCAAACAAATAATGAAAAAAAACACAGACTTTAAAAAAGTATAAAACCTTTTTTTATATATAAAGTGCATAGATAATATAAATTGTTGGTTTTAACTATTTTTTTATTAACTTTAATATAATATTATAAATATTTAACCGAATATACATTTAAAACTAATTAAAAATATATATTTATTAATTATATTAATATAAATTCAAATATCATAAAATATTATTATTATATTAATATTTAATATAAGACTATATATAATAATTATATTAATATAAATTCAAATATAATAAAATATCATTATTATAATAATATATAATACAAAATTAGATATTTAATAATTATATTAATATAAATTTAAATGTTATAAAATATTATTATGATAATATTATAAAATTCTAATTTTTTACTAATTATATTAATGTGAATTCAAATGTTATAAACTATTATTATAATAATATTTAATACAAGATTAGATATTAATATAAATTTAAATATTATAAAATATCATTATAATAATAATATATATAACACAATCTTAATTTTTATTAAAAAAATTATCATTTATGTTTAAAAAAGTTATCATATATTATATATATATTTAAAAAAAATCATAAACAATATTTTGGTTTAGTTTTTTATTTAATATGTTTATGTCATTTTTTTATATATAATATTATTTATTTATTTGAAATTTATATGACAATGATACAAATTTAATAAAAATAATTAATAAATTCTATAAATAAAACTAAGCAAACGTGCATTGCACGTTGTAGATGCTGAAATCTACAATCACAGAAATTGACTGTCGCGGACACTGACAATCTGTAAAACAAAGACAAACAAGTAATACATTAATGCATATTGATTCTATGCCCTCAGAATCACGTAATAAATATATAATAATATATGAGCATTAATGAGCGTATAATGAATCTCCTATTCTTTTGGGATTCTTCACTGTGCGTCATGACCAGACTTTTGCGAACTGAATACTTCCTTTAAGCTAGGCGTCGAAGAACTAACCTAACATGACACTGGTCAAGTTCAGAGTTTCTAGAGGGCGATCTGGCCATCGCGCATCTCGAACTAAGTTGTTGGCTCAAGATGCGATCTGGAGACTATCTGGTTGTCGTAAGCTGTCAAGTTTAACTCGAGTTGCTCACTCTAGAGTTAGCTAGATGTTCTATATGTACGCTTTCATCATACACTTGTTTGCCAACTGTACCCTGTGCTGAATATTTCAGTTTGTATTTATTTTGGGGTACAACATTTGCCCCCAATCTCCTGCTCGTGCATGAAGTCACTTCTGACACACACAATAAGGGGCTTTTAGGCTTTTGTTATGTGAATACATGCCTACCCACTCACTCGAGTGCATGACACGTGTCGGTCTGTAATAGGCATTTGTTCGAGTTTCGAGTACTGTGACAACTGTATTGTCAAATTTTGTCGTTGCTTGGTTTATTTAACCCAGGCCCTTGGTTCTCGAACTGATCTAATCGTGTGGCCTAGATCGACTCTTGAAGTTTACATATAAATAGGAAAACCATACTTGAACCTTACCACCTTCGCATGAAATATTTTTCCCTTTTCCCCTCAAAATACTTTCAGAGCCTTCTGCACTCCCTCATTTTTCAAAAACTTTCAGGCTATTACCTTCGGTACTGCCATCATTTCCTCAACTGAAAAACCAAACTGTAAGTATCTTTATTCTGGTTTGAATTTCATCTTCTTATTTTTTAATAAGTTTTGTGAAATTTTTCCAGTATATTTTCTTACTTCGTTCTATTTGAGTTTAGCATGGGTATTTGTTAGGCCAAAAATAATAGCACTAGGTTTGATTAGAAATAATGTACAAAAAGAAACGGGTGATTTTTATGGGTTTGAAAGAGGATTGTCTGAGTGTGTGTAATAATTTTAGGGTTTTTAGGTTCACTTCTGGGTAGCTTAAGGGTTACGGTTTCTCGATTGGTTTTGCATCAAACCGCTTCTGAAAAAGGTATTGGGTTTGACACGTGGATCGCGAAGTATCAGGAGTTTCCCGAGGTTACAACGCGTGGTCATTGATCGGGCGTGCACACACGCGTTGGTGCTAGGGGAAATCTTAGCTCGTATATATCTTAGGTTGAATAGATCGAATCCAAACCCTCAAGTTTTCATACATTTACCATCATTGCAAGGATTTATCTTAGGTCTCCTCTAACAGGCCACTTTGTTGCCAGACGAGCTAAATTATGGCCAACCAGAATAAGTCAGTGGCGAGCTTTTCTTCCCAAAGTAAGAATAAGGGTAAGAAGATTGCAGCCGAGACCCCTATTCCCCACTTCGGCCCCGTAGTGGATAGGGAGATAGTGGTTGACCCCAACACCTTCTTTGAGGCCAAGCACATCGAATCCCGAATAAAGACTCAGGGCAAAGTGAATAAAATTATACTGAGTCACGGGATCGAGTTAAAATCCAAGGGTCTTGTTTCCTGCCCTCCGCTAGAGGGAGAGCGGAGCTGCACTCCGCTTCAGGATAAATTCGGGGCTTGGAGTGACGAGCACCTGAAGGCAGGTGCCTTTCTTCCATTGGACCAATATTTCGTAGATTTTTTAAACTACATCGAATCGGCCCCATTCCAGCTCCCCCCAAATTCGTAACGACTTTTGGCAGGGCTAAAGTATCTATTTTTGAAGCACGAGTGGGAGAATCTGTAACGTCCTGAATTTACTGTTAAGGCTAAGTGCCTGGACTACAGTGCCTGGAGGGCATAATAGGATATACAAGTTGAATTAATTGAATAAATGTGTGACTACAT
Source organism: Humulus lupulus (assembly GCF_963169125.1). Taxonomy (NCBI): domain Eukaryota; kingdom Viridiplantae; phylum Streptophyta; class Magnoliopsida; order Rosales; family Cannabaceae; genus Humulus; species Humulus lupulus. Next base: position 79,841,788 of record NC_084793.1, read on the forward strand.
GGCATACATGATTTATATGGTAATATGAATTTAAATGCATGTTTATGTGTATTAAATATGCATGTGGGCCCATTCAAGATAATAAAGGCATATTTGTAATATTTTCCCGTTGCGGGCGTAAATGTGATTATATGTGTGTAAATGATTGAGACCAGATTATTATGTGGATATATTTGTAGTATATGGCTCGAGGCGGTCCTAGTGAGTAGATTAGCGGAATAGTCACAACAGGGTTTAATACCCGGCTTGGGGTGAGCCTAGGGGTATTCTGGGAACTTAGTGAATATTTGGAGATTTATCGAGTAACGGGTAATTATTTGGTGATTAATTGGGCATGTCAAGATTAATAGGGGATTATAGTATTAGTTGAGATGTAGCGGGAAAATGGTGGCAAAAGATGGTTTTGCCCTTAGTAGGGTTAAAAGGGGCTAAGGTAACACTAAAGGAATTTTAGTCATTTCCTAGGCTTAGGATAGACTTGGGGGTACCTAAGGAACATCCAGAACCCCCTTAGCATAATCTCAACAGATGTTATCTCTCTCTCCCTTTCTCTAGTCGGTTCTTTCTCTCTCCTTGGTGTGCATAGAAGCTTGGTGAAACGTTTGGAGAAGTTGGTGCAAAAGTGGAGGAAGTTGAAGCTTAGGAATTGAGGAATCAAGCTAGGATTACTTGAGGATCAGCTCAGGGTTGAAATTACTGTTAAGGTAAGGGTTCCATGTTAGCTTTTGTTGATTTCTGCTGTAATTTAAGGGATTTTCTAGAGGATAAACCTTAGGATAGTATTGGGATTTAAGGTAGTTTGAGCTGGTATTATAGGTCACATGTGCTGTTTATGATGTGTTATTGAGAGTTTTAGGCTCAATTCTAGCTTTGGCACATATTTGAGGTGAATTTTGCTGAATTTGGTTTGGAGAAAACGTTGAAAAACCCCACGATTTCTGGGTTCACGGGGGCGCGCCATGGCCCAATTCATGGGTGTTACGGCCCGCGTGACTCCAGGAGCCCTGGGGGCTTGCTGTTCTGTAGGCGCGCCGCGGCCCTAAAGGGGCCAGTCATGGTCTGCCTGTTGGGGTTTTATGCCCTAATTAAAACCCAAATTCTTTGTAATCTCAGTTTATTATCAATAAAAGAATAGAAATCATTTTTTGACTTGGTCAATCACTTTGCTCACATGTTTTATTTTCATGATTATTTATTTAATATAAACTTCTATTAAATCCCGAGCATATAGCTAATCTTATTTATAGTGACGTAATCACAGTGGAATATAAATATGATTATATGTTCAAAAATAAGTTAGTCCTAAGATTAGTCAGTGCACCGGATTTACACTGACTTGCCAATCTACGATATGATCTACTTACACATTACAGTGTTATGTTCTTTCCAGAACATTAGCAAAGTAGATAAGATCGGATGTATTTGTTATATCGGACAGGACCGATATTGACAGTTGATAAGATAAGTAAACATACCGTTATTATCTATTCTAGTCATATCATATAGTTGACCATAGGTCAATTCAATCTCAATTGTGAGTGGTTAGTATTCAAACTGATTGTATTATTTGAGTTCTTTGACTTGTTCGTTACCAGCTTACCCTACGGACTAGCCCATACTTACATCTTGGGAACTCGGTAGTATAATTGAGTGGGAGTGTTAATCATAGATATGAACATCTATAGCTTCTGATGATGAAGTGAAACGATGGTTTCCTTTTAGTTTGGTTCAAGGTGTTAAATGATAGAGATCTCATTTCAGTAATTAAATTAGTTTACTGAAATATCATTTACAAGGAACTAAATGTTTTAAGGATAAAATACAATGAGGGGTAAAACGGTATTTTAGTCCTATCTCATTGTAGACCGTCTATAGAGGATTGAGTGACAATTATGGTTGTAACAATGGATAATTAATAGCGTATCTATATTTGTTATAGAGCGTTCTATGAATTCAAGAGTGCAATTCCAAGTCTATAGTGGAGTCACGAGGAATTAATAAGTTAGTAAATTTATTTGTTAGATTTATGATAACTTATTGGAGCTTGATTTCATAGGCCCATGGTCCCCATTGTACCTTGGATAAAATCATCTAGATAGTCTCAATTAATTGATTTAATCATCAATTAGAATTATCAAAGTTGACCAGGTCAATTTTGGATAGTTTCACAGAGTTGTGTAATTTTGAGAAGAAAAGAGAAATTATGGCAGATTTATTAATTAAGATAAATTGGTATCTAAATTAATAAATAAATTTAAATCAAGGTTCAAATTATAAATAATTAATTTGATAAAGGATTTAAATAATTATTTAATTAATTATAATCAAATGGGAAATTTCACGGGCCTATAGCCCATGATAATTTCGACCTAGGGCTTCAAAATGGCTGTTATTTTATTGATTTTTTAATTAAATTAAATGGCCTAATTGAGTCTATAAAAGGAGTGCTTATAGAGAAGTCAAAAAAAGAAGAAGGGTTTTTGATAAGTCAGATTTTCTGATAGTTTTATATTCTCCCTAAACACAAGTCCTTTTTTAAGCCTCTTTGTATTTTCTCTTCTTCTCTCTATATCTATCTCATGTGTTGAGAATTTCCCACACTAGTCTAGGTGGTTCTAAGGATACATTGGAAGATCGTGAAGAAAATAGAAGATCGGTTCAGTTTCTTGATAATACTCTACGACAGAGAGGATACAAGAGTTAGAGAAACTGAAGGAAGGACTCTTAATTCCGCTGCGTATACTGTAAGTATTCTATTTTTGTTTCTCTTTGAATTCAATTTTAGAAACATGTTTTAGGCTATCTCGTATTAATTTGTTTAATATTAGATATACATGAAAATAAATAAAGATCCTGTATAAGTTTTTCTAACACTGCCTCCCCCTGGGACAAGAGGCAGACGCCTTTGACTTGGAGCGCGCTGCGACCCATAGGGCCAGGTTGCGGCCCGCCTAGGTAGCCATTACCAAGATTGGTTTTTAGGCTCGGGGTGGCTCATGGACTTAAACCTAAGCGCCCGGGATGAATTCTTCTACCCGGTTTAGTAGAATTCGAGGTCTTGGAGGCTAGTATTTGATTCCAAAGCTTTTAATTGGTTTAGAATTTTAATGGTTATCCACTATCACACTGTGACTAGGTTTTACTGCAAGGGCTCAGGATTAGGGATCATGCTCGGAGCTGAAATACGCTAGCTGCTCGGGACTTGAGGTAAGAAAACTGCACCCGAGTTGTGATTGGGGCTTAAACCCCTTATATGAATATATTATGAATATGAACATATCTATAGCTAAGAATATCTGGATGGGCATGCTTGTATACGCTGCCATTGATTACTTGCTATGCATTGTGCATTTGTGATTATATCTGTTTGCAGACCGACCTAAGGGTGCCGGGGGATGATAGTAAGCGTGCAGAATGCAGCCTGGCCTAAGGGTGTTGAGGTTGGCTAAGAGACCAGGGGACTCGACCTAAGGGCGCTGGGCCTGGATATTGTACCATAAATAGAAGTGTGGTTCACACTTAATCATTTCTATTGATTGATGAGTTTGGCTTACATACTTGATTGAATTAAATATTACTATTGATTGGTTGCTTATATCCTATTGTTTGTTGAATTTGATGATTTATGTTTACTGCTTTTATACTTTTGCCTAGTTATGCATGCTGGTTTAAGTTTTCTTGCTAAGCCTTGGCTCATGGGTGCTACGTGGTGTAGGTAAGAGAAATGGGTAGCGGGACCAGCCATGAGTTGGAGAGCTTCAGGGGCGGTGTGTACATATGCAGCTTGCTCGATCGCCATGGTCAGGATAGCTTGGAAGGAATTAGGGTTAAACCTTGTTTTACCGCTTAGGACGGCTAAGTTGTATTCTATTTGTCTTTTACAAGTCTGTAAACTGATTTTGGGATCCCATTTGTAAACTTAACATTTTAATGAAAAATAACCATTTTGTTGACCAAATCTTTTAATACTTGACCTTGACTTAGTATTTAATTACATATTTAAGTTTAAAACGACTTGCTTTGCAAGTTAAGCACTATTTTAAACACACAGTGTAACGGTCTTGGTTATCCAGGGTGTTACAACTTGGTATCAGAGTAGTCTATGTTTAAGGGATCCTGAAGACTGGCTGGGCGTGTACACTCGCCGCTAAAGATAAGCTCGACTCACGGTTAGGTGCCTAATGACATGATTATGTGGTTAATTGTTTAAATTGAACCTATGTGCCCTATCTGCATGCTAGTATAGAGAGCATGATGTGTGTGAATGTATGTGGTGGAAATGGGATTTGATAATTGATGCGTGAGCAGTGTAGATTTGTGTTTTGATATGTATATTGTGTGTGTGGTTATTGTGATTGTTTGGAACTGCCCTTGGGATAATTCTGGGTATGAATATCAGGGCTGAGGGGTTAAGTCATTGACTGCGGACTGATTTAGAAATTATGTATTCAAGATAGTCAACTGGACCTGGTATTGTTAGTATGAGGGTTTCAGATGATAGTTAGGGTCAGAACCCTCCATCTGCCCCTGGAATTCGTAGCAGATATTCGCTGGTATGCGAGTAATATTGCTAGATCAGGATGAGGAGATTAGACGGTTGAGACAGTAGGTTTCGTCGAGGAACACTGCTTTGTATATCTTGACAGCAGTGGCACCAGTGTTGGTTCAACTTGAGAGTGGAAACAGATAAGAGTTATCGTATGAAACATTTTAGAAGCATTATCCTCCAGTTTTCGAGGGAGGTTTGGGTTTGTTAAGAACTGATCAGTAGATGGGCATGATTAGCTTCGTCCTCGATGATATGAGACTGGTAGGCCATGATAGAGTGGTTGTGCTATGCGTATGCGGCAGGGGGATGCCCGTGCATGATGGGAAGTAGTACCCCAGACCCGGTATGTTGTTATGATTGGTTGGGAGGAATTCAGATAGTGGTTCGACAAAAGGGACTACTGTGACACAGTCTGAACTGCAAGAACCAATGAGTTTACGGACTTGGTTCAAGATGGTAAGACAGTGACAGAGTATGTTAATGAATATGATGGGTTGGAAAAAATCGCTTTTGATTTGGTACCAGCAGTTGTGGCCCAGAATGAAAGATTCATTTGAGGACTGAACTCTGGGATGGCCCAGAGCATTAGGGTCACTCCAGTGCATGAGACTTTTACAGATGCTTGGGCAGTAGGGAGGGCCCTGTTATGAAAGATGCAAGAGACGAGCTATGGTTTAAGAGTGTCATAGGGCAGCAAGTTTAAACAATGGTATCCCCATTTGCGGGATCAGATAGAGGGGCAGATGCCTTGTGAATATAAAAGAAGGACCCCTGATAGTTCTATTACTCTTGGTCCTGACAGGAGGGGTTATGGTTTATAGGATTGCCAAGGCGGAAATGGGGCTTGGTGAAGTAATCTAATATGTGCCAGGTGCGGGAGACGCCACCTGGGAAGACGCCGAGTGAAGGCATGTTTTCTATGTGGAACGATTGGGCATGTCAAGAAAGATTGCCTGGGATCGAAGCTGGAAGAACCAAGGAGTATAAATTACTCGACCCCAGTTCGAGGGTTCCCCTTGATACAGTCAGAGCCCGAGGCTAGTCCCTCGGAGGCAACCGGTTGGCTCTCGAGTTCCTGTTCCTTGTTATATGGAGCTAAATGATTTTGGTGCTATGTATCTCCCAGAAGAGACACATATATGAGGCACATGCTTTAAGGTTGCTATACGACGAGGCTTGAGATATTAGTGCCTGTTGGGAAAAATTGGTAACCTCCAAGAGAAGGGTTAGAGTACTATTGGTAAAAGGTTTATAGTAGAATTGATTGAGCTCGTCATATGAGGATTTTGATATGATCCTGAGTAGGGATTAATCTGTTAAATAAGGGACAACCATGGATTGCAAGAGATGGTGGCAATGTCTGGATTTAAAAGGGAAGGACCCAGTTGTGTCTACAGGATGCCTAGGTATTGTGGTAGGTACCACTTGGAATATATCAGTTAGACCGAATGGAAACTGGATTGGCCAGTAAGGTTTCAGATGAGTGCACAAAGAATCGTTGGGTACGATACGTGATTAAGGTACGGATTGAATCGGTATCGGGAACATCATGAAGAACGATATTAGCTCCGCAGAAGGAATTAATGGTTCAGTTGAAGAAGTATTTAATTTGAGGGTTGATAGGACAAAGCATCTCATCATGGGATATGTCAACACCATTTGCTAAGAATGAAGGGTTCAATTGCTTGGTCGCAAGATAGGACAATGTTCTCAGGAATTGATCTTTGATCTGGTTATTACCAGCTGAGGATTAAGGAAAGAGACATCTGAGGAATTACTTCTTGCACCGAGTAGGTCGTGATAGGTTTTTTAGCGAAGAATCTTAACTGGCCAATGCTTCAAGACATATGTAAGTTCGATAAGCCAAGAATAACATGGACTAGTCATATTTAGATTGATTATGGATGTTTTGGTCCATTCCGAGCTAGAAGTAGAACGCAAATGACCACCTCATTGATAGTACCAAGACTAAGGAAGCAGGGTTACAAGTAAGGTTTCAAAGGGAGTAAGCTCCGATTTCTCCAAGGATATTATAGGTCACGTTATGGGAAGTGATGGGATCATGTATGAAGTAATTCAGATAGAAACCATAAGGGAATTGCTGAAGGGACATCTGAGGGGTGAGAATTACAGTGAGACTGGTTGAACACATTGGCTACTACTTGAAGCATCTTCAAAGACAGCCACACCCAAGATTAAGGTAACACAAGAACCTAAAGTTTTTTTGAATGGATAGTTTCATACCAGATTTTTAGAAGATAGAAAAATGATTGGTTAGCACATTATGGTATTAGAATGTGTATGTGGTGGACTGATATAGGAGGACAACATGATGGATATTGTCCTTGCTTAAGACATGAAACTATAGGGTGGTGCGTCGAAGACTAGGGTGCGCCCTTGTACAGACTGAAAGGAATGGTTGTTCATGCTTCATGGTAGATGAAGGGATAAGAACACAAGTGTTCTACACGAGACGTTAGGTTGACGGTAATGCCAGGTAGCCACGGTTAGGGTGCGGTGATGACACCTACAGAATAGAAGTGCGTGTATTAGCGTAAAGAGTTAAAGTGTTTGATCACCCATAGAGGAATAATCATGAGACTAAGGCCCTAGTGGGAATTAATGGGTGATTCACATTGGAAACCCTTGATTGCATAGAGAAAATTAACATGGAAGCTGACATCCTGAGTTGGAAAGATCTGTGCCAGTTGGATAAGACGCCACAGATTTCAGTAAAGTCAAACAAAGTAGCAACCAAGATTGGTATAGAACTTGCATTTGATAGTTGGTAGATATACCTTTATGAGCAATGAAATACAGAGAAAAGATCTTGTAGGAATGATTCAGATCCTACCATTTTAGTATGAATGGATTAAGATATGACAATTGGATGAGTGATCTTATGGAACCTGACATTGAGGTGGAGATTCTAAATGAGTATTGCACCACCTCCTTATGACTGTTGTATCCAGGAGTTTGAATGGATGTTAGGATCTAATTTGTATATTGGAAGACAAAAGGGTATAGTGGTAGACCGTAAGGGGTGGACTATATTAGACTACAAGTAAGATGAATGGATACAAAAAGTGATGACTCAACAGATTGAGTTAGCACACTTTGGTTCATGTGAACATGTATCAATATAGTGCGTGATAACTCTAGAAATCAGAGTTATTTTACCACATTTTTTTAAGCTAAAAATGATCTAGTTCTTAAGTTTTTAATTAAATTATTAAGTTTCAATTACTTTTTGAATTTATTAGCTTCATTTTAATTTTTATAGATTTTTATGTATTGTTATAATTATTTTGTTGTAAAATTTTATATAAATAAATAAATGGGTATTGTTGAACTTAAATGTTAAATTAAGTTATAATTAATATTTTCAAAGAATTTATATGAATTTATTTATAATTGAAAATATTTTATCATGACTTAATTTATATTTATTTTGTAGGAAATGGTTCTATTTTTGGTTCTTTAAGAGCCAAGAAAGAGTGAAAAAAAGGAAAAAAGAAATAAAGAGAAAAAAAGTGTTAGTTTTGAAGGAATGAAGCCCACCTGCCCAGCCCAGCTATTGTTCCAGCTCAAGCCCACGTTTCTCCTCCTTCCCAGCCGTATGGGCCCAAGCTCTCCTCTTCAGCAAATCTGCCAGCCACGGCACTTGCCCAGCTGCCACCCCAACGCCCAGCAGCAACAAAGTCATCAATCAGATACCTCCCAACTTCATCTAGCTGGCACCACCTGAAGCTCCTACATCTACTCCAACGCCAGCTGTCCTCATCTGCCTTCTCCTGAAGCTCTTCCAGCCGAGCATCTTGTGATGCATTTCCTTCCTTCAGCAAAGAAAGCCCACGCCACAGAAGGCCCAATGCCAATCTTCTCTCATTCCAGCCAGGCCCGCCTGGCCCAATCACGCACAAGGCCCAACCGCCCCCAAGTCAATCCTGCCACAGCCACAAAAATAAGACCAAAAAAATCTTGTTTTTATTCCCAATATTTTTCACTCAAATATCAATTCACTATTCCTTATTTTTCTTACTTAAATAAATATTCCTAATTTATTTTTTTACCCTAGCTTTTCACTAATCTTTTACCCAACCAAACATTTCATCTTTCCAATACTCTTACACTTACTCTATTTATCCTACCACTTCCTAACACAATTAAATTAATCAATTTATTTATTTTAATTTGATTAATTTAATCTCCATATTTTGCCTATAAATAGAGTTTTGTAAGACCATCTGGAGAGCTCTTCTTCATCCTTTCAACCTCTTATACACTTCATATTTTTCTCTATTCTTTTCACTATTTTTCTCTCTACCATTTTCATCTTTTGAAGAGCATGTCAAGTATGTTATTGTGTAATTTTTATTTCAATCTAGTTATGAGCTTCTTATCTTTTTTCAAGATTATTAAGATGACGATGAAGCAAAATGTAACTAGATAGTATTTTTGTTGTATGTTGATTTCCCATTTGTGCAACATTGTTTATGGATTTTTCTATCAAAGATATGCATTTTTCATCTATTATTGATTGTTAAAGCATATTACACTTATTTCTTCATTATGCAAAAATATGATATTCTTTGATTAAATATTTTTCATTAAATTGTTCACATCTAATTCTTAGAGCATAAGTATCATATTTTGCCTAAACATAATCTCTTTGATTTTTTGTAGTTTCATTAGGTTGTAACACAACTAATGCTTAGAAATTATATCTTATATAAGTGAAGAAAAATCCTACATTTTTTAAAGTAACTTGTGCTTGAATAGAAAATGTATTTTGAAAAAAAGTATAGTGTGATTTATTTCAACTATATTTAAACTTGGGAATCAATATACTTATAAATACTATTGAACTTGCATTTTGTGGATTCTAATATCTTAATAATCTTATTTTACATATCTCATTTGAAAACCCTTTTTTCTATTTAATCTTAAATCTTTTTATTACTTGTCTTTTATTTTTCTAAAACAAAATCTCATCAAATATTTGGAACTAGGTTAGAATATTCTTGCTTTGTTTGAAATAGTTTCTTTTGATCTAAGTCAACTCCCATGGGTTTGACCTCGTACTTACATGAACATTATATTCCGAAACGATTCATGCACTTGCGAGTTTAAATATTAAAACACCCTCTTTTGGGATCAACAAGTTTTTGGCGCCGTTGCCGGGGAGTTGCAAGAAAGAAACGATCTTTCTACAAGGTAAGTAACGCTTTTCTACTAGTTATTTTATTATTATTTGCACTATCATCTTAAAAAAAGTAAAGTAAAATATATATATATCTATAAAAAAAAATAGAAAAAAAGAGTAAAAATCGAAAAAGAAAAAAAAAAGAGAAAGAAATACATATATTTATTTATATTGTTATATATTATATTTATATTGTTATATATTATATTATATATATTATACATACTTATTAGTTGAGTGCACTTGTGCCTCCTAACCCTTTTTATTTTTCTTTTACTTTTTATGCTTTTTTAGTTGAGTGCATTTGTGCCTCCTACATACTTGATAGTTGAGTGCATTTTTTGCCTCCTACATACTTGAACAATCTATCTCCTCTAGTGATGGCATTAGTGCCTCCTAGCTTTTATTTTTGTTTATTATCTTAGTTGATGGCATTAGTGTCTCCTAAGTTTTATTATTATTATCATTATTATTATTAGTGTTGGTTGATGGTATTAGTGCCTCCTAATTTTTATTTTTTGTTGATCATTTAGTTGATGGCATTAGTGCCTCCTAATTTTTATATAACTATTTACTATTGCTATTGTCAATTTTTTTTTCTTAATTATCGCATTTAGTTAGTTGTAATTTTATTGTTTAAGAAAATACTTGAAAAAAAAACTAAAAAAAACAAAGCTTGTTCTTTCAACATAAGCAATTTTTGCTTAAAGGAAATTTGGCAAAGTTCCCATCCACGCTTATTAATTAACCTCGGGGAGTTGTTATTAAGTTGTGAGTAGGTGGGATCAAATAGGCCTGGGAACAAGTTAAACCAAAAAATAAAAAATCATAAAAATCATAACAAATTTTTTTTATATATTTATATAAATATTATAATCTCTTCTTGTTATAAGTATGCTCTGTGGTTGCGGTTCTAACTGATCTTCCACATCAGAAATTTGTTTTCTTGTGATTGTTTGTGTTACTTGGTGAGATTTGTGACATTGTATGCATCATTGGCATCGTAATTCAAAAAATCGTTTGGTGAAAAAATTAGTGTCTGTACGTGAAATTAAAAGTGTTTTTGAAAGTTTAAGCATAATGGAACAAGAACCTAATGTTGTGCAAGAAAAAACTCTTCTTGAATACTTTTCACCTATTTCATCTAATGCTCCATCATGCATTGTTTTGCCCACTACTAATGCCACTCATTTTGAACTTAAACCATCAATCATTCAATTGTTACCATCATTTTATGGTTTAGAAAGAGAGGATCCATACATGCATGTAAAAGACTTTTTGGAAATTTGCTCAACCTTTCGTTTTCAAAATTTTTCAGATGAGTCGGTTAAACTTAGGTTGTTTCCTTTTTCTTTAAAAGATAGAGCCAAAGCTTGGTTAAACTCACTTCCAACTGGAACCATAACTACTTGGGATCAACTTTTTAATAAATTCCTGGCTAAATTTTTCCCCATGTCCAAAACTGATAGTTTAAGAAGAGAAATCTCCGAATTTTATCAAATAGATAACGAAGAATTTTATGAATGTTGGGAAAGATTTAAAGATTTATTATTAAAATGTCCCCACCATGGTTTTGAAAAATGGAGACTTGTAAAATATTTTTATGATGGTTTAACCGCTTCAAACCGACAAATGATTCAATCTATGCATACTGGAAATTTTTTAAAATTGCAAGGGCAAGAGGCTTGGGACGCTCTTGAAGAATTGTCTGTTAATTCACAACAATGGAATTATTCTGAGCCTAGGTCTAGAGCCAACCCTTCACCAAAAAGAGAAGGAAAATATGAAATAAAAGAAGAAAGTGATTTAAGAACATCATTTGATAAATTAGCAAGAAAAGTAGAAGCCTTAGTAATAAGTCAATCTATGAATTCTCATGTGCAACCTAAAAAAGATGTTTGTTCTTTATGTGCTAGTTCATGTCATAATGCTCAATCATGTCCTTCTTTTATTGAAACATTTTCTGAAGAGGCTAATGCATTACATTCATATGGTAAACCTTCTTCTGATAGCCCATTTTCCAACACATACAATCCAAATTGGAGAAACCATCCTAATTTTTCATGGAGACAAAACCAACCACAAATGAATCAAGGAAACCAATTCAACATGCCAAATCCAAATCATGCCCAACCAAGTCAACCTTACCCTCCACAAAGAAAACCTTCCTTAGAAGACACATTACAACAATTCATGCAATCCACCCAACAAATCTTACAAAATCAGTCTCAATCCATTGCCAAACTCGAGACACAATTGGGTCAACTTGCTAATGCTGTAACCGAGAGAGAAAAAGGAAGATTTCCTAGCCAACCCATCCCAAATCCTAAAGGCCAATATGAAATAGGATCTTCTAGTCATAAAGAAGAAGCTAAGTCTATTTCAACTCTTAGGTCCGGAAAACAAAGTGTCAAACCCGATTACATACCTTAAGTTGAAAAAGATCAAAGCCAACCCCAAAGTTCTGACACAAATGACCTTTCAAAAGATGATGCTCAAATCCTTCCTTCCATCCCAAAAGCTCCTTTTCCACAAAGATTAATTCCACTCAAGAAAGGCAACCAATATAGTGACATCTTAGAAGTTTTCAAACAAGTAAGCATCAACATTCCTTTCTTAGATGCCATTAAACAAATCCCTGCCTATTCTAAATTCTTAAAAGACCTTTGCACTGTTAAAAGAAACACAAACGTTCCAAAAAAGGCGTTTTTAACTTAACAAGTTAGCTCCATAATTCAACATAAAAGCCTTGTGAAATATAAAGATCCCGGTTGTTCAACAATTTCATGCATCATTGGCGATCATTTTATTAACAAAGCTTTACTTGATTTAGGAGCTAGTGTGAATTTACTGCCTTATTCTCTGTATAGGAAACTTGGTCTAGGAGAATTAAAACCAACTTCTATAACACTTCAATTAGCCGATCGTTCAGTGAAAATCCCTAGAGGTATTGTAGAAGATGTTTTAATTAAAGTGGATAAATTCTATTTCCCTGTGGACTTTATTGTTCTTGACACTCAACCTGTTGAAAATTCTCATGCTCAAATACCCATCATTCTAGGTAGACTATTTTTATCCACATCTAATGAAATTATCAACTGTTGTAATGGTGTATTGAAATTATCTTTTGGAAACATGACTGTTGAATTAAATGTTTTTAATGTTGCTAAATCTGTTGAGTGTGAGGAAGTGCATGGAGTTAACATGATAGAGAGTATGTGTGAAGATGATGGAAATGACTTACTTGATTTCTGTGAAAAATACTTTGGTATGAACTTGCATATTGATGATTTTAATGATGATGTGAATTATTTGTTAGAGTCTATACCCTTAAATGAAACCAAAGTTCAACCCTTTTCACCCTTAGATCATGTTCAATCAATTTCCGAGTCTCCAAAGTTAGACCTTAAACCTTTGCCAGAAAATTTAAAATATGCTTTTCTAGGAGAGTCTGAAACCTTGCCTGTTATCATAGCATCTGTTTTAGATAAAGAACAAGAAGATAAATTGTTAAATGTCCTTAGAAAACATAAGGAAGCCATAGGTTGGACTATTGGAGACATCAAGGGAATTAGCCCATCCATATGCATGCATAGAATCCATCTAGAAGAAAATGCTAAAACCTCTCGGGAGTGTCAAAGAAGGTTAAATCCAAATATGAAAGAGGTCATTAGGGAAGAAGTACTTAAACTGTTAGATGTAGGTATCATTTACCCTATTTCTGATAGTCAATGGGTTAGTCTAGTCCAAGTAGTGCCTAAAAAGTCTGGGATCACAATTATTGAAAATGAGAAAAATGAATTAATCCCTACTCGAGTACAAACGGGATGGAGAGTGTGTATAGACTATAGAAAGCTAAATAATGTTACTAGAAAAGACCACTTTCCTTTACCCTTTATTGATCAAATGCTTGAACGTTTAGCTGGCCATGCATATTATTGTTTTCTTGATGGCTATTCGGGATATAACCAAATCCCCATTGTCCCTGAAGATCAAGAAAAGACTACCTTCACTTGCCCTTTTGGAACCTTTGCATATCATCGCATGCCTTTTGGTCTTTGTAATGCTCTTGCAACTTTTCAAAGATGTATGATTGCAATATTTTCTGATATGGTTGAAAGAAATCTTGAAGTGTTTATGGATGATTTTTCTGTGTTTGGAAATTCTTTTGATGACTGTTTGCACCATCTTTTTCTTGTTTTAATTCGTTGCAAAGAAAAGAATTTAGTTCTTAATTGGGAAAAATGTCATTTTATGGTTAAAAAAGGAATTGTTTTAGGTCATGTAATCTCATCTGAGGGAATAGAAGTTGATAAAGCAAAAGTTGACCTTATTTCAAAACTTCCCCCACCTAAAACAATAAAAGAAATTAGATCATTCTTAGGCCATGCCGGTTTTTATAGAAGATTCATAAAAGACTTTAGCAAAATTTCACGCCCATTATGTCATTTGTTGGGAAAAGAAAATGCTTTTGTCTTTGATAATGATTGCCATGTTGCCTTTGAAAGATTGAAATCCCTTTTGACTAGTGCACCTATTATTCGCCCTCCTGATTGGAATATTCCTTTTGAAATAATGTGTGATGCTTCTGATTATGCTATTGGTGCTATTCTAGGACAAAGAATTAACAAGTTACCTCATGTAATCTACTATGCTAGCAAAACTTTGAACGATGCTCAATTAAATTATTCTACAACTGAAAAAGAATTGCTTGTTGTTGTGTTTGCATTGGAGAAATTTAGGTCTTATTTGTTAGGATCTAAAATAATTGTCTATTCTGATCATGCTGCATTGAAATATCTCTTGTCGAAAAAAGATGCTAAATCTCACTTAATTCGTTGGATCTTGCTTTTACAAGAATTTGATTTAGAGATACGAAATAAAAAAGGTTCTGAAAATGTTGTTGCTGATCATTTGTCTAGAATTGTTGTTGAGACTAATAATGACTCCACCACTATAACTGAAACTTTTCCTGATGAACAACTCATGCATATATCTTCTTTGCCTTGGTATGCTGACATTGTGAATTATTTGGTCACTGGTGAAATTCCTTCTCATTGGTCTAAGCATGACAAATCTAAATTTTATTCTGAAGTGAAAAATTTCATGTGGGATGATCCTTATTTGTTTAAATGTTGCCATGATCAAATAATAAGGAGATGCATTCCAAATTGTGATCAAACTAAAATCATATCTTTTTGTCATGATCATGCATGTGGTGGACATTTTAGTGGTAAGAAAACTGCTTTGAAAATTTTACAATGTGGATTTTATTGGCCTACTATTTTTCATGACACTTATGTTTATTGCAAATCTTGCGAACGTTGTCAAATGTTAGGAAGTGTAACTAGAAGAAACATGATGCCTTTGAATCCTATCCTTATTGTTGAAATATTTGATGTTTGGGGCATTGATTTTATGGGTCAATTTCCTAACTCTTTTGGTAACTTGTACATTCTTGTTGGTGTTGATTATGTGTCTAAATGGGTTGAAGCTGTTGCATGCCACACAAATGACCATAAAGTTGTGCTTAAGTTTTTGAAAGAAAATATTTTCTCTCGTTTTGGCCCACCACATGCTATCATTAGTGATAACGGTACACACTTTTGTAATAGATCTTTTGAGCATTTAATGAAACAATATGGTATTACACATAAAGTCACTACACCTTATCACCCACAAACTAGTGGTCAAGTTGAAATATCTAATAGGGAAATTAAGCACATCTTAGAGAAAACTGTCAATCCAACTAGGAAAGATTGGTCCTTAAGACTCATTGATGCATTATGAGCATATCGAACTGCATACAAAACACCCATTGGAATGTCTCCCTATAGACTTGTGTATGGAAAGGCATGTCACTTACCCGTTGAGCTAGAACATAGAGCCTATTGGGCAATTAAGCAATTGAATTTTTCCTTAGACAAGGCGGGTGAGAGAAGAAAGCTTCAATTAAATGAGTTAGAAGAGCTTAGGCATGATGCATATGACTATTCCAAAAAATATAAGGATCGAATGAAGATTTACCATGACAAAAACATTTTGCGAAAAGGTTTCTCTCCCGGTCAAAAAGTCCTTTTATACAATTCTCGTTTGCATCTCTTCCCGGGGAAGTTACGCTCTAGGTGGGTAGGTCCATACATTGTTCGCACTGTTTTTCCACATGGAGCCATTGAAATTGAAAATCCTAATAATGGTAATGTATTCAAAGTGAATGGACAAAAATTGAAACCATTTTTAGAATTGAAAACTGCTAAAGTAGATGAAATCCTTCTTGAGGATCCTATTTACCATGGTCCTTGATCGCTCTCATCAATTCTTGGTAAATTTGTGTTTTATTTATGTTTTAGGTTAACTTCTTGTTTTGATTTTTTGTTTCTTTTTTGTTGCACTCTTGACAATGCTCCATGATGAGGTACGACCATTCTAAACTCTAAACTCTTTCACACTTCAATTTATATTTGTATTTTGATACATTGAGGACAATGCATAAATTAAGTCTGGGGGTAGTGGGTTTATATGGTTACTTTTTTCATGTGTTTGAAAATGGTAGAATTTTTTTTTTTAAAAAAAAAAAACAAAAAAATTGGATGGTAGAGTATCTATTTTATATATTAAATATATAAAAAAAAACAAAAAAAATATTATCTTTCTAGTAATATATATATATATATAGTTTTGTGCTTTTATACTTTATTTTCTATAAAAAAACTATTAAAAAAAAAGAAAAATTAAAAAAAAAACCCCTTTGGTGATATCCGTTCTTCCTATGATAATACCCTTGATTGAGTTTGATTTTAGTTTAAAAAATATATGAATCTTTCTTAAGCGTTGTGTTTAATTCTTGGGTCAATTTTGTTTAAAAAAAATGAAATTTTGAAAAAAATTATTTATCATAATATGTGAAATAAATAGTTTATTACAACAATTTTTCCAAAATTCACATAATAACTTGATAAATAGTTTTGGACTTTTAATTTAAAATATATTTTCAAAGCAAGATTGACTATGTAATTAATTACATAAGGTTAATTTGATTCATATTTTTTTTTTTATAAATTATTTTCAATGTGCAATCTTTGAGGACATTTTTGATATCACCAAATAAAAAAAATGTGTGTTTTTTATTTTTCTTTTGCTTGAGGACTAGCAAAATTCTAAGTTTGGGAGTGTGATAACTCTAGAAATTAGAGTTATTTTACCACATTTTTTTAAGCTAAAAATGATCTAGTTCTTAAGTTTTTAATTAAATTATTAAGTTTCAATTAATTTTTGAATTTATTAGCTTCATTTTAATTTTTATAGATTTTTATGTATTGTTATAATTATTTTGTTGTAAAATTTTATATATTTTTTTTATATAAATAAATAAATGGGTATTGTTGAACTTAAATGTTAAATTAAGTTATAATTAATATTTTCAAAGAATTTATATGAATTATTTATAATTGAAAATATTTTATCATGACTTAATTTATATTTATTTTGTAGGAAATGGTTCTATTTTTGGTTCTTGAAGAGCCAAGAAAGAGTGAAAAAAAGAAAAAAGAAATAAAGAGAAAAAAAGTGTTAGTTTTGAAGGAATGAAGCCCACCTGCCCGGCCCAGCTATTGTTCCAGCTCAGGCCCACGTTTTTCCTCCTTCCCAGCCGTACGGGCCCAAGCTCTCCTCTTCAGCAAATCTGCCAGCCATGGCACTTGCTCAGCTACCACCCCAACGCCCAGCAGCAACAAAGTCATCAATCAGCTGCCTCCCAACTCCATCCAGCTGGCACCACCTGAAGCTCCTACAGCTACTCCAACGCCAGCTGTCCTCATCTGCCTTCTCCTGAAGCTCTTCCAGCCGAGCATCTTGTGATGCATTTCCTTCCTTTAGCAAAGAAAGCCCACGCCACAGAAGGCCCAATGCCAATCTTCTCTCATTCCAGCCAGGCCCGCCTGGCCCAATCACGCACAAGGCCCAACGGCCCCCAAGTCAACCCTGCCACAGCCACAAAAATAAGACCAAACAAATCTTGTTTTTATTCCCAATATTTTTCACTCAAATATCAATTCACTATTCCCCTAGCTTTTCACTAATCTTTTACCCAACCAAACATTTCATCTTTCCAATACTCTTACACTTACTCTATTTATTCTACCACTTCCCAACACAATTAAATTAATCAATTTATTTATTTTAATTTGATTAATTTAATCTCCATATTTTGCCTATAAATAGAGTTTTGTAAGACCATTTGGAGAGCTCTTCTTCATCCTTTCAACCTCTTCTACACTTCATATTTTTCTCTATTCTTTTCACTATTTTTCTCTCTACCATTTTCATCTTTTGAAGAGCATGTCAAGTATGTTATTGTGTAATTTTTATTTCAATCTAGTTATGAGCTTCTTATCTTTTTTCAAGATTATTAAGATGACGATGAAGCAAAATGTAACTAGATAGTATTTTTGTTGTATGTTGATTTCCCATTTGTGCAACATTGTTTATGGATTTTTCTATCAAAGATATGCATTTTTCATCTATTATTGATTGTTAAAGCATATTACACTTAGTTCTTCATTATGCAAAAATATGATATTCTTTGATTAAATGTTTTTCATTAAATTGTTCACATCTAATTCTTAGAGCATAAGTATCATATTTTGCCTAAACATAATCTCTTTGATTTTTTATAGTTTCATTAGGTTGTAACACAACTAATGCTTAGAAATTATATCTTATATAAGTGAAGAAAAATCCTACATTTTTTAAAGTAACTTGTGCTTGAATAGAAAATGTATTTTGAAAAAAAGTATAGTGTGATTTATTTCAACTATATCTAAACTTGGGAATCAATATACTTATAAATACTATTGAACTTGCATTTTGTGGATTCTAATATCTAATAATCTTATTTTACATATCTCATTTGAAAATTCTTTTTTCTATTTAATCTTAAATCTTTTTATTACTTGTCTTTTATTTTTCTAAAACAAAATCTCATCAAATATTTGGAACTAGGTTAGAATATTCTTGCTTTGTTTGAAATAGTTTCTTTTGATGTTAGTCAACTCCCATGGGTTCGACCTCGTACTTACATGAACATTATATTCCGAAACGATTCGTGCACTTGCGAGTTTAAATATTAAAACACCCTCTTTTGGGATCAACAATGCGTATGGGAAAAGGGAGACCGTATGTCTCCGTAGGACACCGAAGTCGATGGTGTCGGACTGAGACCCTTTATTTTCCAAATTCCGGAAAAGGATTATAAGGGGCAATGCGTATAAGGTTGAGACTTAGAATTATTGGTTACTTGTAGATAAACTAACAATATGAAGGAATGATTCAGATTTAAAGAATTGTACATCAAATGTATAAGTATTTGGGGCATTGAGATAAGTACGGTCCCTTGACTGAGTAGTCACAGTGTTAAATGCCGGTCAACGGCTAGGGTGACCCTGAATAAGATACATTGAGATAGGGAGCGAGAAGTACTTTTTCCAAGTGATGAAATGAGAAATAGGAAGTACTATGGTTCAGAAGTGGTCCAAGGAACCAATGAAGTTATTAGGATTGTTAGGGCAGAAGTGTTTGCTTATCTAAAAAGACATAAGAGTTCGCAAATTTCAAGTATGGGAACACAGAGTTCCAGGATGGGAGACTTTGTATTCCTCTGAGTATTATGGACTAAAAGGGATAAGATAATTTGGGAAAGAAAGAGGAGTTTTGACTCCCGATTTTATAAGACTTTCGAGATCTTACCAAGGACTAGGCCAGGGGCCTATCTATTAGCCTTACCCTAGTATGGGTGGTGGCTCACTAGGTATTACTGGTGTCAATGTCAAGGAAATAAGTGTAAAATATTACCGTTGATGGGGCGAGGAGACCCTAGCATTTCAATGGGAGTTATAACGCAAGGAAAAGCTAATGGAATTATGATAAATAAGATAAAGTCTTATAGAATAAAACTATCACTCTAGTGAGAGTGTTACTAAGGGATAAAAAGGTAAATGACTAGACTTTGTGGCTATAGTCAGATTTGCGGGATTGGCATCCCAAGATGATTGAATAAATTTTGAGGACGAAATTTCAATAAGGAATGGATAGTTGTAACGTCTCGAATTTACTGTTAAGGCTAAGTTCCTGGACTACAGTGCCTGGAAGGCATAATAGGATATATGTGTTGAATTGATTGAATAAATGTGTGACTATGTGTCATACATGATTTATATGATAATATGGATTTAAATGCATGTTTATGTGTAATATTGGTCTGTTGCAGGCATAAATGTGATTATATGTGTGTAAATGATTGAGACCACATTATTATATGGATATATTCGCAGTATAGGACTCGAAGCGGTCCTAGTGAGTAGATTAGCGAAATAGTCACAACAGGGTTTAATACCCCGGCTTGGGGTGAGCCTAGGGGTATTCTGGGAACTTAATGAATATTTGGAGATTTATTGAGTAACGGGTAATTATTTGGTGATTAATTGGGCATGTCAGGATTAATAGGGGATTATAGGATTACTTGAGATTTAGCAGGAAAATGGTGGCAAAAGACAATTTTGCCCTTGGTAGGGTTAAAAGGGGCTAATGTAACATTAAGGGATTTTTAGTCATTTCCTAGGCTTATGATAGACTTGGGGGAACCTAAGGAACAACCATAACCCCCTTAGCATAATCTCGGCAGATGTTATCTCTCTCTCCCTTTCTCTAGTCGGTTCTTTCTCTCTCCTTGGTGTGCATAGAAGCTTAGTGAAACCTTTGGAGAAATTGGTCCAGAAGTGGAGGAAGTTGAAGCTTAGGAACTGAGGAATCAAGCTAGGATTATTTGAGGATCAACTCAGGGTTGAGATTGCTGTTAAGGTAAGGGTTCGATGCTAGCTTTTGTTGATTTTTGCTGTAATTTAAGGGATTTTCTAGAGGATAAACCTTAGGATGGTTTTGGGATTTAAGGTAGTTTGAGCTGGTATTATAGGTCACATGTGCTGTTTATGATGTGTTATTGAGAGTTTTAGGCTCAATTCTAGCTTTGGCACATATTTGAGGTGAATTTTGCTGAATTTGGTTTGGAGAAAACATTGAAAACCCCCAGGATTTATGGGTTCACGGGGGCGCGCCGCGGCCCAGTTCATGGGCGCTGCGGCCCGTGTGACCCTAGGAGCCTTAGGGGCTTGCTGTTCTATGGGCACGCAGCGACCCTAAAGGGGCCAGTCATGACCCGCCTCCCCCTGGGACAAGAGGCAGACGCCTCTGACTTGGAGCGCGCTGCGACCCTTAGGGCCAGGTCGCGGCCCGCCTAGGCAGCCATAACCAAGATTGGTTTTTAGGCTCGGGGTGGCTAAGAGACTTAAACCTAAGCGCCCAGGGCAAATTCTTCTACCCGGTTTAGTAGAATTTGAGGTCCTGGAGGCTAGTATTTGATTCTAAAGCTTTTAATTGGTTTAGGATTTTAATGGTTATCCACTATCACATTGTGACTAGGTTTTGGCACAGGGGCTCAGGATTAGGGATTGTGCTCGGGGCTGCCATACGCTAGCTGCTCGGGACTTGAGGTAAGAAAACTGCACCTGAGTTGTGATTGGGGCTTAAACCCCTTACATGAATATATTATGAATATGAACATATTTGTAGTTGAGAATATCTGGATGGGCATGCTTGTATATGCTGCCATTGATTACTTGCTATGCATTGTGCATTTGTGATTATATCTGTTTGCAGATCGGCCTAAGGGTGCCAGGGGCCAATAGTAAGCGCGCGGAATGCAACCTAGCCTAAGGGTGCCGGGACCGGCTAAGAGACCAGGGGACTCGATCTTAGGGCGCTGGGCCTGGATATTGTACCATAAATAGAAGTATGGTTCACACTTAATCATTTCTATCGATTGATGAGTTTGGCTTACATACTTGACTGAATTGAATATTATTGTTGATTGGTTACTTATATCCTATTGCTAGTTGAATTTTATGATTTATGTTTACTACTTTTATACTCTTGACTAGTTATGCATGCTGGTTTAAGTTTTCTTATTGAGCATTGGCTCACGGGTGCTACGTGGTGCAGGTAAGAGAAAGGGGTAGCAGGACCAACCATGAGTTGGAGAGCTTCAGGGGAGGTGTGTACATATGCAGCCTGCTCGATCGCCACGGTCTGGATAGCTTTTAAGGAATTAGGGTTAAACCTTGTTTTACCGCTTAGGACGACTAAGTTGTATTCTTTTTGTCTTTTACAAGTCTGTAAACTAATTTTGGGATCCCGTGTGTAAACTTAATATTTTAATGAAAAATAACCATTTTGTTGACCAAATCTTTTAATACTTGACCTTGACTTAGTCTTTAATTACACATTTAAGTTCAAACAACTTGCTTAGCAAGTTAAGCACTATATTAAACACACAATATTAAACACCAGATTCCCCAGTATGACCTCCATCATTGACCTCCCCAGCCACTCAAATGACTACAATGATCAATTCTTTATGTCAAACAGGTTCAAGAACTGTACCCATCGATATTTCAAGCATCCTTGTAAGTTTCTTAACTCCATGAACTTTGTACTTGAATTCCTTCTCAAACAAGTTCAAACATATTATAATCGAGTTGTTTCCTTGTGCAGCTATATATAAGAAAACAGGGCGGTCAGAGACCCTCAGAGGTCAATATGAGTCTCTGGCTTGTATTCCTGCCAAGGAGAAAGAGTTCCGAATGGTAGTGAATGATGCTACCATGGTGGCTTGCAAGCTGATCTGGAAAGACCAGACACTGGCCATCAGAGCTCGAGGCCCTCCCCCCGAGCTCCCTCTTCCCTAGGAAATCATCCCTGTCATTGAAGAGGTTGATGAAGAGGAGGAGGTCGCTCAGTTGGTGCACAAAAGAAAGGTTCCTGAAGATGGGAAAAATCCTGACCAAGGCCGAGCTGAATCAGGCGCAGCAACCGACACCTCTGGCCAAGGTAACCCATATAGAGAAGAGAACCTTACTGCTGCCAATTTTAGGCTAGTCTGATTCAACCCAAGGCAGCTCGTGAGTCGACACCTGGTTAATCTGGACCTGAACTTGACCCTCCTTTAGTGTATGGATCACTTGGTCGTACGTTATGACCATAGCTACCCAGATGTCCCGTAGTGGTAGATAATCCCTTCACTTTAGGTCCACTATTTTTGAGGAATACAGTACAAACCTTTCGTTGTGGCCTTCCCTATGTCATGGTGTTTTTACACCAGGTATTAGGTAGGCCATGCATGAGTTGTAACGACCCAAAATCACTAATAAGGCTTAAGGGCCTTGATTAGTGTGCCTGGAGGGCATAATGGAATTTATGTATGATTTTATGTGTTTAATGCATGGTTATGATTTAAAGCATGTTATATGACTAATTGAACATTGAGATGCATGACTACGTGGTTAGTATGCATGTTAGGTGAAATAATTATGCATGTGGACCCCGTTTGCATGATAGGGGGTAAATTGGTAATTTTAGCCCGCTGAGGGCATATATGTGATAATTGTATTCTGTGAATTGTACCACGTGAGTGTGGTGTTATTATTGTGATGCACGTGTCGAGACGGTCCTAGAGAGCTAGTTAACTTAAGAGTCACAACGGGATTTCTATACCCGGCTCGGGAGGAGCCTAGGGGTACTTTGGGAATTTTATGGTTAAGTTGAGATTTAGCGGGTAATGGTTATTGGTGATTGAGTAACCTGGGTAACCATTAGTTACTGCTGAGAGTAACAAGTTCTAGATAGAAAATGGTAGAAATGAAATAGAAGTAAAAGGACTTAAGTGCCCTTGAGGTTTAGTTGGGAAAGGATAGGCAAGGAGGGGCAAAATGGTCATTAGGTTGGGAATTTAATATATGGCAGCTGGGTTATATGGGGTACACGGTTTGGGGCTTGGTCATTGTTTGGTTTTGTCAAAAATAAAGAGAAAGAAAAGCTAGAAGAAGAAGAAGAAGAAGAAGAAGAGGGGAAGGAGCTGATTTTCGAGACTTGGAGGTGGATTCAAGGAAGCAAATGGTGGATTCTCCACTTAAAGGTAAGGATCCTAGACAATTTTAAGAGTTTTATCTATTGTGGTTTAAGATTTTGAGGTATGGTTTAGGTTTTTCAAGCTTGGGTTTGTGTTTTTGGCCTATGGGTTTAAGTTGTTGAAGTTGAAATCAATTGGGTGGATTTGTGGGTGTGATTGTGTTTTGAGCTTGAATCTAGTGTTTATGGGTTGTTAGATGGCCCATTTGAAGTTTTAAATTGATTTTGGGGTTTGGGTATTGGTTTGGTATGATTTGGGAAGGTTTTAGCTCGGAGAAAACGCAAGAGAAAACCCAGAAATCTGGGTTCGCGTATGAGCGCCGCGGCCCTGTTCTTGGGCGCCGTGGCGCGAGGTTGCATCAGGAGGAGGGCAACTCGCTGGGCGCCGCGGCCCTTGAAGGGAGTGCCGCGGCCCTAGGCCAATTTTGACACCCAAAATTATGGTTTTTAGGGCTTTTGCCCGGGGACTCGGGGGATGGTTCCAATGTATCGTTTTAGGGAATTAGAGGTTCTGAGAGTGCGGGATTGGTCCCGGGAAGTGGTTTTGGGTTGGTTAGTATTAAAAGTGTTATATGTGTGTTGTGACTAGGATTTCGAGGAGGCTCGTGCTAGAGGACCGTGCTTGTGGCCTTGGTGCATAGGAAAGCTCGGAATACAGGTAAGAAAACTATAACACCCGTAGGATGGGGCATGGGCCCATAGTGTGATTGCGGGGCACGACCCTATATTGCATGTTGCATGATGAGATGATTGCAGGGCATGACCCTATATTGCATTACACGTTAGGGTGCAGATTTAAATGAATTGATATTTGTTTGAATGTTGTTTGATTTATGCTATATATATGATTATAGTGAAATGAACGGCTATGGCCGAGGGCGGCAAGGCCGAGAACGGCAGCGGGGCCGGAAGTAACACTTAGCACATGGGATGCTTATGGTCAGGGCAGGGCCCGGGACCCAGAGGATATGTGTGAGATCCTTGCCGTGAGGACCGAGACCCTAGGCTACGGTAAGGGCTCTGGGGCGGCAGGGCCGTGTTTGCTTAGTCTAATGGTTGACTTGTTTATCTGTGACTTATCTGATATGATAAACTGTATAGATTGCATATGTTATGTGCTGCATGAGTTTTCTTGCTGGGCTTCAGCTCACGGGTGCTCTGTGTTGCAGGTAAGGGAAATGTTTGAGTCAACCAACCATGAGTACGGAGAGCGTGAAGCGACGCGTACATGTTTGGCCTGCCCGACTGCTTTGGTTGGGGGTTTATTCGAAAAAGGCTGTTATAATCTATGATTTTTAGAACTGATTAACTGTAAACTTATTTCAAGATGTAAATAGTTTTCAAACCTTATTTTGGGATCCCAAATGTTTAATACTAGAAGTTTTAATGAAACGACGCATTTTCAAAAATTACAACCTTAACTTTTAATTAGTCACACTTTTGTTTCAAAACCTCGATTAGCGAGTTCATTGCACACTGGTTTGTCTTAAACTCACTTAGTAACGGCTCTAAGGAAGTAGGGCGTTACATGAGTCTAGTCCAGATGAGGAGCCTGAACCTCGTGGATCCCAAAATGTAATAATGCTAGAGTCTCCCCCTCTTCCGATAGTCCAAGAGTTAGAGTTTTCACCCAACCCGATTCATAATCCAGGGCAGATCATAGTAGTTTCCACCTCTAGCTCGCAGGGTAGGGTTCTTGTTCTATTCTTTGCCTTGGGTTTTCCTGAATAATCATTTCTTGGATTTGAATTTTCTATTCGTCCTTTTGTAGAAGAAGATATGGACTTGAAGAGCGCCTTTAAATCAGGTGGGGTCGGAACGAGACCCATCGTAAAAAAGGCGAGAATATCAAAGAAAGGCACCTCCAAAGCCGGAGCTGCCACTAGATCCCTGTAAAGGATAAATGTGTCAGCTCCACTAAAAAACAATAGCAGCAAAAAGAATTGCCAACTCAGGTAACTGCAGTTACCATTCATGAAATTCCTCTTCCCTGTCCTTGCGAACCTGCTCTGATTCCTGAAGTTGTTCAGGGTGAGGCCCCATCTACTCAGCTCCCAAACACGTAGCTCTCAGACTTGCAGCTCCCAGATGTCGCTCGAGGTTGCAACGATCCCAAAAGCACTTCGTGTACCCCTACACGACATGGAAAATCACATGGTGGGTCATGCCAACCAAGTGAACATCAAGAATCTGAGGGCCATAGAGGAGCATTCCCCAGGGAATGTCCTGGAGTCAGCTTTGGGAATGAATATGACTGTGAGTTATCCTCTATCTTACTACATTCTTCCTTTTTTTTTTGCGAGCTAATCCCGCTATGTATTTTTCTTTTGTAGTCTTGTTTAGCTCAAATCTGCTGCATCGCCCGAATCCAAGCTCGAAGAGACGAGGTCAGGGCCGCCCTGGAAGCATCCCAAGATAATGACAGAATCGCCAAGGAACAGGTCATTGAAGTGAGCCAGCGCCTAGACCAGCTGCAGGTCGAGGTCGGCAACCTTAACAAGAAACTTGAGGAAGTCGATGTGCTAAAAAAAAAGCTGTCTAAGGTCGAAGAGAAAGCTAAGAAGGGTTTCGAGAAGGCAAAGCATGATGCCGAGCAGGCAAAGCTAGATGTTGCCGAGCAGGCAAAGCTAGATGTTGCCGAGGAAACGAACACCCTGGAGGAGATGTTATACCGGTGTTGGGCATACAAACAGGAAGGAGATTTCTATTTTCTGGATGCTGAGCTTTGGGGGCGTTATCTTACCAAGTTATAGAGCTGACTCTCGCAAGAGTCCTCCGAGACCGTGGAGGCTTCTGGAGCTGCTGAAGGGGGCGACGATGAGATGACATCACAAGGGCAAGTTACCGAAGCTCAGTGATGTTTAGGGCACCCTCATCTTTTTTTTATTTGTGTTTTATTTCGGGTTTTTTAAATCCCGTGTAATTAAGCTTTTAAAAGTTGAAACAATTGCCTTCAGGCTCAGTTCAATGTTATTTCTCCTCGAGTTATTAATTAAGTACATGTTCATTAATTTATGATCTATTTTTTTCCCCTTCACCTATTATCTTGCTATGCTTATGAACTTTAAGTCCTTGTACATTCACAATCATAGGGGTTATCTTTAGATCAAGATAAACGCCTGACAACTTGACTAATTAATTCTGGTCAATGACCTAGTTATATCCAGGAATCTGCCCGCCTAATAGTGTTATACCTGTTAGGAATTAGGCCTCTGACCTGGTTATTTCCAAGAGTTTGCTTGCCTAATAGCGTTATACCTCTTAGGAATCAGGCCTCGGACCTGGTCATATCGAGGAGTTTGCTCGCCTAGTAGCATTATACCTGTTAGGAATCAAGCCTCGAACCTAGTTATATCCAGGATTTTCTAGTTGAATTCTAAGTTTTGTTTCTTTGAATTTTCTTAATTTAGTTTGTATTCAGATTTTTTTTTGAAAATTTGAGCTTAAAAAAGTTGTTGAATAATCACTTTTCCAAATTCTAAGTTCCAAATGTGCTAAATAATTTTAAAGACTCTTTGAGGGCTATATGCCCCCTAATCGATCAGAATTTATAAATATTCTAGGCCGCTTTTACAAAAAAATGAGCACATGATACATCGCAAGAATAAGATAAAAATATTGGTTCTACATTTAAATTACTTAGCAATCCAGTGCTGTTAAAATAGAATGGCTTTTATAAATAAGTCTTACACAGAAAAAATACTAAAAACATTAAAATTCAACAAAGTCGTCCTATCACTGATAGTATTTTTTGAGATGTAGAGCATTCCAGGTCCGTTGGACCAATTCTCCACTTAACCGAGCTAGTTTGAAGGTTTCTTCACGTAAGATTTCCACCATCTAGTATGGTCCTTCCCAGTTCGGTCCCAATACACCATCTTTAGGATCTTTACTTGCCAAAAACACCCTTCAAAGCACTAAGTCACCTAGTCCGAGTCTGCGTCCTTTTACCTTCGAGTTAAAGTAACGAGTGATTCTCTACTGATAATGGGCGAGTTGTAATTGTGACTCCTCCCATTTTTCCTCGACCAGATCCAGAGATGCATTAAGCAGGTCATGGTTTCGATTATGATAAAAGGTTTTTTGTCAACGTGACGTCACTAGTGCTTCAATTGGGAGCATAGCCTCACTTCCAAAGGTTAAAGAGAAGGGAGTGTGCCCCGTGGAGGTGCGATGTGAGGTCTCATAGGCCCAAAGTACTTGCGAGAGCTGCTCGGGCCATAGTCCCTTGGCTTCATCTAGTCATTTCTTTAAACTCACCTTTAGGGTTTTATATACAGCCTCGACCTACCCATTAACTTGCAGATATGTCACTGAAGAAAAACTCTTGGTTATGTCGTACTTCTCACAAAAGTTCGTGAAAATATCACTATTGAACTGAGTTATGTTGTTAGACACGATCTTCTTTGGGAGCCCAAAACGACATATGATGTTCTTCACGATGAAATCTAGGACTCTCTTCGAGGTTATGGTTGCCAGAGGCTCGGACTCAACCCACTTTGTAAAGTAGTCGATGGCGACAGCTGCATAGGAAACTCCTCCTTTTCCTGCTAGTAGTGAACCAATCAGGTTGATCCCCCATACTGTGAATGGCCAGGGTGATGAAATCATGATTAGCTCCATGGGTGCTGCCCAAGTAACTGTGGCAAAGCGTTTGCACTTATCACATTTTTGTACGTATGTGGCTGAGTCCTTTTTGAGCGCAAGCCAAAAATTGCTCTGCCTCAATATCTTTAGAGCCAGGTTTTGCCCCCCAGCGTGGTTTCCACAGAGTCCTTCACATATTACATGCATGATAGTTTGTTCTTCCTCGGGCAGAACACACTGTATGAGGGGTAGCAAAAGCCCTCGTCGGTATAGAATTCCCTCAACCATGACATACCGTGGGACTTGATATAACAATTTTCTTGCATCCTTTTGGTCATTTGGTAGTTTATCAGTTGTGAGGTATTCCACTATGGGGGTTATCCAGTTCGGTTTTGTGTTTATCACTCCGACCTCAACCGATTCTTCCGCTATGCTTGGCTGTTCTAAGAAATCCACTGGGACCACGTTTAATGTATCCACCTCTTTGGTGGTGGCGAGTCGTGCTAAAGCATCAACATTCAAATTCTGCTCGCAGGGTACCTAATCAATGGAGCAGACCTCAAACTTAGACAACTCATCTTTAACCTTAGGTAGATAAGCATCCATTTTGACACCTCGAGCTTGATACTCCCCCATTATCTGATTAACCATGAGCTGAGAATCAATATAACATTGGCTCGCCTTTGCTTTCAGTTCTTTTGCCACCCATAATCCTGCCAATAGAGCTTCATACTCTGCTTCATTGTTGGATGCTTCGAATCTAAACCTCAGGGCTGCATGGAATCGATGTCCCTCAGGTGAGATCAGAATTATTCCAGCTCTGGATCCATTTTCGTTAGATGATCCATCAACGAAGAGTTTCTACAACTCTTGCACTAGTTCTCTCATTGGCTCATCCTGAAAACCTGTGCATTCTGCCACAAAATTAACAAGCACTTGACTCTTGATTGCTGTGCGTGGCTTATATAATATCTCGAACTGACTGAGTTCGATGGCCCACTTCAGAAAACGTCTCGATGTTTCAGGATTTTGCAAGACTTGCCTTAAAGGTTGATCGCTTAAGACGTGGATGGTCTGGGACTGGAAATATGGCATGAGTTTTCTCGAGGCCAAGATCAAGCAGAACTCAAGTTTTTCTATTAAAGGGTATCTGGATTCAACTCCCAAAATAATTTTACTCACATAGTACACTGGTTTTTTCACCCGATTTTCTTCTCGAACTAATATGGCACTGATCGCATTTTTTGTCACAGCTAGGTATAAGAACAAACATTCTCCAGCTGCTGGTTTTGATAAGATAAGGGGTTCAGCTAGGTGAGTTTTCAGATTCTGAAATGCCTGCTCACATTCTTTGGTCTACTCAAACTTTTTGTTTCCTCTGAGCACGTTGTAGAACGGGAGACACTTGTCAGTCTATTTTGAAATGAAGCAGTTTAGGGCCGCCACTTTCCCAATTAAGCTTTGTACTTCTTTATGCGACCTAGGTGAAGGAATTTCTAATAACGACATGATCTTCTCTGGGTTTGCCTCTGTGACGCCCCACATCACTATGGCTGCTTCCTGGAATGACGACTGGCCCTACAAACCAAGACAAGTCTTTCCAGCATGCTTTGTCCTCACTCGCACACTTCCTGGGAAAACTTCCCAGGAGGTCACCCATCCCTAGATTACTCCAGGCCGAGCACGCTTAACTTTGGAGTTCTCAAGAGATGGGCTACCGAAAAGAAGATGCACCTTCCTGATATAGGTAGTACCCATCAATCCATTTAAGCCCTCTTCAACTGTGTAGTCCCATGGATTTCTACAAACTCCCCCAGAACTTGGAGGTAAAAGTGGGGTCCCGATCTGACACGATCGACCTAGGTGCACCATGGAGTCGCACGATCTCTCTCACATAGAGATCTGCATACTGATCAACTGTATATGTAGTCCTCACTGGCAGAAAGTGAGCTGACTTAGTGTTATCCACTATCACCCAAATGGAATCATGCTGACCAGTAGTCCTGGGTAAGCCCACCACAAAATCCATCGTGATGTCTTCGCACTTCCACTCTGGAATATCCAGAGGCTGCAGTGACCCTGCCGGCCTCTGATGCTCAGCCTTGACCTGTTGACATGTCAAGCACTTAGCCACATACTCTACTACATCTCTCTTCATCCCCGGCCACCAATGTAACGATCTCACATCCTGGTACATCTTCGTGGTGCCTGGATGCAAAGAGTAAGGTGTAGTATGAGATTCATCCAGAATCTCTCGCCTCAATGTAGTGTCTAACGGAACACATATCCGCCCCTTGTATCTCAACAAACCTACCTCAGACACTGTATAATCCCTGGATGCTCCAGCCAGAACATCCTCCCTGATCTTAATCAGCTGTGGATCACTCAACTGACCCTCTTTGATTCTCTCCAACAGTGTAGACTGTAGCGTAATGTTAGCCAACTGGCCCACCAGCAACTCTATACCAGCTCTGGTCATATCATCTGCTAACTCTCTGGCTATCAGCCTCATACCATGAATCTGTCCCGGACCCTTCCGGCTTAAAGCATTAGCTACCACATTGGCTTTCCCTGGGTGATACAAAATCTCACAATCATAATCTTTTACTAACTCCAGCCAACGCCTTTGCCTCATATTCAAGTCTTTCTGGGTGAAGAAGCACTTCAGGCTCTTGTGGTCTGTATAGATCTCACACTTCTCTCCATAGAGATAATGGCTCCATATCTTCAAAGCAAAAACCACAGCCGCCAACTCCAAATCATGAGTAGGATATCTCTTTTCATACTCCTTCAACTGACGAGAAGCATAGGCAATAACTTTCTATGATTGCATCAAAACACAGCCCAAACCCTGATGAGAAGCATCACAGTAAATCACAAACTTCTCCTGATCTGTCGGAAGACTCAGAATTGGAGCTGTAATCAATCTCTGCTGCAGTTCCTGGAAGCTGTTCTCACATTTATCTGACCACACAAACTTCTGGCTCTTGCGTGTCAGCTCAGTCAAAGCACTAGCTGTCTTCGAGAACCCTTCCACGAACCGCCTGTAATAACCTGCCAATCCAAGGAAACTTCTAACCTCATAAGCATTCTTTGGCCTTGGCCAATCTTTGACCGCTTCGACCTTTCCTGGATCTACCTTAATCCCCTCCTTATTGACAATGTGTCCAAGAAAGGATACCTGAGACAACCAGAATTCACACTTCTTGAACTTCGCAAACAATCTGTGTTCTCTCAGTCTCTGTAGAACCAACCGCAGATGTTGCTCATGCTCTAACTCAGTCTGTGAATATACCAGAATATCATCGATGAAGACGATCACAAACTGGTCTAGATAATCCTTGAACACTCTGTTCATCATATCCATGAAAGCAGCAGGGGCATTAGTCAATCCAAATGACATAAATAGAAACTCATAATGCCCATACCTGGTACGAAAGGCAGTCTTCGGTATATCTCCCTCCTTGACCCTCAACTGATGATAACCAGAACGAAGGTCGATCTTAGAGAATACCTTCTTACCTTGCAGCTGATCAAACAGATCATCTATCCTTGGCAAAGGATATCGATTCTTAATTGTCAATTTATTCAGTTCCCTGTAATCTATACACATTCTCAGAGAACCATCCTTCTTCTTCACAAACAGAACTGGCGCACCCCAAGGTGAGAAACTAGGTCTGATAAAACCCAAGTCTAATAGCTCTTGCAACTGTACCTTTAATTCTTTCAACTCAGATGGGGCCATTCTGTATGGTGCTCTAGACACTGGCTCCATCCCTGGTGCCAGTTCTATAATGAACTCAATCTCCCTGTGTGGTGGCAAACCTGGCAAATCTTCTGGAAACACATCCAGAAACTCACATACAAGTCTAGTATCCTCTGGTCTCACTGGCATGATCTGAGTGGTGTCAACCACACTGGCTAAGAATCCAATGCAACCTCTCTGCAGTAGATCCCTGGCCCTCAACACAGAAATCATAGGAACGCGGGGTCCATGCACAGTACCAACAAACACAAAAGGATCCTCACCTTCAGGCTCAAAGGTGACCATCTTCCTTCTGCAATCGATAGTTGCCCCATACTTTGCCAACCAATCCATACCCAAAATCATATCGAAGTCAGTCATAACCAACTCTATCAAGTCCACTGGCAACTCTCTGCCCTCTGCTGTCACTGGCAAAGATCTGACTCATCTTCTTGATACCACTAACTCTCCAGTGGGTAACAAAGTACCAAACCCCACAGCATAGAAATCATAAGGTCTACACAACCTATCAATAATGCTACTAGCAACAAAGGAATGTGTAGCACCAGAATCAATTAACACATGATAAGGGGTTCCTGCACTAAGAAGCTGACCTGTAACAACTGAGGGGGAAGCCTCAGCTTCTGCTTGAGTCAACGTGAACACTCGAGCTGGGGCCGAACTGTTCATCTTTCTGGGTTCTTCTTTCCCTATTTGAGGGCAATCTTTCTTAAGATGACCCACCGCTCCACACAATTAGCAGGCCTTTTCTCTACACTCTCCCAAATGGTGCCTCTTGCACCTAGGGCATTCAGGACGAGTCTTCCAGGCTTCACTGCCCCTAGGACGACCCATTGTAATACCACGGGGCCTCCTGTCAGGACCTAGAACTGGGAAGGTATCAGGAACCTTCCTCTTTTGATCACTGGGGCCAACACCCCTACCAAAACCAACAAATGGAGGAACTGTCCTCCTGAAATCCTTTCTGGCTGCACTGTCACGCTAGATCTTGGTCTCTGCACTCTCAGCTGTGAGTGCCTTCTCCACCACCTGTGCATAAGTAGTAACTCCTGCCACAGTGGTGATGCGAACGTCACGGGCTAACCTGGGCTGTAGCCCCTGGAGGAATCTCTCTCTTCTGGTCCCATCAGTGGGCACCAGTTCCTTGGCAAACTTTGCCAAACGGTCAAACTTTAAGGCATACTTTGTAACTGATAAGCTTCCCTGGAGTAGCCTGATAAATTCCTCAGCTTTAGCTGCCCTGATGGCATCATTGTAATACTTCTCATTAAACAAGGTCTGGAACTCCTCCCAGCTCAGGGTATTAACATTCTTGGTCTGGGCAATCACTTCCCACCAAATCCGGGCATCATCCCGAAACATATAGGTAGCACAGGCCACCCTCTCACTACCAACTACCCTCATAAAGTCAAGGATAATGGTAATCATGCTCATCCATTGTTCAGCCTTGGCAGGATCAGCACTGCCTTCAAAAACTAGAGGTTGTTGCTTTCTGAACCTTTCATAGAGAGGTTCCCATTTATTTACTACCTCAGGCAGCTGCCCTGCTGCTGGCACTGACACAGAAGGTGCCTCTGATACATTAACCACTGCATGCACTTGTTGCTGTCTCAGGAGACGAAGCTCCTCTCCCTGTTTCAACACTATAGCCTGCAAATCATTAAACAACTGCTGCCAGTTTGTAGGAGCTGGCTGTGGAATCTGAGACTGGTCATTCTCTTGACCTTGGCTATTATCATTATTCTGACCCTGACCACTTTGGCCAGCTGTAGTGTCTGTCTGTTCTGGGTTCTGTTACCTTGCTGAAACATTGATCAATACGGCCAGTCAGGTAGTAATAACTAGACCTCTTGCCGCTTCATGGTCCAAGAACAAGCAGACAATTATCATATTCCACAGTCATTCAATATTCACAAACAGATACATGTTTATGGCACTCAGCACTCAGCATGTATCACATAACAGTTCATAATATTTCAGGGGCACAAGGCCAACACAGTGTCTCATGCATACGGTTAAAGCATTTGCACCACATTTAGGCATTTATGCACATAACTACATAAATAGTTACCAAACCATGAGTCGAGCTTGACTTCAGTGATGTGTGTACATGCCCAGCCAGTCTACAGGAACCTTAACCTGGCTGCTCTAATACCAAGTTGTAACGCCCTGGTTACCCCAGAACAGTTATGGTGAATGGTGGACCGGAAATTTGACTCGCTACCCGAGTCCTTTGGTCAAAAATGTGCTCTAAGTGTAATTAACAGGTTAAGGTATAAAACTAATAAAAAGGAAATGGATATTTTCATTACAAACTGCTCTGCAGAGCTAATCAAAACATTTATAAGTTGTTCTTAGTACAAAATGGTCATTACTATTTTAAATTTACAATCCCACCGACCTAACCGGCAAAAATAGGGTAAACCCCCTAGTTCCTCTGAGAACTCCTTGGCCGTGGTGGTCAAGCGGCCGCATATGTACACATCACCACCTAAGCTCTCCACTCAAGGCTAGGTGAGCTTTTCTTTTCCTTTACCTGCACCACATAGCACCCATGAGCCAAAGCCCAGCAAGAAAACATAACATTATATGTAAACATCATTATAATCACACTGAGCACAAGTTTTCAAACAAATGAGTGTATATCACTTGAGGTTCTGATAAACCATACTGAGTGACTGGCAAGCAGGTCACTAATTCAAATGGAAGGGTGGCTGTTGGGTAAGCCTCTAGCCTTCAAGCACTTATAATGTTCATCGACCCTTGAGGTCGGTCTGGCATTAATGCTCTTTGAGTCATTCAATGCTGATAGTCGATTAGATCTAATCTCTGATGGCTTGCGTGATACACGCTAGGGCCGTTCTGACTAATGAGCCAGCGCTATGTGACCAGTGTCCAGTACCACTGTCGAACCTGACTAATAAGTCACAACTTCACAGTTGATACTAACACCTTTGCCAATTTTGACTGATGAGTCAGTGCAACGTGACCAGTGCCCAGTACCACTGCCGAACCTGACTAATGAGTCACAACTTCACAGTTGATACTAGCACCTTTGCCAAATCTGACTAATGACTCAGTACCATGCACAAATGAGCAACATATGCTAAGCATTCTATATTCAATCCATGTACATATTTATACAACCAACATGCCTCATGAATATCCATGCATGTCACACTTGGGGTGCAGTTTTCTTACCTCTGGTTCGAGCTAGAATGAATAAAAGAACGACCCCTGAGAACGATCAACCTTTTGGTCTTTTAGCGGTTACCTGGTCATAACCAATTATGGGATTCCATCAATAAAATGAATAATAAAAGGTTCCCAAACCAAAACCTAACCTCCGGGACCTCAAACACTACTCAACCGGGTAGTAGGTTCAACCCCGAGGCCTTAGACTTGAATCCCCAAGCTAAAAACACCATTCTGGCCAAAATTTCCCTAAGGGCCGCAGCCCGCCCTAGCTGCGCCGCGGCGCGCCCCCAAACAGAGGCGGCCTAACCCTGACAGGCACCATGGGCCGCGGCTCACCTATGCCATGCCGCGGCTCATTACCCAATTCAGCCTAAAACCAGCAACGCACCAGCAAACCTCCCCTGCATTTTCCCTTGGAACCAGCCCTTCAAACCAATCCAAAACACAAACCTAACACTCAATTTAGCCCCTAAACTTTATCTACAACTCACCCTCATCATAACCCAAGTAAAACATCAACCTAACTCCCTTTAATTCCAACTATCCACCAAATGATTACAAGATGAAAACTCAAAGCTAAAACAGAGTATAACCAGAAACCAATGGCTAAAACTCACCTCAAATCCGAGCTTAGACCTCCTCCAATGGCTAAACCAAGTCTACAACCTCAGCCCCCTGATTTCCTAGCTTGATTCCACACTTTGAGCTCAAAAACTCCAAAGGAGAAATGGTGAAGGATGGTGTACGAGTTGGAGAAGAAAGACCCTGTTTTGGCTCTGTTTATTCTATATCCTTCTACAGCCAACTAAAGGGTTATATAAATCCATCCAAATGACCTTAGGTCACTTAAGGCTTCTAAAACCATTTCAAGGGTAAAATTGGTACTTTCCACTTATCCCGTTAATCATAATTAACGCTTCCCAATTCCCGCTAATCTCAATATTCTCAAACACCAATAATTCACATCCCGTTACCCTTTAATGCTTGGTAACACTCTAATCATTAAAACACCCCGAGACTCACCCCGAGCCCCGAGCTTAAGCCTGTTATGACCGAATCGATATTTAACATACCATGATCGTCTCATGCCGAATGGATTGAACAAACCCACATTATAATGTGGTCTCAAAATATATCACCAACATGCGTACAAATAAACAATTTACCCTCAACGGGCCAAATTACCATCACACCCCTGTAATTAAAAATATGGACTCACATGCATGCATTTCACATCATATTATAATATAATCAGCATATACATGCATTTTATCAATTAATAACATAATTAAGCAAGTATGGCCCTCCCGGCCTACTATTCACGCCGTTAAACCATATTAGGGAATCCGGGGCATTACAGCCTCTATCCCCCTTGTGTTGACTACAAAACTCAAAAAATTTATCGATGAAACTCCAAAGATGCACTTCTAGGGATTTAGCTTCATGTCATATTTCCTTAGCACGCCAAAACATTCTTCCAGATCGGATACATGGTTACTGACAGTCTTTGATTTAACGAGCATATCATCGACATACACTTCCATGTTTTTCTCGATCTGGTTAACGAAAATTTTGTTGACCAGCCATTGGTATGGTAGGTTGAGCATTCCGTGGGGTCTGTTCAAAAGGTATGGAACTCTAGGTCACAATACGAATAGACCGACTAACATGAGGTCGATGATTCCTATGAGTATTAGCATGTTGGGTATTTCGCTGGTTCCACTCTGAAGGTGTTGAGCTCGAAGTTGCAGTTTTGATAGAGCGACTAAGATTGGGTCGATTATTCCTGTGGGGCCTATGGAACCCACTTTGCCTCCTTCCAATGATAACATTGGTTGTAGGAGGGGTAATTGAGCCAAGTTCTCCTCAATATCCTTGTTAGCCTGAGCAAGATGGCTCCTTAACTGGGCATTTTCCATCTCGATGGCTATCAAGTATCCCAGATGGGGATTTGGTGGGCGTGATACTGAGCTCCCAGCATCATCTTGGCCCACATGTTGTTTTCTAGGGTGACGTTGAGCAGTTAAGCCTTCTCTAGTGGGGACAACCGCTCAGTGTACCTCCTGATCTTCAGGTTGTTCCATCTCATTGTCACACATAGATCGGGTGACCACCTTGGTGAATGTTAGGTGAAACTTGTGTGCAGAATTAAGCCTAATATGTTCTCAACGAAAGCACCAATCTGTTGACGCAGTTTTTCGCAAATAGTGGATTAAGAAATCTGAAAATAGAGATAGTAAGATTTTTCTAAACCGTAATTGGATCAATAGAAAATTATTAAGATCGCCCACACTTTTTACATGGTTCAGTGGTTTAAAATCCACCTAGTCCATGAGTCACTCTTATTAGTCTATTTGTTTCTCACTGTGAAATTGTGTGTCGCAATTTCACCAGAGTTTTAGTATACAAAATGTTCTCTCCTTTTCTGTCCATTCTCCCCTGTATTTATAGGGAATTCTGTCTAGACAGTTTTGGATAACCGTTCATAAATATGGTAACATACATTTTTGGGTAACATCCCATTTACATAAATACATTAATGCCTATTGATTATATGCCTCCAGAATCAGGTAATAAATACAAGATAATATTTGAGCATTAATGAGCGTATAAAGAATCTCCGAGCCTTTTGAGATCCTTCACTGTGTGTCATGACCAGGCTTCTATGAGCTGAACACTTCCTTTGAGCTGGGTTTCGAAGAACTAACCTAACCTGACATGGGTCAAGTTAAGAGTTTCTAGAGGGAGATCTGGCCATCACGCATCTCGAACTAAGTTGTTGGCGCAAGAGGCGATCTAGAGACTATCTGGTTGTCGTAAGCTGTCAAGTTTAACTCAAGCTGCTCACTCCAGTTTTAGCTAGATGTTCTATCTGTACGCTTTCATAATACGCTTGTTTGCCAGCTGTACCCCGTGCTGAGTAATTCAGTTCGTATTTATTTTGGGGTACAACACAAAGAGTGGAATAACAGGTAAAATATAAAGTGTAAAAATAAAGTATGGGATCTAAGAGAACAACAAGAGTTTGGGAATCAGAATGTGGATTTTAGTATTGAGTATAACAGTCATGTCTTAGGAAGAGTCTTTTCCAATTAGTCTCTAATCACAGTCTGTTGGGATTAGTGCCCTTTAAAGAATATGTTTTTAACAATGTTTTTTGAAATAAATAATTGAAATGAATTTTGCATATATTGTTTGTTTATTATTATTATTATTAGAATAATATTATATGAATATCATAAAATTCTCAAATTCATTATTGTGACTACAATCTTGTATTGGTATGAGATGATTAAGATTGTAGGGAAAAATTTTAAACAGTTCGTAGTAAAACAAAGTTATGTGGAATCTTTGGATAAATACTGTAAGTACGGTTCGCTAGTATTATGAATACATGTAATCTAGATCCGAATTACTGATGTAGTAGGACATCTTAGTGGAGGTACTTTGTATAAAGTGATTATACATGAACATGACCTGATATATTATTAATACTTAATAATATTTTTTACTTTATAAGTATTAATTAAACGTATCAATAAGATGATCATATACAAAATGATCTTAATCATGAAGTTATTATGAACTCCTGTTTGTGTCATATGAGTTCTTTGATTCACTCCTATGTTTGTCAGAATGATCAGGCTGAATTTTTTTGTTTTGGGAACTCATTGATGTAAATGGCTGGGGACATAATATACAGATATGGAATCTATACCTTTCCGAGAGGAATTGAATAATGGTTCTCTTAAGGGTTGACTTTTGGAACTGAAAGGTTATGGAGTTCAAATTCATAAATCAGTTTATGAATTAACCTTCTCTAGTAAAGTTAATGGTACTTAAGGAGACAAGATATAATTAAAGAGGTTAAAATGTAATTAATTCATACTTTAATTATGAATCATTAATAGATGATTGTATTGTATGTAGTGATTAAATTGATGGACACTTTTTATACTTAAAAGTACTCAATAAATAAATGTTTATAATTACATGAGTGCAGTCTCATATTTTTAGTGGAATGATATTCAAATTAATAAATTAAGGTTATTATATTAAAGAGTTTTAATTGATAATCTAAATTTATTGGAGCTTGAAATTATAGGTCCATAGGTCCCCGAGATGGCTCTATCAACAATATTTAAGGTAAGAGTTGAAATTGAGAAAAATCAGAAAAATGACATATTTGGAAGAAATTTGTTTTTCAAGGTCAAATATGTAATTGAGACAAAATGATTAATTAATATATTAATTTTCAAAATCAATAAATTAATTAATTATATTTTCAAAAATTATTTTTTTAATTAAAATGATATTTTTGAAAATAGCATCTAAATAATTAAGATAATTAATTAGTTTTGTTTATTTAAATAATGTGAAAAGGATATTTCTAATAATTCAAATTGGATTTGAATTTGAAATTATATTTATTCTTTAATTAATCTGATAAATAAGATATCAAGTTTAGATATTTTTGAATAAATAATTATTAAAAGAAAATGGTTGGAACACATCCCTGACATTAGGGATGTGTTACACGCCAACTATAGTGGGTCTTTGATATTTCTTTTATTTATATAATTATTTAACAATTGATTTATAATATGAATTTTGAATTATGAATTTAAAAAATTTAATTAATTCTTTTATAAATTTATCAGATGGAAATAGTTTTAATAACATAAGATTTTTTACAGTAAAAAAAGGAGAACATATTATTTTCTTTATCCTTGAAAACTGTCTCAGACCTAATATTCAAAGATCTCATATGTTGAGAATATCTTGTGAATTAGAAATTTTTCCCTACCATTACTCTACGTGCCCACACACGTCTTGAGGTGTAGAGATACATCTTGGAAGATCTTGGTCTAAGTATTTTAAAGAAGTGCTTTGGATTGAATGCTCATTGGAGATACAAAAATATAGCAAGGATTCTGATAGTTCTTCAACTGGTAAATCCTCATCTTTTATTTCTCTATGATTAATTTATTGAATGTTAATGGATCTGATTATTTAAAGTTTGTTTAAATAAATTTTTTAAAATCTCTAGGCCCAACACTCAATGCTTTCTGTTGCGTACATGGTAAACCAGTTACCAACATAGTCGGTCCCCCTGTCTCAACCTCCGAGGAGTCCTTTTATCAGCCCCCCTGAGAGCCGTTGCTCTCCTCCTCGTGGATCCCTCGAGAAGCGGTCTCCCCTATTATAGAGGAAGACTGCAACTTCGCTGGAGAGTGGACTCCTTCCACTTTGTCACGTCATGTTGAACAGTTCATTAGTGTTCTCTCTGCCATGTCCTGTAAGTTAGTGCTCATCCTAATCGTGGATGAGTGCTAACCTTACGGGCTCTAGATGGTAGACTTGATCTGGGTAGGTGCTAATTGCTTTGAACTTGGGCTTGCTTGGTCCAAATTCATTAGAACACCTTTGGGCTAGGATTTGAATCTCACTATGAGCCCATGTTGTTATGTTGAGCCCAAGGTCAGATTTTGGCCTCTATAGTTTATCCTTTGCTTTTTGAGTTGAGTTTTTCTTAATTAAAAAAGCATTTTTGTGCCTATAGTGTGTGTAAGCACTATTTTTGAGTGTCAGAATGCTAGTTTTGCTGTCGTGTGTAATAAAAATTGAAATCGGCCAATCTTTTTAGCTGAGTATATCATGTTCAGAATTTCATGGTCAAGGGTTGATTGATAGCATTAATACTTAGTGTTGGACATATGTCCTTAGTTTGAAGCATTATGTCCTTAGTTTGAAGCATTCTAGAACAATGTAAGATAGTGATGTGGACATTGAAGGTACTTGGCTTGCATCAGAGTGTTGTCTTGTCCCTTGTGTTTGTATTTGCTTCAAATTGAGGGTCATTTTGATGTTTTATGAGAGCTATTTTTAAGCAATAGAATTACTTTTATTACCCAACACTCAGAATTGGATTTTGCTAAAGCACTTGAACTTAATAGCCGAGTGTAGTTTTCAAGTTATGAAATTTGATTTCACTTCACTCTATTTATGAGTTGAGTCTTATCATTGTGGCTTGGTGTAACGCCCCAACTCCAGGGACCATTACGGTGCATATTGCAAACAGTGCTAAACTCGCTAATCGAGTCATTCGGCCATAAACGTGTAACTAAGTATGATTAGTAGTTTAGGGATTAAATTTTTTGGTTAAGATGTAACGTTTCATTAGAACGTTTATTATATACATTGGGATCCTAAAAAATATAATTTAAAGGTCTATTACAAGAAAATATTTACAACAGGCCGATCTAAGCGGCAAAACAGGCTTCAACCCTAGTTCCTCTTTCAAACCTAGGCCATGTATTGGTCGAGCAGCTGCATATGTACACGTCATCACCTAAGCTCTTCAACTCAAGGATGGTCCAACTTTATTTTGACTTTACCTGCACCACAAAGCACCCGTGAGCCGAAGCCTAGCAAGAAAACTCATATGCTCATAAACAGTCATATCATATCTAGCATGCCTAGCAATAATAACTTTATTCAAGCATGCAAATAAGTTCAACAATGCTGGGGTATCCAGGATAAGAA
This sequence comes from Humulus lupulus, assembly GCF_963169125.1. Classification (NCBI taxonomy): domain Eukaryota; kingdom Viridiplantae; phylum Streptophyta; class Magnoliopsida; order Rosales; family Cannabaceae; genus Humulus; species Humulus lupulus. The sequence goes on from NC_084793.1 coordinate 79,883,656, forward strand.
ATCTTTCCCTTTTGAATGGATGACTATCAAGTCAATCCTCATCAGATGAGTGTTTCAACACTTGAGGTTTTGGTAAACCATACTGAGTGACCAACAAGCAAGTCACCACGGGCTCAGCACCCAAAATCATGCATATGATGATCAAAATGATCATACAGAGCTTATAGCTCTGAACAGATGAGTGATTATCACTTTGAGGTTCTAGAAAACCATACTGAGTGACTGGCAAGCAAGTCACTAACTTAAACAGAAGAGTGATTGCTGGGTAAGCCACTAGCCTTAAACAGATGAGAGACTGGTGGGTAAGTCTCTAACTTAACAGATGAGTGACTGATGGGTAAGTCACACAAGCGCTTATAATATTCATCGAACTTGAGGTCGGTCCGGCATTAATGCTCTTTGAGTCATCCAATGCAGAATGTCGATTAGATCTAATCTTTAGTGGCTTGCGTTGAACACGCTAAGGCCGTCCTGACTTATGAGTCAGCACCGTGTGACCAGTGCCTAGTACCACTGCCGAATCTGACTAATGAGTCCCAGCTTCACAGTTGATACTGACACCTTTGCCAATTCTGACTAATGAGTTAGTGCCATGCGCAAGTAAGCAATGCTATCAATATGTATCATATGTCATTTATCCAAGGGTAGGGCATTCAGCATGCTTACTTAATAGTTGCTAGCATAATTATGATCATGCACAAACACAAAGACTCAAGCTCTGATTAATCTCACAATCAATATTCATGGCATGCCCTAATCACATGTTTCTCGTGCATCTCATGCATCACACTTAATCTTCCAGCATGCCTCAATAATAACCATATGCAAATGAGCAAGATTGCCAAGCATTCAATATGCTATCAATGTTTACATTTAAACATCCAACATGCATAAAAAAGAACCATGCATGCCACACATGGGGTGCAATTTTCTTACCTTCGGTCCAAGCACAGGTTTCCGACAAACGAGCCACAAGAATGATCCCGATTCCAAGCCTCTAGTGATAACCTAGTCATAACCACAAATGGTGATCCAATGAGTTCAAGCTCTAAAACCAATCCTTGAATCAAAACTTAGCCGTCAAGACATCAATCCTCACTAATCCGAATAGTAGGAATGATCCCGAGGCCTAAAACCATGTTCCCGGGGTCAAAACACGCAAACGAGCTCAAAAGCTTGCCTGAGCCGCGGCCCCCAGCCAACTCTGAAGCAAGGGCCACGGTGTCCAATGCATAGGGCCGCGACGCCCAGCAGAAACAACTCCTGCCACCAGCTTCATCGAACCAGGGCCGCGACACTCAAGAACAGGGTCGCGGCCCAACTTCGGGGCAACCATTTTTCTTCATTTTTAACCTTTTAAAACCTCCCAAAAACATGTCTAAACATTCCTAAATCATCAAATCAAAGTTCCCAAACTTCCCAATGGTCCAAAACCATCAAAACCTGAGGCTCAAACGAACTAAAAACTCAACGATTTACAAAATCCAATCCAAGCTTAAAACTTTTAAAAACTTAAAACTTAAAACTTGAATTACCTCCGATTGAGTTGTTTTCACTAAATCTTCCGGCTAATAAGCTTCTAATTTTCCTTAGGATTGCTATGCCTCGATCTTCGCTTGAATCCGAGTCCTAGAACTCAAGATACCTTCGAAAACACGATCGGAAGAAGTAAATGGAACTTTTAGGGAGAGAGAACGTACATGACGTTCTTTTTATTTCTTAAAAGGTTACTTCAAGCTTAAGTAGCTTCCAATAGAACCTAGTGCTCGGGGTCCCGAAAACACCCCCGGGGACATTATAGTCAAAACTTTCAGAATTTCCCCCTGATCTTACTAACTCCCAATTTATCACCAAATATTAATTCCCATTACCCAATAACTCGGTAATGCTCTAAATACCCCTTGACTTACTCCAAGTCAAGCTTAAATCCCGTTGTGACTTTCCCGCTAGCTTACCTCCTAGGATCGTCTTGTGCTGGGTAACCCTGGCATAACCAAATAATAACAAAACACCACGCCCATTTCACATATATGCTAAAAATGCCCGAAATGGCCAAAATATGAAAAGCACCCAATTAATCACAAATGGGTTCACATGCATATTTAATACACCTAAACATACATATTATCATTAAATAACACAGTAAAGCAATTATGGCCCTCCCGGTCTCCTAATCAAGGTCCTAAACCTTATTAGGAAATTTGGGGCATTACAACTATCCCCTCCTTATAGAAATTTCATCCTCGAAATTTATCTAAACCGCCTGGAATATGAATTCCGCACAAATGATTCCAGTTTCCCAATTCGTTCCCTCGACCTCACTGTTTCTGCAACATACCTTGAATCAAGGTATACTTTGTTCCTTAGAACCTTATTCTTCTGTTACAATCTGAACTGGCTATTCCTTATAGGATAACTTAGCTTTAGTTCCCAGATTCTCATAACTCAACTCATGAGTTCTTTTAACCCATGTTCACTGCATGGAAATACATAACCCAATGTATACAACTGACAATGCCAATGATAAGGTCGATCCAAAGTCAACCTAATCAGTCATATTCAGGACTCAATCTGTTTTACTAATCTAGGCTCAACTGGCCCTTAACTCATCACCCCTTTCCATGGTGATTCATTTAAGAAGACACAACTTTTTACCTGGAACTCCATGTTCCCTCTTCTCAATTCAGTAACACTTTTCCCATTTACTCTGAGAAGTGAGCATCCAAGCTCTAACCTCTAATAATCTCAATTGTCCCCTGAACCATCTCATGATCCAGATATAACATCTCACTCATCTCATTCCAATGAATGGGTGACGAACATGTTCTACCATACCTTATTTCATAAGGTACCTTTTCAACTCTGGACAATTCTCCCTCTGATTATGATCAGCCTGAGAACAATCAATTGTACTGAATTCCATCTATATATTCATCGCCTTCCCTCACCCTTCCACAACCTGGAAGTAACAATAGAGTCTTCATCTGATAAGGTAGACATTAAATTCCCAAGAAGGCACACTATTTCTTTCACATAGAGATCTGAACACTGGTCCGCTATGTTACTTATTCTTACAGACAAAAATAAACTTACTCACAACACTGGTCCACAATGGCCCAAATCAATCATGCTAACCCACTTTCCTGGGCAGCCCCACTACGAAACCCATCGCGATGCTTTCTTATTTCCATTATACAGTACTTAAAGGCTGCAATGACCTTACTGATTCCTGATACCCTATCTGGATCTGCTAACAGGTTGAGAACTTTATCATGCATTCCATTATGCCCCTCTCCATCTCAGGCCATCACCATAAAGCTTTCATACACTGGTACACTGACATGATGCCTGAATGAAGAGAAAAAGAAAGTAACATGAGATTCATCCAGAATCTCCCATTTAATCCCAGTGTCCATCGGATCCCAAATCCGATCCTTATATCACAATAAATTCATATCTGACACTGTAACACCCTTAGCTAATCCAGCTAAGACTTCCCACTCAACCTTTCCTATCTGTGGTTCACTTAGTCATTCTTCCTTTTGATCTTCTCTGAGATAGTAATCTCCAGCATAGAACTGGCCATTTGGCCCACCAGAACCCTACTCTAGTTCTAGTCAAATCCTTTTAACCAACATGTTGCATAATCAATCATTTCTCCGTATCACCGAGGTGTCATAACAATCTGTCAATTGATTTCAATCTGTAAAAAGAAACTCAGAACTCTTTCCACAAAACACATATAATACCATGCCCGTCCAAGGACACTTCTGCCTTCTAAGACGTTCCTTAACCCTGGTAATTCTCCAACCAAGAATATACCACTATCCCTTCATCCAAGACGATCACAAATCCCATTCAAATAATCCCTTGAATGCTCTGCTCATCTGATTCATCAAAACAATTTGACATTAATCAAATCCTTAAAATATAATCCAGCACTTCCTAGTGCTCTTATCTGATATAAACACAGTCGTTTGCATATTCTTTTCCCCTGATCCCTAACTGGTACTAACCAGATCAAAGATAAACTTTTGAGAATTCCTTCTCGCTCAATATTTAAGCCTCGAATTCTTACAAATTTACTAAGCCATTCAATACAATGCCCTCAATCCAACTCTATCCCTGGCACTAACCAAACCACCATTCTATCTTTTCATATAAAAGAAACCCTGGCGAGTGCCCTGGAAACACATCCAGGAACTCACAGACTAGTCTAGCCTGTCCTGATCCCACTGGCACAATCTAAGTGGTATCCATCACACTAGCTAAGAGTTCTATGCATTTCTCCACCATAAAACTCTAGCTCTCAATACAGATGTCATCAGCATACCAAGTCTATGCATAGTGCCAACTGCCACAAGGCTTTCCGTTCTCAAGCCCAAGAGATGCTATTCTTTCCTTGCCTTTTAGCATTTCCCCGCACTTAATTATCCAATCCATACCCAGGATCAAACCGAAACCAGTCGTAACCAACTTTATCAAAATCACTGATGAGTCATTCCATAACCCAACTCATCTCTTAAGTTGCCAAAACAACACTACGTTCCCATCACAACATAACCATGTGATCAGCATATCAACTTTATGCCTCTCTATATGCAACAAACAAAGGAACAACATGGCACCAAAACCAATTAGCATAACTCAAAACTCAGAACTAGAAAACTGACATGCCACTCCTGAGGAGCTAGTCTCGGTCTCAGACTGCCTCGGAATAAACACTCGAGTTGGATTCAAGCTGTCTATCCCCTTTTGTTCATGCTCTCTTAGCCTTGGGCAATCCTTCTTAAAATGCCCAACCATTCCACATAAGAAACATGCCCTTGCTCGGCATTCTCCCAAATGATGCCTCTTGCACCGAGCGCATTCTGGGTAAGGCTTCCAGTTTTTCTTCTTGCTTGTTCCAATAAATGGAGATACCACTATCTGAGCTCCATGCTCCCTGGCACTCTTCTTCTCATCTCTGATGCTCTCAACAACAAGAGCCTTCTTTACCACCTGAGCATAGGTAGAGACTTCATGCACTGGGGCAACTCTAATGCCCTAAGCTATTCCAGGATTCAATCCTTGAACAAACCTTTCCTTCCGAGCTACATCTGTGGGTACCATGTCTAAAGCAAACTTGGTCAACCCATTAAATCTGTTAACATACTCGGTTACTGATGGCTTTCCCTGAACGAGATTCAGAAACTCATTCATCTTAGTAGTCTTAGCTGCATCACAATAGTATCTTTCATTGAACAGCTGCCTAAATTCGTTCCAATCCATCACAGCTGTGTCTCATGTCTGGGATATCACTTCCCACCACGTCTGAGCATCATCCCGCAATACAAATGTAGCACAGATCACCCTATCGTGACCTACCAGCCCCATACTGTCAAGAATGGAACTGATCATGCCCATCCATTGCTCATCTCTGAATGGATCTAGGCCTCCCTCGAAGACTGGAGGGTAATACTCCTAGAATCTTCCATAGAGGAATTACCATCTGCTCTCAACCCTAGGCTGAGCCAAAACTGGTGCCACTCCTGGCACAACATAGGAAGAGGTCCTCCTCAATAGATTCTGTTGTTGCCTCAGACACTTGATCTCTTCCTCATGCCTTTGCAATCTCGATTGCAAATCTGTGAACATTTGTTGAAAACTCTGAGGGGCAGATGAAGAACTCAACCCCTGGCTGAAACTCCTAGCCTTTGAATAACCACCACCAGGCCTCATTATCTGCCTTGGATATAAACCTGCTCTGCAGTCAATAACTTGACCCATTAAACATGATGAGCATATCAAGAGTTTTTTCCCCCACGGGATCAATCTTACCACACCACATTCACAAATCACTGCAGTGCTATAAACATTCCCATAGTATTTGTAGACGCTCAGTATTCTGCGCCCATAAAAGAACCAAGTCGTGTGGTGAGGTCCCTTAAAGGCCTACATGCGTGCTTGAGCCACGAGACACTCGGGGCGCGACCCTCTCACAACGACCTCGCATGCCTAAGACTGTGCCCGGCGAGGTGACCTCCCGTGCCTAGGTGCGTGACGCATAAGGGAGCCTCGTGTGACCCGGGGGAAGTCTTGTTGGCAGGCCTCACATGCTCAGAACCAAGCCCCGCGAGACGTCCCCGTGTGCCCAAGCTCACACCTCAGCAGCATCGGCCTCGCGTCCGAAGCAGCCTCGGCCTCGCGTCCGAAGCAGCCTCGGCCTCGCGTCCGAAGCAGCCTCGGCCTCACGTCCGAGCGAGGCCCCACCTCCTTCTGATGCGCGCCCCGCCTCGCGTCCGAGCGAGGCTCCTGATGCGAGCCCCCGCCTCACGTACGAGAGAGGCCCCTGATGCGCACCCCGCCTCGCGTCCGAGCCCGCGTGGCCTCGCTGGAGCACCCTTAGCGTCGCGCCCCGGCACCGTAGCCTCGCACCTCAGCAGACGTTCGGCCTCGCGCCCCGAGTGAGCCACACCATCACATGGCCACGCGAGAGGAGGAGGGCCTCGTGAGCAGCTAGGGAGCCGCGTCATCAATAGGCCTTCCAAGGGGGCCTCGCGAAGGAATAGGAGCCACGCCACCTGGTGGCCACGCGTGTGAAGCCATGCACCAAGGGAGCCGCACCACCAAGGGGGCCGCAAGGAAGGCGTCTCGCCATGCATCCTTAGACATCTGTCAAGGCCACATGCCTATCACCTAGGCTCGTGGGTGACCTCGGGGTGTTTCAGGCATCTCATGCCAAGGACCCGAGACCCCCACATCACGCCACGACCATTACATGCACCAAGGGTCCCATTCCTTACACCTTGAGACCCCAATGCTTAGAGGCTCCAGTACGAGTCGAATGGAACATACTTGTATGATCTAGTACTGAGTACGGCCGTTAAGACATTGTATGTTGAGTACGGACACCTGTACTAGTGGGAGTGATGGAATAAGAGTTATGGCCCGTACGTCTACGACCAGGAGTCAGAGTCGACACCAATACCACCTGCGCCACTATGCCTGTCACCACTCATCAGACATGGGTACGGACAAGTAGTGGAGGCATCCTCCTGACACCTACCCCTGTACTGGATGTACGACCACCACCTCTGAAGCCACTCTCTTAAAAGAATACTTATGTACCACTTGGTCCCCAGGACCACCATGTACCCAGGGCCATTAGAGCCTACTATAAAATGAACTCAAACCCCACCTGAAGGGGGGTTGGAAAATTTACGGTAGCAAAGGCTTGAGAGTGAATGAAAGATTGATTTCTCCATTGTTATTCTGTCATTGTTCTTGAGTTATTACTTAGATTTCTATAGCTTTTTTATTGACGATCCTTACTTGATAATTTTTTCCAACTCAACTTAGTTGACGAGTTCTCACAGTCAACAGTTTGGCGCCGTCTGTGGGAACGATAGTTTCAAGCTACTGTTCCACCATTGTTTTTGGCAAGAAGAGATGCCAAGATGTTCAAAGCGACTCAGGGAGCCACGAGAGGTAGAGGTTCACCTGAACGGAGTCCAGCTGAAGGCCTCCATGAAGGACGCTCCTCCACCCAGAGACGTGGAGCCCCCGAAGGACCCTGAGGTTCACGGAGGTGATAAAGTGGCCTCGTCACCGGCCGCTCCGCCTGGAGAAAGTCCTCCAAGAGCACCACCGAGAAATGCTAATGAGATCCCTCTCCCAAAACCACCGCTGGTACCGAACTCCGGCCGGCAGGACCCGGGCCCCTCTACCCGTAGGCATGATAAACATCCCCGGGTCCATTCTGTGAGCTCAAGTTCGAAATCTCGGTTCTATTAAAAGGAAATACGTGAGCTCCACCGTAAGAACCAAAGGTTGGAAACCACCTTGGAGAACATGCAAGAGGTCCTGAATGGCCTGTTGCAGGGTAAATCGAGCGTGACCTTGCCTAAGAGGAAGGAGAAAGGCCAGGATGGGGTGGAGACCACTGTACTGGTAGATGATGGGAGAACCCAACACTCTACCAGTAACACCCCCCGAGCGAAGCAACGCGAGCACCCTGAACCACCTAAGCAGGCCCAGAAACCAGCACCAAGGACCAACGCTGCCCCTCGCAACGATGACGAGGTCACCTCTAAAAGAGCACCCTCGGATTTACGGGAGGAGCTTAATAAAAAGAGGGCGGGCAAAGGGACCATGCCCCCTATGGTGCCTCGGGAGGGCAAGGGAAAGGCGGGTCTTAACCCGTCCGCTTTGAGGGACACTCTGAGCAAGAGGAGGCAGGACCTGGACACGAAGATGAGGAGCCTGCAAAGCAAGATCATCACCGCATCAGGTGGCCAGGTCCTTGAGGAAGAATTCAACCATGAGTCGCCCTTTGTGAGGGATATTCAGGCCATCCGGCTCCCTGCCAACTTTAAGGAACCCAATATGACCCCCTACGAAGGAAATACGGATCCAAAGTACCACTTGGATGCGTTTAACGACCTAATGAAACTGAGAGGGATTGGAAGTGGTGCTAGATGCCACTGCTTCGCTGTTACTCTGAAAGGACCCGCCTAAAAATGGTTCAAAAGATTAAGGCCGGGGTCCATCAGGTCATGGCAGCAGTTTTCCAACGAATTCCTCCAACAACACCATGCCGTGCGGGACTACACGATGCCAGGTACCAGCCTGGCCAACGTGAAGCAGGGGGAAAATGAGAGCCTGAAGAGCTACATTCACTGGTTCAATATGGAGGCCGCGAAAGTGGGGAGCCTAACCCGTCGAGAGTTAAAAATGGCCATCACAGCCGGAGTGCTCCCAGGAAGAAAATTGTGGGACAACATGTTGAAGAGGGAAGTCACTGAATTAGATGAATTCTATGAGAGAGCGCAGAAGTACATCCGTGTGGAGGATGGCCACGCAAACTTAATGGCAGGGAAGGAGTAGCCCCACGCGAAGCCCCCAGCTAACGACGGGTCGAATGTAACAAAGAAGAAAATGGCGTATGATGGGTCAAGAGATGACCAGCAGAGGAAGACCAAGTGAGGGAGTGATCATAGGCAAGCGGCTTATACTTACTTTACGAACCTCACAGATACCAGGGAGCATATCTACCTCACCAACGAAGATCGAGTTCCCTTCAAAAAGCCCCCACCCATGAGAAAGGACCAGTCCAAAAGGGATCCCAGTAGATACTGCCAGTACCACAAGGATATCGGGCACACCATAGCGGAGTGCATCCACCTGAAGGAGGAAATTGAGGAGCTCATCCGCAGGGGCCATCTAGGCCGTTATGTCAGGAGAGAAAGGCCGAAGCCAGAGGACGAGCCTGCGGCACCCCAGACACAAGGGCGAGCCCCAGAGATACAGGGGGAGGTCCGAACCATTTTTGGAGGTCCAGGATTTGGGGGGGACTCTCGGAAGGGGCGAGATAAATATGCAAGAGAGGCTCGGCGAAGCCCACCACCCTGCGTCATGAGTTTGGAACAACGACCCCCGAAAAGTTTCAAGGGGGGAAATGACTCAATAACATTCACTGAGGAGGGCGCGCGGGGGGTACACTTTCCCCACAATGATCCGCTGCTGTTGGCAGTTTAGTTGGCAAACATGCGCGTGCATCGAGTCCTAGTACACAATGGGAGCTCGGTGGACATCCTATATCGCCCTGCCTTGGAAAAGATGGGACTGGGTATTCGTTATCTGAAGCCCTGCCAATCATCCCTATACGGATTCACGAGGGACTCAGTGCAACCCCTAGGAATGATCAAATTGCCACTCACCATGGGGGAGCAACCTCGGCAGACTACAGTCATGGCTAACTTTGTCGTAGTAGATTGTGCATCATCTTTCAATGCAGTATTGGGGAGACCATCCCTAAGAGAATTGAAAGCCATAACTTCGATATATCACCTGGTTGTCAAGTTCCCAACCCCAGGAGGGGTCGCCAGTATGAAGGGAGAATAGAAAGAGGCAAGGGAGTGCTACAACACCTTACTCTGTGCGCCTGTGAAACCGCGGGAACCAATGGCCATGGTGATACATGAGGCGCTACGTATGCCTACGGGGGGTTCGCAAGAGCTGGACCCTCGGATCATGGAGGAGTCAAGAGTAGAACCAGTGGAGGAAGTAGAGGAGGTTATGGTGACAGAGGAACCGTTAAGAAAATTGAAGATAGGAAGAAGCCTGCAAAATGACGTGAAGGAGGAGCTGATAAGATTTTTGAAGGATAATCTAGACGTGTTCGCATGGAGTCATGAGGATATGGTGGGTATAGACCCCGATGTGATGTGCCACCATCTGAATATCTCCCCAGAAGCGAGGCCCGTCAGGCAGAAGAGGCGGGCGCTAGACCCAGAAAGGTACGTAGCGTTAAAGGAGGAGGTTGACAAGCTGAAGGCCAACGGGTTCATCCGTGAATATTTTTACCCTGTGTGGGTGTCGAACCCAGTACTCGTCCCAAAGCCAAATGGGAAATGGAGGACCTGCGTCAATTTCTCGAACCTAAATAAAGCTTGTCCTAAGGACAGCTTCCTACTCCCAAGGATAGATCAGCTAGTAGATGCGACGGCGGGACATGAATTACTGAGTTTCATGGACACCTACTCAGGGTACAACCAGATCCCAATGAACCCAGCAGATGAAGAGCACACGTCATTCATTACAGATAAAGGGCTCTACTGCTACAAGGTAATGCCCTTCGGGTTGAAGAACGCGGGTGCCACCTATCAGAGGTTGGTGAATAAGATGTTCGCTAACCAAATAGGGAGGAACATGGAGGTGTATGTGGATGATATGTTAGTGAAGACCAAGAATGCCACTGAGCTCAACAAGGACCTTGGTGAGATGTTCGACACACTTAGGAAATACCAAATGAAGTTGAATCCCGTCAAGTGCACCTTCGGTGTATCCTTAGGAAAATTCTTAGGCTTCATGGTCAATTCCAGAGGCATCGAGGCCAATCCTGATAAGATAAAGGCCCTAATAGAGATGAGCCCGCCAAAGAACAAGAAGGAAGTGCAGTGCCTAACGGGAAGGGTGGCGGCCCTTAATAGATTTATCTCAAGGTCCACCGATAAATGCCTCCCCTTCTTTGACATCCTCAAAGGGAGCAAAAAGTTCGCTTGGGATGAAAAATGCGAAGAAGCATTTGTCAAGCTGAAGGAGCACTTGGGGAAGCCACCCCTGTTGGCAAAACCTGAGAAAGGTGAGAAGCTGTACCTGTACTTGGCAGTGTCTGAGCATGCCATAAGCGCAGTCTTGTTTAAAGGGGAGAAGAAGCAGCAACGACCCGTGTACTATATCAGCAAGCGTTTGGTGGACGCGGAGAACCGATACCCGGAGATCGAACAATTGGCCTATGCGTTAGTTGTGGCTTCGAGGAAGTTGAGGCCTTACTTCCATGCACACACGATTGAAGTCCTGACGGATAGTCCTTTGAGGCAGGTCTTACATAAACCTGAGACCTCAGGGAGGCTGATGAAATGGTCGATCGAGTTGAGTCAATTTGACATTGTGTATACCCTAAGAGCTTCCATCAATGGACAGGTACTGACAGACTTTATAGTGGAGCTCACCCATCAGCCGAATGGAGGAAGAAGTGAAGAAAGGGAGCAGCCTGTTATAGAGGAAGAGCGAGGGGGTCTAGAGGAATGGAGTTTGCATGTTGATGGGGCATCTAATGAAGGAGGATATGGAGCGGGCATCATGATGACCGGGCCCAAGGGACACAAAATGTATTGCACGATCCAGTTTGGGTTTGAGGCCTCCAATAACAAGGCAGAGTACGAGGTGCTCTTGGCTGGCCTGCGTTTGGCCCAGGAGCTGAGAGTGACGCGCCTTCGTATCTTCAGCGACTCTCAATTGTTAGTGTACCAAGTAAAGGGGGAATACCAGGCGAGGGGACCCAAGATGGCAGCCTACTTGGAGAGGGTGAAGAGCTATCTGGGACGGTTAGTGGCATATAGCATAGAACAAATCTCCAGAGAAAGGAATACCCATGCTGATGCACTCGCGAAGCTGGCGTCCCCCAAGGATGGTGATATCTTGGAGTCAATACCCGTGGAGTACTTACCCAAACCCAGCATTGAAGGCGCGGACGTGCATATGATTAGTGTCCCAAGGGAGTCGTGGACTGAGCCGATCAAAAGGTACCTGGAGGAAGGAACCTTGCCTGCAGACAAAAACGAGTCCCAGAGGTTGGTATACAGGGCCGCTAGATACACCCTGGTAGATGGGGTCCTTTACAAAAGAGGATTCTTAATGCCACTCCTGCGGTGTGTAGAAGAGGAGGAGGCGTTGAAAGTGTTGCATGAGATACACGAGGGAGAGTGTGGCAACCACGAGAGCGGACCCTCCACAGCTAGGAAGGCCATGAGACAAGGATACTACTGGCCCTCCATGGAAAGAGAAGCGCATGACTTCGCCACGAAATGCGACAAATGCCAGAGGCACGCCAACTACCCTCGGAAACCCCCAAGTGAACTGACTAGCATGACCAGCCCCTGGCCCTTCGCTATCTGGGGGATAGACCTGATCGGCGCTCTACCTGCAGGCAGGGGTGGAGCGAAATACGCGGTGGTAGCAGTGGACTACTTCACTAAGTGGGTAGAGGCAGAACCCCTCGTGAAGATAACAGCCAAGCACATCACCTCTTTCGTCAATAAATTTATTGTCTGTAGATATGGAGTACCCTACAAAATTATTTCTGACAACGGTACCTAGTTCGAGGGGGGAGCTTTCGAGGAGTATTGTAGGGGAAGGGGCATAAGGAGAAGTTTCTCTGCGGTTGTGCACCCGCATGCCAATGGACAGGTGGAGGCCATAAACAGGGTCCTTAAGAAGAACTTGAAGGCGAAGCTAGAAAAGATGAAGGGAGCCTGGGTAGAGGAGCTACCAAATGTGATGTGGGCTTACAGGACCACCCCACGCATGACTACTGGGGAGTCCCCTTTCTCCCTGGCCTATGGATGCGAGGCCGTACTCCCGGTTGAGATGCGGGTTGAGTCCCACAGGGTACAGGCGTATGGAGACGAGGCCAACCGCATAGATCTGGCCGAAAGCTTGGACATGCTTGAAGAGAAGAGAGAAAAAGCACAAATAAGGGTGGCAGTATACCAACAGTGCGCTGCAAGGTACTACAATTCGAGGGTGCGAGAGAGAACTTTCAGAGTTGGCGACTTGGTGCTGAGGAAGGTACTCCCTAACACGTGAGACCCAGGAGCAGGAGTGCTGGGGGCGAACTGGGAGGGGCCCTACCAGGTTGCTCAGTGCATACCCCCGAACACTTATAAGCTGGCGCGCATGGACGACACTGTCATACCTCGGGCGTGGAACGCGGAGCACCTTAGGAAGTACTACCAGTAAGGCGCCCACGTCCGGTGGTAAAAGGACAGGTGTTGCACGCTATCTTAGTATGATAGAGAAGAATCAAAGAGGTTACTTAGATAACCTCCTGAGTAGGTGTGAGTCTTTTTATTTTATTTTCTATGAAAATCTCATATGTATCGTTGCAACTATTTGCATGAAACTGCTTGTTATGAATGTGATGAATGAAACTGCATGTTATGGGTGAAACTGTTTGCAACTTCATGTGTTATTTTCCTTCGCTACGTGGGCATCAGCTAAAGTGCCTGCCGAAGTAAATTTCACCAGGCACTTGGGGGGCAGGATAGGAGGCAACAGCGTGCGGCTAGCAAGGGAAACCAAAAAGGGCCCTCTAACGGAGGATCCTAAAAAGGACCCCTTGCCCTCCTAGGAGGCCCCTAAAAGGGACCCTTTACCAAGAGGACCCTAAAAACGACCCCCTGTCAGGAGGACCCTGAAAAGGATCCTATGCACTAGGAGGATCCTAAAAAGGGCCCTCCATCAGGAGGAAGTGACCCTAAAAAAGGACCCTTTGATGGGGGATCCCAGAGGGACCCCCTGTACCAGGGCCTTAAACGAAGTCCTTACAAGGTATCCCTTGGGATCAGAAGGATTAGCAACCCTTGTGAACACCAAGGGAGGCCATAGGGACTTACAAAAAATGTATGGTAACGACAATAATAAGTCTAGAGTGGCCACCAAGTCGCCTAGCCAAAAAGGGTCCCAAAAGAGACCCTTGCAAAAATAGTACTATGAATAACGACGAGAAGGACGCTTCTCGCAACAAATAACAAGCGCGCGCAAGAATATATAAAAGGATAGTTAGGACCCAAGGGGTAAAAATATCCTTATAAAAGTAATCAAGAGGCACCAAAAGAGGTCCCAGTGAACCCTTTCACATGGGCTCCAAAGGACCTCCAGCCTGGTAAATAAAAGAGGGGAACCAACCAAACCCCATCATACAGGCTTAAAAGGGCCTCAAATGTAGTAGAATAAGAGATAAATAGCAACACATGTATTTATACATTAAAAAAGAAAGTTTCGAAGACAGTACAAGAGTTACGCTAGAAAAGTAGTAATGACAGTCATATTACAAAGGCCCGAAGGACAAAAAAAAAAGGAAGAAAGCATACACCCATGGAGGGCTAGCCGGCAAATGCTATGACGTAACTACTTCAGGGCCTCCTAATGTGGGCGCTCCACGTGGCCGCTCGAGCAACGGCATGTTCACCAAAAGAAGAGAAGTCGAAATTCAGATCCTGCCTCCACACATTGTAAAGGGCATGGTCTATGGATCTGCGCTCGGTGGTAGCCCTCTCCGCCTCCAAGGAAGCATTCCTCTCCTGCGCCGACTGAAGTTCGGCCCTGAGGGCCTCGACTTCGGCCTCCAACTGGGTAACTCTCTGCTGCGACGCGGCCGCAATGGCCTTGGCCTCCTGGAGTTCACGCTCTAAGCCGGTAACCTTGTCCTGTAGCCCCTTGGTCTTGGCCTTTACTTCCTACCTCTTTGAAAACAAGTTTGAAAATTTGGTCCGGGCCTTTGACAACTTAGCCTTAGTTTTATTGAGCTCTTTCTCGAGCTCCTGGACCCGGGCTGCAAGGCAGTCCCTCTCAGCAGTAGACGCGGAGAGGTTGCTGGACGAATCAGCATACCGTAGAGCCACGGTATAGGCCTGCACAAGAAAGTTAACGGCATCAACAATAAGTAACAAAAAGAAAAATGCATGTACATCTATACATAATAATTCCGACGCAAGGTGCATGGACTCACCCAGGCCGTGGCATGCCTCAGGGTTTCCCCAAGGTCCGTTTGGGCAACGTTCCCAAGGCTATTCCAGTCAGATACAGGGAGGCTCGAGGCAATTTGAGTGTATCGCTATCCATAAGACGTTGCCATTCGAGTCACCCAAGGCTCCCCCTCCGTACTAGGGGCACCTGGCGGGATAGGGATAGACGACCCGCTTGCCGAAGCAGGAGAGGGCGCAGTGAAGGTAAAAAACTGAGGCTCTGGTAGATCAGAGGGGGGCTCCGCAAGGTCGACGTAATCAGCCCCCGGTGATCTAGTGTCAAGAGGAACCTGAGGGAAGGTGTCGCAGCCATCAGGGCCAGGGGAAGCATAACACCCCAGCGCGATATGCTGGTCCTGAGGTTGGAAGGCCATGTCCTGGTCGTAGGCGTCATAAGGGGGGCATCCCCCGGGGGACAGGGGTCACTGGTGAGATCCCCCACATTCAAGGGGGGCTTCCTCCGGCTCCTCCTCAGCCTCATCATCATCTGGGAAAGGTTCAGCCTGCACAGCCATTGTCTTCTTAGACCCAGGAATCGACCACAGGAGCTTCGGGTCAGAGACCGGGGACAGCTGGTGGCGGTTGAGATTTGCCATAGTAAATAAGAATGTCGCCTTCTTCATGGCGGAGTTAGCACTAATAAGGTCATTCACGGCCTTCGCCTCCGACCCAATGACCGAAGGAACAGCAAATTGCTCTGCGTGATCCGCGCCAGTGTCAGTACAAGCGTGAGTACAAAACAGTAAGTTCTTATAAGAAGAAAAGAAGGACCAGGGTACTTACTGGGGGTGGCGCGAAAGTGTTCATGAACAGAGAAAGGGCCCTCTACGAAGAAAAAGTCTTGCTTCCAAGACCCTGTATTGGACACTGAGCCCTCTATCATGGGGAGCTCGTTATTGGCCTTCTGTAGGTAGTAGAAGCCCTTAGACTTGGGGGATCCCATGAGGTTGTACAGGAAGTGCACCTCTTGCGCCGATGGGGCACGTTCAGCCCGTTCCTTGAACCAAACAAAAAGGCAACTTAGGGTCAACCAACTGTTGGGTGACAGCTGAAGAGGGGCCAAGTCGAAATAGTTGAGAACCGCTACGAAAAATGGGTGCAAGGGAATGGTGCCACCCGCCTTCAAAATGTGTTCGCTCAAAGCCACAAGACCCTTCCTAGGGCGGTCAGCCCGGCATGCCTCCTGAGGAGCATATAAGGCATATTCCGAGGGAACACGATAGCACTTCACGATTTCAATTTGTTCGCGGACACATGCGACACCAGCCCAGACGCCAGTAAAGGGGCGTCGTCCTGTTCCTGGATAGATACCTGTCGGCGTGCCTTCAGCATATCTGCAAAATCAAAAGAAAAATGTGAGGAAGAGACAGAACACTTGACCCTCCATTTTTTCTTCCTAGCAAGAGTTTTCCATCGAGGGAGCGATGGCGGAAGCGCTAAGCTAGGAAAAACTGAGACTAAGGGCTGAGGAGAAGTAGTAGCAGCCCCATGGCCGTCATCAGGCGAGGATGGGTTGGGAGGCTCGGGCGGAAGGTGTCCCTCCATAAACTCTAACTCCCACTGCAATTCAAAAAGGGTCATCCTAAGGCTCGCTATATGGTCACTAAGGTCTGGGGGTGAAGGTCCTTCGTCTCCTCTCGACACCGAGTCAATTTCGCTCTCCACTACCCAAATTTTACGCCTAAGTTCAGCAATGTACTCAAGGTGGCGGATGCGGGCCTGCCTTAAGGAGTCATAGTCTTGGTGAGGATTGCCCTCAGGGGACTCTGAGTCTGAGGACAGGTTAATAAATTCAGCCCCAGGAGGTATGTCGGACGGGCCGTCACTGGCCATGAGACCTCGTCCCGAAAGCGAAAAGGGGTTCGCGTATAAATGAAGGGATGGCTACAAAACACAAAGGAATAGGCTTAATATCTCTAGATGCAAGCGTCCTAAATGGCCCACTATAGGGTATAAAGAAGAGGGGCATGTATATGGTCAAACTCACTACAAGCTCAGGCTAAGTTACCCCATCCCGAGTAATGCTAGTTTGGACCCGATAAAACAAAAAAAAAGAGGGAGAGAAAATATACCTCAAGCGGTTAAGGGAGAGCAAATTTGGGGTCGAAAGGAGGTCGAGGGGAGAAAAGCACCAAAGGGTCGAAAGTACGCGTCTGCAAGAATAAACCAAAAGGATGTGTTAGCCTCCAAATAGACATGCCAAGAAATTAGCTTATATATATAAAAAAAAATGAAGTGAAAAAAAAATAATAAAACAAATGAAACTTTGGCAAAAGTGGGGTTGTGGGGGATTGAACCCCTTACCTCTTGAAAGAGGAAGGATTCTCCAAACCACTAAGCCAAAGGAGTAAGGTGAAAATATTAGGCCATGCATGAAGGCCTATTTATAAGAATCAAGGTGAATAGTCTACAAAAGCACCTAAAGGTCCTTTCCTAGACTGAGGGGCAAGTGTAGACGCTCAGTATTCCGCGCCCATAAAAGAACCAAGTCGTGTGGTGAGGTCCCTTAAAGGCCTACATGCGTGCTTGAGCCACGAGACGCTCGGGGCACGACCCTCTCACAACGGCCTCGCATGCCTAAAACTGTGCCTCGTGAGGTGACCTCCCGTGCCTAGGTGCGTGACGCATAAGGGAGCCTCGTGTGACCCGGGGGAAGTCTTGTTGGCAGGCCTCGCATGCTAAGAACCAAGCCCCACAAGATGGCCCTGCGTGCCCAAGCTCACACCTCAGCAGCATCGGCCTCGCGTCCGAAGCAGCCTCAGCCTCGCGTCCGAGCGAGGCCCCACCTCCTCCTGATGCGCGCCCCGCCTCGCGTCCGAGCGAGGCTCCTGATGCGAGCCCCTGCCTCGCGTCCGAGCGAGGCCCCTGATGCGTGCCCTGCCTCGCATCCGAGCCCGCGTGGCCTTGCTGGAGGACCCTCGGCATCGCGCCCCAGCACCGTAGCCTCGCACCTCAGCAGACGTCCGGCCTCGCACCCCGAGCGAGCCACACCATCACATGGCCACGCGAGAGGAGGAGGGCCTCGTGAGCAGCTAGGGAGCCGCGTCATCAATAGGCCTTCCAAGGGGGCCTCGCGAAGGAATAGGAGCCACGCCACCTGGTGGCCACGCGTGTGAAGCCATGCACCAAGGGAGTCGCACCACCAAGGGGGTCGCAAGGAAGGCGTCTCGCCACACATCCTTAGACATCCGTCAAGGCCACATGCCTATTGCCTAGGCTCGTGGGTGACCTCGGGGTGTTTCAGGCATCTCGTGCCAAGGACCCGAGACCCCCACCTCACGCCATGACCATTACACGCACCAAGGGTCCCATTCCTTACACCTTGAGACCCCAATGCTTAGAGGCTCCAGTACGAGTCGAATGGAACATACTTGTATGATCTAGTACTGAGTACGGCCGTTAAGACATTGTATGTTGAGTACAGACACTTGTACCAGTGGGAGTGATGGAATAAGAGTTATGGCCCGTACGTCTACGGCCAGGAGTCAGAGTTGACACCACTACCACCTGCGCCACTATGCCTGTCACCACTCATCAGACATGGGTACGGACAAGTAGTGGAGGCATCCTCCTGACACCTACCCCTGTACTGGATGTACGACCACCACCTCTGAAGCCACTCTCTTGACAGAATACTTATGTACCACTTGGTCCCCAGGACCACCATGTACCTAGGGCCATTAGAGCCTACTATAAAATGAACTCAAACCCCACCTGAAGGGGGGTTGGAAAATTTACGGTAGCAAAGGCTTGAGAGTGAATGAAAGATTGATTTCTCCATTGTTATTCTGTCATTGTTCTTGAGTTATTACTTAGATTTCTATAGCTTTTTTATTGACGATCCTTACTTGATAGTTTTTTCCAACTCAACTTAGTTGACGAGTTCTCACCGTCAACAGTATTCATACATTAATCAAAATCCCTGCTCTTTCAACATTCACACCATGCCTCAACTCCAGCATGCAAATTTCACAATTATGTAATCATGGAGCAAGTAATCAAATGATCATGTTCATAGATATATTCACGGAGCATATAATCATATAGTCAAGAGCCAAGCTCTATCAGAATCTCATGCTCCCTAATACAATGTGCAGGTAAACCATTTATAATCTATTTAAGCAGTTAAACACATAACTACAGAAATAGTTACCATTCCTTAAGTGAAGCTATCTTCAGTGATGAGTGCACATGCCCAGCTTGTCTTCAGGAACACATAAACCTTGGCACGCTCTGATACCAAAATTGTAACGCCCCAACTCTAGGGACCGTTACGGTGCATATTGCAAACAGTGCTAAACTCGCTAATCGAGTCATTTGGCCATAAACGTGTAACTAAGTATGATTAGCGGTTTAGGGATTAAAAATTTTGGTTAAGATGTAACATTTCATTATAACGTTTATTATATACATTGGGATCCTAAAAAATATAATTTAATGGTCTATTACAAGAAAATATTTACAACAGGCCGATCTAAGCGGCAAAACAGGCTTCAACCCTAGTTCTTCTTTCAAACCTCGGCCATGTATTGGTCGAGCAGCTGCATATGTACACGTCATCACCTAAGCTCTTCAACTCAAGGATGGTCCAGCTTTCTTTTGCCTTTACCTGCACCACAAAGCACCCGTGAGCCGAAGCCCAGCAAGAAAACTCATATGCTCATAAACAGTCATATCACGATATCAAATCATATCTGGCATGCCTAGCAATCATAACTTTATTCAAGCATGAAAATAAGTTCAACAATGCTGGGGTATCCAGGATAAGGAATCTTGCCCTTTTGAATGGATGACTATTAAGTCAATCCTAATCAGATGAGTGTTTCAACACTTGTGGTTCTGGTAAACCATACTGAGTGACCAACAAGCAAGTCACCATGGGCTCAGCACCCAAAATCATGCATATGATGATCAAAATGATCATACAGAGCTTATAGCTCTGAACAGATGAGTGATTATCACTTTGAGGTTCTAGAAAACCATACTGAGTGATTGGCAAGCAAGTCACTAACTTAAACAGAAGAGTGGCTGCTGGGTAAGCCACTAGCCTTAAACAGATGAGAGACTGGTGGGTAAGTCTCTAACTTAATAGATGAGTGACTGATGGGTAAGTCACACAAGCGCTTATAATATTCATCGAACTTGAGGTCGGTCCGGCATTAATGCTCTTTGAGTCATCCAATGCAGAATGTCGATTAGATCTAATCTTTATTGGCTTGCGTTGAACACGCTAAGGCCGTCCTGACTTATGAGTTAGCACCGTGTGACCAATGCCCAGTACCACTACCGAACCTGACTAATGAGTCACAGCTTCACAGTTGATACTGACACCTTTGCCAATTCTGACTAATGAGTTAGTGCCATGCGCAAGTAAGCAATGCTATCAATATGTATCATATGTCATTTATCCAAGGGTAGGGCATTCAGCATGCTTACTTAACAATTTCTAGCATAATTATGATCATGCACAAACACAGAGACTCAAGCTCTGATTAATCTCACAATCAATATTCATGGCATGCCCTAATCACATGTTTCTCGTGCATCTCATGCATCACACTTAATCATCCAGCATACCTCAATAATAACCATATGCAAATGAGCAAGATTGCCAAGCATTCAATATGCTATCAATGTTTACATTTAAACATCCAACATGCATAAAAAAGAACCATGCATGCCACGCATGGGGTGCAGTTTTCTTACCTTCGATCCAAGCACAGGTTACCGACAAACGAGCCAAAAGAACGATCCCGATTCCAAGCCTCTAGTGATAACCTAGTCATAACCACAATTGGTGATCCAACGAGTTCAAGTTCTAAAACCAATCCTTGAATCAAAACTTAGCCTCTAAGACATCAATCATCACTAATCCGGATAGTAGGAATGATCCCGAGGCCTAAAACCATGTTCCCGGGGTCAAAACACGCAAAAGGGCTCAAAAGCTTTCCTGAGCTGCGGCCCCCAACCAACTCTGAAGCAAGGGCCGCGGTGCCCAGCAGGAACAACTCCTGCCACCAGCTTCATCGAACCAGGGCTGTGGCACCCAAGAACAGCGCCGCAGCCCAACTTCGGGGCAACCATTTTTCTTTATTTTTAACCTTTTAAAACCTCCCAAAAACATGTCTAAACATTCCCAAATCATCAAATCAAAGTTCCCAAACTTCCCAATGGTTCAAAACCATCAAAACCTGAGGCTCAAACGAACTAAAAACTCAACGATTTACAAAATCCAATCCAAGCTTAAAACTTTTAAAAACTTAAAACTTGAATTACCTCCGATTGAGTTGTTTTCACTAAATACTCCGGCTAATAAACTTCTAATTTTCCTTAGGATTGCTATGCCTCGATCCTCTCTTGAATCCGAGTCCTAGAACTCAAGATACCTTCAAAAACACGATCGGAAGACGAAAAGGGAACTTTTAGGGAGAGAGAACGTACAAAACGTTCTTTTTATTTCTTAAAAGGTTACTTCAAGCTTAAGTAGCTTCCAATAGAACCTAGTGCTCGGGGTCCCGAAAATACCCCCGAGGACATTATAGTCAAAACTTCCAGAATTTCCCCCTGATCTTACTAACTCCCAATTTATCACCAAATATTAATTCCCATTACCCAATAACCCGGTAATGCTCTAAATACCCCTTGACTTACTCCAAGTCAAGCTTAAATCCCGTTGTGACTTTCCCACTAGCTTACCTCCTAGGATCATCTTATGCTGGGTAACCCTGGCATAACCAAATAATAACAAAGCACCGCGCCCATTTCACATATATGCCAAAATGGCCGAAATGGCCAAAATATGAAAATCACCCAATTAATCACAAATGGGTTCACATGCATATTTAATACACCTAAACATGCATATTATCATTAAATAACACAGTAAAGCAATTATGGCTCTCCCGGCCTCCTAATCAAGGTCCTAAACCTTATTAGGAAATTTGGGGCATTACACTTGGTGTTCTTGAAGAGCTTATGGTAATGAGCACTCGGATAGTAGTTGAGTGAATATTCTGTCATGAGCACTTGGGTGCATAAGTTAGACATTTAATCCTTGGATGTGTGGGGTAATGAGTACTCAGTTTGAATTTGACAAAGCATTTGAATTTGAGCTCTAGAATGCATTGGTAGCACTCAGATTTAGTTGTCGAGTGTTACTTGCTCATTGTGAATCTGAATGCAAGTCTTGTCCCCAAGTGCTAGGATATTCATTTGAATATAAACAAGTGTGTCTGAGTAAAACACAAATTTCAGTTTTGTTAATCACTTAAATAGAATAAATTTCTTGGGTGCTTGGATTTTATGTTGATTTAACACCCGAGTTGGATGTTATAATTGATCTGTTGAATTAAATAATAACTTTAGGAATTGGTTTGAAAATTGACTTAAGCAGTCATATTCAATGATAACCTTAGCATCCATCTTTGCCTTAGTAGTAGCATTTGCCTTAGCATTCAACTTTGTCTTAGTAGTCATCTTTGCCTTAGCAGTGGGCTTTGCCATAACATTCAACATTGCCTTAATAGTTATCTCTACATCAGCTTTTTCTTAGCAGTTAGCTTCACCTCAGCAGTCAAATTTTGTAACGACCCAAATTCACTAATAAGGCTTAAGGGCCTTGATTAGTGTGCCGGGAGGGCATGATGGGAATTATGTATGATTATTATGATTTTAAGCATGTTATATGAATGTGTGAATTATGTTATGTGATAACTATGATGTGTGAATCGTATCACGTGGGTGCTGTAATACCAATGTGATGCACGTGCCGAGACGGTCCTAGAAGGCTAGATATTGGTAACTGGTAATTTGGTAACCTGCGTAACTATTAGTAACCTTAGAGAGTAACAAGTTTTATGGGGATAGTGGTAGAATTGCAAAGCTGGTGAAAAGACAAGTGTACCCTTGAGGTTTAGTTAGAAAAGGATATTTGGGGAAGGTTAAGAAGGCCTTTTGGCAGTGATATAGAAGTCTTTGGCTGAGGGAAAATGATATGTACGATTTACTGAAGTTAAGTCTTGGAAGGCTAGAAAGGGCAAGAAGGAAAGGGAGAATCAAGAACCTAGGAAGCAAAGTGGGAGAGGGACTGAACTGAGTTCTTTGAGGCTAGTGAAGGGCTTAAGGGTGTGGAATCAAGCATATATCAAGGTTTATACTGAGGTAAGGGATTGGTCTCTGTTTTGTTAAGTTCTGAATTTGGTTTTTTTTTTGAAAGAATTGAGAGATAGCCATGGTTTTTCTTGTATGGAATTCAGCTAGTTTGTTAAGGTGGAATTTAGCTCAAGCTTGGATTGGAGGAAGCTCAAGTCGAATTTCTGATTAAGGTAAGGGTATTAAGTATGTTTGCAATTTCATAGCTGTTATGGTTTAAGGATCTAGGGGTTTGGTTTGTACTTTTCTCAAGTTTCAGTTTAAGTGTTAGAGATTGAATTTAGGTGTGAATTCTATGGGTGATTGTGTAGTTAAGCTGGGTTATAGTGTCTATAAGTTGTTGGTTGGTCTATGTGGGGTTTCAAATAAGTTTTGGGGCTTGGGTATGAAGTTGGGGTGATTTGGAGTGAGTTAGGCTCGGGAAAAACGCGAAGGAAAACCCAGAATTCTGGGTCTGCGATGGTGTGCCGCGGCACAGCTTTTGCGTGCCGCGGCGTGGGGGTCTCTGATGTTGGGTGCCGCGGCACAAGGAAAGTGGTGCCGCGGCACAAGGCTAATTTCAGGATGTTACTTTTGACAATTTTAGGCCTTTGCTCCGGGGGTTCGGGGGATGTCTCCGGGGTGTCGTTCTAAGGTTTTGGGGGTTCCGAGAGTGTGGGTTAGGTTCCGGGAAGGTAGTCTTGGATTGGTTAATGACAAAGAATATTATATTTGTGTTGTGATTAGGACTTTGGAGAGGCTCGGGGTAGAGGACCGTGCTTGCGGCTACGTGGCATCGAAAACCAGTGAATTGAAAGGTAAGAACACTGCACCCGAATGTATGGTTGTGAATGGGACTAAGTGCTCCCGAGAGGTGTATTGTGTCATCGTTGGTATTATGCCAAGGGACACGTATAAGCGGTCTAAGAGTACCGTTCATGAATTTAGCGCATGGGGCGCAAATTGGCCACTGGGAGCCAGAAACAATAGGATAACAGAGGGAGCAGCCTGTGAGCGCTAGCCCTGGTTATCGTCTGTGCGTTGTGTATTATGAGCTGAGATGCTTAGTATATGAAATACTTGACTATTGATATGCTCGAGTTTATGAGATGCTATATGTGTAATTGACTTGACAGCTAGATGTGCATGCTCTATTATTGTCGTGTTTTCTTGCTGGGCCTTGGCTCACGGGTGCTACGTGGTGCAGGTAAAGGCAAGAGCAAGCTGGACCAGGCCTGAGGTGGAGAGCTCCGAGGTGAAATGTACATAGCCATCCGTTCGATCCCCATGATCGAGGAGTGTGTCAGGACAGAGTTTACCTAACTGCTCATTTTGCCTTAGTATGGCTGTTAATGTATTTAAACCTTGTAAATTTTGTAAATGACCTTTAAACTGTCATTTTTGGGATCCCATGTCACGAAACAATGTTTTGTAATGAAAATGTAACTTTTGAGACCAAAACACTTTTAACCCTAGTCCCTCTACTGTTTCAGTAACACGTTTTTACTTTAATGACTTGGTTAGCAAGTCTGGCACTTTATAAACACACAGTGTAGCGGTCTTGGCTATCCAGGGCGTTACAAATTTGCTTTAGCAGTCATCTTTGCCTTAGCAACCAACTTTATCTTAGCAGTCAGCTTTGCCTTAGCACTCATCTTTGTCTTAGCAGTCAACTTTTCCTTAGCATTCAGCTTTGTCTTAGCAGTCAACTTTGCCTTAGCAATCATCTTTGTCCTAGCAGTCAACTTTGTCTTAACAAAAAGCTTTGCCTTAGCAGTCACCTTTGTCTTAGCTGTCAGCTTTGTCTTAACAGTCAACTTTGTCTTAGTAGTCATCTTTGCCTTAGTATTCATCTTTGTCTTAGCAGTCAACTTTGTCTTAGCATTCAACTTTTCCTTAACAGTCAACTTTGCCTTAGCAGTCAACTTTATCTTAGGAGTCAGCTTTGCCTTAGCAGTCAGCTTTGTCTTAGGAGTCAGCTTTGCCTTAGCAGTCATCTTTGTCTTAGGAGTCAACTTTGCCTTAGCATGATTCGAGCGTCTCCTACGTACTTGTGAGCACTCATATTGCTCTTTTTATTTTAGCACTCAAATTGGCTATGTGTTTGAGCACTCAGATCTAATGTGCTATCAGGGCTATTGTTGAGTGCTAAGAAAATGGTTGTTTTGGCTAAGAAATTGAAGGAGCACTAAAATTACATAAAATAGTAGAGTGTAACACTTAGATTGAGTCAGGTGTTAATAAAAGTGGGAGGGTACTATGATCACTCAACGTACATGCCAAATGTTAGGTTATGCCCTTAGATGGGATGGTTGAGTGCTCGTCTTGGTCAAGAGTCATCTCCTAAGTTGGGATGCTCTCATAAGTCTAGTGTGTGCATCGAATATTGAACTAAGATGACCACTTGATGTTTAAGTTAAGATGAGCGCTCCACATATGTACTGAGCGTTTATCCAAGATGATCATTCGCCTTGTATGCTGGACTTTGAGTGTAAGTGTCCCTAGTCGAGTTGTTTACTAGCGCACAACATGTGTGTGATTATTGAAATATGATGAGTGCTTAGTGTGTAGGCAAGCACTCGAAATATGTGAAGTTGCCAAAATTTGTACAAATGAAGATGATTGTTGCATTGTGCTAACTGATAAAATGTCATTTAAGATGACTGCTGGATTAAGCATTACACTAGCTACAGAAAATTCAACTTAGGCTGATTGTTGAAATTAACATTAGGATGATTGTTGAAAATACATCAAAGTTTACTATGTACCAGTTTGATGTTGACTGTTGAATATATTCTAACTTCATTACATATTCCCAACTGAGTGTTGAATTAATCATTACTCTAGCTACAGAAAATTGAAATTAGGCTGAATTTTAAACTCAACATTAGGATGACTGCTGAAAATTCATCAAAGTTTACTATGTACTAGTTTGAGGCTGACTACTGAATTTATTCTAACTTCATTAAATATTCCCCAATCTAAGTGTTAGTGTGTATCAATGATACTTAGGCTCATCATTTTATTTTCAAATGATTAAGTGCTAATTGTGAATGTGTAACGTCCCAAATTTCCTAATAAGGCTTATGGCCTTGACTAGGGTGCCAGGATAGAAAATTATGAAAATTATATGATTATGTGATATATATGTGTATCATTATATGATTATATGAGTTATATTATAATATGACTTGATATGCATGTTTAGGTGTATTAAATATGCATGTGGGCCCATTTATATTTAAAAGGGCAATTTTCGTAATTTGGCCTGTTATGGGTATATTTGGCATATATGTGATATATGTGTGGGACCACATCATTATGTGAATATATTTGGGTTACTCGGCTAGTGGGAAAGTCTCAATGCGACCAATACTTGACTCGGGGTGAGTCAATGGGTGTTTTGGGTATTTAGTACATTACCGGGATATTGGGTAATGGGAATAAATATTTGAGGATATATTTGGAGTTAGTGAGATCATGACGGAATTATGGGGATTTTGACTATTTTACCCCCAGGGACGTTTTTGGGGCACCCTAAGCATTGGGATTTGCTTAAGGTTACTTAATCTCGAAGTACTCTGTCAGAAACATAAAATACATTCAGTACACTTTCTCTCTCTCCTGTTCTCTTTTTGACGCCGTTAACATTTTTGAAAGAAACTTGAGTTTTAAAGCTCAGATTCAAGCAAGGTTAGAGTCATAACAATTCTAGGAAAGATTAGAAGCTTGATAGCCAGATGATTTAGCAGAAAAATGACATAATCAGAGGTAATCAAAGCTTTAAGTTTCTGAGTTTCAGTTTCCTTAAGTTTCTTGAGTTTTGGTTTGGATTTTATGGTTCGGTAAGTTTTTAATTCATTTGAATGGTGGGTTTTATGGCCTGTGACATTCTAGGGATGTTGTGAGGTTTAATGGTGAGTTTTGTACAGATTTGGAGTGAGTTTTGGGTGGATTTTAGCTAAGAAAGCTGGGTTCAGGGGGTCGCATTGCGACCCTCATGAACCCAGGAGTCTGGGCGGGTGCCTGAACCGCCATCATGCCGCGGCGCCTGTGGGCTGCGCCGCGACCTATGGCCAGAGTATTTTCGGTTGTGTTCTCTACTTGGGGAGAGCCGCGGCTCTAAGTGTGGGAGCGCTGCGACCCTAATTGGCTGAGCCATGATGTACATAGAGGATTTTGGCTAATAAGTGTTTTGAGAGCGGCAACTCATACCTTAGGGCTCGTGATCGATCCTACAACCCGGTTTAGTAGATTTCAATGTCCCGGAGGCAAGGACTTGGTCCGGAAGCCTGTGTTTATTTGTTATTGACAAGATTCTATATTTGGTTGTGACTAGGTTATTGCTAGGGGCTCAGAATTGGGATCGTTGTCAAGGGTCGTTCATTTGTAACCTCTGTGTAACGCCCGGGTTACCCTCGCTACCCGAGTCCTTTGGTTAAAAATGTTCATCTAAGTGTTATTAACAGGCTAAGGTGGAAAACCAATACAAAGGAAATGATATATTTTATTTAATACATAAAACTATTCACGGGCCCATAAAAACATTTACAAGTAATTTACAACTCAAAATGGTCAACACTGTTTCAAATTTACAAACCCGCCGACCTAAGCGACAAAAATAGGGTAAACCCCCTAGTTCCTTTGAGAACTCCTCAGCCATGGTGGTCAAGTGGCCGCATATGTACACATCACCACCTAAGCTCTCCACTCAAGGCTGGGTGAGCTTTTCCTTCCCTTTACCTGCACCACATAGCACCCATGAGCCAAGGCCCAACAAGAAAATACAGTATAGCATGAGTATAATATCAACAATGATCATAATAATCATTCAGTCCAAAATAGAGGAGTGATAGTAGAAAAGTCACTAAGGTGGATTCTGTTTCCAATAGCCATGTGATGATAGGGTCACCGGGGCTTTAGAAATAAGTGATCCTTTCACTAGCTTAAACAAGTTAGGTGCATGATGACTAGTCATCAACATAACCTACCTCATGACCACAGAGTCATAACCATGGAACACTGTTCCCTAGCCATGTGATAAGCAGTCACCTAGGCCTTAGGCCCTGGCTCTGAGTAACTAGTCCTAGACTAGCCAAGTGCTTATGAGTTTCATCGACCTTAGGGTCGGTCCAGCATAAATGCCTTAGAGTCATTCAACGCTGATATCGATTAGATCTAATCTTCATTCGGCCTTGCGTTGAGGACGCTTATGACGTTTCTGTCTCTTAGGTCAATGATACGCGACCAGTGTCATCCCTGACTAATCAGTGCCATACACAAGTAAACAACACCCGCTAGCATTTAATATGAAATAAATGTCCACATTCATCAACCAACATGCCTCAACAACAATCATGCATGTCATATACACAAGGTGAAGTTTTCTGACCTCCGGTTCAAGCGAGAGATATAATAAAAACGACTCCTGAGAATGATCAACCTTTTGATTCCTTAGCGGTTACCTAATCACAACCAATTATATCCTCCATTAATGAAAATCAACAATGAAAGGGTCTTAACCTAAACCCCACTCTCGGGACCTCGAAACATGCCCACACGGTGAGTAGATTCGATCCCGGGCCTTAAGGATTGAAACCCCGAGCCAAAAACCCTTAAAAACACTCAAAACTGGATTCTGGAGGAACAGAGTAGCGCTACAGCGTTGCTCCCTAGCGCCCCAGCGCTATACTCAAAACCCCAAACCGCCCAACAATCATCCTGTGTAGCATTATAGCGCCCTCTCATGGGCACTATAGCGCTACCCCCAAACTGATGCTCCCCTGAAACCTCCTTCTTCGACTCCTTCAATTCTAACTTGATTCCAATGCTTCCAAACCTCATTTTTGGTGCCAAATGAACCCAAAAACTATCCTCACATACCCCAAGCATCACAACAACAAGAACCCTAGCCAAAACTCCAAACAAAACCAATCATCCAACCTAGAAATCTCAACTGAAAACTAAAGCTAAAACAGAGCAAAGCATGGATTTTAATGGCTAGAAACTTACCTCAAGCTCAGATTATGATGCTCTTCAATGGTGGAACACACTCTCAAACTCCCAAGGCTTACTTCCTAAGCTTGAATCCTAAAAAATGGCTCAAAAATCACAAAGAAAACTGAAGGAGAAAAGGTACGGGAAAGCTCTTGAAATATACTATGTTTTCTCTTCTTTTCTATAGCCTTAATGGCTTATAACTATCCTAGGGGTGAAAAGACCAAAATACCCCTAGGTCTAATAAGGGTTTCTAAAGGCTCCCAAGGGAAAAATTGGTATTTCCCTCGTTAATCATAATTAATGCTCTCCAATTCCCGTTATTCTCGATAATCTCAAACACCAATAATTCATATCCCGTTACCCTTTAACTCCCGGCAACGCTCTAATCATTAAAATCACCTCGAGACTCATCCTGAGCCCCGAACTTAAACTTGTTATGACTAGACCGCTAATTAATATTCCAAGATCGTCTCATGCCGAATAGCTCGAACAAACCCACATTATAATGTGGTCTCATCAATATATTACTGACATGCGTATAAATATACAATTACACCCTCAACGGGTCAAATTACCAAAACACCCCTGTAATGAAATGTGGACCCACATGCATGCATTTAACATCATATTATAATATAATTCACATAAACATGCCTATTATCATTTAATGGCATAATTAAACAATTATGGCCCTCCCGACTTACTAATCCAGCCATTAAACCACACTAGGGGTTTCGGGGCATTATAATTATCCCCTCCTTATAGAAATTTCGCCCTCAAAATTAACCTGAACAGCTCGAGATACTGACTCTGCATATTTGACTCCAGCTCCCAGATCGCTTCCTTGACCTTGCTGTTCCTCCACAATACCTTAACCAAAGGTATCGTCTTATTCTTGAGGACCTTATCCTTTCTATCAAGTATCTGAACTAGCTGCTCCTCAAAGGAGAGATCTGGCTCAAGCTCTAGATCATCATAGCTCAAAATATGATTCACATCGGATACATACCTCCGAAGAGCTGAAACATGAAATACATTATGCACAGCTGACAATGCCGGTGGCAAAGCCAATCTGTAAGCCACTTGACCAACCTTCTCCAGGATCTCAAATGGACCTACAAATCTAGGACTCAGCTGGCCTTTCTTCACAAACCTTCTCACCCCTTTCCATGGCGAGACTCTAAGGAAGACATAGTCTCTCACTTGGAACTCCACGTTCCTGCGCTTGGGATCTGCATAACTTTTCTGCCTACTCCGAGAAGCAAGCATCCGAGCTCTAATCTTCTCAATGGCCTCACTGGTCCTCTGAACTGCCTCAGGACCTAAGTATCTCCTTTCACCTGTCTCATCCCAATGAATGGGAGATCTGCACTTCCTACCATACAACATCTCATAAGATGCAACTCCAATGGTAGACTGATAACTGTTGTTGTAGGAAAATTCTATCAAAGGTAGATACTTACTCCAAGATCCACCAAAGTACAGTACACATGCCCGCAGCATGTCTTCCAATATCTGGATTGTCCTCTCAGATTACCCATCTGTCTGAGGATGATAAGCAGTACTGAACTTCAATTGTGTCCCCATGGCCTTCTGCAAACTCCCTTAGAACTTGGAAGTAAAAGTAAGGTCCCGATCTGACACAATCGACCTAGGTACTCCATGGAGGCACACGATCTCTCTCACATAGAGAACTGTATACTGATCAACTGTATAAGTAGTCCTCACTGGCAAGAAGTGAGCTGAATTGGTGTAGCGATCCACTATCACCCAAATAGAATCATGCTGACCAATAGTCATGGGTAAGTCCACCACAAAATCCATCGTGATGTCCTCCCACTTCCACTCTGGGATATCCAGAGGCTACAATAACCTTGCCGGCCTCTGATGCTCAGCCTTGACCTATTGACATGTCAAGCACTTATCCACATACTCTACTACATCTCTCTTCATCCCTAGCCACTAATACAACGATCTCACATCCTGATACATCTTCGTGGTGCCTGGATGCAAAGAGTAAGGTGTAGTATGAGATTCATCCAGAATCACTCATCTCAAGGCAGTGTCTAACGGAACACATATCCTCCCCTTATATCTCAACAAGCCTAACTCAGACACTGTATAATCTCTAGATGCTCCAGCCAGAACATCCTCTCTAATCTTGATCAGCTGTGGATCACTCAATTGACCCTCCTTAATTCTCTCCAACAGCGTAGACTATAGCGAACTGGCCCACTAGCAACTCTATACCAGCTCTGGTCATATCATCAGCTAACTCCCTAGCTATCATCCTCATACCATAAATTTTTCCCGGACCCTTTCAGCTTAAAGCATTATCTACCACGTTGGCCTTTCCTAGATGATACAAAATCTCACAATCATAATCTTTTACTAACTCCAGCCAACGCCTCTGCCTCATATTCAAATCTTTTTGGGTGAAGAAGTACTTCAGGCTCTTGTGGTATGTATAGATCTCACACTTCTCTCTATAAAGATAATGCCTCCATATCTATAAAGCAAAGACAACAGCTGCCAACTCTAGATCATGAGTGGGATATCTCTTTTCATAATCCTTCAATTGACGAAAGGCATAAGCAATTACCTTCTCTGACTGCATCAGAACACAGCCCAAACCCTGATGAGAAGCATCGCAATAAATCATAAACTTCTCTTGATCTGTCGGGAGACTCAGAATCAGAGTTGTAATCAATCTTTGCTTCAGCACCTCGAAGCTGTTCTCACATTTATCTGACCACACAAATTTCTGGCTCTTGCGTGTCAGCTCAGTCAATGCAGAAGCAATCTTTGAGAACCCTTCCATGAAACGCCTGTAATAACCTACAAATCCAAGGAAACTTCTAACCTCATAAGCATTCTTTGGCCTTGGCCAATCTCTGACTGCTTCAATCTTCGCTGGATCTACCTCAATCCCTTCTTTACTGACAATGTGCCCAAGAAAGGATATCTGAGATAACCAGAACTCACACTCCTTGAACTTTGCAAACAATGTGTGTTCCCTTAGTCTCTGTAGAACCAACCTCAGATGTTGCTCATGCTCTGACTCAGACTGAGAATATACCACAATATCATCGATGAAGACGATCACAAACTGGTACAGATAATCCTTGAACACTCTGTTCATCAGATCCATGAAAGCAGCAGGGGCATTAGTCAATCCAAAAGACATGACTAAGAACTCATAATGCCCATACCTGGTACGAAAAGCAGTCTTCGGTATATCTCCCTCCTTGATCCTCAACTGATGATAACCAGAACGAATTTCGATCTTTGAGAATACCTTCTTACCTTGCAACTGATCGAGCAGATCATTTATCCTTGGCAAAGGATACTTATTCTTAATTGTCAGCTTATTCAGTTCTCTGTAATCAATGCACATCCTCAAAGAACCATCTTTCTTCTTTACAAACAGAACTGGCGTACCCCAAGGTGAGAAACTAGGTCTAATAAAACCCAAATCCAATAATTCTTGCACCTGTACCTTTAATTCTTTCAACTCAGCTAGGGCCATTCTGTAAGGTGTTCTAGACACTAGATCCGTTCCTGGTGTCAGTTCTATAAAAAACTCAATTTCTCTATGCGGTGGCAACCCTGGCAAATCTTCTGGAAACACATCCAGGAATTCACAAACAAGTCTGGTATCCTCTGGTCTCACTGGCATGACCTGAGTGGTATCAACCACACTGGCTAAGAATCCAATGCAACCTCCTTACAATAAATCTCTAGCCCTCAATACAGAAATCATAGGTATGCGAGGTCCATGCATAGTACCAACAAACACAAAAGGATCCTCACCTTCAGGCTCAAAGGCGACCATCTTCCTTCTACAATCAATGGTTGCCCCATACTTTGCAAACCAATCCATACCCAATATCATATCGAAGTCAGTCATAACCAACTCTATCAAATCCACTGACAATTCTCTGCCTTCCACTGCCACTGGCAAAGATCTGACCCATCTCCTGGATACCACTAACTCTCCAGTGGGTAACAAAGTTCCAAACCCCACAGCATAAAAGTCACAGGGTCTACACAGTCTATCAATAATACTACTAGCAACAAAAGAATGTGTAGCACCAGAATCAATCAATACATTATAAGGGGTTCCAGCACTAAGAAGCTGACCTGTAACAACTGAGGGAGAAGCCTCAGCTTCTTCTTGTGTCAAAGCGAACACTCAAGCTGGGGCCGAGCTATCCGCTTTCCTGGGTTCTTATTTTCTTTCCTTAGGGCAATCCTTTTTAAGATGACCCACTGCTCCACATGAGAAGAAAGCCCTTGCCCTACACTCTCCCAAATGACGCCTCTTGCATCTAGGGCATTCAGGATAAGACTTCCAAGCTTCATTACAACCTGGACGACCCATTGAAATACCACGGGGTCACCTATCAAGACCTGGAACTGGGAAGGTGTCAGGAACCTTCCTCTTCTGCTCACTGGGGCCTACACCTCTACCAGAACCCACAAATGGAGGACCTGTCCTCCTGAATTCCTTTCTGGCTGCACTATATCGCCAGATCTTGTTCTCTGCACTCTCAGCTGTGAGTGCCTTCTCAACCACCTGTGCATAGGTAGTAACCCCAGCCACAGTGGTAATACGCACATCTCGGGCTAATCTGGGTTGTAGCCCCTGCAAAAATCTCTCTCTTCTAGTCCTGTCAGTGGGCACTCAGTGACTGACAAATTTCCCTGAAGTAGCCTAATAAATTCCTCAGCTTTTTCCGCCTTGATGGCATCATTATAATATTTTTCATTAAACTCTTCCCAACTCAGGGCATTAACAATCTTGGTCTGGGTAATGACCTCCCACCAAATTCGGGCATCCTCTTGAAACATATAAGTGGCACAGGCCACCCTCTCATTACCAGTTACCCTCATGAAATCAAGGATAATGGTAATCATACTCATCCATTGCTTTGCCTTGGCAGGATCTGCACTACCCTAAAAAACTGGAGGTTGTTGCTTCCTGAACCTTTCATAAATAGGCTCCCATTTATTTCTAACCTCAGGCAGCTGCCCAGCTGCTGGCACCGACATAGGAGGTTCCTCTGATACACTAGCCACTGCAGGCGCTTGCTGCTGTTTCAGGAGATAAAGCTCTTCTCCCTGTCTCAACACTGTTGCATGCAGATCACTAACTATCTGCTGCCAGTTTATAGGAGCTGGCTGTGGAATCTGTGACTGGTCATTCTCCAGACCCTGACTATTATTATTATTCTGGCCTTGATCACTCTAGCCAGCTGACGTATCTATCTGCCCTAGATTCATTCTTATCTGTTATACCTTGCTGAAACAACGATCAATACGGCCAGTCAGGTAGTAATAACTAAACCTCTTGCCGCCT
Source organism: Humulus lupulus (assembly GCF_963169125.1). Lineage (NCBI taxonomy): Eukaryota > Viridiplantae > Streptophyta > Magnoliopsida > Rosales > Cannabaceae > Humulus > Humulus lupulus. The sequence continues at coordinate 79,918,219 of NC_084793.1, forward strand.
TACGGTCCAAGAACAAGCAGACAATTATCATATTCCACAGTCATACAATTATACAAGAAGATACATGTTTATAGCATTTAGCACTCAGCATGTATCACATAATAATTCACAATCAACCATACTAATAAGTATGTTCCAGCAATCTCAGTACTAATTAGCACACATTTGCTGAAGATACAATATTTCAAGGCACAGGTTTAACATGGTGTCTCATGCATTCAGGTAAAGCATATATACTATATTTAAGTAGTTATACATATAACTACGTAAATAGTTACCAAACCATGAGTCGAGCTTGACTTTAGTGATGTGTGTACATGCCCAGCCAGTCTATAGGAACCCTAACCTTGGCATGCTCTGATACCAAGTTGTAATGCCCTAGTAACCCCAGAACAGTTACGGTGAATGGTGAACCGGAAATTTGACTCGCTACCCAAGTCCTTTGGTTAAAAATGTGCATCTAAGTGTTATTAACATGCTAAGGTGGAAAACCAATAAAAAGGAAAGGATATATTTTATTTAATACATAAAACTGTTCATGGGCCCCATAAAAACATTTACAATTTATTTACAACTCAAAATGGTCAACACTGTTTCAAATTTACAAACCCGCCGACCTAAGCGACAAAAATAGGGTAAACCCCCTAGTTCCTTTGAGAACTCCTCGGCCGTGGTGGTCAAGCGGCCGCATATGTACACATCACCACCTAAGCTCTCCACTCAAGGCTGGGTGAGCTTTTCCTTCCCTTTACCTGCACCACATAGCACCCATGAGCCAAGGCCCAGCAAGAAAATACAGTATAGCATGAGTATAATATCAACAATGATCATAATAATCATTCAGTCCAAAATAGAGGAATGATAGTTGAAAAGTCACTAAGGTGGATTCCGTTTCCAATAGCCATGTGATGATAGGGTCACCGGGGCTTTAGAGATAAGTGATCCTTTCACTAGTTTAAACAGGTTAAGTGCATGATGACTAGTCATCAACATAACCTACCTCATGACCATAGAGTCATAACCATGGAACATTGTTCCCTAGCCATGTGATAAGCAGTCACCTAGGCCTTAGGCCCTGGCTCTGAGTAACTAGTCCTAGACTAGCCAAGCACTTATAAGTTTCATTGACCTTAGGGTCGGTCCAGCATTAATGCCTTAGAGTCATTCAACGCCGATATCGATTAGATCTAATCTTCATTCGGCCCTACGTTCAGGACGCTTATGCCGTTTCTGACTCTTAGGTTAGTGATACGCGACCAGTGTCGTCCCCGACTAATCAGTGCCATACACAAGTAAACAACATCCGCTAGCATTTAATATGCAATCAATGTCCACATTCATCAACCAACATGCCTCAACAACAATCATGCATGTCATATACACAGGATGCAGTTTTCTTACCTCTGGTTCGAGCGAGAGATATAATAAAAACGACTCCTGAGAATGATCAACCTTTTGATTCCTTAGCGGTTACCTAATCACAACCAATTATATCCTCCATTAATGAAAATCAACAATGAAAGGGTCTTAACCTAAACCCCACTCTCAAGACCTCGAAACATGCCCACACAGTGAGTAGATTCGATCCCGGGCCTTAAGGATTGAAACCCCGAGCCAAAAACCCTTAAAAACACTCAAAACGGGATTCTGGAGGAACAGAGTAGCGCTACAGCGCTGCTCCCTAGTGCCCCAGCGCTATACTCAAAACCCCAAACCGCCCAACAATCATCTTGTGTAGCGCTAGATCGCCCTCTGATGGTCGTTGTAGCGCTACCCCCAGACTGATGCTCCCCTGAAACCTTCTTCTTCGACTCCTTCAATTCTAATCGGATTCCAATGCTTCCAAACCTCATTTTTGGTGCCAAATGAACCCAAAAACCATCCTCACATACCCCAAGCATCACAACCACAAGAACCCTAGCCAAAACTCCCAACAAAACCAATCATCCAACCTAGAAATCTCAACTGAAAACCAAAGCTAAAACAGAGCAAAGCATGGATTTTAATGGCTAGAAACTTACCTCAAGCTCAGATTATGATGCTCTTCAATGGTGGAACACACTCTCAAACTCCCAAGGCTTACTTCCCAAGCTTGAATCCTAAAAAATGGCTAAAAAATCACAAAAAAAAACTGAAGGAGAAAAGGTATGGGAAAGCTCTTGAACTATACTCTGTTTTCTCTTCTTTTCTACAGCCTTAATGGCTTATAACTATCCTAGGGGTGAAAATATCAAAATACCCCTATGTCTAATAAGGGTTTCTAAAGGCTCCCAAGGGAAAAATTGGTATTTCCCTCGTTAATCATAATTAACGCTCTCCAATTCCCGCTATTCTCGATAATCTCAAACACCAATAATTCATATCCTGTTACCCTTTAACTCCCGGCAACGCTCTAATCATTAAAATCACCCCGAGACTCATCCCGAGCCCTGAACTTCAACCTGTTATGACTAGACCGCTAATTAATATTCCAAGATCGTCTCATGCCGAATAGCTCGAGCAAACCCACATTATAATGTGGTCTCAACAATATATCACCGACATGCATATAAATATACAATTACACCCTCAACGGGCCAAATTACCAAAACACCCCTGTAATGAAATGTGGACCCACATGCATGCATTTAACATCATATTATAATATAATTCACATAAACATGCATATTATCATTTAATGGCATACTTAAACAGTTATGGCCCTCCCAGCCTACTAATCCAGCCATTAAACCGCACTAGGGGTTTCGGGGCATTACACTGTGCTTCGACTAAATGTAAGAAAACTGCACCCAGTATGTGATACATGTGATTATGACTTGGCCTGAATTGTTGAATAGGAACATGTATAGGGCATGAACGCTTGAGAATGTGCATGATTATGATTATGCTTGTGATTATTGATTAAGCATGTTGAATGCATTGTATTTGGATATTTGATATATTATATGTGCTGGTCTGCAATATCTAATTGAGAAAGGCTTGACTTATCAGTCAAGGATGGAAATAGAGCTGAGCGCTGGTCATAAAGCATTGAATTATTAGTCAAGGTCAGTAATAATGCTAAGTGATAGTCGTAAAGCATTGACTTATTGGTCAAGGTCGACAATAGCATTGAGCGTTGGTCGTAAAGCATTTACTTATCAGTCAAGGTCGGCAAGCGTTAGTCGTTATGCATTGACTTATCAGTCAAGGATGGCAATAGCGCTGAACGCTGGTCGTAAAGCATAAACTTATCAATCAAGGGCGAAAATAGCGCACTGAGCGCTGGTCGAGATGGTTATGCTTAACCAGGTGTGCATCATACGCTTGACTGACCTATTGGTTGTGGGAAAACTTTGCGTCAGGTACACTGGCTAGCACCAAGGCTAGTTATACAGAGGATAGGGCAAAGAGCCCCGAGGTGACTTATTAATCCCATATCCTAGGCTAGATCTGGGCTTCAGACTTGACTTATGAGTCAAGAATAACATTGGCATGTTGAGTGCTGGTAAAAAAGAATTGACTTATGAGTCAAGGACGGCCTTAGCATGCTGAGTGCTGGTCGAAAAGCTTTGACTTATGAGTCAAGGAAATCAATAGCGCACTGAGCACTGGTCGTTATGGTTATGCCTAACCAAGAGTGCATCATACGATTGACCGACCTATTGGTCATGAGAAAACTAGAGTGCCAAGTGCGCTGGGCCAGTTCCAAGGCTGGTTATATAGAGGATAGGGCAAAGGGCCTCGGGGTGACTTATTAATCCCATATTCTAGGCTAGACCTGGGCTCCGGACTTGACTTATGAGTCAAGAATAACATTGGCATGTTGAGTGCTGGTCAAAAAGCATTGACTTATGAGTCAAGGACGACCTTAGCATGCTGAGTGCTAGTCGAAAAGCATTGACTTATGAGTCAAGGACAGCAATAACGCACTGAGCATTGGTCGTTATGGTTATGCCTAACCAGGAGTGCATCATACGCTTGACCGACCTATTGGTCGTGAGAAAACTAGAGTGTCAAGTGCGCTAGGCCAGTTCCAAGGCTGGTTATACAGAGGATAGGGAAAAGGGCCCTAGGGTGACTCATTAGTCCCATATCCTAGGGTGTTGAACCCCAGTATGATTTATTAACCATGTATTAGGGCGCTGAGCCCCAATATGATTCCATTATCATGTATTTTGGGCATTGGACCTCGGCATGATTCATTGATCGTTTATCTTGGGCGATTGACCCTATATGACATTGCAGTCATTTATATGAATGGTATGCATGCATGAGTAGGGTTATTACTGTTAGGCATGCTTATTATGATTTGGTAATATGTTATTAACTGCTTATGAGCATGCTTAAGTTTTCTTGCAGAGCCTTGGCTCACAGGAGCTTTGTGGTGCAAGTAAAGGGAAAAGATAGCTGGACCATCCTTGAGTTGGAAAGCTTAGGTGACGATGTGTACATATGTGGCTGCTTAACCACCACGGTCGAGGGTTTAAAGAGGAACTAGGGTCAAACCCTATTTTGCCGCTTAGGTCGGCTGGTTGTAACTTGTTCATTGTAATTAACATTTTAAAATGTATTTTGGGATCCCATGTATAAAGTAAACATTTTAGTGAAACAGTTGTACCTTTGACCAAAAATTTTAACCTTAAACCGTTAATCACGCTTAGTTACATGGTTATGGCCAAATGACTCATTTAGTGAGTTTAGCACTACTTAAAATACACAGTGTAACAGTCCCTGAGTAGTAGGGCATTACAACTTGGTATTAGAGTGTGCCAAGGTTAAGGGTTCCTGAAGACAAGTTGGACATGTACACTCGTCACTAAAGATAAGCTCCACTCAGGGTATGGCGACTATTTATGTGGTTATATGGTTAACTTCTTAAATAAGATATAAATTTCTTACCTACATGCCTTATTAGGAAGCATGAGATATTCTAATGGGGCTTGACCCTTGACTATTGATATGATTATGTGATTACCTGCTCAGTTGATATATGAATATGTTATCTGGATGCTAGAGTAAAGATCATGATATTTTGTTGGCAAGAGTAGGTGTAACGACCCAAAATCGCTAATAAGGCTTAAGAGCCTTGATTAGTGTGCTGGGAAGGCATAATTGGAGGTTAGGAGAATTAATGGTAAGAAAGCATGAAATGGGTATTGAATAAGTATGCGGACCCTGTTTGGCTGGTAAGGGCATAATGGTAATCTTGGCCCGTTAGGGCACAAATGTGAATGTGTGTGATAAATTGTTGAGACCACATTATTATGTGGGTAGATTGATAAATATATATGCGTGTACAGGTGTGTGCATTTGTAACTATCGACACGAAGCAATCCTAGGGAGCAAGTAGCGGGAAAGTCACAACGGGGTTTAATAGTTGACTTTGGATAAGTCAGGGATATTATAGGTATCGGGTAGTTAACTAGACTATCGGGTTATGAAAATAAATATATGGAGATATATTTGAGGTCAGGGTGTCTAGGTGGGAATAATGGGAGATTTTAGCATTTTTGCCTCGGGGACGGTTCCGGCACCCCGAGCCTTGGGTTTGACTTAAATGATAAGGTTAGACTTACTAAGAATAGAAAATAGTAGAACCACAATAAACCGACCTTTTCTTTCTCAGCTCTCTTCTCTCTCTCAAGTGAAACACAAGGGAAATAAACAGAGAAAATCAAGAGGGATTTTGAGGGGATTGAGCTAAGGATTTCTGGGAATTGAAGAGGGGATTTTGAGGTTTAACTCAAGGGTTATCCAAGGAACTGAATCAGCACTAAGGTAAGCAGTGAATTCCTTTCTTTTGGTTAGAAAATTCTGAGTTCTAGCTGGGTGTTGAGATAATTGTAGCTTTGATATTTAAGGTTGAATTTGAGCTGAAAGCTTGGGAACTAGCTGGGGTTTGGCTTAGAGAAGGTGCTCAATGGAAGAGGTAAACTCTAATTCATGATTTAAAAGTTTAAATTCAGGTTTTGACTGGTTGGTTTTGAGTGTTTGTGTTCTTGGATTTCAGAAATTGAAGATGGGATTTCTATGAGTTTTAGGCTTAGCTTTCTGTTGAATTAAGATGCTAAAGTTGTCTTAAAAGTGTTGGGAATGATTGATATGGAAATAGGGAGTTTTGGGGTGGTTTTGGGTAAGGTTTGGAGGTTGAAAATGGTGGAAATTCTGGGTTCGATGGGAAGGGCCACAGCTCTGTTCTAGAGCGCTGCGGCCCTAGCTTGCAAAGGAGCCAAGAAGGCTCGGCCAAAGGCAAGCGCCGCGGCGCGTGTCCCCTTCAGGTGTGGTGTTGGCTCTGTTTTGGTGAAGGGTCGCGGAGGGCCGCAGCCCTTGGCTATTCACATGAGTTTTTGAGGGTTTTAGGCACGGGAAAGTGGTCTAGGGTGCTTGGGTTTGGTTTCGCCACCGTGCTTGGTGGAATTTGGAATCCCAGAAGCTAGTTTGTGCATGAAAACCCATATGTGAATATTAATGGAATTCGTTATCTTGGTTGTGACTAGGTGATAAGCTAGGGCTCGGGAATGGATCGTGCTCGGGGGTCGTCCTTTCTAATTAAAGCATTTGGCATTAAGGTAAGAAAATTGCACCTGTGTATGTGGATAGGATGGGACTAAGTGTTCCCTATATTTGAATGTGTTGTTATGTGATTGCGATACACTATGTGAATATGTTGGGACTAAGAGTTCCATATAATGATATGAATGTCATAAGGTGGTATTATGCCACGGGGACATGTGGTAACGGCCTAAGTGTGCCAAAATCCACACTTGCGCATAGGGTGCAGCTCGGACACTGGTATCCGATGACAGCTTATTATGCACTGAGCTCGGTTTAAGCGGGCCGGAGTCAGTGGGTTAAACAGAGGGTGCGGCCTAAGTCATCGGCCCTGAATATTATGTGGTATAAGTGTATTATATGACTGATTGTGTCGTGAATCTGAATGTGTGTGCTGAGTATCTGTTGTAGATTATTGTCTATGACTTAATGAGTATCTGGAGCTGGATTATTGGTTATTGACCAGTATGTTGTCTTTAATGGATATTATGGTTTGAGAGAACTGAGTAACGCCTTGTGGTTATTGGATTGTGCTCTGTGAACTGTCTAGCTGCTATAACTGCTATGTTACTATATTATGTTTTCTTGCTGGGCTTCGGCTCACGGGTGCTACATGGTGCAGGTGAGGCAAATTGGCCATGGGTTGGAGAGCTCTGGGGGCAAGGTGTACATTGTCAGCTGCTCGGCCGCCACGGTCAAGGATTGTACAGGAACGGGAACCTAAAATGTATATTTTGCCATTAGAGTGGCTTGGTCAAATATTTGTAATTAAGAATTTTGTATTTACGTTATTTAAACCCTGATTTGGGATCCCATATAATAAACATCTGTTTTCAATATAGTTTAACTGTTTATAATCAAATTATGTTTAACCTAATCCCTTGTGTCAATAGATACACAGTTCAAACTAAATGACTTGATTAGCAAGTCTTGCACTATTTCAAACACACAGTGTAACGGTCTTGGTTATCCAGGGCGTTACAGTAGGGGTTATTGATTGATGCATTAATTTCATGGGCATGTATATTATCACTAGAGTGGTATGTGAATGTGGTTTTGTTTGGTTTTCCCATGGGGAAGGCTTTTGGACCTGCTCATTATGCTTAATGGGTCAAGTTATTGACTGTAGACTAATTTAGTGGTTATGTAACGCCCTGGGTAACCAAGACCGTTACACTGTGTGTTTAAAATAGTGCAAGACTTGGTAATCAAGTCGTTTGAACATAAATGTGTTTCTAAAGTCAACTGACACGTTAGGGTTATAAGATTTTGATCGTAAAATGGTTTACTTTTATTAAAACAAGAGTTTGATGCATGGGATCCCCCACCCCCCCCCCCCCCCCCTCCCCAAAAAAAAATAGTGTTTACATGGCAGATACAACCCTCAAAAGTTAATACAACAGTAACCAGTCTAAATGGCAAAATACAAGTTTGAGCTCTAGTCCCCGTGGTGGTCGAGCAGCTATCGATGTACACTTTGCCCCTAAAGCTCTCCAACTCATGGTTGGTCCAGATTTCACTTGCCTTTACCTGCACCACGTAACACCCGTGAGCCAAGGCTCAACAAGAAAACCAAATTCAACAAGCATAGATAACGACAGAATGTACATAGTAAACTTTAGATCAATCAATTCAATTAACAGCAAAATGCAAGTGCTAAACTAGGCAACGATAATAGTTCAATCCAAACATATAAATCAAACTTAATACAGTTAAATAGGTGTCGACACCCTTAGGCCGAGCCCTCTGGTTATTTAGCTGATCTCGACTCGCTTAGGCTGAGCTGTGTTCAATACGCTCAACATCAGCCCCGACTCCCTTATGTCGTACTTTCACATCACACATAATAGATATATAGGTTACATAACACATATGTTAATTTATAGGGGATCTCAGTCCCATTCAAAACTTGGGTGCAATTTTCTTACCTCGAGTCCCGAGCGAAGGATGCAAAGCGGTCCCGAGCACGATCCTCAGTCCCGAGCCTTAACGGTAACATTAGTCACAAGCGACAATGGATAACTATAAAAAATCTAATCCAATTAAATGATTTGCAATCAAATACTAGCCTCGGGAACCTCTAATTCTACTAAACTGGGTAGTAGAATTCATCCCGAGCGCTTAGGTTTAAGTCCTCGAGCCTAAAAAAAAAATTTAGGCTATGGCTGCCAAGGCGGGCCGCGACTTGTCCCTAAGGTTCGCGATGCGCCACAAGTCAGAGGCACCAGCCTCTTGTCCCAGAGGGGAGGTGGGCCGCGACTTGCTCCCTAGGGCGGCGGCGCACCCATGAATCAGCAAGCCCCCCAGGGCTTTTTGGGGCACGCAAGTCACGATGCCCATGAGCTGGGTCGCGGCGCGCCCTCGTGAACCCAGAAATCCCTGGGTTTCTCTTCATTTTCCCAACTCACAGCCTTAGAATTCAACCCTAAATATATACCCAAACCAAAACTAGGTTCAAAATTCCCAATATCACCTCAGAAACAACACATAAAGCCTAGAATACTAGTTCAATCTTCTCTAAATGCCCAAATTCGGAATCCCCTCAAGTACCCCTCAACATGATCATAATCAACCAGGAATTCAACAACTTAAAACCTGAAACCTTACCTCAACGATAGCTAAATCCTCAGCTATTCCTTGCCTACTCCTAGCTTCAATTCTTCAATCCCCAAGCTTCAATTCCCAGAGTTCTCCTTTAGCACTTCAAAGGTTTCAAGCACAAGAGAGGGAGAAAGATAGAGGGATTGAGAAGTGTTCCTAGTGGTGTTGATTGTTTCCTAGAATCTCAGCTGAGTATACCTTTTAACCAAAATACCCCTCAAGACAACTCAATCCCTTTGTTTCCCTTAAAGGCAAAATGGTCATTCTCCCCGTTTCCCGCTAATTCCTTGAGTCAGCCTACAAATTCCCAATTAATCCCGACATGCCCAACTAATCACCAAATACTTACTCGTTATTCGATAAATTCCAAATATATGTTGAATTCCCAAAATACCCCTAGGCTCACCCCGAGTCGGGTATTAAACCCCATTGTGACTATACCGTTAATCCGCTCACTAGGATCGCCTCAAGCCATATACTGCTAATATATCCACATAATAATGTTGTCCCAACCATTAAACCATATAATCGCATTTATGCCCTTAATGGGCCAAAATTACAAATATTCCCTTATACCCACGTGCACATTTAATACTCATAAACATGCATATAAATATATTCATATTATCATATAAATCATGCATGCCACGTAGTCACACATTTAATCAATTAATCACGCACATATCCAATTATGCCCTCCCGACATGCTAATCAAAGCGCTAAGCCCTATAGCGTTTTGGGACATTACAACTATCCCCTCCTACTGAGAATTTTGTCCTCAAAATTTACCTAAATAACTTGGGATACTGATCCCGTATAGCTGACTCTAGTTCCCAGGTCGCTTCTTCGACCTTGCTATTCCTCCATAATACTTTGACTAAAGGAATCGTCTTGTTCCTCAAAACTTTATTCTTCCTGTCGAGGATCTGAACTAGTCGCTCCTCATACGATAAATCGGTCTGTAGTTCCAGATCCTCATATCCCAATACATGGGTCATATCCAAGACGTACTTTCAAAGCATTAATGACAGTGGCAGAGCCAATTTGTAGGCTACCTGCCCGATCCTCTCAGCATCTGAATATGCGCCAAAGACGTTGGCTGGAATTGGTAAAGGATTACGATTGTGATATTCTATACCATCACGGGAAGGCCAATGTAGTGGCCGACACGCTACGCAGAACAGCCTAGGACAGTTGTTCAGTTCGAGGCAGATATCCAATAAGTTAGCTGAGGAGATGACTAGAGCGAGTATAGAGTTGGTGGTTGGTCGGCTAGACAACATCACTCTTCAGTCTACACTCCTTGAGAGGATCAAGGAGGCACATGGGGAGGATCCCCAGTTGAGAGGGCACAAAGAGAGCGTCTTAGCCAGAGCAACTAAGGACTTCTCTATTTTGGAGATGAGACTACTAAATTACAAGGGTCGGATATGCGTTCTGATGGATTCTGATATCCGGCGAGAAATTTTGGATGAATCTCATACCACTCCCTATTCTTTGCATCTGGGTACGATGAAGAAGTACCAAGATTTGAGAACCTTGTATTTGTGGTTGAGAATGAAGAGGGATATGGTGGATTATGTGGCCAAGTGTTTAACTTGTTAGCGGGTAAAGGCTGAACATCAGAGGCCAGCAGGGTTGTTGCAGCCTCTAGGGATTTTGGAGTGGAAATGGGAGGATTTCACCATGGGCTTCGTGGTTTGATTGCTGAAGACCGTGGGACAACATGATTCTGTGTGGGTGATTGTGGATAGATATACCAAGTCCACCCACTTTTTGCCTGTTAGGACAACTTATACTGTGGAACAGTATGCTGAGTTGTATGTGAAGGAAATTTTACGACTTCATGGGGCTCCGAGGTCAATAGTATCCGATAGGGACCCCACCTTCACCTCCAAGTTTTGGGAGAGCCTGCAGAAGGCTATGGGTACGCAGTTGCAGTTTAGTACTGCTTATCATTCTCAGACGGATGGACAGTCTAAGTGGACTATTAAGATACTGGAGGATTTGTTACGAGCCTATGTGCTAGATTTTGGGGGATCTTGGTGTAAGTATCTCCCTTTGATTGAGTTTTCATACAACAACAGTTATCAGTCGACTATCGGAGTGGCTCCGTATGAAATGATATATGGGAGGAAGTGCAGATCACCTATCCCTTGGGATGAGACGGGTGAGAGGAGATACTTGGGTCCTGAGGTTGTTCAGAGGACCAATGAGGCGATTGAAAAGATTAGAGCTTGAATGCTCGCCTCCCAGAGTCGCCAGAAGAGTTACTCATACTTGAGGCGCAAGAGAGTGTAGTTTCAAGTTGGTGACCACGTATTTCTCAGGGTTTCTCCCTTGAGAGGAGTGAAATGGTTTGGTGTACGGGGCAAGCTGAGCCCTAGGTTTGTTGGCCCCTTTGAAATTTTGAACGGGTTGGAGAGGTAGCTTACAGATTGGCGATGCCTCCAGCTCTATCAGGGGTTCACAATGTGTATCATGTGTCCATTCTCCGGAAGTACGTATCAGATTCTACGCATGTACTGAGTTATGAGAACTTGGAGCTGGACTAGGATTTATCATATGAGGAGAAGCTAGTTCAGATTCTCGATCGAAAGGATAAAGTCTTGAGGAGCGAGACCATAGTCTTAGTGAAAGTGCTGTGGAGGAACTACAAAGTGGAGGAGAGACTTGGGAACTTGAGACAAATATGCGAGATCGATATCCCGAGTTATTCAGGTAATTTCGAGGATGAAATTTCTGTAAGGAGGGGATAGTTGTAGCGTCCTGAATTTGCTAATAGGGCTTAGGGCCTTGATTAGCGTGTCTAGAGGGCAATAATTGATTTATTATGTTAATATGTGAATTTGGTGATTATGTGATTAGAAATGCATGTTTAGGTGGATTAAATATGCATGTGGGCCCCTTTTGGTTATTAGGGGCATATTTGTATTTTTAGCTTGTTGAGGGCATAAATGAAATATTTGTGTATATTGTGATTGATACCACGTGTGAGTGGTGATATATTTGTGATGCATGATCCGAGACAATCCTTGGGAGCAGTTTTGCTAGTAAGTCACAATGGGGTCAAATACCCAGCTCGGGAGGAGCCTAGGGGTATTTTGGGTATGTTATATGTGCTCGGAATTTATCGAGTAATAGGTAGTAGTTTTGTAATTATTTGGATATGTCGGGATCAAACGGGATTGATAGGAACATTTGAGGATTTAACGAGATTTGGCAATTGACGAAATTGCCCTTGATGATATTTGAGGGCTTAGATAACTTAAGGGATTTAGACCTTTTCTAAGATTAAATATACATTCAGATGATTTGAGAAACCACTAGAATTGAGTAAAGGATAAGCAATACACTCAGCCTTTCTCTCTCTCATTCAAGTTTGGAAGTTTTGAAGAAAACTAGCAGCATATTAATGACTCTAGGCTGGAACTTGGAAGGCTAGAAGCTTGGAACTCAGGGATTAGTTCAGAGGCTTAGTTAAGTTCAAAGGTAAGCTCTTAAACCTGATTATCAAGTTGAATTCTGCTGGTTTTGTTGCTAGAACTTAGGCTTGCATGGATTTGGTTTCCAAGGTTGGTCAAGGGTGGTTGCTAGGTATATGGGATTGTTATGGGCTTGTTGTGTTGTTTAGGGTATGTGAATAAGGAATTCAAGTTCAATTATGAGTTTAATTGATGTTTGAATTATGAGAATTGGGGTTTAGGCTCGAGGAAAACGCAGGAAAATGGTGGTTTTCTGGGTTTGGAGGCTCGAGTCATGGCCCTGTTCTTCAGGCGCCACGACCCGTGTGTGTCAAAGAGGCTGGAAGCCTCTGTCTGCCTAGGTGCGCCGCGACCCAAGGATGGGAGTTGTGACAGTTAGTATCCCGTAAACCGGAGGGGGAAAGATCAGGTAAAGCTGTGCAATCCCACACCACCTGGGGAAGGTCAAGTGTGATGATTCTAAGACTGTGTAGTTATGGGACTACACAGTTGAAGAGGGCTTAAATGGATTGATGGGTACTACCTATGCCAACAAGATGCATCTTCTTTTCGGTAGCCCATCACTTGAGAACTCAAAAGTTAAGCGTGCTTGACCTGGAGTAATCTCAAGATGGGTGACCTCCTAGGAAGTTTTCCCAAGAAGCGTGGGAGTGAGGACAAAGCACGCTGGAAAGACTCGTGTTGGTTTGTAGGGCCAGTCGTCATTCCAGGAAGCAGCCATAGTGACGTGGGGCGTTACAGGAGTGTCGCGGCCTGTGCCTCTCATCAGGGAGGCTTTATACCTCTGACTTGGGGTGCGCCGCGGCCCAAACTCTAAATGTTGGCTGTTTGAAGGTTTTTGGCTCGGGAACCCAAAAGTTAAGGCTCGGGAATGATTTTACCACCCGGATTGGTAGTATCCAAGGTCCTAGAGGCTAGAATTATATCCCGAAGTTATTTATTGGATTAGAGCTTGATGGAAGGCTATTGTTGATGCGTTGTGACTAGGTTTTCAGTGAGGCTCGGGTTTAAGGACTGTGCTTGGGATTGCGGTGCTCAGGAACCTTGGGACACAGGTAAGAAAACTGTTGTACCCATAGAGCAGGGCGTGGCCCTATTGTTTGTATTGCAGGGCATGGCCCTATGTCATTTAATTGTAGGGCTTAGCCCTATCATTTATGTTTAGTATATGTTTATATATATATTTGTCGATATTATGCTATGTAGTGCATATTTGTGAATGAATGGCGAAGGCCGAGAACGACAGGAAGTCGAGTACGGCAAGGGGCCAGGAACGGCGTTGAGCACGTGGAGTGCAAAGTCGAGTACGGCAAGGGCTGGGAGCGGTGCTAGCATATAGAGTGTAAAACCGAGTACGGAAAGTGGTCGGGAATGACATTGAGCATGTGGAGTGCGAGCCGTTAGGGCAAGACCCTCTTAGGATGCTGGAGTCATCCTCACAGTGAAGACCGCAAACCCAGGGCCTGGTAAAGCACCTGGGATGACATGGCCGCTATGTGTTTAGCCTGTTGGTTGATTTGTTATATGCTGCTGATAGATATGCATATGTTAATTGCTTTGTGTTGACTTTTCTTGCTGGGCTTCAGCTCACAGGTGCTCTATGGTGCAGGTAAGAGCAAGGGAAAGGTCGACAAACCATGAGTACAGAGAGCGTGAAGCGACGTGTACATGTTCGGCCTACCTGGTTGCCATGGCCAGGGGTATTTTTGGGATATGTAATGTTTAGACTTGAATTTGTTGCCTAGTGGACCCTAAATGTATTTTGAGTAGTAAATATTTTCTAAACTGTATTTTGGGATCCCAACTGTAAAACTTTATGAGATTTCAATGAATAACCAAATGTTTTATATTTAATGACTGGTAATGGGTTTTATCTCAGTTTAGCTACACTTTTAACCTAAAACCTCGATTAGCGAGTGATTAGCACGTTTTAAACTCACTTAGTAATGGCTCTAAGGAAGTAGGGCGTTACATACAATCTCCCTCACATACAACTCCGCGTACTGATCCACAGTATAGGTCGTCCTCACTGGTAGAAAGTGAGCTGACTTTGTGTACCTGTCTACTATCACCCACACTAAGTCGTGTTGCCCCACCGTCTGGGGTAAACCTCCCACAAAATCCATAGTAATATCTTCCCACTTCCACTCGGTAATATCTAAAGGTTGTAACAACCCCGCTGGTCGATGGTGTTCAGCCTTTACCTGCTGTTAGATTAGACACTTGGCTACGTATTCAACCACGTCCTTCTTCATCCCAAGTCACTAAAATAAAGTCTGTAAATCCTGGTACATCTTCGTGGTTCCTGGATGGAGTGATTATAGTGTAGTATGGGATTCATCAAGTATCTTTCGTCTAATACCCATATTCATCGAAACACAGATCTGATCCTTGTACCGCAGTAAACCCGTCTCTGAAATGGAATAATCCTTATCTAATCCAGCCAGGACATTTCCTCTAACCTCCTACAACTGCGCATCACCCACCTAACCCTCTCTTACCCTCTCCAAGAGGGTAGATTGTAAAGTAATATTGGCCAATTGGCCCACAACCAACTCTATCCTCGCTCTAGTCATCTCCTCGACTAATTCCTTCGATATCTGCTTCGAACTAAACAACTGTCCTGGGCCCCTCCAGCTCAAAACACCTGCCACTACATTGGCTATTCCTGGGTGGTAAAGGATGTCACAGTCATATTCCTACACCAATTCTAGCCAACGTCTCTGTCTCATATTTAGGTCCTTCTGGGTGAAGAAATACTTTAAACTCTTATGATCGGTGTATATCTCACACTTCTCTCCATAAAAATAATGTCGCCATACTTTCAGTGCGAATACCACCGCTGCCAATTCCAAATCATGGGTAGAGTACCTATAATGCCCTTGGTAGCCAAGACCATCACATTGTGTACTTTAAATAGTGCTTAACTCGCTAAACGAGTCATTAGGCCATAAACGTGCATCTAAGTATTATTAATAGGCCGGGGTGAAAATCTCAGTCAAAAGGAATGGATATATTTTATTTAAAACATTGAACTGTACATGGGATCCCATAAAAGCGTTTATAAAGTTGTTTACAATCCAAATGGTCATTACAGTTCAAAAGTTACAATCCACCGACCCAAGCGGCAAAAATAGGGTTAAACCCTAGTTCCCCTGAGAAACACCTTGGCCATGGTGGTCAAGCGGTCGCATATGTACACATTGCCACCTAAGCTCTCCACTCAAGGTTGGGTGAGCTTTTCTTTTCCCTTACCTGCACCACATAGCACCCGTGAGCCAAGGCTCAGCAAGAAAACTTATTACTGCATGTATTCAATATAAATAAATAATCATGTAATCATTCTGGGGCTTCAGCCCTAATCATATGATGACTAGTAAGTCAATCCTGGGGTCCTGCACCCTAAGCCATGTGACTATCAAGTCACCTGAACCTTTTTGGTCCTAGCTCAAAGTAACTAGTCATAGACTAGCCAAGCGCTTTTAGTTTTTTTCGACCAATAGGTCGGTCAAGCATTTAATGCTCATGTTTATTAGATCTAATCATTTTGGCCTGCAGTCAGAACGCTAATGTCGCTCTTGACTCATAAGTCAATTCTATACGACCAGCGCTCAGTACTATTGCCGATCATCACTGATAAGTCAAAACTTCCCGACCAGTACTAAACACCATTTCCATTTCTGACCAATAAGTCAATGTCATTCACAAGTAAGCAGTGTTGCCAGACATTTGCAATGCAACCAATGTTCATATATAGAGCACTCAACATGCCTCATCAATAACCATGCATTTCACATACTGGGTGCAGTTTTCTTACCTAAAACTTGAGCGTAAAATAAATAAAAAACGACCCTTGAGAACGATCTGTCCTTAGGCCCCTTAGCGGTCACCTAATCAAAACCAAATATGAAATCCCATCAATAAAATGAGTAGTAAAAGGTTCATGAACTAAAACCCAGCTCTCGGGACCTCGAATCTTACTAAAAGGGTTAGTAGATTCGATCACGAGCCTTGAGAATCGAAAACTTTTCCTTAAAACTTGTTAAAACCCAACCTTGCACAAAGAAGACGGCAGGCAGCGACCTGCCCCCCAAGGGTCGCAGCACACCCCCAAGGCAGAGAGCCCCCTGTCTGGGTGCCAGGGGCGAGCTGCGACTTGACCCCAAGGGTTGCAGCGCACCTGCCAGACAGAGCCCATGGGATGCTCTGGGGTTCATTCAAGTCGCAACTTGCATGAACTCGGTCGCGACTTGAGCCCGCGAACCCAGCTCCCCTGCATTTTCTTCAATTCTAACTTAGCCAAATCTTCAACCAAACAATTCATATATCACAACCAATCATATATACAACATAACCACTAATCTAACAACAAAACCCAAGCCTCTCAACACCTAAAACACCATTAAATTCCCAACTACACAATCAAACTCTCAAGCCTTCAAACAACATAAAAACAAATCAAAAACCTTGAGATTCAAGCTGAAAACCTTACCTAAACTATTGATTGAACCCCTTTTAGCTGCTGATCACTAACCTAAACTCTCAAGCCTTAAATCCTCCAATTGAATCCTCTAGTTTGCTTCAAAAATTTAACACGAGAGAGAGAGAGAGAAGGAAACCTCTATTTTGCTGCCTACTCCACTCCACAACCTTCTTAACTTAAGTATATCTAATGGCCAATATGACCAAAATGCCCTAGGGTCATTTTAATTCCTCAAAGCCACCCAAGGGTATAATTGTCATTTCCCACATATCCCGTTAATCATAATTAATGTCCTCCAAACCCGTTACTCCCAATATCCTCAAATAATTAATAAATCATATCCCATTACTCGCTCATTCCCGGTAATGTACTAAACACCAAATTACCCCTAGGCTCACCCCGAGCCCGGTAATTAACCCCGTTATGACCAAATCGCTAACTTGCTTTCTAGGATTGTCTCATGCTGAATAGCTCAAGCATATCCACATAACAATGTGGTCTCACCCATATATCATGTAACGACCCAAAATCGCTAATAAGGCTTAAGGGCCTTGATTAGTGTGCCAGGAGGGCATGTTGGGATTTATGTGTGATTTGATGATTTAAATGCATGATTATGATTTAAAGCATGTTATATGACTAATTGAACATCGAGATGCATGACTACGTGGTTAGTATGCATGTTAGGTGAAATAATTATTCATGTGGACCCCGTTTGCATGATAGGGGTAAATTGGTAATTTTAGCCCGTTGAGGGCATATATGTGATAATTGTATTCTGTGAATTGTACCACGTGAGTGTGGTGTTATTGTTGTGATGCACGTGCCGAGATGGTCCTAGAGAGCTAGTTAACTTAAGAGTCACAACGGGATTTCTATACCCGGCTCGGGAGGAGCCTAGGGGTACTTTGGGAATTTTATGGTTAAGATTGAGATTTAGCGGGTAATGGTTATTGGTGATTGAGTAACCTGGGTAACCATTAGTTACTGCTGAGAGTAACAAGTTTAGGTGAAAGAAATGGTAGAATTTCAATATAGGAGAAAGGACTAGAGTGCCCTTGAGGTGTAGTTAGCAAAGGGTTTTGATGAAGGGATAAAATGGTCATTTGGCTGGGCAATTGACATTTTGCAGCTGGGTATTAAGGGGTACACGGTTTGGGGACTTAGTCATTTGATGCTTTGATATTTGAAGAGAAGAAAAAGGAGAGGGAAAAAGCTAGGGCATGAAGAAGAAGAAGGGAGCTGAAAACTTGAGGACTTAGGGGATGAACCAAGGAAGCTTAAGGTTGGATTCTTCATTCAAGGTAAGGTTCTATGCAATTTTAAGATTTATTTCTGTTGTGGTTTAGGAATTTGATGCATGGTTTAAGCTTTTCAAGCTTTGGTTTATGTTTTTGGTTTATGGGTTTAGATTTCTTAAGTTGAGATTAAATGGGTGGATTTTGAGTATGATTGTGTTATTGAGTTGGGTTATGATGTTTATGGGTTGATGTATGGTCTATTTGAAGTTTGGAATTGGTTTTGGGGCTTAGGTAATTGTTGGGATGATTTGGAGGGGTTTTAACTCGGTGAAAACGCGAAGGAAAACCCAGAATTCTGGGCCTGCGAAGGCGTGCCGCGGCACAGTTTTTGCGTGCCGCGGCGTGGAGCCCCTGGCTTGCTGGGTGCCGCGGCACAAGAAAGTTGTGCCGCGGCACAAGGCCAATTTCAGGATATCATTTTTGGCAATTTTAGGCCTTTGCTCCGGGGGTTCGGGGGATGTCTCCGGGGTGTTGTTTTAAGGTTTTAGAGGTCCCGAGAGTGCGGGATTGGTTCCGGGAAGTGGTTTTGGGTTGGTTAGTATTAAAAAAACTGTTTTATGTGTGTTGTGACTAGGCTATTGGAGAGGCTCGTGCTAGAGGACCGTGCTCGTGACTTTGGTGCATTGTGAAGCTCGGGATACAGGTAAGAAAACTATAACACCCGTAGGATAGGGCATGGGCCCATAGTGTGATTGCCGGGCATGGCCCTATATTGCATGTTGCATGATGAGATGATTGTCGGGCATGGCCCTATATTGCATTACATGTTAGGGTGCAGATTTAAATAAATTGATATTTGTTTGAATGCTATTTGATTTATGCTATATATGATTATAGTGAATTGAACGGCTATGGCCGAGGGCGGCAAGGCCGAGAACGGTAGCGGGGCCGGAAGTAACACCTAGCACATGGGATGCTATGGTCAGGGTAGGACCCAGGGGATACGGGTGGTATCCCTACGGTGAAGACCGAGACCCCAGGCTTCGGTAAGGCTTCGGGGGGGCGGCATGGCCGTATTTGTTTAGTCTAATGGTTGACTTGTTTATATGTGGATTATCTGTTATGAGAAACTGTATAAATTGCATATGTTATGTTCTGCATGAGTTTTCTTGCTGGGCTTCGGCTCACGGGTGCTCCGTGTTGCAGGTAAGGGCAATGGCTGCGTCAACCAACCATGAGTACGGAGAGCATGAAGCGATGCGTACATGTTTGACCTGCCCGACTGCTTTGGTTGGGGGTTTATTTGAAAATGGCTGTAATAATTCTATGATTTTAGAACTGATCAACTGTAAACTTATTTCAAGATGTAAATAGTTTTCAAATCTTACTTTGGGATCCCAATTGTTTAATACTAGAAGTTTTTATTAAGTCAACGCATTTTCAAAGATTACAGCCTTGACTTTTATTAGTCACACTTTTGTTTCAAGACCTCGGTTAGCGAGTTCATTGCACTGTTTTGTCTTTAAACTCACTTAGTAACGGCTCTAAGGAAGTAGGGCGTTACATATCACATACATGCACATAAATATACAAATATGCCGTTAATGGGTCAAAATTATGAAAATGCCCTTCTAATAAGAAGTGGACCCACATGCATGCAATTATCATCATATAATAATATAACTCACATAATCATGCATATAATCACATAATTGCATATTAAATCAATTATGGCCCTCCTGGCCCCCTAATCCAGGCACTAAGCCACATTGGGGAATTCAGGACATTACAGTACCACTGCTCATATTCCTTCACCTGTCGCGATGCATAAGCAATAGCCTTCTCGTTCTGCATCAGCATGCATCCCAACCCCAATCTCGATGCGTCATAGTACACTACAAACTTCCCTTCCCTCCAAAGGAAGACTCAACACAGAAGCAGTAATCAATCGTCGCTTCTACTCCTGGAAGCTACCCTCACATTTGTCTGACCAGGTGAACTTCAAATTCTTCCGTGTCAACTCAGTCAATGGTGTGGAAATCTTTGAAAACCCTTCCACGAATCGTCTGTAATATCCCGCTAGTACAAGGAAGCTCCTAACCTGCGAGGCATTCCTTAGCCTCGACCAATCCCTAACTGCATCTACCTTGGTTGGATCCACCTTAATCCCATCTCCACTAACAATGTGTCCAAGGAATGTCACTTCCGGTAGCCAGAACTCACACTTCTTAAATTTAGCATATAACTGATGCTCCCTCAACCTCTGCAATACCAATCAGAGATGTTTCTCATGCTCTGCCTCTGAATGAGAGTAAACTAGGATGTCATCGATGAAGACAATCACAAACTGATCTAAGAAATCCTTGAACACCCTGTTCATCAAACCCATAAACATTGTTGGGGCATTGGTCAATCCAAATGACATGACCAAAAACTCATAATGCCCGTACCTCGTACGGAAGGCCATCTTCGAAATATCCTCGTCCTTGATCCTCAGTTGGTGATAACCAGATCGAAGATCAATCTTCGAGAATATTGTCTTTCCTTGCAGCTAATCGAACAGGTCATCTATCCTTGGTAGGGAGTACTTGTTCTTGATAGTCAATTTGTTCAACTCCCTGTAGTGTATACACATTCTTAGAGTCTCATCCTTCTTCACAAATAAAATCGGAGCACCCCATGGCAAGAAGCGATGTACGTCCTCCTAATCCAGGATCGTTACACTGTGTATTTTAAATAGTGTCAGACTTGCTAATCAAGTCATTTGGTTATAAACATGTAACTAAGGTTAAAGTCAAGGGTTATGGTTAAAAATTTTGGTCAATGAACTGTTGACTTTCATTTAAAAAGTTTCATACGTACATGGGATCCCCAAAATATTTCAAACAAGTGTTTAAAAGGTCGAGTATACATCAAAAGTTACAACTGGCTGACCTAAGCGGAAAAATTAGGGCGACAACCCTAGTTCCTCTGAGATATCCTCGGTCGTGGTGGACGAGCAGCCGCATATGTACACGCCGCCACCGAAGCTCTCCAACTCATGGCTAGTCAAGCTTTCCTTTTCCTGTATCTACACCTCATAACACCCGTGAGCCAAGACTCAGCAAGAAAAGTTAAATATGTGCATGAACAGAAAATACAGATTTCCATATACTTATCTAGCATGCCTAGAAGTAATAACCTACTCATACACATCTACAATTACAATTAAATGGTCATTGGACCA
This sequence comes from Humulus lupulus, assembly GCF_963169125.1. Taxonomy (NCBI): domain Eukaryota; kingdom Viridiplantae; phylum Streptophyta; class Magnoliopsida; order Rosales; family Cannabaceae; genus Humulus; species Humulus lupulus. The sequence continues at coordinate 79,939,789 of NC_084793.1, forward strand.
TTCGGGGGCCGCTGCCCTGAATAGTTGACCATAGAGTCAACCTCGGGGCCCTACACCCTATCTATGTGACCATAGAGTCACCTGGGGCCTTCGCCCTTAGCTTTGGGTAACTAGCCATAGAGCTAGCCAAACACTTTTGTTTTCCAATGACCATTGGGTCAACCAACGTAATAGTACGTTGCTGATTTGGGCCTAAGCCCTTCGACCAGCATGCAACGTGTTATTGTCGTCCTTGACTAATAAGTCAAGTCTTGAACCATGTATTCAGATACAGATACAAAAATAGATATAGATAAGCATTATTTAGACAATACAAGTACACATACATATTAATCATATAACATCATCAAGTAATTTCATACATAGTAATAACCAAGCCCCTTAACGGGGCCAAGCCCTAGATACGCAAACCATGTGAACAATCATGTAACACTTAATCAGGTACATAATATTCAAGTAGGTTTAATCAACAAGCGAAACGATAACTTAATCATGTTCATTCTCAGGTGCCCGAGCCCTATTCATAATAATAATTAACAGTCGGTGTAACACCCTGGTTAGCCAAGACTGTCACACTGTATACTTTAAATAGTTTTTAACTCGCTAAATGAGTCATTAGGTCATAAACGTGCATCTAAGTGTTATTAATGGGCCAGGGTGAAAATCTTGGTCAAAAGGAATGGATATATTTTATTTAAAACATTGAACTGTACATGGGATCCCATAGCATCGTTTATAAAGTTGTTTACAATCCAAATGGTCATTACAGTTCAAAAGTTACAATCCACCGACCTAAGCGGCGAAAATAAGGTTAAACCCTAGTTCCCTGAGAAACACCTTGGCCATGGTGGTCAAGCGGCCGCATATGTACACGTCGCCACCTAATATCTCCACTAAAGACTGAGTGAGCTTTTCTTTCCCTTTACCTGCACATAGCACCCGTGAGCCAAGGCTCATCAAGAAAACTTATTACTGCATGTATTCAATATAAATAAATGATCATGTAATCATTGTGGGGCTTCATCCCTAATCAGATAATGAGTAGTAAGTCAATCCTGGGCTCCTGTGCCCTGAATAGATAACTAATGAGTCATTCTGGGGTTCTGCACCCTGAATAGATGACTAATGAGTCTCTCTGGGGTCTTGCGCCTTGAATAGATGACTAATGAGGCATCTTGGGATCCAGCACCTTGAATAGATGACTAATGAGTCTCTCTGGGGTCCTGCTCCCTAAGCCATGTGACTATCAAGTCACCTGAACCTTCTTGGTCCTGGCTTTGAGTAACTAGTTATAGACTAGCTAAGCGCTTTAGTATTCTTCGATCAATAGGTTGATCAAGAATTAAATGCTCATGTTGATTGGATCTAATCATTTCAGTCTGTGGTCAGAACGCTAATGTCGCTCTTAACTCATAAGTCAATTCCATATGACCAGCGCTCAGTACTATTGCCAATCATCACTGATAAGTCAAAGCTTCCCAACCAGTACTAAACACCCTTGTCGTTCCTGACTAATAAGAAAATGCCATTCACAAGTAAGCAATGTTGACAGGGATTTACAATGCAACCAATGTTCATATATAGAGCACTCAACATGCCTCATCAATAACCATGCATGTCACATACTGGGTGCAGTTTTCTTACCTCAAACTTGAGTGTAAAAAAAATAAAAAATGACCATTGAGAACGATCTGTCCTTAGGCCCCTTTGTGGTAACCTAATCATAACCAAATATAAAATCATATTAATAAAATGAGTAATAAAAGGTTCATGGACTAAAACCCAGCTCCCGAGACCTCGAATCCAACTAAAACAGTTAGTATATTCGATCCTGAGCCTTGAGATTCAAAAACCCACGCTCAAAACTGCCTAAAACCTAGCCTGGCACAAAAAGGACAGGCGGGTCGCGACCAACCCCCCAGGGTTGCGACGTGCCCTCAAGACAGAAAGCCCCATGTCTGGGTGCAAGGGGCGGGCCGCAACTTGCCCCTGAAGGTCGTGGCGCATCTGCCAGACAAAGCTCAAGGGACTCTCTGGGGTTCATTCAAGTCGCGAGTTGCGTGAACTCGGTCGTGACTTGACCCTGCGAACGCAACTCCCTTGTCCTAACTCAGCCAAAACTTCAACCAAACAATCCCAATATTAAAACCTAACATCAAAATCACATTATCACCAATCTAGCTATAAAACCTAAGCCTCTCAACACTTAAAACACCATCAAATACCCAATTACACAATCAAACTCTCAACTTACAAACCTCCTTAAAACAAAGTAAAAACCTTGAGATTCAAGCTGAAAATCTTACCTCAGTTACGAATTAAATATTTTTCAGTTGCTGTAACACAATCCTAAACTCCAAGCCTTAAATCCCCAAGCTTAATCTTCAAGCTTAACTTCAAAATTCCAACCCAAGAGAGAGAGAAGTAATCGAGAGAGAGAGATAGCATAACTTTATTTTGGCCTTAGTTAATTCCATAGCCTTCCTTGGCTGAACTTATCCCATGGTCAAAATGACCAAATTTCCCCTAGGGCCATTATATTCTCTCAAAGCCACCCAAAGGCATAATCGTCATTTCCCATGTAACGCCCTACTTCCTTAGAGCCGTTACTAAGTGATTTTTAAGACAAAACAGTGTGCAATGAACTTGCTAACCGAGGTTTTGAGACAAAAGTGTGACTAATTAAAATTTAAGGCTGTAATCTTAGAAAATGCGTCGTTTCATTTAAAACTGCTAGTATTAAACATTTGGGATCCCAAAATAAGGTTTGAAAACTATTTACATCTTGAAATAAGTTTACAGTTGATAAATCATAAAATCATAGATTATTACAGCCATTTTCAAATAAACCCCCAACCAAAGCAGTCGGGCAGGCCAAACATGTACGCGTCGCTTCACGCTCTCCGTACTCATGGTTGGTTAACTCAGCCATTGCCCTTACCTGCAACACAGAGCACCCGTGAGCCGAAGCCCAGCAAGAAAACTCATGCAGAACATAACATATGCAAATAATAATATCACTGGCATAATTCACTGATAAATAGGAAAACCATCATAATAAACAAGTACGGCCGTGCCGCCCCCGAGGCCTTACCAAAGCCTGGGGTTTCGGTTCTCACCGCGAGGATAACTCATGTATCCCTTGGGTCCCACCCTGAATATAAGCATCCCATGTGCTAGGTGTTACTTCCGGCTCCGCTGCCGTACCCGGCCTACGCCGTTCTCGGCCCTTGCCGTACAATTTACTATAATCACACATATAGTATAACACAACAACATTCCAACAAGTATTAATTCAATTAAGTCTACACCCTAACACATAATGCAATATAGGGCCGTGCCCTGCAATCATCTCATCATGCAACATGCAACATAGGGCCGTGCCCCGCAATCATACTACGGGCCCATGCCCTCTCCTACGGGTGTTATAGTTTTCTTACCTGTATTCCGAGCCTCCTGATGCACTCACGCCGCGAGCACGGTCCCCTAGCACGAGCCTCTCCAATAACCTAGTCACAACACACAAGAAACATCCCTCAACACTAACCAAATCAAAGACCGCTTCCCTGGAACAATCCCGCACTCCCGGGACCTCTAAAACCTTAAAACAACACCCCGGAGACATCCCCCGAACCCCCGGAGCAAAGGCCTAAAATTTCCTAAAAATGCCATCCTGAAATTAGCCTTGTGTCGCGGCACAACTTTCTTGTGCCGCAGCACCCAGAAACCAGAGGCTCCCCGCCGCGGCAAGCAAAACCCGTGCTGCGGCACGCCCTCGCAGACCCAGAATTCTGGGTTTTTCCTTCGCGTTTTCCCGAGCTTCAACCTCTCCAAATCACCCTAAACCAATATCTAAACCCCAAAACTCAATTCCAAGCTTCATATGAACAACTTAACAACCTATAGGCACTAGATACAAGGCCAAAACATCAACACACTCAAGAATCCACCCCTTGATTCCTATTTTCAGCAACTCACACCAAAAACTCAAACACACTAACTCAAGCTCTAGATTTTACAAATCAAAACAGAAATCAAAACTTAGATGTGTATAAAACCCTTACCTCAAATGGAGAACCCACACAAAGTCCTTGATCTCCTCCTAGACTCCCACTTCTCCTTCTCTTCTTCTTCTTGCCCTAACTTCTTTCTCCTTCTCTTTCTTCTCTTCAATTTCTATCAAGCCTCAAGTGACATAAATGCCCAAACTGTATACCCCTAAATCCCAGCTGCAAAATGTCTATAACCCTTGCCAAAAGACCATTTTACCCTTTCCTACTAATCCTCCTAACTAAACCTTCAAGGGCACTTAAGTCTTTACACTTCATTTCAATTCTATCACTTTTTACCTTAAAACTTGTTACCCACAGCAGTAACTAATGGTTACCCAGGTTACTAAATCTCCAATAACCATTACCCGCTAAATCTCAACTTAGCCATAAAATTCCCGAGGTACCCCTAGGCTCCTCCCGAGCCGGGTATAGAAATCCCGTTGTGACTCTTAAGTTAACTAGCTCTCTAGGACCGTCTCGGCACGTGCATCGCAATAATAAAACCATACCCACGTGGTACAATTCACAGAATACAATTATCACATATCAATACAGTTATGCCCAACATGGCCAAATATACAATTACGCCCTTCTAACACGATCCGGGCCTACATGCATACTAGTAAACATAGCCATGCATCTCAGTTAAACAAATAGCCAAATAACATGCTTTAAATCATAACCATGCATTTAACTCATAAAATCACACATAAATCCCAACCTGCCCTCCTGGCACACTAATCAAGGCCCTTAAGCCTTAATAGCGAATTTGGGTCGTTACATCCCACCTATCCCATTAATCATAATTAACATCCTCCAATTCTCGTTACTCCCAATATCCTCAAATAATTATTGAATCATATTCCATTACCCGCTCATTCCCGGTAATGTACTAAACATCAATTTACCCCTAGGCTCACCCCGAGCCCAGTAATTAACCCCGTTATAACCAAATCGCTAACTTGCATTCTAGGATCATCTCATGCTGAATAGCTCAAACATATCCACATAACAATGTGGTCTCACCCATATATCACATACATGCACATAAATATACAAATATGTCCTCAATGGGCCAAAATTATGAAAATGCCCTTCTTATAAGAAGTGGGCCCACATGCATCCAATTATCATCATATAATAATATAACTCACATAATCATGCATATAATCACATAATCACATATTAAATCAATTATGCCCCCTAATCCAGGCACTAAGCCACATTAGGAAATTTGGGACATTTCATTTGGGCAAAGCCCTAATCACATATTTCATGTATTAGGTGTAATTTTCTTACCCCAGGTCCGAGTATAGCGTAAAATAAGAACGACCTCGAGCACGATCCCGGTTCTGAGCCCCCTAGAAATAAACTAGTCGCAACCATAATATTGGACTTTGTCAATAACGAGCAAATAAAGGCTTCCAAACCGAGTCCTAGCCTTCGGGACCTTGAGTTCTACTAAATCGGGTAGTAGAATCAATCCCAAGCCCTTAGGAATAAATTCCCATCATTAAAAATCCACAGTGGCCAAAACAGCCTAGGCGGGTCGCAGCGCGCCCCTCAAGTCAGAGGCCCCCTTCTTCCTGGGAATGGGACATGGGTCGTGACCTACCCTTGAGGGTCGCGGTGCGCCTCCCAAATGGAAGCCCCCAAGGGCCTTGGGTTCGGTTGGGTCGCGACGCCCCAAGAACAGGGCCACGACCTGACCTTACAAACCCATAATTCCTCCATTTTTCTCCAGCCAAACTCAATCAAAACCACCCCAATTCCACCTTAAAACAACAATTCAATCCTCCTAACAGATTTAATATCTTCCCAGCAACAAAACCCAACTAAAAGATGGATGAAAAAATCATCGAAACTCATTAATCCAACCTTTGAGTGTAATGCCCTAAACTCCAGGGATCATTACAATGTGCCTCATAAACGGTGCTAAACTCGCTAATCGAGTCATTTGGCCAAAATCATGTAACTAAGTATGATTAGCGATTTTTGGATTAAAATTTTTGGTTAAGATATAACGTTTTAGTAGAACGTTTACTGTATACATTGGCAACCCAAATATATAATTTAAAGGTTTATTACAAGAAAATATTTACAATTGGCCGATCTAAGCGGCAAAACAGGGTTTAACCCTAGTTCCTCTTTCAACCCTCAGCCGTGGCGGTCAAGCAGCCGCATATGTACACATCGTCACCTAAGCTCTCCAACTCAAGGATGGTCCAGCTTTCTTTTGCCTTTACCTACACCACATAGCACCCGTAAGCCAAAGCCCAGCAAGAAAACTTAATATGCTCATGAACAGTAATAACATGTCATCAAATCATAAGGCACACGCCTAGCAAATATAACCCTATTCAAGCAGACAAATAGGCTCACGTAATGATGGGTATCCAAGATAAGAAATCCTACCCTCCTGAGTGGATGACTATCATGTCAATCCAAATCATATAAGTGATTTAACACCGGTGGTTTCGGTAACCATACCGGGCGTATAGCCCTAAAATAGAAGAGTGGCAGTTATACAAGTCACTAAGGTGGGTTCCATTCCCTTTAGCCATGTGACAATAGGGTCACCGGGGCTTTGCAAATAAGTGATCCTTTCACTAGCTTAACAAGATAGGTGTTTGATGAACTAGTCACCAATATAACCTACCGCATGACCATAGATTCACAACCATGGGATTCTACTCCCTAGCCACGTGACAAACTGTCACCTAGGCCTTTGGCCCTGGCTCTGAGTAACTAGTCCTAGACTAGTCTAGCGCTTATGATTTTCATCGACCTTAGGGTCGGTCCAGCATCAATGCTCCTAGAGTCATTCAACGCTGATATCGATTAGATATAATCTTTTATCGGCCCTGCATTCATGACGCTTATGTTGTTCTCGGCTCTCAGGTCAGTGATATTCGACCAGTGCCGATCCTGACTAGTAAGTGCCATACATAAGTAAGCAATGCTACCAAACATATATCATATGTCAAATATCCAAATACAGGGCATTCAAGATGCTTACTTAATAATTGCTAGCACAATTAGGATCATGCATAAACACAGAGGCTCAAGCTCTGACCAATCTCATATTCAATATTCATGGCATGCCCTAATCACATGTTTCTAGTGCATCACATGCATCACATTTAAACATCCAACATGCATCAGGAATAACCATGCATGTCACATATACACAGGGTGCAATTTTCTTACCTCTGGTTCGAGATGGAATTAGAACAAGAACGACCCTTGAGAACGATCGACCCTTTTAATCCTTTAATAGTCACCTAGCCATAACCAAATACAATCTCTGATTAATGAAAATCAACAATAATAGGGTCTTGATCTAAACCCCACTCTCGGGACTCCGAAATGTACCCACACGGTGAGTAGATTCGATCCCGGGCCTTAAGGATTGAAACCCCAAGCCAAAAACCCTTAAAAACACTCAAAATGGGGTTCTGAAGAAACAAGGTAGCCCTGTAGCGCTACCCCCCTAGCGCCCCAGTGCTCAAGATAGAACCAAACCGCCCCAGAGCCACTTCAGGTAGCGCTACCTCCAGCCTAAAAATGCCCAGAAACTTCTCCCTTCGACTCCACCATTTTTAACCCAAACCAAAAGCCTCCAAACATCAAACCCAAAAACCATCCCCACATGTCCTATGCACCACAACCCCAAGAACCCTGGCCAAAACTACAATCAATTCCCAACTTTCCAACTCAAAAACCAGCTAAAACTCAACTAGGAAAACAGAGCAAGAACAAGAGTTCTAATGGCTAAAAACTCACCTCAATTTCGGCAACACACCCTCTTCAATGGTTGAGCATTACCCTAGCTTATCACAGCTTGGTTCCTTGGCTTGATTCCTCAATAGGAGCTTGAAAATGCAAAGGGAAATGGGAGAGAAATGGCCATCGGGAGAGAAAGGAAGTGGGACTCTGTTTTTGTTAAGCTTCTACAACCTTAATGGATAATATAAATCCTTAAGGGTGAAAAGACCTAAATGCCCTCAAGTCTAAAATAAAACTTTAATAGCCACCAAGGGAAAAACCGTCCTTTCGCACTTATCTCGTTAATCATAATTAACACCCTCCAATTCCCGTTATTCTCAAATGCCAATAAATCATATCCCATTACCCTATAATTCCCGGTAATGTTCTAATCATTAAAATCACCCCGAGACTCACCCCGAGCCCCGAACTTAAACCCGTTATGACCAGACCGAACACTTGCATTTCATGATCGTCTCATGCCGAAAGGCTCGAACAAATCCACATATAATGTGGTACCATTCATAACTCACCCACATGCACGAAAATACACAATTACGCCCTCAATGGGCCAAATTACCAAAATTTCCTTATAATTAAAAATAAACCCATATGCATGCATTTATCATCATATTATAATATAATTCACATAAACATGCATATAATCATATGATAATATAATAAACCAATTATTGTACAGTCCAAGAACTTTACTTAGCTAGTTAGATAGTAGTAGTAGTAGTAGTAATAGCTAGTATTAGTTGTAGTTTTTTTTGTAACTGTGGATTTTGGTTCAAGCCGGGACTTAGTTGGACAATCGTAGTAACACTTGTAGATTTTATAAGTTTAACCTATAGTTTAAGAATATTAATTATAACCTAAGGTTTAATTAATATGACTGATTATGAAGAGGATATTTATTATACTATAAGGTTTAGATAAACCCAATAAGATATTAACACTTGTCATAAGTATGTTTAATGAAGAAATTAAGTATTTTTGAGGAATAAGTTTATTAAGAGTAATATTTGAAATCCTAGAGTCTACCAGTAGCTTTGAAATCGTTAAAGGACTTAGTCAAGGCTATTTACTCAATTCAAATTAGGCTGAAAAAGTGTAATTACGTGTATAATATTTCAGTGTATGCCGATATATCGCAGCTCTAGGGGGCGATATATCACCATATGGGGATACGAAAAACACATAGCTTCGCACGACAACCTTGACGAGCCTCGGGAGCATCAGTCCAGGCGATATATCGCCTAGCATGGGCGATATATCGGCTATGGGGCAAGTTTTTCAAATGTTTTTTAAACCAAGCTCATTTTCTTCCTTAACCTCTTGATAAGTCCAGAATCTTTTTGACCGAATCTTCAGCCTCTACTGAACAATTATTCAAATGTTTTTCAATTAAAAAGCCATTATTTTATTCAAGCTAAATGAAGATCTTTTCATTTTTGAACTCTATAAATAGGACCTTGTACCCAGCAATTTCTTCATTCACCAAGCTGAGTTCAAAGCCTACAAGCTGCTAGGATTACTTTAGAGTGTTAAACACTTGGGTTGGGGTTATAAGCTTAATCATTATAATCTTATCAAACACTTGGGAAGTAAGGATAATAGAGTATTTCAGTTTTGAGGTATAGTTCGGTCATAATACATTAAAGGTATTCCTATGCTTAAGTTCCTTTCTGTATCATTCCATTAGTTTTTATAGTTTATCTCTACTCAAATCCTAACTCAGTACTCTTCATTCTTGGTTAGGCATCTAAGTTCTTTGAACTTAAGGTTCTTGTTGGTAAGTATCTTTCTCAAATGGTTTAGTTCATTCTCTCCATCTTCTTCTTTTAGAAATACTCACCTTTTCGTTATGGTATTTAGGAGTGTTCCAAAATCCCGACTTTGTTCTCATCATCCCGGTATATTGGTAAGGAAAATAGGATAGTTTTATATGCTTATATGTTATGTTGATATGTTATGATAGGTTATGCTATAATATGTTATGATATGTCTTCTTATGTTTCATGGTTATGATTTGCCCTACCTCAAATATTAGACAGGGGACATAGATGGGTTATCATAAACCTACCATGTGATCTAACCTACCTCAGATATTAGAAAGAGGACGTAGATGGTTTATCACATGTTTTAATGGCCATTAATAGTATAGTCTTATATGATGTACGTCTTTATAAATATATGTTTATAGCTTATAGTTTATGTGTATGATTATGTTTCGTGCTTGTAGTAGATTTTCCTTGCTAGGCATTAGGTTCATTCCTTTATGTTTTATATGTGCAGGAAAATAGCTTTGGCGGCTGGAAGGTTCTTGGCAGCTTGAGAATGTGTATTGAGGGAGAATGACATCGGTGGACTGCGTGAACGATTCGAGGATGAAGTTGCTTTTTAGTCTTTTAATTATGATTTCTATGTATTTCCGCATTTAATTTTGTAACCCATTTATTTAAGTTATGTTATGTTTTTATTTTCAAAACAATGGGATCCCATATCCTACTTTGAATTTTATGTAGTTTAACATTTGTTTCACAAAGTTTTAATAAAGTAATGTTTATTTCATATGTGCGTTTTCTTAAAGATTAGTGTCTATGTATAGTAGCCATTAATGGTCCAAAGTCTAGAGTAGTTGGGTCGTTACAATTATGGCCCTCCCGGCCTCCTAATCAAGGTCCTAAACCTTATTAGGGATTTTGGGGGATTACATTGAGCTAAAAGCTTAAGAACACCAAAAACTCTAACAGAATTCAGTGAAAACAGAGGTTAGAACCTTACCCCAACTGTGATTTAAGTCCGCCTAGCTGTAGCCAATCCAATTCCCAAGTTCAAGCCTTCAATCTTCAAGTTTTCAGCCAAAAATCCCTTGGTTTCCTCAAGCAATTCACTTAGAAAAATAAAAGAGAATGAGGGAGAGAGAGAAAGAGTTGGTTGGTAAGTAGAGTGTTTTTGTGTCTTATTTTTGTTTCCTTAAGGCTTAAGTTACTTAAGCTAATCCCGAGGCTCGGGGTACCAAAAACGTCCACGAGGGCAAAATGGTCAAAATCCCCGGTATTCCTTCCTAATCTCACTAACTCCAAATATATCCTCCATTATTCAATTTTGTCTCCCGATAACCCGATACTATGCTAAATACCTAAAATACCCCTTGACTCGCTCTGAGTCAGGTATTGGGCTCCATTGTGACTTTCCTGCTAACTTGCTCCCTAGGATCGTCTTGTGTCGAATAACCCAAATAAACCCACATAATAATACGGTCTCTCACATATATCACATATATGCACATATATAATATTATGCCCATAACGGGCCAAATTACGAAATTGCCATTCTAATAATAAACGGGCCCACATGCATATCTAGTACTCCTAAACATGTATAACTAGTTATATTATCATATAACTTGCATAATCATACACAAATATATCATAGAAGCATATAATTCCATATATTGTGGTCATGGCCCCCTAATCAAGGTTCTAAGCCTTATTAGGTAATTTGGGACATACAAGCTAGGTCTGATAAATCCCAAGTCTAGTAGTTCCTGCAACTGTATCTTCAACTCCTTTAGCTCTGTCGGAGCCATCCTATATGGTGCCCTCGACATTGGTTCTGTACCTGATGCTAACTCAATGAAAAATTGAATTTTCCTGTGCGGCGGCAATCCCGGTAAATCCTCAGGAAACACATCCAATAACTCACATACCAGTCTAGTCTCTCCTGGCCATGCTAGAGTAACTCTAGTGTTATCTGCCACACTAGCTAGAAAACCTATACAACCTCCTTGTAATAGGTCCCTAGCCATTAATGTCGATATCATAGGAATGAGGGGTATGTGCATAGTACCCCCAAAAACAAAGGGGTCCTCACCTTCTGGGTCGAAAGTCACCATCTTCTTCCTACAGTCTATAGTTGTTAGGAAAATGTAATTTTCCTCAATGGAAATTGGAAAGAAAATACAAATCTAAACAAAATATTACAAATAAATAATTATTGATTAAAAAGTGTTACAACTCTATGACTGAAAATACAAATAAATAATAGAAGAATTAGAAGATGAGGATAGAGAAATACAACTCAAAGAAAAATGATACAAATAAAGTAAAAGTGTTTGAAACAAAAGAAATAAAAGATTACAACTCTAAATAAAGATACAAGTAAATAGAACAAGATTAATAAGAAGAAAAGCAATAGAAGAAAAAGTAAGAACAAGAACAAAAACCAAGAAACTCTCACTCACACAACCAAAGTGAAGAGTGTTGGGGATCACCAACTTGAACAAGGTTTGAAACCTTTGTCCAAAAGCTTATTTCCCCCTAACTCAAGCACTGAGGGATCTTTCACAAATTTTGGAAATGCTTTATGGAATAATCAAGCCTCTAGGTTTTTTCTAGCCAAGTGCTCTAATGGATAGAAAAGTTGTGTCTTACAAGTGAGCACTAGGCTCATATTTATAGAGTTTAGAGACACCCTTTGAATTTCAAATTCCACCAACCCCCATGGCTGTTACCAATGATTAGTTGGATGCTTATGGAATTAAAATTGAGATTTGGGAGTTATTTGGGTTTTTGGAGCTGTTAAAAAAGGTTGGAAAAAACTTGGTTAGTTTTTCACCAGTGGCCGTGGCCAGGAACATCAGTGGCCGCGGCCACTAGCCTCTGTTCCCCAGGCCGCGGCCACCAACATCCTATGGCCACGACCACTGACCAATTTTAGCACACAAAAATGTGATGTTTTTCCAAACGGTTCCAACACCCTCCCAAATGATTTTATAACCCCCAAAACACATTATTGGGGTTAAAATCATATCTCTAACATCCATTTCACATATGGCTTTAAGAAATTCATCTCAATATTGTGTAACAACAAATCTACACAATAATGGGCAATATTTGGAAGTTACAAATTTGTGACTGAATTTGTAACACCAAATATGTTACATATTTGGATATTTCACATATATCTAAATATTGTAAATATCTATTATACGTTACAATATGGGACACTCTTTGTCACATTTATTTAATGTAAAACATTATATTATAAAATAATATAATTTTACATTATATTATATTATAAAATAATATAACAATAGTGGCCCCATATCTGACTAGTCAATCCATCCCCAAAATCATCCATACCCAACTCTATCAAATCTATTGATAGTTCCCTACTATCCACCATCACTGGCAGTGCTTGAATCCATCTCCTAAAACTACCAGCTCCAATGTAGGCAGTATAGTCCCAAACCCCGCAGTATAATACTCACTAGGTCTACACAATCTATCAATCACTTTACTAGAAACAAATGAATGTGTAGCACCAAAGTCAATCAATACAGTATATGAAGAGCCAATGCTAGAAAGTTGACCTGTCACTATCGAGGGACTAGCCTCAGCCTCTGCCTGTGTCAAGGCAAACACTCGAGTTGGAGTCAAGCTGTCTGCCTTCCCTAGTTCCTCTTTCTTCAACGTCAGGCAATCTTTCTTGAGGTGTCCACCCACCCTGCACAAGTAACAGGCCTTTGCCCGGCATTTGCCCAGATGGCGCTTCCTTCATCTAGCACACTTCGGATAGCTCCTCCATGACTCACCGCCTCCCTGGCGGGCACCCCGACCCCTCTTATCAGGACCAGCAGTGGTCGAGTTATCAGGGATCTTCCTTTTCTAATCAATGGGGCCTCCGCCCCTACCAAACCTTGTAAATGAAGGCACTTCCCTACGAACATCCCATCTCGCAACGTTCTCCCTCCAAATCTTGTTCTCTGACTCCTCAATAGTGAGGGCCTTCTCAACCACCTGGGCATAAGTCATCTCCCAAGGTACTGATGTGATCCTGATGTGATCCTAAAATCTCAGGCTATCATAGCATTAAGCCCTCGAACAAACCTATCCTATCTAGCTGCATTTGTAGGCACTAGATCTAGTGCAAACTTCGCTAGCCTGTCAAATTTCAGGGCATACTTAGTAACTGTCATACTTCCCTATACCAACCCAGTGAACTCATTCACCTTTTTCACCCTGACGGTAATGTTGTAATATTTCTGGTTGAATAAATCTCTGAACTTATTCCAGCTTAGAGTAGAAACATCTTGAGTTTGGGATGCCACATCCCACCAAATGCGGGCATCCTCTCTAAGCATATAGGTGGCACATGCCACCCTGTCATTACCTTCTACCCTCATAAAATCCAGGAAGGAGGTGATCATACTCATCCACTATTCAGCCTTAAGTGGATCTAGTCCTCCCTCAAAGATTGGAGGATGATGTCTCATAAATCTTTCATAAAGTGGCTCCCACATGTTCCCAATCTCAGGTGGCTATATAGTTGGTACCACAACAGGTGGCAAGTTAGGTGCAGCACTCCCTAGTAGAGCCTGCTGCCTCAGAAGGTGAATCTCTTCCTCCTGACTCTGAAGCTAGCTTGCATATCAGAAAGCAACTGCTGCCAGTTCTCAGGGACTGGCGGAGGGTTTTGGCCCTGCTCATCGTCTCTAGCCTCGACCCCAGTGCCAGCTAGTCGAATTGATTGCCTTGGATGCATAACTATCCAAGTTTATCTGCAATCAACAACTCAGCTAGTTAGGAAATGATAACAGGTTTATATTCATCCCATAGTCCAACGCCAAAACTCAACCAACAATACACAATCATAGTGCAAACATGCATTTAAAAAGTATTCACATACAATAGCAATGCTAATAAGCACGCCTTATCATATTCACATAATAGTCAAGGGCCAGGCCCTATCAGTATATCTCATGCTTCCTAACAATCATGTAGAAAAAACATTTATACTTCATTACACTCAAACATATGTGATCTAACCTACCTCGATTAGTAGATAGAGGACCTAGATGGTTTACACATGCCATGTTAATGAGTTAATGGCCATTAATATTGTAGTCCTATATGATATATGTTTTTATAGTCATATGTTTTATAGTATATGTTTATGATATAGTATTATGCTTATGATTTATGATGTATGTTTTTAGTAGATTTTCCTTGCTGGGCATTAGGCTCACTCCTTTATTTTTAGCTTGATCCAGGAAAATGAATATGGATGGCGGAAAGATTCATGGCAGCTTGGCTTGTGTTTTAAGGATGAATGGACTGCGTGTCGATCGAGGACGACGTTATTTATTTTTAGTTTTTTAAATTATGTTTTTGATGTAATTCCACATTTAGTATTTAAAGTTATGTTTTATGTTTTATAAACAATGGGTACCCATACCATATCTTATATTTTTATATTATCTTGCATTTGATACAATATCTTGGGTTTTCAATAAAGATATGTTATTTCTTATGTTTGTATCAAAATAGTAGCTATGTTTAGTAGTTTTAATGGTCCAAGGTCTTAGAAATAGTTCGGTCATTACACCAATCACCTTCATTGAATGTCCGTGCTCTAACATTCTTATTGAAGTGTTTGGCAATTTTCTGCTTTTATGTCTCAACTCTGACTAAGGCTCGCTCCCTTCTTTCATCTAATGAGTCGTGTTCGAGATTCATGCTCTGGCAGTTTTGGTCCTCTATCATGTATTAATATCTAGCTATGGGTATGCCTATTTCTGTTGGGATGAGTGCTTCTATTCCGTAAGTAAGTGAAAATGGAGTTTTGTCAGTTGAATATTTGGCAGTCGTGCGATAAGACCACAAAACACCGGCTAGTTCATCTGCCCATCGTCCCTTTGCTTTCTCAAGCCTCTTCTTCAGCGTATTAACTACAGTTTTGTTGGTGGTTTCTGCTTGACCATTGCTCTGTGGATACCTTGGAGATGAAAATGAGAGTTGTATTCCCCATTCCTTGCCGAAGTTCTAGAATTCCAAGCTAATAAATTGTAAACCGTTGTCTATGAGAATCTCCTTTGGCACTCCGAACCTGCATATTATATTTTTCCAGACAAAATTATTCACTTCAAGATCTCTTACCTTTGTGAATGCCTCTTCTTCCACCCACTTGGTGAAGTATCCAATTAGTGCTAGCATAAAGGCTCGTTGTCTTGGAGCAGTAGGCATCTTCCCAACTATATCTATCCCCCAATTCATGAATGACCATAGAATTAGAATTGAATGTAATCTCTCTGGTGGTATGTGTGAGACATGAGTGAACCTCTGTCATTTGTCACATTTCATCACAAAATCATATGAATTTACCCTCATGGTTGGCCAATAGTAGCCAGTTGTTAACGCTCAACTACAAAGACTCCTGGAGCCAGAATGATTTCCACACTCACCTTCATGTAACTCAGTAAGAATGTAGCATGATTCTGCTGGGGTGAGATATCTAAGCAAAGGTCTAGAGTACGACCATTTGTATAACCTGCCATCATACAGGGTGAATCTTGCTGCCTTAGCTCTGAGTTTTCTAGATTGACTTCTGCCTTGTGGGAGTGTTCCATTAGTCAGATATTGAATTATGGGGGTCATCCAAGTGTTGCTCTCTGCCACGTCCTTGACTTCTTCTTGAGGCTTCCACACTGCTGGCCACTGCATGTAGACGATATGGATTGTGAATATGTTCTTGACTTGAATAACTGACCCCAAGTTGGCTTATGCATCAGCGTGACTGTTCTCTATCTTGGCACTTGATTGATGGAGATTTCAATGAAGCTTAACAATCTTTCTTTCACGGCCTGGAGGTACGATGTCATCTTGGAGTCCCTGGTTTGGTATGTGCCATTGAATTGATTGACTATAAGTAGCGAATCTGATGTTATCTAAAGGCTTTTGATATTCATTTCCTTAGCAAGGTCGAGCCCTACAATGAACGCTTCGTACTTGGCCTCGTTATTGGTTGCTTTGAAGTCAAACTTGATAGCGTGTTGAATGATATGTCCATGAGGTGAAGTAAGAAAAACTCTTATCCCACACCCTTTACTGTTACTTGAACCATCCACTGGCAGCCTCCATTTAGAGCTTGACTACTCGTTGAGGTATAACAACTCTTTCTCTGCTTGTAATTGCATGCCACTAGAAAAATCTGCAATGAATTCAGCTAATACCTGGGACTTGATTAATGTCCTTGGATAGAATGTGATATCATATTCACTAAGCTCTACTGCCCATTTAGTGGCTTGTGAAGGATGCTGGTAAGAGGGTATTGTGTCAGTGCTACAATAGGATGGCACTGAAAGTATGGTTTGAGTTTGCGTCCTGCAATAACAAGTGCTAATGCCAATTTTTCAAGTTGAATGTATCTTGTTTTTGCATCAAGGAGGATTTTTGACATGTAGTAAATAGGTTGTTGCTTCCCTTCCTCCTCTCTTATTAACACTGCGCTGACTGCTGTCTCGGAGACTTCTAAGTACATATATTGTGCTTCACCATCTTTTGGTTTTGCTAAGAGTGGCAGCGAGGCAAAGTACTCCTTAAGTTGTCTGAGAGCTTCTTCAGGATCATCTGTCCATTTGAAATCCTTTGTTTTTCCGAGTGTTGAGAAGAATAGGTGGCAGCGCTCAAATGATTTTGATATAAAATGGCTGAGTGCTGCTATCCTCCCATCCTTGATTGATTTGGGTGACTGAATGTTTTCTATTGACTGTATTTGATCTGGGTTTGCTTCTATTCTTCATTTTGTGACCAGGTACCCTAGAAATTTACTTGAGGAAATACCAAAAGAACACTTGGAAGGATTTAGTTTCATATTATATTATTGAAGTACTTGGAATGATTGTTCGAGGTGGTCAAGGTGATCTGCTGCTACTAGTGACTTGATGAGAATGTCATCAATGTAAACTTCCATGGACTTCCCAAGCATGCTTGCAAACATCTGATTCACCAGCCTCTGATATGTGGCACCAACGTTCTTGAGCCTGAATGGCATAACCTTATAGCAGAAAGTCCCTCGCTCTGTGATAAATGATGTCTTCTCCTGATCATCCGAGTGGATTAGGATTTGGTTGTATCTAGAGAACGCATCCATGAAACTTGAGAGTTCATGTCCTACTGTGGCATCAACAAGCATGTCAATATGTGGCAGTGGAAATGAATCCTTGGGACATGCCTTGTTGAGGTCTGTGAAGTTGATACAAATCCTCCACTTCCCATTCTTCTTCCAAACAACCACTACATTCGCCAGCAAATCTGGATAGTTGACTTCTCTGACTGATCCAATGTCAATAAGCTTTTGAATTTCTTCATTGATCACCTTGTTGCATTCTGGAGCAAATTTCCTCCTCTTCTTCTTGACTAGAGGGAATTCAGGGTCTACCTGCAACCTGTGCATAACAACATTAGGATCTATATCTGTCATGTCTTTGCGAGACCATGCAAAGCAGTGGTTGTGTTTGGTAAGAAACTCGAACAGCCTAGTTCGAAGCTCTGATTTCAGATTGGCTCAAATTTGGACTTTGTGCTCTAGGAACTCCTTACTAACGTTTACTTCTTCAAGTTCTTCCATGCTAGGCTCATCGGGGGCAGACACTGGATTTGATTGTTGTAAGTGCTATAATAAAGTAGGTTTATTTTCTTTCGGAGTGCTTTGGTAACAGTCGCGTGCTGCTTTCTGTGTTCCCCAAATCTGCTTTACTTTCTAGGGTGTTGGAAATCTGATCACCTAGTGGTATGTGCATGAAACAACTTTCATCACTGCGTTGTATGAGGATGGGCAGTCAACAACGATGAACTTGGTCTGAAGGTTCATTCCTTCTGCCCAAACATGCAAGTTTACCTCTCCAATTGAATGCTTCTACTCCCCACTGAAACCGATGAGGACTGTAGATTTGTGAATGACTGTTGACTCATCAATTTTCATGTCCCTGAGAGCATTGAGAAATAAAATGTTAGTTGAGCTCCCATTATCAATTAAAACACATTTAATAAAACAATTAGCAATATGTAATGAAATGACTAAAGCATCATGATGAGGGTGGAACAAATCTGTGGCTTCTTCATCAATGAAGTTAATGGTCTGTCAAGTGACTGTCTCTGGCTTCTTGGGCTTTCCTGGAGTATTGACTGGTTCACGTGCATGGCGTTTGGCTGCTGAGTACGTAATACCACTAACTACTGAGCCTCCTGAGATCACATTAAAGTCCTTGCATTCTGAGGTCGTTCAGGTGGGTTGTCTGGCCTCTTGGCTCCTCCTGCTATAGTTGTCTTGCCTTTGTCAGAAAGGAAATCACGCAGCTACCCTTGGCAAAGGAGACCTGCAACTTTGAACTTGAGTGTTAAGCATTCAGTTGTGGTGTGCCCGTGGTCATTATGAAATTCACACCATTTTTTCGTATCCCTCATAGTTGTTGGCTTTTGAATCTTTTCTGGCCATTTGACTTTGTTTCCCATGCCTTTCATCACCGCAACCACTTCTACATGATCAATGTTCAAGGTGTACTCGGGTACTGGTGCTTTGTCTTGGTAAGTTTTGAGTCTCTGTCTTGGTTGACTTCTTTCTTGATAATCACGAGAACGTTGAGGTGGAGCTCTTCCACTGTCTCGAAATGTTCTAGATTTGTTGGTCGGATAAGGCTCAGCATAATAGGATGGCTTTCGCTCTACTCACTTTGGGCCTCGACTGTCATGTGAGTACGACTAGTTGGATATTGGTTGTCTATTAGACTCACCCTCCACCCATTTAATCTGGGCCCATGCTTTGGCAAACACATCTTCCATGGTCCTGCAAGGGAATTTTGTTAGTTCTTTATAAAGATCAGATTCTACCATAAGGCCTTTTCAAAAGGCTCTGATGGTTGTGTCCACATTGCAGGTCGTGATTGACACCTTCTCAGCATTGAACCTTGCTACTTAGTCTCTTAATGACTCGCCTCTTCTTTGTTTGATCCTATATATAATTCATCAGATAGTTTCTCCAGCTTCCTACTGCTTGCAAATTATTCTACAAAGACATCTGTTAATTAAGCGAAATAAGCAATGGAATTATTAGGTAAGTTTGTATACCACTAGAGGGCTGGGCCAGCCAGACTAGACCCAAACCCCTTACACATACATGCCTCGCGTAACTCGTGAGGTATAGTGGTAGTAAACATCCTCTGCTTGTAGCTTGCTATGTGATCGTTAGGGTCAGTCGTGTCGCCATACATTCTCATCAGTGGGAATACAAACTTCTTCGGCATTTCAACTAAGGCAATGGCATCCACAAAGGGTGAATCTGCAAATCTGCTAGGTAGGCTCTTTTTTATGGGAGTTGGCACTCCTGGAATTCACTGAATCATGGCCTCCACGCTTTCCATCTTTCATGCAATTATTTGTTCAATCAGCTCCTTTTGTGTAGGAACAACATATTTTCTTGCATTCACGACAAAAGGAATTAAATCAATAATCATATTACTTGGAGCAGTAAGAGATTGTTGTTTTTGAGAGCCTTCAGGAGCAGTCGTGCTAGGCAGGTCGACTGTTGGGGAGTTGATTACTGAATTGACTGTTGGAGGGATGATTGTTGCAGGAATGGCTGGTGGAGGAGTGACTGCTGGAGGGATGGTTGCTGGGATTGATTGTGAGCTTGCAGTTTGATTGATCGTGCTAGGAGTGGATATTTGATGCTCGACCCCGACATTGGATGTTCCTAGTGCTGACTGTTGTTCAATAACTTGACTCGCTCCTTCTATTGAGGTGGCCTCAAATGATTGCATTGGAATGATTGGAACTTGGAATCTCACTCGACTAGTGTCAGGAGTTGTCATCGAAGCAGTCAGGGACTCTATTTGGGCTTTTAGCATGGTGTTCTCCTCCCTAAATGCAACATTTTCTTGCTCCATGGCCCAAGTGTGCTCTGTGTTCTCCCTCATCTGAGCTGTCAGGGCAACGAGTTGCTCATGGATGTTGGCCTGCTCTACATTGAACTCTCCTTCCTCCATATGTTCTACCATTAATTTATTGTTGAATGACTAAGTGGTAGTTGATGAGTCTTTTTGCTCAGTGGCAGATTGTCAGGGCCCCACGGTGGCCGCCAATTGTAGAGGCTGAAATTTACAATTACAAAAATCTACTGTCGCAGGCACTGACAACCTGTAGAACAAAGACAAACAAGTAATCGAGAAACCTTGGGACACCGAGGTGGTGCTAGACGAAGGCACTCAGATGGTCAAGTCAGTAATCTTGTAAACAAAACAACACAAAGAGTGAAATAACAGGTAAAATATAAAGTGTAGAAATAAAGTATAAGATCTAAGAGATCAATAAGGGTTTGAGAATCAGAATGTGGCTTTTAGTATTGAGTGCAAACAGTCGTGTCTTAGGAAGAGTCTATTCCAATTAGTCTCTAGTCATAGTCGGTCCCCCCCACCCCCCGTCTCAACCTCCGAGGAGTCCTTTTATCAGCCCCTCTTGAGATTCGTTGCTCTCCTCCTCGTGGATACCTCGAGAAGCGGTCTCCCCTATTCTAGAGGGCGACTGCTACTTCGTTTGAGAGTAGACTCCATCCACTTTGTCACATCATGTTGAGCAGTTCATTAGTGTTCTCTCTGCCACGTTGTGTAAGTTAGAGCTCATCCTAATCGTGGATGAGTGCTAACCTTACGAGCTCCAGATTGTAGACTTGATCTGGGTAGGTGCTAATTGTTCTAAACTTGGGCTTGCTTGGTCCAAATTCATTAGAACACCTTTGGGCTAGGAGTTGAATCTCACTACAAGCCCATGTTGTTATGTTGAGCCCAAGGCCAGATTTTGGCATCTACACAAGTTGTTTGTATCTAGTAACAATAATACAAGACTAGATGTTAATAATTATATTAATATAAATTTAAATGTTATAAAATATTATTATGATAATAAAATATAATCCTAATTGTTTTACTAATTATATTAATAAGAATTTAAATATTATAAAATATCATTAAAACAATAATATATAATACATAATCTTAATTTTTATTAAAAATATATTATTTATATTTAAAAAGGTTATCATATTATATATTTTTTTTTAAAACATAGACAAAGTTTGGGTTTAATGATTATTTTAATATGTTTATGTCATTTTTTATATATAATATTGTTTATTTTTAAAAAAAAATTATATGACAATGATATAAAATTAATAAATATAATTAGTAAATTCTATAAATAAAACTAAATTGTGTCTAGTGTATCTTATAGATTTATGTATGTATATATATATATATATATATTTATGGAGATGGATAAAAAGAATTAGATTATTATAGTTAAGTTCAAATAATTATACGTTTGGATTTAGTCATTTTTTGTTATGAATATTTTCAGTATATTTGTAGTTTTTCTGGGTTTATTTTTACTTTATTTTATGTATATATGTAGTTGTTTTGAGATATATTTTAAGTTGATATTTAACTAATTTTGTATGCTTAATGTATTTTCGGTTAATATAATTTTTTCACTTTTTATGTTGTTGTATTGTGCGAGTTGATTTTGGATATATTTTAGCTTTTTTTTTTTATAGTTTTTTCTAGATTGATTTTCAAATTATTTTGGATATAAATTTAGTTGTTTTTAAATATATTTTAGTTTATTTTTTGTTGATGTAGTTAGTTGATATCTAATTAATTTTTAGTTGTTTTTTTGACAATGTGTTGATGAGTTGATCTCAAGTTGTTTTTTAGTTTATTTTGGCTATATGTTTATTTGTTTTTAGATATATTTTGAGTTTATTTTTGACACATTTTAAAATGCAGAGATAAGTTTTTCAATGTTATTTTTTTAGTTTATTTTGGATTGTTGCAATAAGGTGATGTCTAATTGATTTGTATCTATGGAGTTCTTGTCTAGCATTGTCTAGTTAATTTTATGTTGCTTTTCAGCATTGTTTGTTGTGGGTAGGGTCGGCCCTGGGCATAGGCGGGCTAGGCCCGTGCCTAGGGCCCACCCCTACCCAAGGCCCAAAAATAGTTTTCCCCTAATAAGATATTTCCTTAGTGAATTTCCTTAGAAATCATAAGCTCTCTTGCATAAAAAAATTACATATACAAAATGGCCTATTTTTTTCAAATTTATTAAAATCGTCTTAGGCCTATTTTTTTTCAAGGCCGGCCCTGGTTGTGGGGTTAATGTCTGGTTGAAACCATATTTTGTAATTATTAAACTTTAAAAGCGTATTATTAGAAACTTAAGTTAGTAAATTGAAGTTAAAAAAAAATCAGAGATTGTAAAAATGTAAAAAAAAAAAAAAAAAAAACATACAAAAATGCATATTTATATAAAAAAAAAAAAACACTTAAAAAACTATGTAGAGACCTCTTCCCATTTTTATCCGGAAGTGGTAATCTATTAAAGGTTCTTTATGTTAGTATATATCTAGTATGTGTTTGTTATTAAATCCAAAATCATACCTGTGAAATAAAATAAAGTATTTAAAAATTATTTTTGAAAAAACCTATTTTTAAAACGATAAAATTAAAGGTTTATACAATTTTGTATCTGTGCTCTAAAACACTCTTATTTTAATTATAATAACTAAAAAACTAAATTAAAATAGAATTAAAAAATATCAAAAATAGATTTAAAATAAAAGGTTAAAAATAAATAGATAATATCATGTGTATAATTTAAATAAAGATATTTTGAGACTTTTATTAAATTATTATCAATAAATTTGATTAGAAGTAAGTCAAGTTATCTTGTATGTTTTGGCAATCACACGATCTATTATGGAATTTTGAAATCCATATAGTTATATCTAATATTTATTTAAATCTCAAGGTTAGGGGTATAAAATTGCATTTATGATATTAACTAATTGTGTAACAAAATATAAAATCAAGTTTCATTAAGATCTTTTAAAAATGGAAAAATTAAGTACAATGTGATTAATATGAAAATTTGAAATCATAAACTTTTTTATGAGATTCATTTATGATATTAACTATTTCTTTAAGTTTTTTTTAAAGTTTAAATAAGGAAATTTCTATGATCTCAAATGAATAATTCAACTAATAAAAAAACTCTTGCTTAGTTCCAAATTCATAAAAAGGAAACCACGAACTTAATCTACCTCACAATCCATTCAAGCACATTCTATTGCATACACATTCGATTGCATACAAAATATTGTCTTCTCTAATTGTGGCATGGTTTCTAGACCACTTTTTGCATCCAACAACCATTAAATGACATGGGTTATGAAAAGAAATAGAAACTAAGGTGTTATTTAGTATGGTAGAATGAAATGGAATAGAATAAGAATAGTAATGAAAATTAATAATGATATTTGGTTTGTTATTGGAATGAATATTTGAATTTTCATTATTTTGTTTGGTTCCATATAGGAATAGAATGAAATAAGTGATAAAATGACAAAAATTTATTCACTTCAATTATTTTATTTATACATTTTAACATATTAAATTTTTGAGTAATTTATGATTTAAATGCAAAATAAATTGTATTGCAACTTACTTGCACCTATTATATATACTTTAAAATTTAAACGTCTTTTTTTCTTGCAATAACAATTTTAAAATTTAAACGTCTTTTTCTCTTGAAAATGTGTGAGAATCAAGTGCATTAATGCACAAATATCTAAAAAATCTAGAATCTTAATTTCTAAAAATCAATTAGAATTAATCACACTTATTTTGGTAATATCAGCAGTTACCCAAAATGATTTCTGAAAATCAATCAGAATTAATCACACTTATTCTGGTAATATCAGTTGTTACCCAAAGTGATTTTCTGATAATCAATCAGAATTAATGACACAATATTCTGATATCTCAAATTTGACCAAAGTGATTTGCCAAAATCAATCAAAATAAATCACACAATATTCAGATAATCTCATCTTTAATCAAAGTGATTTGATGAATCATTACCATTTTACGCATCAATTTCTCATTCACTCAAAAAAATTTCCAACAATCCCCCACATGAATGAAATTGATCAACATTAAGAAACAATGACTCGACACGACTCGACTCGACTTGGCGCAACAAGGTGATAGAGTTCTCTGATTGATACTTGCGTAGGATAGGTGGGTGTTAGCCTTTGAACCTTCTCTTGTGAGAATATATTTACTTTACTAACTGATCAGTAGACGCGATGTCTTTGAACTGTTCTATCGTTTGTGTAAAATGATGATATTTCTCACACATATATCTTTCCGGCATGGTTTCAGTTCTCAAGGTTATGTTCATTTTGGCCGTGAACATCTACTTGGTTCTGTGAGAGGTTTTAGAGAATTTAGCCACCACAATTCTCCTTCAAAGCGGCCCCACTTCTCTCTCACATAGGTGACCTCTTATCTAAGAGCAATCCCGCATTACTCTGCTCGGACTTCTGATGCGTAAGGGTCATTAGAAGCTTGAGCTTAACCTCTTTTACAACGAGCATCAATGTTTCACCATTGGAACGAGTAAGGGTAATCCCCCATAGTGATCTTACTCGGTCCAATAACTAGGTTGTCCCATTGAACCTAGATCTTGGGATCTCCAGTCAACTAGGTTGGGTTTCCTTTATATCGACCTTAATTTCCTTTGGGCTTAAGTCTCATTCCTTCTAATGTCTTTTCAACTTGATCTATGTTTAACCCTTTGGTTAGCGGATCTGCAATGTTATCTTTTGACTTCACATAATCAATCGAGATAACTCCAGTTGAGATCAGTTGTCTAACGGTATTATGTTGTTGACATATATGTCTAAACTTACCATTATACAAAATATTTTGTGCTCGACAAATTGTTGCTTGGTTATCACAATATATGCATATTTTAGGCACACGTTTAGGCCATTCTGGAATATCCTCCAAGAAAGTACGCAACCATTCTACTTCTTCACTACATTTATCCAGAGATACAAACTCGAATTCCATCGTGGATATAGTGATTACAGTTTGTTTCGCGGATTTCCATGAAACAGTTGCGCCACCTAGAGTGAACACATATCCACTAGTACCTTTAGAGTCTTGGATGTCACATATCCAAGTTGCGTCAGTGTATCCTTCAAGAACAACTGGATCTCTGGTATAGTTCAGCCCATAGTTACGAGTATACCGCAGGTACCTAAGTACTCTTGTAATTGCCTTCCAGTGTTCAACACCTGGATTACTCGTGAATCGACTTAAAGTACTTACAGTGTAGGAAATATCTGGTCTTGTACAACTCATTAAGTACATTAGACTACCTATTACTCTAGCATACTCTGCTTAAGAGACACTGTGACCTTTATTCTTGGACAGATGATGACTTATGTCAATTGGTGTTCTGGACACACCAGAATCATTTTTACCAAATTTGTCAAGAATCTTGTCCACATAGTGTGACTGACTCAAACTAAGTCCAACTGGCGTTCTTGTAATCTTTATTCCTAAAATCACATCAGTCAGTCCCATGTCCGTCATGTCAAACCTTGAGTTCAATATATCTTTGGTAGATTTTACCATTCATTGGTTGCTTCCGACAATGAGTATATCATCTACATACAAACAAAGAATAATATATCCATCGTTTGTATTTTTTGATATAAACACATTTGTCACACTCATTGATTTTGAAGCCACTGGTCATCATGACATTGTCAAATTTTTCATGCCATTGTTTTGGAGCTTGCTTGAGTCCATATAAGGACTTTACCAATTTTCACACTTTCCTTTCTTTTCCTGAAGCTACAAAATCCTCGAGTTGTGCCACGTAGATTTCTTCCTCAAGATCACCATTTAGAAAGGTAGTTTTACATCCATTTGGTGGACTTCAAGATTTCGCAATGCGACAATTGCCAAAATCATCCTTATGGAATTTATTCTGTTTACAGGAGAATACGTGTCAAAGTAGTCATGGCCTTCTTTTTGTTTGTAGCCTTTTATTACAAGTCTAGCCTTTTGTTTGTTTGTAGCCTTTTAGTCTGTTTTCATTTTCTGTTTGAAAATCCACTTAGACCCTAAAGGTTTACATCCAGGAGGGAGGTCAACCAGTTCCCAAGTGTGATTTTGCATGATGGGATCAATTTCGCTTCTTATGGCTTCCATCCATAAAGGTTCCTCAGTAGAGCTCACAACTTCTTTATATGTTCGAGGTTCTGCCTCTACCATATAAGTTAGAAAATCTGGTCCAAAAGACTTTTCTATCCTTGCCCTTTTGCTTCATCTTGGCTCTACTTGGACTTCTTCACTCTCCTCTTCTATTTCTTGATCATGGATATTCTCATCCATAGTCTCAAATGTTCTTTTATAAGAGCTTGGTCCATCCCCATTAGGTTTACACGGAAATACATGTTCAAAGAACGATACACTTTTTTATTCCATTATCGTATTATTGTGGATGTCAAGGTATTTAGACTCGTGTACAAGAAATCGATATGCGTTGCTATTTTGCGCATAGCCAATGAAAATACAATCAATGGTTTTAGGACCTATTTTCATCTTCTTTGGCAATGGTACTAACACCTTTGCACGACACCCCCACACTTTTAAGTATTTGTAAGAAAGTAGCCTACCTTTCCAAAGTTCATAGGGCGTCTTTTGTTCTTCTTTTTGGGAAACTTATTTAAAAGATAGTTAGCCGACAAAATGGCTTCACCCCACATGGTCTATGGCAATCCATAACTTATTAACATAGCATTCATCATGTAACGTCCCAAATTCCCTAATATGGCTTAGTGCCTGGATTAGGGGGCCACGAGGGCAGTAATTGGTTTAATGTGTTATTATATGATTATATGCATGATTATGTGGGTTGTATTATTATATGACTGTATTTGCATATATGTGGGTCATTTCTTATAAGAAGGGTATTTTCGTAATGTTGGCCTATTAAGGGCGTATTTGTATATTTATGTCCATGTATGTGATATATGGGTGAGACCACATTATTATGTGGATATATTTGAGCTATTCGGCATGAGACGACCCTAGGAAGCAAGTTAGCGGTTTAGTCATAACGGGGTTAATTACTGGGCTCAGGGTGAGCCTAGGGGTAATTTGGTACTTAATACATTACCGCGATTAAGCGGGTAATGGAAGATGATTTGATAATTATTTGAGGATATTAGGAGTGACGGGAATTGTGAGACGTTAATTATGATTAACGGGGTAGGTGGAAAATGACCAAACTGCCCTTGGGTGGTTGTGAGAGGAAAGGTTGGCCCTAAGGGCATTTTAGTCATTTAGGTTTAAATTAGATAGACTTGGCCTAGGGGGAAAGTTGTAGAATGAACCAAAGGAAGCAACATGAAAAAATAGAGCTCTCTCTCTCTTCTCTATTGACCATTCTATTTCTCTCTCAGTTTGATTTTGAAACTAAGTTAAAGGGAATTGAAGCTAAGTTTGAGCTAGGTTCTTGATTGGGTGAGGCTTAGAGATAATTTAGTGATTGAGGTAATGATTCTAAGCTTGAACTTTGAAGCTTTTCTTCTGTTTTTATGTTGTTTATAAGCTTGAAAGTTTGATTATTGAATTGGATTTTTGGTAGTTTTTTAAGGGTTTTTAAGCTTGGGTTATATTGCTGGATTGGTGATAATGTTGTGTTGATTCTTAGTTTTGATATTGGGATTGTTTGGAAGTGATTTGTGGTGAGTTTTGAGCTGAGGAAAAATAGGGGTGTTGGGTTCGCGGGGTCAAGTCGCGACAGTGTTCTTGGGCGTCGCGACCTGAGCGAACCACACAATCAAGAAAGGGCTATGTCTGCATGGCACGCCGCGACCCTCAAGGGCAAGTCGTAGGCCGCCTCTAGCACCCGACAGGGGGGTGTTTGTCTAGGAGGCACATCGTGATCCTTGGGGGTAGGTCGCGGCCCGCGTGGTTCTTTTTTGCCAGGTTTAGTTTTAAGGGTGGGTTTCAAACCTTAAGGCTTGGGATCGAATCTACTACCCGGTTTGGTAGAATTCGAGGTCCTGGGGGCTAGTACTTGGTCCAAAAACCTTTAATTACTCTTTTCTGATGGGATTTCTTATTTGGTTATGATTAGGTTATCGTTAAGGGCTCAAGATCAGTGTAATGCCCAAAATTTCCTAATATGGTTTAGGACCTTGATTAGGAGGCCGGGAGGGCCATAATTGATTTATTATGTTATTAAATGATTATATGCATGTTTAGGTGTATTAAATATGCATGTGAACCCATTTATGATTAATTGGGGGATTTTCATATTTTGGCCATTTCGGGCATATTTGGCATATATGTGATATGTATGTGGTGCTTCTTTATTATTTGGTTATGCTAGGGTTACTCAGCACGAGACGATCCTAGGAGGTAAGCTAGTGGGAAAGTCACAGCGGGAATTATAATTGACTCGGAGTGAGTCAAGGGGTATTTAGCATTACTGGGTTATTGGGTAATGGGAATAAGTGTTTAATGATAAATTGGGAGTTAGTAAGATCAGGGGAAATTCTGGAGGTTTTGATTATTTTGCCCTCGGGCACGTTTTCGGGATCCCAAGGGTTAGGATTTGTTTGAGGCTACTTAAGCTTGAAGCAACCTGTTAAGAAATAAAAAGAACGTTCAGAACGTTCTCTCTCCTTCAAAGTTCCATTTTTGTCTCCCGATCGCATTTTCGAAGAAAACTTAAGTTCTAAGACTCGGATTCAAGCGAGGATCGAAGCATAGCGATCCTAGGGAAGATTAGAAGCTTATTAGTCAGAGGATTTAGTCGGGAAACAACTCAATTGGAGGTAATTCAAGTTTTAAGTTCTAATTTTTAAGTTTTTAAGCTTGAATTGGACTTTGTATTTTGATGAGTTTTTGATTGAATTGAAGCTTGGGTTTTGTTGGTTTTGGATCATGGGGATGTTTGGAAACTTTTATTTTTGAGTTTGGAGATGTTTGGATAGGTTTTTGGAAGGTTTTAAAATAGAGGAAACGAGGAAAAATGGCTGGTTTGTGGTTGGGTTGCGGCCCTGTTCTAGGGCGCCGCGGCCCAAGCTTGAAGAAGAAGGAGGAGGGCTCTGTGTGGGGGGCGGGCCGCGACATGGTGTCTGGAGGGCCGCGTCACTTAAGGGAAAAAGTTTCCATAATTATGTTTTAGTCGTGGGAACTTAACTCTAAGGGCCTGGGATCGATCCTACTACCTAGTTGAGTGGGATTCGACGTCCCGGAGGCTTGGGTTAGGTTTGGAAGTATTTATGTACTCATTTTGATGAGGTTTTATATTATGGTTGTGACTAGGTTATCACTAGGAGCTTGGAATCAAGATCGTGCTTGTGGCTCATTTATTGGTAACCTGTGCTTGGACCAAAGGTAAGAAAATGGCACCCCGTATATGACATGCATGGTTATTATTGAGGCACGTTTAGTGTTTAAATGTGATGCATGTGATGCACAAGAAACATGTGGTTAGGACATGCCATGAATGTTAAATATGAGATTGATCAGAGTTTGAGTCTCTGTGTTTGTGCATGATCCTAATTATGCTAGCAATTGTTAAGTAAGCATGCTGAATGCCCTGTATTCAGATATTTGACATATGATATATGTCTGGTAGCATTGCTTACTTGTGCGTGGCACTGACTTACTAGTAAGAATCGGCAATGGTGTCAGATCCGTCTGTGAAGCTGTGACTTACTAGTCAGGTTCAACAACGGTACTGAGCACTGGTCGTGGGTTACTAACCTATGAGTCAAGAGCGGCATAAACGTCATGAACGTAGAGCCGATAAAAGATTAGATCAAATCGACATCTGCATTGAATGACTCATTATGAGCATTAATGTCGGACCGACCCTAAGTTCGATGTAAACTAAAAGCACTTGTCTAGTCTATGACTAGTTACTCAGAGCCAGGGCTAGAAGGCCCAGGTGACTGTGAAGTCACATGGCTAAGGGAGCAGATCCCATGTTAGTGACTTGCTTATCAGTCACATGGCTAAGGGGGCAGATCCCATGTTAGTGACTTGCTCATAAGTCACATGACTAAGGGTGTCGATCCGATGTTAGTGACTTGCTTATTAGTCACATGGCTAAGGGTGTCGATCCCATGTTAGTGACTCGCTCCTCAGTCACCTATTTAATTAGGCCTATAAGCCCAGCATGGTTATTAGAACCACCAGTGTTAAATCACTTATCTGATTAGGATTGACTTGATAGTCATCCACTCAGGAGGGCAGTATTCCTTATCCTGGATACCCCATCATTACTTGAACTTATTTGCATGCGTGATTAAGGCTATTATTGCTAGGCATGCCAGATATGATTTGATGACATGATATTACTGATCATGAGCATATTGAGTTTTCTTGCTGGGCTTCGGCTCACGGGTGCTATGTGGTGCATGTAAAGGCAAAAGAAACCTAGACCATCCTTGAGTTGGAGAGCTTAGGTGACGATGTGTACATATGCGGCTGCTCGACCACCACGGCCAAAGGTTGAAAGAGGAACTAGGGTTAAACCCTATTTTGTCGCTTAGATCGGCTGGTTGTAAACATTTTCTTGTAATGAACTTTTAAATTATATTTTTGGGATCCCAATGTATACATTAAATGTTTTAGTGAAACGTTATATCTTAACCAAAAAAGTTAACCCTAAACCACTAATCATACTTAGTTACACGATTAAGGCCAAATGACTAGATTAGTGAGTTTAACACTGTTTAAAATGCACACCGTAATGGTCCCTGGAGTTTAGGGCATTACAATCAGGGTCGTGCTCAAGGGGTCGCTCTTAATTTATTTTACGCTCAAGCCTATGGTAAGAAAACTGCACCCATTATGTGACATACATGATTATTGATGAATCATGTTGAGTGCTCTATATATATGGATATATGTTACATTATGAATGCTTGGTTGCATTGTTTACTTGAGAAACGCACTTACTTATCAGTCAGAAACGACAATAGTGTTGAGCTGGTCGTAAAGCTCTGACTTATCAGTCAGGAACGACAATAGTGCTGAGCGCTGGTCGTATGACATTGACTTATGAGTCAAGAGCGGCAATAGTGCAGCGAGCGCTGGTCAATATGATTAGATCTAATCAACAGAGTGTTATACGCTCGTCCGACCCTATGGTCGAAGAAAACTAAAGCGCTTGACTAGTTACTTAGAGTTAGGGCAAAAAGGCCCAGGGTGACTTGATGGTCACATGGCTAGGGCATAGGACCCCAGGATGACTCCACGGTCATCTATATAGGGCAAAGGATCCCAGGATGACTCCACGGTCTTCTAATTAGGGCATAGGACCCTAGGATGACTCCATGGTCATCTATTCAAGGCAAGGGACCCCAGGGCGACTCCATGGTCATCTGATTAGGGATGCGGGCCCCAGAATGATTCCATGATCATTTATTGATACTTGTATACATACAGTAATAAGTTTTCTTGCTAAGCCTTGACTCATGGGTGCTATGTGGTGTAGGTAAAGGGAAAGAAACATTTACCAACCTTGTGTGGAGAGCTTAGGTGGCGACGTGTATATATGCGGCTGTTTGACCACCACGGCCAAGGTGTTTCTCAGGGGAACTAGGGTTTAACCCTATTTTTGCCGCTTAGGTTGGCGGGTTTGTAACTTTTGAATTATAATGACCATTTTGGACTGTAAACAACTTTGTAAACATTATTATGGGATTCCATGTACAGTTTAACGTTTTTAATAAAAATATCCATTCCTTTTTACTAAGATTTTTAACACTAGCCCATTAATAACACTTAGGTGCACTTTTATGGCTTAATGACTTGTTTAGCGAGTTAAGTACTATTTAACATACACAGTGTGACAGTCCTAGCTATCCAGGGCATTACACAACATATCCTTTAGAGTGCAATTTTTTCGTTCTGCCACTCCATTGGATTGAGGAGAATAAGGTGGTGTGACCTTGTGAATAATTCTGTGTTGTGCACATAATTTACCAAAAGGTTGTACGTATTCATCACCACAGTCACTTTTTATCATCTTAATTTTCTTATTAAGTTGATTTTCAACCTCTTGCTTATAGAGAGTATTTTTATCTATGGCTTCATCCTTGCTTTTTAGCAAGTATACATAACAATACTTCGTACTATCATCAATGAAAGTAATAAAGTACTTATTATCTCCTCTTGTTTGAGCAAACTTTAAATCACAAATGTCACTGTGAATTAAATCAAGGGGTTCAATGTTTCTTTCAACTGTTTGGAACGATGACCTAGTTAGTTTTTCCTCTACACAAGTTTCACACTTATGTTTGGAATCAATATTAAATGTGGGTATGTGATTCAAGTTAATCAGTCTACGCAAAGTATCATAATTAACGTGACCTAGTCTACCATGCCATAAATTTGAAAACTCAAGCAAGTAAACGGAAAAAGTAGTAGCATTATTATTAGTAACAGTCTTTGGCTTAACATCCATTACATTCATATTTCACATTCCCTCTTTTACATAACCCTTCCCAATAAGAACACCAACTTTAGTCAGTACAATTTTCTGGGACTCAAAAACCATCTTGAACCCATGTACGCTCTGGAGTGTTCCAAAGATCAGATTCTTGCAAATGTCAGGCACATACAACACATTCTGCAGTTTGACACTCTTTCCAGACGTCATCTTCAAGTACACAGTACCTTGCCCCTTTATCTCAGAGGTTTCCGAGTTACCCATGTAGATCTTATCCCCATTTTCCACTGAAGTAAGGTCTCTGAAGGCAGACTTGTTCACATAGACATGACGAGTCACCATTCCTTTGGATTAGCATCCACCAGGTTTATTTCAAAGACCACAGCACATAAGTCTAGGTCAGCGACCTCTTGGGACATGGCTTCCACAACATTGGCCTCATTGCCTTTCTTTTTCGTCAGTCTACAATCTGACGATTTATGTCCCGTCTTGTTGCAGTTAAAGCACTTCCCTTGGAATTTTGACTTCTTTGAAACTCCACCTTTTGTTCCTAGTTTGGACCCTGGCTTGGGCTTGGGCTTAGGCTTCTTCCCCTTGGAGCCTTTGTCATGCTCCACCATATTAGCCTTGGCAGCATTGGGATTTGAGGATCGCTTCTCAGCACTTTTGTTATCCTCTTCAATTCGAAGTCTGCGAATGAGATCTTCAACACTCATTTCCTTTCGCTTGTGCTTTAGATAATTTTTGAAGTCTAGCCATGCAAGGGGTAGCTTCTCTATAATAGCAGTTACTTGGAAAGAGTCACTCAAGACCATCCTTTCAGCATGTATTCCATGGATAATCAACTGAAGATCTTGCACTTGGCTTATCACATTTTTGGAATCCACCATCTTGAAGTTCAAGAATTGGCCAACCAAGAATTTCTTAGCTCTAGCATCTTCGGCTTTGTACTTGTGGTCCAAATAATCCCACAATTCTTTAGTCATTTTTTCACACTATACAACGAATCAGACAAGCCATTCAGAATATAATTCCTACAAAGGAATTCAGCATGCTTCCATGCCTCAATTGTATGTTGAGTTTGCACATCTACTTCGTCCTCTCCAACAGTGGGAGTATCATCTTTCAAGAATCTTGCAAGACTCAATGTTGTTAAGTAGAATAGCTTTTTCTGCTGCCAAGTCTTAAAATTCACACCAGTGGATTTTTTAGTTTTTCATTATGGCTCACACGATCCGTTGGAACCGAAACTTGCACAGGCTGGTCCCTTGAGGATTGGTTCTTTGTGGTCAAAGTCGGAGTTCAAGGAGATCCACCAGTGCTTTCAGTAGGAATAACATCCATGTGTTTCAGTCACATATCTGAACGATGAAAAATTGCACTTTTAGCAATTATGTTTTAAGATCAAAATTTAAAACTAGCAATCATATCATACTTGAATGGTGACTACTCACATGTGAAAAGTAAAACAACAATATATACATGAAGTATATAAAAGTAAATATATTAATTTTCATGTATGTAAATAAATATAAATATATATATATATTACACTCTCATATTAATCTTATCCATAAATATATATATATATATTTATATCTCTATTTAAGAGGGGACACAAAATTAAATGTGAAACTTATATATATAAGTACAAATATAAAAGACACTAAAAAGAAACCATACATATATTGGACATATATAGTATAGAATCGGTGCACTATGTATAGAAGTTAATAAAATATATACACATATATATGTAATGGGTCTAAATTGCAATATTAAAAGAAATATGTATGTTTGTCAATTTAAACATAAAATATAAATCAATAAATATTAAATATGCACACTTCTAACTTAATAAAAATCGGATGAGACTAATATATATTATGCTTTTATATATATATAGTTATACACATGTTGAATATATAATTATATACATGTTGAATATATATATATGAATATAAATATACATGAATCACTAATTTTTTTATAGGAAAACTTTATAAACCTCAGATATAGATTCATTGTAAAGAACATATAGACATATGCGTGTATATGTTTGATAATTTAAAATTTATATAAGTATTTACACATGAATTAAGCATAATATTTTTTTTCTATGAGTACATACATAAACAAGTCAAGTCAAGCTATTTGTAAAATTGTAATTCAAATAAAGCATATATAGATATGCATTATACATATATATATTAATGGTAAACAAGTGTGAGAAAAAAATGGCATATAATATTATATTAATCTATATAATTGTCAAGCTAATAATATATATTTAATGGCAAAACTGATATTATATATTATATTTATATATATAATATGTTCCACTTAAATGATAAAAGAACAAAAAAATAGGCATATACCCATATATGCTTAAATAACTCAATATAAAAATTGGAACAAAAAGAACGTTAGGAAGAAAAAAAACTACCTAATAGAAGGAAAAATTGTAAAAAAAAAAATAGATTAGTGCACATATAACATATATATGTGTAGAAGTTATTAACATTGCTTACACTGCAAAAAACTAGAATTAAAAAGAAAAATTCTAAAATTTTCTTTCGTCCTTCAACATGTTCGTCTTCTCAAAAAGAGTCGAAATCTCACTACAACAAAATAGATGTTTTATGACTTTAATGGGGAGACATTGGAAGTCTACAATGTCTCCCACTTAGTGAGACGTTGTTGCTGGGGTCATTGTAGGTATATATCCCACGTCTCCCGTTGGGAGACGTGCCTCACTTCCCACGTCTCCCACTGGGAGAGGTGGAAAGTCAAATGTTGACTTTCCACCTCTCTCATTGGGAGACGTGGGAAGTCACTCACCTCTCCCAATGGGAGACGTGGGAAGTCCATAGGAGACATCCCACGTCTCCCATTGGGAGAGGTGAGTGATTTCCCACGTCTCCCAATGGGAGAGGTGGAAAGTCAAATGTTGACTTTCCACCTCTCCCATTGGGAGACGTGGGAAGTCTCCCACCTCTCCCATTGGGAGACATTGAAAGTCTCCCACATTTAAAAAAAATAAATTAAATAAATTTATAATTAATATTATTAATTTAAATTGAATAATTAATATTAATTAATTTAATATTATTAAATTAATTTAATAATTAATTAATTATTAAATTAATATTAATTATTAATTAATTTAATATTTAATATTATTAATTTAATATTATTAAATTAATTTAATATTTAATATTATTAAATTAATTTAATAATTAATTAAATTGAAATAATATTAATTTAAATTTAAATTATTTTAATCTAAATTTAAATTAATTTAATAATCAATTAAATTGGAAGAAAAAAATATATTTGTTAGATATATACAAGAAATACAATATTTGTTAGAAATATTCAAAATGAACAAATATTGCATTGTGTATGAAGAAAGAGTTAAAAAATTAAAAAAAAAAAACCTATCAACGAGGTCGGTAACTTTGGATTATCGGCAACATATATGTCGCCCATTCTTGTCGCAACTCATCAATTTGTGCCTCTGTATATGATGTGCTTGTTAGCTGCAAGAAATATAAAGTAAAATATATTAATTAATTATTTGATTACATTTATAGTTTCAAAAATAATTTGTAAATTTTAATTAATAATACCGTTCTCAAGTAATGCCCAGGACTCGCATGCTCAATCAAATCCTTCAACATCCTCATTAAGTAGTATCCACATGCCACATTGTCCGGTTGGTGTGGACACTAATTATTTAAAAATATGAGTAATTTATTATTAAATTGAAACTTTTTAAAAAATGCATACATATTATTCTACTTAATTATTATAAATGTTCAAAAATTTCTGCTAAAGTTACTTACCTGAGGTTGCTTAATGCGTAGAGTATCAGGGATCTCGACATCAGGAAGATTCATAGAGAAAAAAAGATTGAAAGCGCTGACGATCACTGATACAATCTCCTCACGGTTATTTAGCTCTGAATTCACCGGATCACAACAATAAACATGATATGCATATGGTGCCAAAATAAGCAACATCCAATGTTCACTGTATAAGAAAAACAAAAAA
This sequence comes from Humulus lupulus, assembly GCF_963169125.1. Classification (NCBI taxonomy): domain Eukaryota; kingdom Viridiplantae; phylum Streptophyta; class Magnoliopsida; order Rosales; family Cannabaceae; genus Humulus; species Humulus lupulus. The sequence continues at coordinate 79,976,846 of NC_084793.1, forward strand.
ATTATAGCTCAAATGTTAAACAATGAAATTATTGATATGGGTCGGAAAAATGACAACTTTTTAAACTTACCCATGGTTCCAAGGGACAAGCATAACTTGTTCTTTTGATTTTACGTCATTGCAACGTCTGAACAGATTCTGAACACGATCGTCGAATGAACTCCCTTGAGTGGCGACGATATTAGGATTGACAAATAAAAACTTATTTTGGCGACCTTGTTGTACCACATATCTGTAAATGAACCTAATACAAAAATATGAAAAATTGTTATATGAATGAATAAATCAAATTAGAAAATTAAATGAACAAACTTATTTGTCAGATATATACCTCATGTAGCTGACGAGTACTGCTTGTCCAATCTTCTCCTTTCGAGCAAACTGAAGTATGTCATCCTTAAATATATAACAGTGAGACATATCCTGATCAAAAACTTCAGACTCTATGCCTAGATTGACACACTCGCCATCATCCCAATGAGATACGATATTCTGTAATCGTTCCAATGGAGTTTGGGCCAATTGTGTTGGAGGAGTTTGTTTTCGTCTTCTTTCTCGAGGTTGTTGTGTTGATGGAGCTCTTGGTCGTTGTGATCTGGTCCTACTTGTAGAGGGAGTCTGTATACAATTATATCAACAATTAAAAAATTTACAAACAAATATAGAATTGTAAAGATAATTATGTAAAAACATGGCATCACCTCATGAGTTACATCTTCAGATATAATGACAAAATCCTTAGGCCATGCTATTGGCGTCCCAATGGCCTGAGCAACTATGTACATGTCCAAATCAGGATATGCAAAAGGGAGAGGACATGTTGGCTTAAGAACACTCGTAATCATAACTTGGAAGTTGTTGCCTGCTTCTCTTTCAATGAGTGTACCTGATGCAACAATGTTTGAAACCGAACCAATTGCTAATTGGCATGCTCGGCCCTGCATAAGAAACATATTATATACAAATAATCATGTTGAAGCAGTAAATAAATTTATTTGGTTTCAGAATATTCAAGAAAGTTTAATTACCTCTTGCAAAAGCGGTTGTAGTGCAACAATGTGGTGTTCTGCTTGAGGCACTACTGGGTCCGGAGTATAGTAGGACGCCTGCGCTGGTGGCACTGGTGGGTCGGGCACATAGTATGATGATGGCGCTGGTGGGACTCCAACGTTAGATCCTGACCCGCTCTGTTGGGCCAATAATTTTCTCAAGAGCTCATCTTGTTGTTGAAGGCGCTCTTCTAGGCGTTGTGCTTGTTGACGATGCTCTTCTTCTTGTTTTCGAAATCTTTCTTCAAATTCCTTTCTAATGTCGTCATTCGAAGAAGAGGCTTTTGATTTATTTTTCGTTGAGGTAGGTGTTGGAGTATTCCAATATACTGAGCGGGACACACCGTGTCCTCCAGCCCTAACACGTCCTCGAGGCTCAGGAGTGCCCAACGCCCTCGTCAGCACATCATCAGGGCCATCAGGTGCCCATTTACCCTCAGCTTGGAGTTGCCGGTAATGATCCTGTGAAACAATATTCACAGAAAGTTATATATATAAGCTAATAATTTGACATATCAACATTATTAAATATGAGCACTTACAATATTTTTTTGAATCTCAGAGGCCTCTCCAATTAGCTCTCCTTTTGCATTCCGACGACCCATGCTCCATAAATCTGCCCTATCAAGTTCAGTCAGACTTTTCCCACTTTGTTCCATTAACATCTCTTCAATACGCACATAGCCTCCTCTAGAGAGGTTGTGATTGTATTTATTCAGTGCTCGATAATTTTGCATCTCCTCTCTCTTTCTTTGCCACTCGGGAGTTAATCTTGAGTTCACAAACGCTAACCATTCATCCGGAGTTATGACATTCTCAAATCCAAATGGCAAAGCTGGCGGGAACTCATTTGGGTATTTTTTTCAAAGCGTCGTAAACGTGTACCCTAGTAAGATTAGTCTTCCAATTTCGGAAGTACTTTCCCGCATCCTTCAACATCTGTTGCTTTTGTTTGGGGTCCAAATCATAAGTCTTCTGCAAGTTTGAAAGTAATAAGAAGCATATTATCAAAATAATATATATTTTAAAAACATTAACTGAAATATAATTAATAAAAATATACCTTCATTGTGTCCCATATTTTATTTTTATCCACCACACTAACATCTTTCCAACTGTTAATGTTGATGGACACAGTTGCTCGAACAACTGATCCAAGCTGTGATGAAACATTACTTCTAGATCCACCCACTAGTTGACCATACTCATTGTATTCAACAGGAGTAAGATGTCCTTCACTCCTTTTTTTGGTGTTTCTAGACATCCATGTACGTCCTCTCACAGATTTATTTTCTTGCTCCACTGACTGAGAATTAGGGCGTTGCTCTCCCTCATCAGAACTACCACCAAAAGGATCAGCCTCCATCTGTGAAACATAAATATCATTATTATAACAATTTTGGACACTCATAATCAAAAGATGAAACACATTGTGATAACAACTAAGAATTTCACATATCATAAACATATGAAACCTATTAAATGGTACCTCAAGACCCATTATCATCAACCCACAATCCTTCACCATTTTCACGGAAACAAATACAATCATCATCAACTTCGTCATTATCTTCTATTGCGGTGAATGTGACAAGTTCTTCTCCGAGAGGTATATCATGTAAATCACCATCTTTAATGTTCCATTCTCTTGTTTGCGTTGGAAGAACAATTGACCATTGGTTGTCTGAAGGATCATTCACATAAAATACTTGTTTTGCTTGTGAAGCTAATATAAATCGATCAGATTTGTGCCCAATTCGATTTAGATTAACTAATGTGAAACCAAAATCTTCATATATTATGCCGCTGTCACTTTTCACCCAATCACAAAAGAAAACAGGTACTCGAGTTGTGATATAATCTAACTCCCAAATTTCATTAACTACTCCATAAAAAGTCATATCACATTCAACTGGATTTTTATCTTTTGCACTAGAGACTTGCACAGTTTTAGCAACAAGGCTAACACCACTGTTTTGTGTGTTTCTGTTGTTATCGCGCTCCCTAGTGTTAAATAGAGTACCGTTAATCATGTATGATGAAAACTTGATGACATTAACTGAAGGTCCTCGAGAAATCCACTTAACAATGTCTGAAACCTTATTTGATGTGTTTTGTAATTCTGACACAACCTATCAAATCAACATACCAAAAACAACAAAAAATGTCACCTTGTAATTAAGTACTAATTAATGACAACTTTCAATAATCAACACAATTTACCTTTTGTTCTATCCAACTACTAAAAGTTCGATAATGTTCGTCTTGTAACCTTCCGTTATCACCGCAGCACACAATTTTAATCTCAGAACCTACTTCACTATGGATGAATATTTAAGATATTCAGACTCCTCTAACATTTGTTTAATAATATTAAAAGTAGAAGTAAGAGAATATATATGTACCTCTTGCAATCTTTAATCCAAAAGCTAGCAAAGTTACTTCACTTAGTAATCAAATTCGCTATTAAATCCACAAACCAATAAAATTAAATTAATAAATAATAAATAAAACATCACTAAATATCTAGCAATATATAACGTATTATTGTAATTTTAGAAACTTAATTACCTCAAATGTGTGATTGATATTGGAATTTTGATGCAAAATACTCTCTAAAATCTCACCACAAAAATCACAACCTATGAAATTAAATTAATTAATATGTTAAACATTACTAAACAAATATCACTAAATATCTAATAATAGTAAATGATATTGGTAAACAAATAAAAAAAATCCCAATGTGCCGCTAATTATAACTTCAACAAAAAATCAATATAAAATTTCATAACCTAAAAACTTAATAATAAACAAAAACATAAAAATTTTAATATATTTCTATTTTATAAATTATTTAATAAATTTATTTTAACATAACTATATATATAACAAAATAGTTACAATTTAAAAAAAAATTCAAATATACAAAAATATATCTAAATTTTGAAATAAAAATTGATAAAAATTTAAAAAAATCATGAACATATATACTCTAATGAAATATATACAATGTGATAGGTTAAATTAAAAAAAAAAACTAAAAAATCATAAATCCCTAAAAACTTCCATTGAAAAACCACAAAAACATACAATGTATATAAAAAAATGCATAAAAATGTAAAACTAACACAAAATCATGTATATTACTCATCCTAATGCAAAACCTATAATTTATTTGCAAAATAATTAACTAAAAATCAAGAAAATAAAAAAAAAACTTACCTTAGAACCCTAAAAACGCAGCCCCAAATCGCCCAATTCTTCTCTCTGGTTTGCTCTCGGGTTCGTGTGAGGAAGAAGAAGGCTGGTAGTGATTTATAAGTGGAGACATCCAACGTCTCCCACTGGGAGACGTGGGACACGTGGCACGTCTCCCAGTGGGAGACGTTGGATGTACCCATAAATCACTACCAGCCTATTTCCAATGTCTTCCACTATTTTTAATGTCTTCCAATTGTAACCATTAATATGCACTTTCAATGTCTTACACCATTAGCCATTTAAAATCCCTTCTAATTTTTAATGTCTTACACCAATGGTGTAAGACATTGTAGGGAGTCATTGAAAGTAGAATTTGTTGTAGTGTCTGCTTTAAGATTGTTAGAAATAATATAGTGGAGAAAAACAAAACATATATGTATACATATATATATATATTAAAATATTTAATAGAAGAATGGAAATACAAAAAATACAGTACAAAGAATAAACCAAAGCCGAGGCACGCAAAACGTGCTTTCTTTAAAGCATATTTGCCCCCTCTACTTGAACGGTGCTAGAGGATTTGTGAGCAACCACTTCCCATGATACAATAGCTATCAAGCAGGATGAAAGCACCACTGCGTCTGCTTAGGCGAACTCGAAACAAACATTCCCTCTATCACCAGAAAATACTATGGAGACTGAAGAGAGAAAGAGACTAAGTATGTGATACTCTGTATCTGTGTGTCCCCACTTCCCATGATACAATAGCTATCAAGCAGGACGAAAGCACCACTGCGTCTGCTTAGGCGAACTCGAAACAAACATTCCCTCTATCACCAGAAAATACTATAGAGACTGAAGAGAGAAAGAGACTAAGTGTGTGATACTCTGTATCTGTGTGTCCTAGAATGAGAGAAGAAACCTCATTTTCTGATATCTTAGAATATCAGTTGTTACCCAAAGTGATTTTCTGACAATTAATTAGAATTAATCACACAATATTCTGATATCTTAATTTTGACCACAGTGATTTGCCAAAATCAATAAGAATAAATCACACAATATTCAGATAATCTCATATTTAATCAAAGTGATTTTCTGAATCATTACCATTTTACGCATCAATTTCTCATTCACTCATTTTTTTTTCCAACAGAAGCAACGTGCAATGCACATTTGCTCAGTTTTTAAGTTGTAAATATTGTCTATAATTTTAATAAAAACGGGTTCACTATTTAAAAAAAATATATATATATATAATAGAATGAGTTAGTTCTATAATATATATAAATGTTTATATCAATAATCTCTACATATGTGACATCTAAACACAATGTTGACATATATATATTTACATGGCTACATGAGATATATATAAAAAATACAATAATATTTAAAAAATAATTAATAATAAAAATAAAATAAGAATAGAAAAAATCATAGTGTAAACAGTAGTATACAAGCATAAACTATTTTTAGATTATAATGTATTTCACAATGTCATTTAGTGAATTTGATGAAGAAAAACAACTTCAATCACTTGATAAAAAAAACAAACTATCACACAAATTTCTAGATAAAAAAAATGATATGAATGCTTTTATTATTTTTAAATAAATATGATTTAATTATTTAAATTATCATAAAATATCTTTAAAATATCATATTTTAATAAATAAATAAATTAATTTTTGTTAAGTTTATGTTTGTTCTAGATATTATATGTTTAATATAATATGAAGTTTAATTAAATTTTATTTAAGTTAAAAAATGTATGGTTTTATTATTTTTAAATAATTATTATTGTGAAATATCTCAAAAATATCTTATTTTAATTAATTTATTTATTTAAGCTTAAGTCATGTTTAAAATCTACCATTAAATATAAGAATATTCTGTTAAATATAAGAATATTTCGTTAAAGTTAACGGTAAAAAAATAAAAAACCTTTAAAACCAATAATTTCCGTTATCAACACACTTTTTATATAGAAGAGATTTGAGTTATTAGAGACTAAAGTCTCTGTTCTTTTAACGTTACATAATTGTTGTACATTTTTCCCAAACTATTACCCCTCCATTAAAATGAGGATTAAACATAAATGTTAAGGACTATTATCGCTAAAAAAGAAAAGATCGGTGACTTAAATGCATCAGTTTTGAAAGAACGGAGACTTTAGTCACCAATATTCATATAATTTTTTTCAAGAGGATAAAATACTCTATCATTAACATATAAAAAATATTTCATAGATTTTTTAAGGGGTTATTGACTACCCTAGACAAATTGTGGTTCTAGTGTTCTACCACTCTATATTCACATATTAATTTTTTTAATTACAAAACTAAGACAAAATATTTTTTTTACAATATGTCAGTGTCTCTATTTTTTTCTTTATATTATTTAAATATTGTATTTTTAAACATTTTTATTAATTAAAATAATAAATAGAAATAATAAATTTGGAGAGAGAAAGAAAGAAAACTGAATAAATAATTTTTTAAAAAAAAGTTTAAATGAGCTCTAAAAATCTTTTTAGAGCTCATTTAAACATTTTTTTAAAATTATTCAATTTTATTAGTTTTTATTTATTTCTATTATTTTAAATAAATTTTTTAAATATATAATATTTAAATAATATAAAGAAAAAAAATAGAGAAACTGATATATATTATAAAAAAATTATTTTGTCAATATTAAAAATATTAATAAGTGATTATACAAAGGTAGAACCACAACTTGTCTCCTTAAAAAATCTAAGAAATATATTTTTTTATATGTTAATTATAGATTATTTGATTTTTTAAAAAAAAAATATATAAAAATTGGCGGCTAAAGTTTTTGTTTTTTTTTAAATTGAAGCATTTAAGCTTCTTTTTATTTTTATTTTTTAGCGACAATAGTAAATAACATTCATGTTTAGTCTCAATTTTAACGAAAGCATAACTATTGGTGGAAAATGTGTAATAGTTATGTAACATTTTAGCAGGAAAAAAAGGGTTTTCTTCATAAATAAGTATATTATAAAAACTACATTTCAATTTCACGGTTTCTACTAAATCTTTGCACTAATACTTTCTTACATAAAATATATTTAGAAATACGATCTCTTCTTCATCTAACGTATGTCTACTGTAAAACAACTCCCAAATAAAGCTTTGAAGAATAAATACATATGAGCTCCCAAAACATCCAAATAAACAAGCTACATAAATCATCAAAAGCTAGCTAGATTTTAATCTCTGATGGTTAACATTTTTTTCCAAAAAAAATAAAAAATTGATTTGAATATTGCTAAAAGCTGTCGTTGTCATATGGGTATTCATTGTGTATTTTGTTTTGTATCCATAAATGCTTTCTTTGTTTGGATTATGCCTCAACTTTTTTCTTTTTAATTGTTACTGGATTTTATATTATAGAAGAAGAAATTTTATACTGATAGTTCTTAAATTAAGTCTGTATATTGTTTGATAAAAGGCTCCACAAAAGCTTAGTAACAAATTATGAAAAAAAAATTATCTTATAGAGGTTTAGTAAGCTCTCTTTTTCCTCTGCAACCTTCATTGCAATCTCTGCAATTTCTGTGGTAACATCTGCAATTTATGTTGCATGCTTTGAACTTTGAGGTGCTTTACTTGCATACAAGGTAAGATGCTTTATTTTCTTTTTAATTGCTTTAGTTGTGTTGATCCTGATTTTGGCCAACTGACATGGAGTCAAATATGCTTGATGTGGAAAAATATGTTGAAATGAATGTGATGACAAAAACAATAAAGAACACAAGAATTTATAGTGGTTCGGCCCCAGAATCTGGTAATAACCTACGTCCACTTGAACTGTTATTGATATAAGATCCAAAGGAGTGATCAAAGAACTAGGGTTCAATGAGTTTCACAAACCTCTAGAGAACAATACAATATCTCGAATGTAACAGCTCTAATCTCAAATAATTCGACAGCCAAAAAGTCCCTTCCTTGAGCTATCTTTCTCTATTTATAGGCTCAAGGAAGATTACATTAATTTGTTATAGATATTCTTTCCTAATTAATCGGATAATCAGGAATTATTGGAGACAATCTCAGGATTGACTAAGATCTTTATAAAATTATCTTGAATTATGCGGAATGTACGACCACACTGGTCGTAGGAAAAGCTCAATTGCCTATGCTTGTAATATTTTACTGGTCGATACTCTAACAGAATCCTGCCAGGTGTCAGCCACGTGTCCAAACATTACTTGCCACGTCATCCGTGCCTGTTTTTTGGATAACATTTTCCCCCCACGTTTATTTATTACGAGCAATAAATAAACTGTTGAGGAAACGACCCTTCGATTACCCCGCCAGTCCTGTCAGAGGAGTTCGTGCACCTTCGAGAACAGTAACCTACTCCTGTCCAATCATGACCTTTCGGTTCCCAAGTAACTTACTAACAGCTATCATCCTTCCCCATGCTTCGAAAAAGAGGAGCTAATGATTACTTCCTTTTTAATGTTACGGTAAAAAATATATATATAGGCTTCCCAGAGTTTTCTTTTCCTTTTTACGCAAGCCATTTCTTCTTCAAGAAACCCTAAAATTAGAACTTCCATTTTCTTCTAGAGATCGTTTTTCAGCGTTTCAAGATTCAGTTCGTGAGTTCTCCGACCTTTGAAAACTCTCTCCAACCTCCACGATCTTTTTTCTGGTAAGTCTCAGAACTTTTATGCTCTATATTTTTGCCGTGCATGCTTCTGTGATTGACTGTTGGGTTCTTCTGTTTCTAGGTTGAGATGCATGATAGTAGGGGGTTTTGTGGGTGATACTGTATAGGATGATATTTCTTCTGCCACTAAGGAGTCACGAGTTAGTTTGATAGTTGAGATCATGACTTTAGGACGTAAAACCGAAGTAAAAGTTCGATTTTTATGCCAACTGAAAAACCAAGTTTTTCCCGCCCTAAAAGGAGTTGAAAAAGCTTTTTCAAAAACTTTTTGCTTGCACTTTTTGATCTGTTTTTCAAACTGTTCGTGTGAAAAAATAAATTTTTTGTTAGAATGCTGTTGTACAAAAGTGTGACTTTTGTACACGATCAGCGTTATTCTAACAAACCTTTTAGATTCTCCTTCCTCACCTCCCCATTCTTCTGTTCGCAGATATTCATGCCAGATTTGTGGGGAGGTGAACGGCCCATAGATGACGATCTTCTTGTACAGCTGCTCGAAGACGAAGAACAGCCGGCTCAACGTGTTAGCGAGATTCCGTTTTCAAGAACTTCTTCTAGACCTCAACCATCACCACCTCAAATGGGCCGTTCTAAATCTCCAGGCAAGAAAAAACCAAATCCTGAAAATAATCCCAGTCCTTCTACCCAGCCTAATTCGCAGGCTAGGGTTCCCTCGACCAGCGGTCGAGAAAACGCTGCCCCTGACCCTCGCGTTCAAGTCAGGGCTCGCCCTCGGCATCAAAACCTTCCTGATGTCAAGTGGTATCTCTCTCCTACCAGTCAGGTGACTCCCCGGATGCTCGCCAATTATCGTAGGAAGTATCCTCTTACAGGGGTTAATCTCACAATCCCTGCTGCTGACCAAAGAGCTAACCTTCCTGGGGGCGTTTATAGCGCTTGGTCCAGATATCACATAGAGGCGGGGGCTATCCTCCCTCTACATCCATTATACCAGGGGGTGGCCAACTACTTCGGTGTTGCTCCCTTTCAAATTACCCCAAACGGATATAGAATGCTGGCCGCACTCTATATCCTTTATAAACTTAAAAAATGGTCGGAGCCCACCCCTCATGAGATCAACTTCCTTTTTGACCTTAAGTCCAACCCTCAACAATATGGGACAGGCTTCTTTCATCTTTGTCACCAGGAAACAAGCCGAACGTTCCTGAGTGAGACTACTTTCATTTCCAACGTGGGGCAATACAGTAGAGAGTATTTCCTCACGCCAGACATGACTACGAACAACCTGGCCTTCGCTCGAGGAGGTAAACCTTACTTTCTACTGGTCGATACTTTTCCTTAGCAAACTCTTCTGCATTTTACTAAAGTACATTGTGCCTCTCAGGACCATGGTTATGCCCAAACCCAACACCAGACATGGTGTTGAGGTTCAATGCACTGGCCAGGATGGCAGACGCTGAAAAAAGCATTAAGTCCCTGGTCACTGATGAAAATCTGAGGCTATCTGGCCTCCTGGCTCCTCGCCATGAAACAAGAGGACCCACGGCGGCAGAGGCCACTGCCGAGGGGCTTCCTGAGCAGCAACCCCCGGTGTCTTCTCCTTGGAGGAGACCAACTGGGGTTACAATCAGGGAACCGACTGGTGCCCCTCAAGCCGAAAGGCCTGCTGCCCCCGAAGGGAAAGGAAAACAAAAGGCTACCGAGACTTTCATAGACTTGGACGAGTCCTCGGACGAAAACGGTACTGTAATTTCGCTTTTAAATAGCTTGCCAATTCCTTGTCACTTGTTTGACGAGGACAGCAATTTTACGTATACTCCAAATCTAGGGCCAGACTTCTTCGTGCCAGATAGTGAGTATATGACTAATAGAGTTAGTAGTGTAGCGACAAGTAGTTGTAGCTCGGGTATTAAACTTTGTGACCTTTTTCCTGTTTTGCCATGATTTTTATGTACCTTTGTCTGATTGTCTGCATGTTCCTCTTTATCTGCAGAGATGGCTTCCCCCAATGTTTTTGACCTATACCAGACCTAGGAGGAGGAGGTTCCCTTGGTTCGACGGAAGAAGTCGGCCAGGAGGCAGGACGGTGAGTCCAGCCAAGCACCTTCGCCCAAGAAGGGTCGAACAAGCGAATCTCCTAAGGATGGGCCCTCTGGTCATCCTTCTGCTCACGCCTCCGTCCCTGCCGAGAAGGAGGCCCCGCCCGCTGCTACGAATCCTTCGCCTGTAGCCACGAAAGAACAGTCCCAGCAAGCTGAACTTCCTGGGGCCAAACTCTCACATCGCGCCTTGCGATCAGCAAAGGATCGCCTTGCACATATCCTGAAGCATGACCGTTGCAAGGAGGCGATGGCTGAGGCGGAGAATATGGGGTTCGACCAGATCCTTAACAGGGCTCTAAACGAAATAGCCAGTGTAATCATTTTTTCCTCCTTTGGCTTTAGCTTTTTCTTCCTTGTAATAGATTCTAACTTTTATCCTTTGACTGTAGACCATGCTGACTGCAACTGCTGCTTGTACCCGCGCTATTGCTAGCATCGAGCAGTCTCGGGCGAAAGCTATCGAGGGGTTTCAGGCGAAGGTCATCGAGGAGCTTCACGCTGTAGAAGCTCGGCATGCTGGGGAGTTGGAGGTGGTCACCCAGCAGAAGGATGCCTTGGTGGCAAAATTGGCGGAGACTGAAGCAGCTAAGGCATCTCTGAAGAAGCAGAGGGACGAGTATCAAGACTCCAGTCGAGTCTAATACCGTGAAGCCAAGAGACTTAAGGAGGAGCACCTTGCTAAGGACAAGATCATAGCTATTCTTGAGAGCCAGGTGGAGCAGCTGAAGCTCGCCAACGCTAAGGATTTGGAGAGGTATAAGAATGGGACACTTCGGTGTTTCTAAAACTTTTGGAGACACAACCAAAGTGCCGACTTCAGCTACCTTCCAGAAGAGGCTAGAAATGTTGAGCTAGCGCGCTGTGCTGCTCGGTTAGCTGCTGATGAAGAAAGAACCAGAGTCCCTGCTTCCCCAATTGTCCAGCCAGCCGCTGAATTAGAGGGAGGAGAAGCCGAAGGAGGTGTTGCTGATGAAACTGCTCCAACAAATCCTCCTGCTCCCCAAGCTCCTTGAAGTTTTTATTATTTTTCTCTTTTCTTTAATTATACGACCCACGGGTCGTGATGTAAAGACTAAATTTTTATTTTTAAATTTGTTGCGTGGGCAGCAAACTTTCCTTTTACTTAAAACAATTACATCCAAGCAGTACTGCTCGCGGTGTAAAAGAATGCCTTTTGACATTATAATATTTTTATCTATTATAACATCTGTTCGCATGACCGAACTTAGCATAGTACTTTGGCTTGATTTAACAAAATATAAATTTTGAAAAAATACTCTAAGTACCGTAGCATGCTTTCACTCATTTTGTTCATGTGTTTACATACTGTTATCCCCATTTCCTGCAAGGGCTTTGGGCCTTCGCCCTGGCCCACGGTCAGAGTACCAGCTCGGCATATGGGCCCGGCCCAAGGTCCCTTGGTTTGAATATTTCCCAAGGGGACTGGTACGGACCAGGGACTCTATACTGGGCCCATTGGAGGGGTCCAGGATGTCCCTCCGGGTTCGTCCTCAGCAAGAACGGTCTCGGTGATGTCCAAAGCGCCCGGACCGTCGCGGCCTACGCGTTCCTGTCCCGGACCCTGGTATGGTCCGGGCCTATGGTGAATGGAGCGGGCCAATGGTAAACGGACCTGGATCACCTCCTCCCCGGTTGAAGGGCCAAGCGTCCAGGATCCTGAAGCTGCCTCATTTCGCGTGGGCATTGTCCCCCACTTTTCGCCTGCAGAAAGGGTCGCCTCGGGATTTCTCACTGATGTGTCAAGACTGCGCAGCCAAGTACCCTGACCGGTCTTGTCTCCTGAATCAGCCTCGTGACTCGAAGTGGTCAGAGCCAAAGCGCCGTTTTGTCGGGCGAGGCTTGTGTCTCAGGTCAACCAATTGGGCCTTAGCTGGTTTGAATTTCGTGTATTGTATATCTTTTTGTATTGGGCCTCCACTAGATGGGCCCCTTGTACCCATTTCTCTGATGGGCCCGAATCGGATCCGACCCAGACCCGGTGTTCACCTCAGGCTATAAATATAAGTTGTAGAACTATGTAAAAGGGGCTGGGGAAAAAGGAAGAGAAAACTCTGTTAAGAGATAACTAGAAAACTCCATTGAAAAAGCTTCTTTTAGCTCTAATACATAGACTCGTGGACTAAGGCTAGTTAACGCCCCAACCACGTAAAAACCCTGTGTCGATTTTATACTTTCATTATTATTATCAGCAAATATTATTCATTGATAGAGTTGCCGAAAATCTCGGTTAACAGTTTGGTGCTTTCATTGAGAGCTGAAGGAAGCTAGCGCCAACGTCAGGCCTTTACTACGATGGTGAACACACGACACACCACCTTCGACCCTACCAATCCAGAGCAGAGCAACGGGGACCCGCTGCCCTCTCAGAACATTCCTCTGGACCCGCCCGAGGACGTGCCTCAGGCATCCCACCAAGACGAGTCGCAAAACTACGAGGGTGGGGCAGAGCACGAAGTAGAAAACGAAGAAGATTACTACGAGGAGGAAAACGAGGGGGAGTATCACGATGAAGCCGCGGATCCTGGAATCCCCCGCGATGATCAGCAGGCTTCGGAAGTGACTAGACTAAGGCAGCAAATCCTGGATCAGGAAGCCAGAATGGCTGAGCAGGCGGAGGCACACCGCCGGGTGCAAGAGTCTCTACGAGCCCTACAGGCGTTGATGGCCGCATAGGGCCCAGCAGCCAACCCCACAGCTGGCCCACTTCCAGAAACGCAACAACCCACTCCCCAAGAGCAAGCCAGGGGCCCCAGGGCTGCTAGTCCGGTCCGTCCCCCAGAGCCTTTTCCCGACACGGCTCCGAGAGTCCCGGACAAGGAGCGATGAAAGACCCGGGAGAAGACCACCCCCGTCGAGAAAGCCGGCGCACGTTCACGGCCGTTGCCTGGGAAAGAGAAGGTGCGCCCCGTCCCAGGACGAGGCCACCCAATCGATCCGCAGGGGGCACGGCCACGGAACGAGCAGCCCCGGCATGCCCCAGGGCTGAACGGGCGGGAAAGGTCTCTGCACCCAAGTGCCTCGGTCAACAAGAACCGCTGGGAACAATCTCGCCGCGAGGATCGTCACGCTCTCAGCTCAGGGGACGACACTTCCCGGGTAGATTTACGTGATGGACTGAATGCCCGGAAGGAGCGGGCCCGCAAGGAAAAGATCCTCCCTCGGGACGGCGACCTCAGGAACGGCATCAACGATAGGAGGAACGAGAGAATCCCCCTGGAGGATAGCACGGCCAAACTGCTCATGGAGCAAATGGCCGCATTAAAAAAGGTCACTGATCGCCTGGTCCGCAAGCAGGAAGGCGCGAACACTGACTCCGACGAAGAGGATAAAGAGCCGTGCGCGAGGCACATCCTGGATGCCGTACTGCCCAAGGGGTTCAAAATGCCGAGCCTCACTGCCTATACTGGAAATACAGATCCTAGGGATCATCTGTCCCGGTACAACCGACTCATGACCGTGGCTCACGTCAGCGACGACGGAAAATGCCTCTGCTTCTCCATCACGTTGGGCGGTCCCGCCGAAGAATGGTGGAAAAGGCTTAAACCGGGGTCCATCCAATCATGGTCCGGGCTACAGTCCGCATTTCAGAAGCAGTTCGTGGCCGCCATGAGGATGGACATGCAAATCAGCACCCTCGCCAATATTAAGCAGCTACTTGCGGAGACATTGAGAGCCTACATCCAGCGCTTCACTGAAGAAGTCTCCAAGACAAAGGTCGATGACGGACAGCGCCTGGTGGCACTGCAGTCTGGAATCCGGGCCGGGTCCCCACTTTAGGACGACATGCAGCACAGTAAAGCCGCCACTTTAGAAGAATTCATCAGGAGGGCCCAAGGATTCATCAACTGGGAAGAGGCTCAGATCCAGGCCTTCGGATGGCCCCCGGCTCCTCACCCTATCCCTCAGACGATTCCGGGAGGTGCGGGACAGTTCCCTCCGCAGTCCTACGCCACGCCCCCCATAGTCCCGGGGACGGCCATCACGCCCGGCATCAGTTACACCCCTACAGTATATGGCCCTGCCGCTTCGGGGTACGCCCCGGCCCAATCAACGCACTTCTCCGGTTATGGTGTCGCGCCGGCAGGACACAGTATGACTCCCGTCGTAGCCCAGCAATCGCAGACAGGAGTAACCAAGGCAAGCGTGAATCCCTCCCGGGGGAAGCGATCGGGCAAAGGCCAAAACCGGCCTGAGCTGGCCAAAAAGGGGAAGAGGGGCTACGAGCCCCAATATTCAGAATACACCAACTTGGTGGACACCTGGGAAAACATCTACCTGGCAACAGAGAGAGCGGTCCACTACCGGAAACCTAGCCCCATGTTTAAGGGGGGAAGGAATCCGAGAGACACCAGCAAACGGTGCGCCTATCACAAAGACGTGGGCCACACCACCGACGAGTGTCGGCAGCTCAAAGATGAGGTTGAAAACCTCATCAAGCTGGGGCACCTCCATCAGTGGGTAAGAGTGCCCGTGGGTGTCCCGGGCATGTCAGCAAGCCCCGGGCAATCCACGGCGCCGGTGACAACTCGTACATACCCGCCCCAGGGAGGGTATGCACAGGGACCTCCAGCGCAGGCCCCTCAGGGGACCATCGCCGTGTCGACTCCCGGTCCGGGAATGCCCTATTCTTCCGAGGGCGCACCCCCTCGAGTGGACAGATATGTGGCGACCATATCGGGCAGACCCCACCTGGGAAGACCTTTGAAAAATGACCAGAAGCGCTATCTGAGCGAGCTGGACCACGACCAAGAAGTCTGCGCCCTTGTCCAGGCCCCGGCTCAACACCCCAAACTGATGAACCTCCCCATCACATTCACGGAGGACGACGCCCGCAACGTCCATTCGCACCATGACCCGCTGGTCATAGATGCTCAAATCGCCAACAAGTTGGTATCCCGCGTGTTGGTGGATGACGGAAGCTCCGTCAACTTACTGTTCAAACCCGCCTTTGCCGCCATTGGTCTGACGGAGGCGGATCTGGCATCTTGCCCAACCCAAATCTACGGCTTCAACGGAGATGCGCTTCTCCCCACGGGAAAAATCCAGCTACCGGTGACGCTGGGGGATGAATTGTAGCACTCGTTCAATTTCTGCACCTTTGTTGTGGTGGATTGCCCAACCGCTTACAACGTCATCTTTGGCCGACCCGCACTAGTCGAATTCGGGGCCATCACCTCCATCCGCCATCTTTGCCTGAAGTTCCCGTGCGGCAACGGAGGAATAGGGACTGTCCGGGGAGATCAAAAAAGCGCTAGAAAGTGTTACCATGTCTCTGCCCGTCCCATATATATGGTCCGGGAGGAGCCCATTGAGCCGGCCATCCTTCCGGCTGAGCGAGTAGTCCAGGAAGAGGATGATCTGGACCCGCGAATAGGAGACGATCGCGTCCTGGAGCCAATGGACGAAATAGAAGAGGTATGCATCAGCGAAACTGACCCGACCAGGACTATCCAAGTAGGAACGAGCTTGTCGGCAGACGTTTGGGCTGCCATTCTCGCTCAAGTGCAGAAAAACCAGGACCTCCTGGCCTGGTCCCACTCCGACATGACCGGGATCAACCGCAATATCATCTGCCACGCATTAAGTATCGACCCAAGCGCAACACCGGTCCGCCAGAAGCGCAGGCCTTTGGGGACGGAGAGGGCCGAGGCCCTCAAGCTGGAGGTGGAGAAGTTGTCTTCCATCAACTTCATCCGCGAAGCGGTATATCCCGTGTGGCTGGCCAATCCGGTCTTGGTGCCGAAACCGAACGGGACCTGGAGGACTTGCATTGACTTCACAGATCTCAACAAAGCGTGCCCGAAGGACTGTTTCCCACTCCCCCGAATCGACCAAATGGTGGATGCTACGTCTGGTTATGAGATCTTAAGTTTCATTGACGCTTACTCCGGCTACAACCAGATCTCCATGCACGTGGCGGATCAGGAGCATACCAGCTTCCAGACTAACAAGGGCATCTATTGCTATATAGTCATGCCTTTCGGACTCAAAAATGCCGGAGCAACGTACCAAAGGCTCGTCAACCGAATGTTTCGGGCCCAGCTAGGGCGGAACATGGAAGTGTACATCGATGATATGTTGGTCAAGTCCAAGACGTCGCGGGACCATTCAGACGATTTGGCGGAGGCTTTCGCAGTTATCCGGAAGTACGGGATGAAGCTGAACCCTAAGAAGTGCACCTTCGGCGTAGCCTCCGGGAAGTTCCTGGGCTTCATAGTGAGCTTCTGAGGAATCGAAGCCAACCTAGAGAAAATCAAGGCACTGATCGACATGGCCTCCCCCCGGAAGCACAAGGACGTCCAAAGCCTGACGAGGCGAGTGGCCGCCCTGAGCCGTTTCGTTTCTAAGGCCACAGACAAGTGCGTCCCTTTTTTCAACGTCCTTCGAGGAAGCCAGCGGTTCGAGTGGCCACCCTAGTGCGAAGAGGCCTTCCAGAAGCTGAAAGAACACCTGGCCAAAGCCCCCATCCTAGCGAAGCCAGTCGAAGGAGAGCCGTTGTACCTATACCTGGCCGTGACTGAGCACGCTATCAGCGCCGCGTTGGTGCGAGAAGAGGAAAGGACACAACTCCCGGTATACTACGTGAGCAAGCGGTTACTAGACGCCGAATCTTGATACCCATTGATCGAAAAGCTGACCTTCTACCTATTGATGGCTTCCTGGAAGCTTCGACCTTACTTCCAGGCTCATGCCATAAAGGTCTTAACAAACCATCCCCTGCGGCAGGTGTTGCAGAAACCTGAGTCGTCGGGGAGACTCCTGAAGTGGGCAATGGAGCTGAGCCAATTTGATATATCTTACGTGCCCCGGGTGTCCATCAAGGGACAGGACCTGGCCGACTTCATCGTCGAATGCTCCGGGATCCCCCCAGAAGAGAGTATCCCCGCAACCCTCGCGGCGCCCGTTTGGAAAATCTTCATGGATGGAGCCTCGAACGAGAATGGGGCCGGTGCTGGGATCATCTTGGTGTCACTGCAGGGGCACCAGCTACAAAATGCCCTCCGTTTCCAGTTCAAAGCATCGAACAACGTGGCGGAGCACGAAGCTGTCCTAGCCGGCCTGCGTCTGGCCCGAGAGGTAGGGGCAGCAAACCTCGAAATTTACAGGGATTCTCAGCTGGTAGTCAGGCAAATCTCGGGGGAGTATCAGACCAAGGGAGAAAGAATGGCGGCATACGTGACTTAAACGAGGGAGATGCTCCAGACGTTCGCGGCGCATTCCATCCGCCAGATTCCCCGGGAGAAGAATGTCTTCGCGGATACACTAGTGAAGCTGGCAACCGACGCAGAGGCCGAACTGACCGGACTGGTTCCAGTCAACCACCTCCCCGTCCCGATCATCAGGGCTCCCACCGTCCATACCGTCGACCACTACGCTTCCTGGATGGGGTCGCTGATCCGATACCTGTCCACCGGGGAAGTTCTGAACGATCGAGTCGCGGCCAGGAAGCTCCTGTACCAGGCCCACCGGTACGTCATGATGGACGGGAAACTCTATCGCTGGGGACTGTCTATGCCTTACCTCGGGTGCGTGTCCGGGACTGAGCTGGGCGCCATCATGCATGAGGTCCACGGAGGCTTTTGCGGAGATCACACGGCCGGGCCCAGTTTGTCCAAGAAGATTCTGCGCCAAGGATACTTCTGGCCCACTATGAAGAAAGATTGCATAGACTACGTCTGCAAGTGCGAACAGTGCCAGAGG
The DNA here is from genome assembly GCF_963169125.1 of Humulus lupulus. Lineage (NCBI taxonomy): Eukaryota > Viridiplantae > Streptophyta > Magnoliopsida > Rosales > Cannabaceae > Humulus > Humulus lupulus. The sequence continues at coordinate 79,995,591 of NC_084793.1, forward strand.
TACGCGAAGATCCCTCGGGCCCCCCCGATAAAGATAACCTTGATGAACAGTCCCTGGCCCTTCGCAGTGTGGGGGATCGATCTTGTGGGATCTCTCCCGACCGGGAAGGGAGGGGTGAAGTATGCCATTGTGGCGGTAGACTATTTCACGAAATGGGTTGAGGCAGAGCCCATGAACACGATCACGTCCAAGAAGGCCTTAGATTTCGTCGTCAACAACATCGTGTGTCGGTATGGCCTCCCATACAAAATCGTGTCCGACAACGGGAAGCAGTTTGACAGCTTCCACTTCACGGATTTTTGCGAAAGACACGGTATAGTGAAGAGTTTCTCGGCAGTTGCCAGACCTCAGGCGAATGGGCAAGCCGAAGCCGTGAACAAAATCCTAAAAGGGACGCTGAAGAAAAAGCTCCAGGCCTGTAAGAGCAAATGGCCCGAGGAACTCCCCCGCGTATTGTGGGCCTACCGGACGACCGAAAGGACGTCAACCGGGCACACCCCCTACTCAATGGTTTATGGATGCGAAGCCGTCATCCCAATTGAAACGACCGTCCCGTCCCATCAACGCGACACATATGATCCCACCTAGAACCACGCCTTACTCCAGGAATCGCTGGAACTTATCGAGGAGATCCAGGAAGAGTCGCAAGTGCAGTTGAAGATGTACCAGGGCAAGATCGCGCGGCATTTCAACTCCAGAGTCAAGAGCCGTAAGTTTGAAACCGGCGATCTAGTCCTGCGGAGGGGCTTCCCTGCCACTCAGGATCCGGGAGTAGGGGTTCTGGGCCCTAATTGGGAAGGGCCGTATGAGATCCAGCATGAGGTCTGCCCCGGAACGTACCGCTTGAAGCGGCTCGATGGTTCTGAAGTTCCGCGAGCCTGGAACGCGGAGCATCTCCGTAAATACTACCAGTAGTCCTAGAACTCGTCCCAGTTTAATGTTTGCGTTGTAAGCAATGTACGCCTCAGGGCTAATTCCCTTTTGAACAATGAAAATGACGTGTGCAAAACGTCATAAAGGGCTATTGTCACCATGAAAATGTACGCCTCAGGGCGAATTCCTTTCGAATTTCTTTCTCAAGTGACCCCAGACCCGTCTCCGCTCACTTGCGGGGGGTGTCATCCCAGGCACAAGCGAAATACGAGGACCGAGCCCAAGGCTGGTCCCGCCCCGGACGAACGATGTCCGGGGATATAAAATTAAGAGGACCGTGCCCAAGGCCGGTCCCACCCCGGACGAAACGACGTCCGGGGATAATAAAAAAGAGGACCGAGCCCAGGGCCGGTCCCACCCCTGACGAACGACGTCCGGGGGTATAAAAAAGAGGACCGAGCCCAAGGTCGGTCCCGCCCCGGACCAACGATGTCCGGGGGTATAAAATTAAGAGGACCGTGCCCAAGGCCGGTCCCACCACGAACGAAACGACGTCCGGGGATATTAAAAAAGAGGACCGAGCCCAAGGCCGGTCCCACCCCTGACGAACGACGTCCGGGGGTATAAAAAAGAGGACCGAGCCCAAGGCCGGTCCCGCCCCGAACGAACGATGTCCGGGGGTATAAAATTAAGAGGACCGTGCCCACGGCCGATCCCACCCCGGACGAAACGACGTCCGGGGATATTAAAAAAGAGGACCGAGCCCAGGGCCGGTCCCACCCCTGACGAACGACGTCCGGGGATATTAAAAAAGAGGACCGAGCCCAGGGCTGGTCCCGCCCGGACAAACGATGTCCGGGGGTATAAAATCAAGAGGACCGTGCCCAAGGCCAGTCCCACCCCGGACGAGACGACGTCCGGGGATATTAAAAAAGAGGACCGAGCCCAGGGCCGGTCCCACCATGGACGAACGACGTCCGGGGGTATAAAAAAGAGGACCGAGCCCAAGGCTGGTCCTGCCCCGAACGAACGATGTCCGGGGGTATAAAATTAAGAGGACCGTGCCCATGGCCGGTCCCACCCCGGACGAAACGACGTCCGGGGATATTAAAAAAGAGGACCGAGCCCAGGGCCGGTCCCACCCTTGACGAACGACGTCCGGGGGTATAAAAAAGAGGACCGAGCCCAAGGCCGGTTCCACCCGGACGAACGATGTCCGGGGGTATAAAATCAAGAGGACCGTGCCCAAGGCCGGTCCCACCCCGGACGAGACGACGTCCGGGGATATTAAAAAAGAGGACCGAGCCCAGGGCCGGTCCCACCCCGGACGAACGACGTCCAGGGGTATAAAAAAGAGGACCGAGCCCAAGGCTGGTCCCGCCCGGACGAACGACGTCCGGGGGTATAGAAAAGAGGACCGAGCCCAAGGCCAGTCCTGCCCGGACGAACAATGTCCGAGGGTATAAAATTAAGAGGACCGTGCCCGAGGCCGGTCCTACCCCGGACGAGACGACGTCCGGGGATATTAAAAAAAGGACCGAGCGCAGGGCCGGTCCCACCCCGGACGAACGACGTCCGGGGGTATAAAAAAGAGGACCGAGCCCAAGGCCGGTCCCACCCGGACGAACGACGTCCAGAGGTATAGAAAAGAGGACCAAGCCCAAGGCCAGTCCCGCCCGGACGAACGATGTCCGGGGGTATAAAATTAAGAGGACCGTGCCCGAGGCCGGTCCCACCCCGGACGAGACGACGTCCGGGGATATTAGAAAAGAGGACCGAGCCCAGGGCCGATCCCACCCTGGACGAACGACGTCCGGGGGTATAAAAAAGAGGACCGAGCCCAAGGCCGGTCCCGCCCGGACGAACGACGTCCGGGGGTATAGAAAAGAGGACCGAGCCCAAGGCCGGTCCCGCCCGGACGAACGATGTCCGGGGGTATAAAATTAAGAGGACCGTGCCCAAGGCCGGTCCCACCCCGGACGAGACGATGTCCGGGGATATTAAAAAAGAGGACCGAGCCCAGGGCCGGTCTCACCCCGGACGAACGACGTACGGGGGTATAATTAAGAGGATCGTGCCCAAGGCCTATCCCACCCCTGACGAACGACGTCCGGGGGTATAAAAAAGAGGACCGAGCCCAAGGCCGGTCCCGCCTGGACGAACGATGTCCGGGGGTATAAAATTAAGAGGACCGTGCCCAAGGCCGGTCCCACCCCGGACGAAACGACATCCGGGGATATTAAAAAAGAGGACCGCGCCCAAGGCCGGTCCCGCCCCGGAAAAATGACATCCAGGGTTATGATAAAGGGGCCACGCCTAAGGCTGGTCCCCCCCGAACGAACGATGTCCGGGGGTACAAAATGAAAAGAGGCCACGCCTAAGCGTGGTCCCGCCCGGACGTTGTCCGGGGATATAAAGATATCCGGTTTGCCCCAGGGTAAGGCCGGGGCCTAAAACCGAACGAAAACCGCACTCCTGGTTAAACCAAGTCCCGAGGGCCCTGGACGGTGCCAAGACTAGAGACAGTCGTTGGGTCTAGTTCCGGCCGTTGGAACCAGAACTAAACCCCTACAATCAGTTAGTCGCGGCAACAAATCGAAATTCCTACTGAGCAATGGAAGGAAGCTTTCTTAAACGCCAAAGAAAGTAGCAAGGTTTTAAATATAATTACAAGCCAAACAGTAACAAAAGTACAAGGCCAGGACACGGGCCTACAACGCATTCGCCCGGAGGTCCGCATCCTCCCTCTCCTTGGCCTCATATTCGGCACGCTTCGATTGGCCTCATATTCGGCACGCTTCGATTGTGGATCAGGAAGACGAGGAGGTTCATGTTCTTATCCTTGCACCAGGCCATATAGATGGCCTCGTCAAAGGTAACATCCACTAAGTTATTGGCCTCCTCCTTCTCCTGACGGGTCGTCTCATGCGCCGCCTTCTCTTGAAGCAGGGAGTCGCCCAGTTCGCAGACTCGGGCTTTCAGGACCAGGATCTCCTCCTTGTCCAGGGCGGACTGTGCCGCGGCCGTCTCCAAGAGCGTCACCCTTTCATCGGCAACTTTTGTCTTCCAGGACAACTCTTCTTCCAGCCCAACCTTGGCGCGGCCAATCTCCTCGCACTCCGCCTTCAGACGGGCCACTTCTTCCTGGAGGTGGGCCGTTTCCCGGCTGAGGGTCTCCTTGACGGCCTCCCTCTGGTTCACGGCCGCCTCCAGCTCCAGCTTGGCCGTCTCCATCTTTATGGCAAGCTCAGCCACAAGATCGGCGCTCCTCTGGGACAGTAAATCAACCTGGAGCAAAGAAAAGTTAGAAAATAAAACCACCGCCAACAGATGACGGAAGGAATATGAGTAAGGTGAAAATTACCGCGGTGGCCTGGTGGCGGAGAGCTTGAGAGATGAACAGCACGTCCGGGTTGGCTATCGTGGCGTACCTCTTCAGCTGAAGGTTGGACATAGTGCTCCCAACCTGATCCAGTAGATCAGCAGCCATTGGGGCGATGTCCTGGCTCAGCTTGGGGCGGAAGCCCGCCTCGGCAGCTAGCCGGTCCACGATCGGCTGGGGAACGCTGAACTCGGCAGGACGGTCCGAGAACTCGACCTGACGATGGATTTTCAGGGCCTTGTAAGCGTCGTCCCTCCAACACCGGCCGTTTTCCCAGGTCCGGTTGATCAGCCGGGACTGTTCGTCCCGCAGGGCGGACTCCCCCTCCTCGAGAAGAGTTGGGCGGAGGGGAAGGACAGGCGGAGCAGGGATCTCCTTCGCGGTTAGCCGACTCTCCCCATGCGACTCCTCAGCTGTTTCCGACCGCGTCGTCTGGGGCCTCTTCCCGAGATTGCCTTCCCCCGCGTCGACTTCCGGGCCCCTCTTTCCCGAGCTCCAGCTGACGGCTTCGCCCGCTTCCAAATCGATCACCGGGGGCTGGTCCGAAGAGACGTCTGCGGCCGGCTCCACGGCCTGGAAGGGAACCACGGCCAGAGCCTCGCCTGGACAGGGCACTATCCCGGGTGTTTCACTGGTGGGGAGGGGCTCCGTGCCTGTCACAACGTTTGCCCTCCTGCCCGCCTTCTTGGCCGACCGTTCCTTGATGAGTCTCCTCATCTCGCTGGCCGGGTTAGACATGTCGGAATCCTCTGCAAAAGTACAGGAGAAAGGAGTTAGGACGATAAGCAAAACAGATGAAAATACACAGTAAAAAAAAAACGGCCCGGGACGAACCCTCATCTAAGCCCCGGGCAAGACTAAGTTCCCTTAAAGCGAACGAGTGGATCCGATCTCCTGCGTCGTCCGGGGTCAGAAATCCCCCGTACTGGAGGAACCAGGACAGGAACATTAGGACCACTGATCCCACAGGGACAGGAGACGAAGGCCTCATCTCCCCGTCAACCCCAAACGCGGGGCCCGGCGGTCCTAGCCTATCCCTAGCTAAGTCCCCGACTTGGGGAGCGTAAGTCAAGATTAAAGGGGAGTTACCTCACCCCGATACACTAGCCCCGGGAGTCCCTGCGTTTGTTAGAGCGTCTTCGAATAGCTCCTCCAGCTCTTCCGAAGTGGCCGCTTCTGCCGGGAGCTGGTTCTTTTTACGTTGGGCCGCGTCGGCCCGCGCCGCCCTCACCACCGTGGCAATGTGATCAAGGGCCAGATGCTCTCGGACCTCGGCGTTCTTCTCGCACGGGATGCCCCGGAGGCTCGGGATAACAATGGTTTGGGTGGCCGCAAGCAACCCTATTAGCCGAAGGTTGTCATCATTGACATAGCCCCCAACGTCTAGCTCCTCCGCGGTCAACTTGGCATAGAACCTCCTCCTTTCCAGGAGGAACTCGGTAAGGGGGGTTTGAATGAAGGGACCTGCGACCCGGAAGACACGATAAGAGGTGGAAGCAAAAGATGAATAGAAGAGATGGTCCGGAGGAATACTTACCCACTCGCTGGAAGTCCAGCAGCAGTGTGGGGTTCTTGTCGATAAGGAACCCGGATGTCATGAACCAGTAATGCCTGACATCCGGGGGGTGCCTCCAGGTGCTGGTAGGGGCAGGGTAGCCGCTCCGCGGCTACAGCCTGTAGAAGTCGTCAAGGCTCTTATTCTTGACGTTGACCTGCGGCACCAACTTGTAGAAATACAAGACTTCCGCGGGGGTAGGCTCCGCGATCTCCTTCGCAACACAGAACACCTTCAACCCAGCAAGCAGGCGGTACGATTGCGGCAACAGCTAAAACGGTGCGATCCCCACATACGTCAGGAACCGCACGAAATATTCATGAAGCGGGAGCGTAGCCCCTGCGCTGATATGACTGGCGCTCCAGGCCCCGAACCCTTCCACGGACGTATGCGCCCGTTCCTTAAGCCTGGCCATGCAATTGTGAAAAAGGCCTGGAGTTGATTCGATGCCCAATCGCGTCTCCAGGAGAAGCATCATCCGGTAGTTCCGGAACGAGTTGGCCGTTACGTCCATTTCCCACCTGTTGCCTATGGGCATCTTGGATCCGGGAACGACTACAGGGGCCCTATTGACCTCTTCTTCAGGGTGGAGTGTGACGCCCATGGCCATGATTGACGATCTGGGAACAAAGAAAGAAAGACCAAGCAGTCAATACCTAAACCCAAAAAAGTCGGTCAAGGTACAGGGAGTCTCCTAAGGACTGCTTGGAGTCCCGTCGGATCAGGCCCGGGACCCCGAAAAGCCCCGGGACCCTAATCGGGAGAGAAGGCTACTAAGGTCCACCCCTTGTCCGGGAAGCATCCGAGTACTGTGCAACCCAAACCAGGCAGCCTTCCTAGCGAATTCTAAAGCACAGAGCCTAGACGCACGCATCTAGAGAGCATAAGTTCACAAAGTTGGTAACAGAATTAAAAAAGACTTACTGTGTGGTGTCGACCGTTGAGGCTGGTGGTTGTCTGACCATAAGGATGGCAGAACCTCGTTCTTGAAGTGGCACAGCCGGTGCAATAGTTCGTCGACGGGACAAACCCGAGAAACGCCGTCAGGTTGAAGAGCGAAGGTTGGGACTCTGGGAAACAGGCGGCGGCGCAGAACTAGCAGGCGGCGGAGTATTTCGTCGGCGAGGTCAGACATGCAAAGCTCTAACAAGCGTTCGGGTTTTTCTTAAGCTGGTTCGAAGATGGAAAAGTGCTGAATGTTGTTCTCTAGGGGTATTTATACCAACCCCCAAATTCTAGCCCATGATCCAACGGTCAGGTGCCTCTTCATCTGACGATCAAGAATCGCGCAGGGGGCATTTATGAGTCCTTGTGGTCTGGATCCTCGACGTCTTAAATCTGACGGCCCAGGAGTGGCGGATGCCAAAAGACGCCCGATCCTATGGTCAACCTCGTTCCAGGGACATTAATGATGACCCCCCGTGCGGATGTGACGCCTCGTGACGTGTACTGACACCCTAGTCTAGGCCTAGCGGCCCTTGGGAGGCCTAGGTGACTCTTCGAGGCCCTTGCAGCAATCACATGGCGACACGTGTGTCATTTTCTTAAAGCAGGCCAAAGGTAAATGTCCCCGGACCACGGTAAACGATCCGGGCTAAACAACCTGCCAATGCCACGGCCTTTCGGCCGAGCCTCCTAGCTCGGGCAGGAACTGGGGAGGCAACTTGGCGAGCACCGCGAGGGTGATGCAACCCTCCTCCCGGCAAGCCCGGGTGAAGGCTTGGGGGGTAAATGTTATCCCCATTTCCTGCAGGGGCTTTGGGCCTTCGCCCTGGCCCACGGTCAGAGTACCAGCTCGGCATATGGGCCTGGCCCAAGGTCCCTTAGTTTGAATATTGCCCAAGGGGACTGGTACGGACCAGGGACTCTATACTGGGCCCATTGGAAGGGTCCGGGACGTCCCTTCGGGTTCGTCCTCAGCAAGAACGGTCCCGGCGATGTCCAAAGCGCCCGGACCATCGCGGCCTACGCGTTCCTGTCCCGGACCCTGGTATGGTCCGGTCCTATGGTGAATGGAGCGGGCCAATAGTAAACGGACCTGGATCACCTCCTCCCCGGTTGAAGGACCAAGCGTCCATGATCCTGAAGCCGCCTCATTTCGCGTGGGCATTGTCCCCCACTTTTCGCCTGCAGAAAGGGTCGCCTCGGGATCGCTCACTGATGTGTCAGGACTGCGCAGCCAAGTACCCTGACCGGTCTTGTCTCCTGAATCAGCCTCGTGACTCGAAGTGGTCAGAGCCAAAGCACCGTTTTGTCGGGCGAGGCTTGTGTCTCAGGTCAACCAATTGGGCCTTAGCTGGTTTGAATTTCGTGTATTGTATATCTTTTTGTATTGGGCCTCCACTAGATGGGCCCCTTGTACCCATTTCTCTGATGGGCCCGAATCGGATCCGACCCAGACCCGGTGTTCACCTCAGGCTATAAATATAAGTTGTAGAACTATGTAAAAGGGGCTGGGGAAAAAGGAAGAGAAAACTCTGTTCAGAGATAACTAGAAAACTCCATTGAAAAAGCTTCTTCTAGCTCTAATACATAGACTCATGGACTAAGGCTAGTTAACGCCCCAACCACGTAAAAACCCTGTGTCGATTTTATACTTTCATTATTTTTATCAGCAAATATTATTCATTGATAGAGTTGCCGAAAATCTCGGTTAACACATACCTTTTGGTATGCTTTGCTATCGATGTACCTTATATGCCCCCCAAGTGTTCGAGGAGCTTTAGGTCCTTGGTCACTTGCCTTGACCACGACCTGTGCGAACATTACTGCTCGATAGGAAACGTAACACTTATAATACAGCAAAACAACACACGTAATGAACAAATACTTGTAAAAATAAATTCACAAAGGTTGGCAAGAATGACTGGCTGCGCATAGTCCCTTATAATCTCGTATTAAAAATGGACTAAACATGTCTTTACGAGTGATCTTAAAAAGATCTTACACTTATAAGCGATTATCCATACAACGTGGCTAACCCTTTTTCGAAACTTGTAAAAAGTAAAAATTCATACAAGCCAGTCCTTTAAAAAGGACTGTTTATTGATAATGCATGCACAGGTGTTCTCCGTTCCAATAGCGTGGAACGAGATCTCCATTTAAGCATGCAAGTTTGTAGGTGCCTGGATGAAGGACTTCCTCAATATGGTAAGGTCCTTCCCAGTTCGGTCCGAGCACTCCAGCAGTGGGGTCGCGGGTGTTTAAGAAAACTCGTCGTAGTACTAGATCTCCGACGCTGAATATTCTTTCTTTCACCTTTGAGTTAAAGTACCAGGCGACTTTTTGCTGGTACGCAGCTACTCGGAGTTGGGCTCTTTCCCATTTCTCTTCGAGTGAGTCTAGGGACTCCATCATTAGTTGGCTATTCTGGTCCTGGTCGTATGTAATTTGTCGATGGGAGGGCGGATCTAACTCGACGGGCAACATAGCATCATACCCGTATGCCAAGGAAAACGGGGTATGACCTGTTGCTGTTCGGTGAGATGTTCTATACGACCAGAGGACTTCGGGCAGTTGTTCTGGCCATGCTCCTTTAGCGTCTTCGAGCCTTTTCTTTAGGGTGTCCTTAAGCATTTTATTCACTGCTTCAACTTGCCCATTTTCTTGTGGATGTACGATTGAAGAAAAGCTTTTGACGATTCCATGTCTTTCGCAGAAGTCTGTGAATAAGTCACTGTCAAACTGGGTGCCGTTGTCTGAGACAATTTTTCGAGGCAAACCATATCGGCAAACAATGTTCTTGATGACAAAGTCAAGAACTTTCTTGGTCGTTATGGTAGCGAGCGGGTCAGCTTCGGCTCATTTGGTGAAGTAGTCGACTGCTACGACTGTGTATTTCACTCCACCCTTTCCCGTTGGCAGCGATCCAATCAAATCTATTCCCCATACTGCGAAAGGCCAAGGACTCTGCATCTGCTTCAACTCGTTGGGAGTTGCGCGTGGGATTTTGGAAAATCTTTGACATTTATCACATTTTTGCACAAACTCCATTAAGTCTTCGTTCATAGTCGGCCAGAAATAACCTTACCTCAGAATCTTTTTTGCCAGACTTTGCCCCCCAGCGTGATCTCCGCAGAAGCCTTCATGTACCTCCTTCATCAACTCTTTAGCCTCCTCCGGTGTTATACATTTGAGCAATGGCATGGAATATCCTCTTCGGTAAAGAACACCATCGACCATTATGTATCTAGCAACTTGCCTTTGGAGGGTTCTGGCTTTGTTTCTGTCCGCTGGTAGTACACCATTTGCAAGATACTCCAAGTAAGGTGCCATCCATGTATCTTCCATCCGTATTTCCATATTAGTTTCATCTGCTCGTATGCTCGGCTCGCACAATCTTTTTACTGGCACAATATTCAAAGTGTCAGTGTCTTTCGCGATCACGAGTTTGGCTAAGGCATCTGCGTTGGAATTCTGATCCCGATGTATTTGCTGGAGGGTATACTTCTCAAACTAAGCCAACAGATTGTTAGTTTTATTTAGATAGGCCACCATTTTGAGGCCTCGTGCTTGATATTCCCCCAAGACTTGATTCACTACCAGCTGTGAATCACTGTAAATATCCAGCACCTTTATACTCATGTCTCTTGCCAATCTTATTCCAGCGAGGAGTGCTTCATATTCGGCTTCATTATTTGACGCAGTGAAGTCAAACCTAATAGCACAGTGAAATCGATGCCCTTCTGGCGTTATCAATATCACTCCCACTCCTGCGTGAGATTCGTTGGACAACCCATCCGTGAATAACTTCCACGAATGAGCCTTGACTTGTGGCTCAGGCGCACTAGGCTCTTCGCATTGTTCGTTGTTTGGGAGCTCAGTGAACTCAGCAATAAGATCAGCCAAGACTTGCCCTTTTACTGCTGCTCGCGGTGAATATGTAATGTCGAACTGCCCGAGTTCGACCGCCCATTTTAATAAACGCCCAGCCGCCTCCATTTTTTGCAGGACTTGCCAAAGGGGCTGGTCAGTTAAGACTGTAATGGGATGGGCTTGGAAGTAAGGACGTAGTTTCCTTGAGGCCAAGATTAAACAATATGCTAACCTCTCGATGGGAGGATACCTTAACTCTGCTCCGATTAGCCTCTTGCTTACGTAGTAAACCGCCTTTTGTACGCCTTCTTCTTCTCGTACTAGGACCGCGCTAGCAGCAACTTCAGTGATCGCCAGGTAGATGAACAAAGTTTCTCCTTCGATAGGCTTTAATAAAATAGGAGGATGTGCCATATGGGCTTTTAGGGCTTGGAAAGCCTGCTCGCAATCTCCTGTCCATTCGAATTTCTTGTTGCCTCTAAGTAGATTAAAGAAAGGGACACATTTGTCCGTCGATTTGGAAATGAATCTATTTAGCACGGAAATTCTTCCAGTTAAACTTTGCATATCCTTGATCTTCTCTGGCGATTTCATATCGATCAGGGCTCTTATCTTGTCGGGGTCGGTCTCGATTCCTCTTGAATTAACAATGAACCCGAAAAATTTCCCTGATCCGACTCCGAAGGAACATTTGAGAGGATTTAATTTCATTTGGTACTTGTTCAGAACGTTGAAACAATCTTGTAAATCCTTCACATGTCCTTCTGATTTTTTCGACTTTACCAGCATGTCGTCCACATACACTTCCATGTTTACTCCGATCAGCTCCTTAAACATATGGTTACCCAATCGCTGGTAAGTCGCACCTGCATTTTTCAGTCCGAAGGGCATTACTTTATAACAGTACAATCCCATATCGGTCCAAAAGCTGGTGTGATCCTTGTCAGGAGGATGCATACTAATCTGATTGTATCCTGAGTATGCATCCATGAAGGAGAGGATCTCATGTCCTGCAGTTGCATCGACCAGCTGGTCGATCCTTGGGAGTGGGAAGCAATCCTTTGGGCAGGCTTTATTAAGGTCTGTGAAATCCACACAGGTTCGCCATTTGCCGTTAGGCTTGGGAACCAGTACTGGATTAGAGACCCACGACGGATAAAACGCCACCCGGATGAATCCGTTCTCCTTTAGTCTTTCGACTTCCTCCTTTAAGGCTTTCGATCTATCCTTATCGAGTAGCCTTCTTTTTTGTTACACGGGTGGAAAAATCTTGTCTATGTTCAGGACATGGCTGATAACTGCAAGATCTATCCCAGCCATGTCTTTGTGAGATCAGGCAAAGACTTCCTGGTTCTTTCGCAAAAATTCCACCAGTGCATGCTTCGTGGTTGCTTCTAAGTTTTTCCCGACCTTCACAACTCTGGTCGGGTCTTTTTCGTCAAGTTGGACCTCTTCCAGGTCCTCGACGGGTCCAACATTTTCCTCAAAATCCCCAAAGCGAGGATTTAAATCCCTATCCTCACTTTGGGCAACACCCTATTTGGTGACTCCATCACTGGATTGGGCTTGTGTGTCAATAGCCATCTGCAACCTATCTGGGGGAGTGCTCTTTGACGTTCCCTTTCTTGCCTTTGTGACTGAGGCGTTGTAGCACTCCCTGGCTTCCCTCTGATTTCCCAACACGCGTCCTACCCCTGCGTCTGTCGGGAATTTCATGGCCAAGTGCCATACTGAGGTGACGGCCCGAAGATCAACCAGTATGGGCCTTCCAATGACGGCATTGTACGCCGAGGGACAATCAACCACTATAAAAGTAGCGAGTAATGTCCTGGTAGCAGGCGTTGTACCTACTGTCACTGGAAGTCTGATTGACCCTGCTGGGGCGAGTCCCTCACCAGAGAAGCTGTAAATTGTTTGGTTGCAGGGCTCCAAGTCCTTAACGGACAACTTCATGCGTTCCAGCGAAGATTTGTACAGGATATTCACAGAACTTCCTGTATCAACTAGTACCCTTTTCACCATCATGTTGGCGATTTGAACGTCCACGACCAACGGATCAGAATGTGGGAACCGGACATGCTGGGCGTCGCTATCAGAGAAGGTTATCTCGCCCTCCTCTGACCGAGCCTTCTTCGATGCCCTGTCCTCCACAGTCATCATCTCGATGTCCTGGTCGTGACGTAGGGTTCGAGCATATCGTTCCCTCGCCTTTCCACTGCTTCCCGCGAGGTGCGGGCCTCCACAGATGGTGAGTAAAGTGCCAGCTACGGGATCAGGTTGCAAAGGTGGCGAGCGTTGGCGTGTGGGCGCATGCTCATTGCCACCTGGAGCTTCTCGTTGGGAATTTCCCGAGGCCCGTACATATCTTCTCAAGTGTCCTTGTCTAATAAGGAACTCGATTTCGTCCTTTAGCTGGTTGCATTCATTGGTATCATGTTCGTAGTCGTTATGGTAACGACAGAACTTGGTAGTATCTCTCTTCGAAATATCTTTTCGAATGGGAGCACGCTTCTTATAAGGCACACTGGAACTCGTGGCCTGATACACCTCTCCCCGAGACTCAATAAGGGCAGTGTAGTTAGTGAACCGAGGTTCATAACGATTACCCTTGGTTCGTTTATTGTCAGAGGTGGAAGGCTCATTATGTGGCCGTTTCCCCCCATTCTCGCCATTGCCATTGCCATTCCCGTTGCCTTTGCCGTTGCCGTCGAGTTTTGGCCCATTGGCAGCTTTGGAGGGCTCGGCAGTCCCCTTATCCTTGCCTGGGGGCTTTCCGTCACTGGCTATGGCATCTTCGAGCTTGATGTACCGATCAGCTCGATCTAAAAATTCCTGGGTAGTCCTGAATCCATGCTTTCTGAGGCTGTTCCAAAGAGGCGTGCAATGCTTAACCCCTGCGGTTATGGCCATCATCTTGCCTTCGTCTCCCACTGTTTTTGCTCCAGCAGTTGCTCGCATAAAACGCTGGACGTAATCCTTCAGTGGTTCTCCATCTTGCTGGTGTATTTTGACCACCTGATTTGCCTCAGTTGGGTGCACACGATCCGCATAGAATTGTCCGTAAAATTCCTTCACGAACATTTCCCAGGAAACTATACTTGCAGGAGGGAATTTGAAAAACCACTCCTGTGCAGCATCAGAAAGTGTTGCAGGAAAGATCCTACACCGAGCGTCTTCGGACACTTTCTGAATGTTCATTTGTATCTCAAACTTATTGACGTGAGATACCGGGTCACCATACCCGTCAAAGTTCGGAAGCGTAGGCATCTTAAACTTGCTAGGAGTTTCTGCCACAGCTATCCTCTGGACGAAAGGAGTGCCCTTTCTCCTATCATGGTCGATATAAGATGTTCTTCCCCCGACCAGCTGTTGCACTGCCTAGTTGAGAGCATCTATCTGGGCTTGCATGGTGCTAGGAATCGCCGGGGCTTCTGAGGTTGCTGCTGATGGGGGAATGTACTCATTGTGCCGTTCCCTGCGATCGTTGAGTACATCTCTTAAATCCTCGTCTCTTCTCCGCTGCTCGCTAGCTCCGAGCCGGTCAAAGATGTTATTATGTCTGGGCTGCCCCCCAGCGTCACGCCTTTCGGGTTGGTCATCCCTAGGTGGTGGGCTTCTGCCCCCACCTCTTTCTTCATTCCTCCGACCGGCGTTTCCTCTGCCTGAGTCAGCCTCATTATAATCGTGACCATCTCTGAATCTTGATTGGCTACGATGGGATCGACTGTTCCCGCGGTTTCCTTCCCGGGCTGGGACCTCCCGAGCGTTAGAGGGTGGCCTGCGCTGGTCGGTAGGTCCCCGTGCATTATCATGTCGTGGGGGGCCTCGGACCGCAGAGCTTGTCTCTAAGTTCCTTCTGTTGCCAGAAGGACACTATTGCCAGAAGGACACTGTCCTCTGCTCGGAGGGTTTGGCTCGTCGCCCCTATGGCGTCTAGGACTGTGGGGCGGCTGCCCGGCCCTATTCTGCCTTGGTTGCGGGGGATTGCTGCGACCAGCCTGGGATGGAGGCTGTGCCTCAGGGTCCCTTAGCGGGACATCGTTCTGAGGCATCGGTGGCTGCTCAGGCCTTTGGGGGCTCGAGGGCTGGATAGGTGGGCTAGGATTAGGACCCCTTTGGGGCGGCCCATTTGTAGGTTGATCAGGCTGCGATGCAGGTGCAGCCTGATTTCTAGCCAGCTGTAAGGCTGCTTCGAGGGCTGCCATGGCCTCCCTCTATAGGCGGTCCATCTCCGCCTGCCTCTCACTCAGTTCCTGGTGCTGTCATTCAATCTCTTGTTGCTGTCGTGCCATAATCTCGGCAGCACTTTCCTGGCTGGCCCTCAGACTGGCCAGTTCATCCTGCAATACCCCCTAGGGTATTCCTCAGCGACTCGGAATCCAATTCTTCCTCATCGAATTCCAAATGTGGTTCATCCTCAGTCATGTTTGGAGGAGGAGGAGGAGGCGGGTTGGATGGTGCAGCGCTAGCCGCCTGTCCAATTTTCTTGGTAGTTTTTGCCATTGATCTTTCAACAATAGTGTATCAAGCTCTCAATGAAAGCACCAGAATGTTGACCCTGATTTTGGCCAACTGACACGAAGTCAAATATGCTTGATGTGGACAAATATGTTGAAATGAATGTGATGACAAAAACAATAAAGAACACAAGAATTTATAGTGGTTCGGCCCCAGAATCTGGTAATAACCTACGTCCACTTGAACTGTTATTGATATAAGATCCAAATGAGTGATCAAAGAACTAGCGTTCAATGAGTTTCACAAACCTCTGGAGAATAATACAATATCTCGAATGTAACAGCTCTAATCTCCAATAATTCGACAGCCAAAAAGTCCCTTCCTTGAGCTATCTTTCTCTATTTATAGGCTCAAGGAAGATTACATTAATTTGTTATAGATATTCTTTCCTAATTAATCGGATAATCAGGAATTATTGGAGACAATCTCGGGATTGACTAAGATCTTTATAAAATTATCTTGAATTATACGGAATGTACGACCACGCTGGTCGTAGGAAAAGCTCAACTGCTTATGCTTGTAATATTTTACTGGTCGATACTCTAACAGAATCCTGCCAGGTGTCAGCCACGTGTCCAGACATTACTTGCCACGTCATCCGTGCCTGTTTTTTGGATAACAAGTTGCATTTGGATAGCATTTAAGGTGCATAGATTTGTATTGGGTTTGCATTTAAGATTGCAGTGGATTGCATTTAATTAAGGTTGTTGTGGGTTGCACGGGCTGTCATTTGAGGTTTCAGTATGTTGCATTAGGCTGCATTTGAGGTTGCAGTAGACTTGCATTTGAGGTCGTAGTGTGTTGCATGAGTTGCGTAAGGATGAAATTTTCAAATAAATATTTAAAAGCTGTTGTAGGTAGCATGGACTTGCATTTTAGGTTGCATTGGATTGCTTTAGGTTTCAATGGGCTTGCATTTGGGGTTGTAGTTTGCTTTGAGATGTTATGTAGCATAAGATCAGGTTGCTTAGTTTGTTTAAGTTGCTTCTTATTTTGATAAATAATTTCAAGCATAAAATGGTCGCTATATGAGTTGCTTTGGAGCTTTAGAGTTCGTAATTCATATGTATAACTCGCATTGGCAGTTGCAGTGGGTTGCACTTGGACTACCCATGTGTTGCTTTAGGTTGCATGTGGTTGCATTCGTAATTCATATGGATAACTCACATTAGGAATTGCAGTGAGTTGCACTTGGACTTGCCATGTGTTGCTTTAGGTTGCATGTAGTTGCATTCGTAATTCATATGGATAACTCATATTAGGAGTTGCAGTGGTTTGCACTGAATAACTCACATTAGGAGTTGCAGTGGGTTGCACTTGGACTAGTCATGTGTTGCTTTAGGCTGCATGTGGTTGCATTCGTAATTCATATGTATAACTCACATTAGGAGTTGCTTTGAGTTGCAGTAGGTTGCATTTGGACTAGTCATGTGTTGCTTTAGATTGCATGTGGTTGCATTCGTAATTCATATGCATAACTCACATTAAGAGTTGCAGTGGGTTGTACTTGGACTAGTCATGTGTTGCTTTAGGTTGCATGTGGTTGCATTAATAATTCATATGGATAACTCACATTAGGATTTGCAGTGGGTTGCACTTGGACTAGCCATGTGTTGCTTTAAGTTGCATGTGGTTGCATTCGTAATTCATATGGATAACTCACATTAGGAGTTGCAGTGAGTTACAGTGGGTTGCACTTGGACTAGTCATATGTTGCTTTAGGTTGCATTCGTAATTCATATGTATAACTCGCATTAGGAGTTGTAGTGGGCTTCTACATGACACAAATGAACAAAGCTTAATCTCCAAAATTAGTCCAGCCTTTTCGGGTAAGTGATGGAGCTTCCAAATGAGCCTTTCTCATATACCATGCCTCAAATTCATTCTTCCCAAACCCAATACTCCTCAACCCTTCAGTACCATATTTGTAAACAAATAGTAATATTATTTCTTAAGAACAATGTTTAAACATGATATTTCATTTTGGCTCTAATATATTCCTTCTAAAGGACCCTACCACCTTATAAATAAGTTCATTTTTTTTTTCAATACTTGAATTAAATGAGAATCAAATTCTTTGATTGGAGATAACAAAGTGACAATTTTACCTTACACAATTGAAACTCCTTAATCTTTACTTATAGTTTTGTGGTGTGTTTGAAATTGGTTAAGTACTATGAAAAAAGAACGCACGAAGAACCATTAGGCGATAATTAATTTACATAGAAAACAGACTACAAAGTTGTGTTTTATGTTTACTCTTTCTTTTATTAAATTATATCAAAAAGTTGTTATAGAATGTTGCAATATAAAGATAAGAACCAAAATAGTTGGTGAAGCTTGATTCTTAGATGGCTAATATAATAGCCATATATAGTAGGGATCACAGTTCATTATTTAAAAAGCTAGATACAAAGTTGAGAAAATATAACAAACAAACTAGATTCACAACCGAACCATAGAAAATAACAACCATAAGAGCCACATGAACTAAATAACAACATGAGAACTTAAAATAAACAGAACTAACATACAAAAGGATCAAAGCTGAAATATGAGAATGTGAAAATTTTACTCACTCGGTTGATTGTGAGCAGGAATTCTGTAACAAACGAATTGATTATATGTAATAATAAGTATACACCATTTTTCAGATATTTCATCAAACACGAATATACACAGAACCCAAATCATTACCCTATGCATGTATATAAAAATAGATGACAAATAACACACAATACTGAATTGCTATAATATCACAATTAGGAAAATTATAATCGGTATATAAAAAAGGGAAATTTGCGGCATAAATACCTATTTTGTTCATTTTGTTGCTAATAAGTACTCAATTTTTAAAAATTGCGGCATAAATACCCATTTTGTTCATTTTGTTGCTAATGAGTACCCAATTTTTAAAAATTGCGGCATAAATACCCATTTTGTTCATTTTGTTGCTAATAAGTACTCAATTTTTAAAAATTGCTGCATTAATACTCAAAATTCCACTTTTTAGACTCTGCCGTTGGTACCCACTTAACAGAGTTATTATTAAGGACATGTGTACTGTCCTGATAATTCTTCTTTTTTTTCACCTAATTAATTAAGAAAATACAATAAGTACCATCAATAATGTGTCTAGCTTTATTTTTAGCCCGATAAAAAGTCCAAGAGGAAACTTTAGAGTACTTACTATCAGATGTCATCTGTCTATAAGACTTTAGAGTACTAATTTTTATTTTAATTAGTTTTATGTATTTTCTTAATTAATTAGGTGAAAAAAAAGAAGAATTATCAGGACAGTACACGTGTCCTTAATAGTAACTCTGTTAAGTGGGTACCAACGGCAGAGTCTAAAAAGTGGAATTTTGAGTATTAATGCAGCAATTTTTAAAAATTGGGTACTTATTAGCAACAAAATGAACAAAATGAGTATTTATGCCGCAACTTTTAAAAATTGGGTACTTATTAGCAACAAAATGAACAAAATGGGTATTTATGCCACAATTTTTAAAAATTGGGTACTTATTAGCAACAAAATGAACAAAATAGGTATTTAAACCACAAATTTCCCTATAAAAAATGAAACTGATAAAGTAGAAGGAAGATAATAGGAGTACATTTCCATACCAAGGATTTTAGGCTTCAAGCTTCTCTAGGACACAAAGGGCGGTGGCTTCAAGCTTCAGTGGCCACCTTTGCAATACGATCTCTGATTTGACTGAGTGTGTGAGTGAGATGGAGGAGAGGGTTTAGGAGAGGGTGGGTAGGGGTTCGAAGTAGGAGTAGAAAATGATTGTGGTTACAGATTACAAAAGAATAGAAAAGAACCTGGAATAGAAAATGTCTACTACAATGCAAAGAGGAATAAGATAAAAAAAACAACGTAAAAAAGAACTAGAAAAAAGTAAATTTAACATATAAGTAAAAAGAAATAAAATATAAAAATAGAAAACAGAAAGAAAAGCCGTAAAAATTGAATTTTTTAAAAAAAAAGTCGTATATATATGGCAAATTCCCAAAAAAAAATAAAATACTACACTTAAAAAAACAGAAACGGCTAATAAGCTTATTTATTTTACAATATTCCTATTCCTAACAAGATTATAATATTTAAATAATAATAATAAAAATAATGCAAATAATATAAAAGCATTTATTAAAAAGAAAAGGTACATAACAATAACAATAATACGCTCTCAAGGCAAAATCTCTCTGGATCCCTATTCCCTCCATAGAATAGAAATACAAGACTAGAGAGCCCTCTCTCTCTCCCTCCCAAAACATCCTCTACTGCCTTTGCTTCTAGATCGACCGAGCCTTCTTCGCCTGCTTCTAGGTCTCTCTTCCAATTATTCTTCTCGCGATTTTTTTAGGGATTTATTTCTGTACTTTCTCCTTTTTCCGGAGAAATTTTCTTCGGTTTTCTGCTTTAGGTTTTTCTTCTTTTATGTACGCATATTATTTGTATGTCTTGAATTCTCACTATGGCTTTGTTGCAGGTTATTTCTCTTAACTGCGTGGTTTCTGAACTGCTTAAAAGATGGTATGTTACTCTCTTTCCAAAAAAAATTACTGTACTTTCTGCTTGGTTTCTCAGAAAGTAAACGAAATCTATATTCTGAACTAGACTGTACTTATTAATTGGCTCTTGTCTGGTTTGGTGGTGTTTTCATTACCAAGCAACCCGAGTACAAGATATTTTTTTTGAGACAAGTTATTATTTTCAGTTTGATCCAATTTTTCGTTCACCTACCTATGTCCAATGCTTAATGTCCTCTTTTTGGTTTGCAGTTTTTAATATTTTGATATTGACCCTTTTAATATTTTACTATTTTCAGCTTCCTCTTTCTCTGCTTAAGACAGCCCAAGGGCACCCTATGGTAAGATCACTGTCCCATTTGTAGCATTTTTTGAAACCAATGCTTATTCATTATTTTATCTTAAATCAACTTTGATGGGTAATTCTCTTTCTTGTATATGTGATAAAATTAGTTGGTGGAACTGAAGAATGGTGAGACTTACAATGGACATTTAGTTAATTGTGATACATGGATGAACATTCATCTTCGTGAAGTCATTTGTACTTCTAAGGTATTATGCTGTACTTATTATTACCATTATCCTTATATTGTTTTGTCGTTTATCAGTACAATTCATGTTTTCAGTTCCTTTCTATGGAAGGGTTAGCTTCTTACCTATGTCTTGAATAGCTTCTTACCTATGTCTTTGAATATGAAAACATTTAGGATGGAGACAGGTTTTGGCGAATGCCTGAATGCTACATCCGGGGGAATACAATTAAGTATCTCCGAGTTCCTGACGAGGTATGCTTCCTTTTATAAATGCTATTTGCAATATTCTATAAAAAGTAGCTGTGGGTCGCTTTGTTCTCCTCGGCATCAAATTTTATGTATTTATTTTTATCATGCAAGCTTTGTCGCTAATTTCCATTAAAAGTTCGTTCTCATATTATATGGGTGTAGTGTAGATTTGCATATTCACTTGGGTATTTTGGATATTGTGAAACTATATCAGTAAAAAAAATTTTTACCATCACCTGTTCTTTGAATTTTATGGTACTTACACTTATGCTTCTGTAAAGATATTGCTATCGACTTTCAACTTTTTAAATTTAAGGGGCATGTTGTGTATCTTTGTCCCACTTTAGTTGTTCTCCAATAAGTTTGTAGTAGCCTTTATGTTTTAAAAAATAAATTCTGGTTGATTTGATTGATGGAGCTCAATGGTCTTTGCCTTTCAGGTGATTGACAAAGTTCAAGAAGAAACTAAGAGTCGATCAGGTACATGATTATGTGATTGTAATTACTGAGTAGTGCCACTCCACTCTACCCAGTCTGTCCTCTCTCCCCTAAATATCTAAATATATTTAGCTTTGTAACTTCAGGACCCTGTAGATTATATTTTACTTGACACAAAGTTGTCCTCTTCTATGTTTTCAGATAGGAAACCACCTGGAGTAGGACGTGGCAGAGGAAGAGGTAGGGAGGATGGTCCAGGTGGACGACAGCCTAAAGGGATTGGCCGTGGACTAGACGATGGAGGTGCTAAAGGCCCTGGTGGAGGCCGTGGCAGGGGTGGATCTGGAGGTAGAGCTGGTGGAAGCAGAGGTAAGGCTTGTCTACATACTGTAATATTTATCCTGTTTCTTTTTGAAGTAAGATGGAAAAGACCATTTTAAATCGGGGTGTGCATGAATTTTTTTGACCTTTTTAAAGTAGATCAGTCATGCATAGACAGTATGAAAGAAATCAACTGGATGATAAGATCCTTTTAAGTTTATAACTGACCATTAGGAAAAATTTTGCTTGCTTTTGACCAAATGCAACACAATATAACTTGTTTTAAGGCTTGAGAAATGCTCCAACATTCCTTTTATTTGAAATCTAGACTAAAAGTAAAAATGTTACCGAGGAAAGAGATTTACCATTATAAGTTGTGAATGTGAAATATGTTCGGTCACTAGATATTTCAGTGGATCAGATCTTAAAACCCAGCGGATCGGCATTTTTAATGCACTATTTGCTCCATTCATGAAGTTATAAAGGGTTCAAATTTTTCTTATCTGACAAATTTATCTGTTGCCTTTTGATATCAGGTGGGGGCCGAGGGCGTGGTTGATTTGGTTAGTTGGTGAAACTAAATATTGGACCATTGGCTGCTTTTAGAGGCATATTGGTTCCATGTTTCAAGTCAAATGTCCCGAGTTTCTTGCCTCCGATATCATTATTACTGTCGTGTAACTCATTTGGAAAGTCGCTTTTTTAAGTAGCAAATGTAGCTAGTGTTTTTTTTTTTTCCTTTTTACTGTTTTACATTTACTAGAAGCTAAATTATTGTTTCATTTTGGGTGCTGGGTTTGAGGAATATATGCGTGCTTTTGCCCTAGTACTGTAATTTCTGCTTGGCCTTATATGTTCTCTTTTTGTTTAATGATTAAAATCCAATTAAATTGTCTTTTCGTTAAATTTTTCTTTTTTATAGAAAGGACGACGTGCATCTCTTAATTTCTTTGATCTTTTTTCTTGTCTTGATGTGTTGGAGTTGGTTTTGGGGAGGTCCAAGACAAGTTGAGAGATTTCGTGGTTAGTAAAATCCTTGTTAAGAATAATCTGTAATTAAAACAAGAAATACAATTAATTATACAGTAAAACTCACCTAACGGTGAAAAGAGATCATGGTATCAAAAAACAAAAAAAATGAAATATAAACTTATAAAAATACATTAAAGTTGAGGAAAAGTAATGACAAGATTGCAGAAAGGGGCTCTGCTAATATGGTTGATGCCTATTTTTCTTGCGAGTTCTGGGCGATCTCATAACCAATGCACTTGAAAACCAGGACCGACCTGTCTGCGAATGATCATCTAAAACCCAGCAACATAAGCGACCATCTTCACCGCCTGTCCATCCAAACATGCCTGGACTGTGGTTTGGTCCACCGCAGATGCTTGATACAGGCAACACACTTCTAACAATGCCACCATGTCCACCCACAAGTACAGCTTCAGGGGAGCCTATAGTTGCCTCTCCTTTATAATTAACGGGAAAGTAGCCCAAAGTGCCAGAGTTTGTGCCACCGACAACCCAAAGTCGTTCTTCTTCTTCTGAGTAGTGGCAATCAACAAAGTAATCAACCTGCAAAATAACTCAAGGACCAACTTAAACCTATGCAACAGAAAATCATGTTCCCATGTAGATTTGGTAGAGGCATTTGTCAAATAAAATCTGGTGGGGGGAGGTTATTACTTGATCTGAAGTCCATGAGTTGGAAGCTATTGAACGAGCATCCTGGAAATCACCTTCATTTCTTGCATCGTTCCAGTCCCAGATACTATACAAGCAGCAACAGTTAAAAATTGGCTTACACAAGATAATAAAGAGAAATTCATCATAATCTATTCTACTAGCTATGACGACATGAACCATGAGTAGATTAAGATCGATACCTCAAAGTTTCAATATGGGACAAACACCATAGTTTCTGAAACTTATCTCCAAAAAACCCCACTTTTCCAATTGAAGTTCCCACATTAATCACCTGAACATTTCCAATACCAGAAGAACAGAACATAAATGAATAAACATTAGCTCCAAAGAAACATGAAAATGCATAGTTTAAGTGAGAATCAAAGACAACATTAATACGGATAAAAAAGCACTTACTGACTCCAGTTTATCATCATCGTTGATGTCACCATCCGTATCAAATATGCATATCAATCCATCCACAGAAGCAGATAACAGCTTGTTTGGCTGCCTGGGAATAAAGTGTACCTAGCAGGTATCATTAGGTTGTTAATAACTTTGTACACATAATTCTTCAAGAGGAACCATATTAAATCAATGGCTATGTCATCAAAACAAACAACCTATAAGGCACACTAGAAAATAATGTAAAGCTGAAGGAGAAATAGTAATATATGTTCTAGAAAAAATAGGAAAATGAGATACCAGTTGCTTTTCTAATATCTGAAAAGTATATGATCAACCTATCCAAAAACATTTTTGAATGCAGCTTCTGTTTAACAGCCTGACGAGCACACTTAGAGATCAGGCACTCGTTTAAGTCTTCAGTTATTACAAGGACTTATCATAAGCCACTAAAACACCCAGTGAATGAATATATATATATATATATATATATATATATTTATAGGTTTTAAGTTTCAATAGATAATTACATCTGCAATCCATCCCAATCAACTGAGACTACTATTGTGACCATATATACATGCCTGCCATTATACTGTAAGTGTCAAACCAAGAAGAGTCCATAGCCGTGAGATCGCATGTATATGAACCAACCTGAGTAACGTCCTCAACATGGGAGTCCTCTAGACATGCAACTTGTTTCTTGTTCCTCCAATCCCAAAAGAGTATCTGAGATTACAAAAGTCAAGAAGCAAGATGTGTCAACAAGAAAAAAAAAATGTCACAATATAAACAACCAAATTTCCATAAAATCGCCACCACCACAGAGGTTTTCGAAACATTAAGTACTCGATTACTTAAATATCATCCCAAAAATAATACTCACTTCCTTTATTATCCACTACCTCTAACGGATGGAAGCAAAAATGCAGGAACAAAAGATTGCAATCCATTCTCCTATGTCAAAAACTGATCTATGGTAAAAAAAACTAACATCTGAGACATGAAAATCTTTAAACACAAGTCGGGTACCTGTGATTTACATCCCGCGGATAAAAGATTATCAGTGGATCCTCCAAACGAAAAGCTGAAGATCTCTTGTGAAGGGCCAGCACTAATGGAGGACACCTGTAGAATCAACAATAAAAGTACATACATTTCCATCAATAATTGACAAAAAAGAGAGAAGCTACACTCATCTTCAAAGTTAATAACTAAACTAATACATCAGATAATCAAACAGCATTTAGTCCAACATATACATCTCTATACACAAAAGCTCCAACCTCTTGGAATGTACGCGTGTCCCAAGCTTTAACGGTTCCATCAGAGGAGCAAGAGTGCAAGACATGTTGGGTTGATGGAGCAGAGAAAGAAATGTGGTTGATTGTATCAGAGTGACCCTTACACTCTCCATGGTACTGACCCGTTACTAGTGAGTAAAGCTTCACTACGTTCGTCGACATAGAGACCGCCATAGATGTCCAATCATTCCTTCCATCCAAATGGAAAATTTTCTAAAACCCATTAAATTTTTATCCTTTTGGTTCGACAAAAAACAAAACAAAATCCAAAATATTAAAAAATGTAATTTCTATTTCATTAACTCAGTCTCAAACGTTGTCCATAAACATGAATAAGGAATTTTTGAAGCTAGAAGAAAACGCAGGAGAATTTTACTTGGGAACAATTTGGAAAACGTAGTCATCTCCGAAGTTGGTTTGGATTGAGTTTTTGAGTCCGACCCGATTGGGGGGATTTGGATTGGACTGAGGCAGTTCCTCCACATCCATGGCCGTGGCTTCCATGTCACTCCTCCGTGCTGTTGTCGAAGTTTTAGGCTTAGCTAAAGCCAAAGGAGGCAAAAGCAGAGGTTTCGGAAGTCCCAAGCTGGGTTTAGGGTTTTAGGTCTTCTAAGGTGAAGACCACCGAAGCGACTGTGTATCTGCTTATAAATTATCGCCTTGTCACCGTATACCTTCTGAACTCCTTATGACGCGATCCATTTTAGTCAGTGCGGAGTTAGTATATATTTTGTTTTTTTATTATTATTATTATACTATTTTTACATTTATATTTTTTTTAGTGTTAAGTCCCAATCTTTTATTTGAGCTTCACTTAGTACTCAAATTTTATTTTGTATTAAGCTTTCAAACTTAGTAAATATAAATCACATTCATTATTTCTGTTAGAAAATAGCTTATTAAATGCACAATATAAATTAATTTATGACTTAATTAATTACAAAAAATATAACTAAATCATAAATTGCTTTGCTAAGTTATAAATTATTTTTTTATTGTGCATTTTGTAAATAATTTTCTAACTAAAAGAATCTACGTGATACATATTTAATAAATTTTGAAAACTAAGTGGTACAAAATAAAATTTAGGATCTAAATAATACTTATAAAAAAATTGGGGACCTTTGCTAATGTATACCCTTTTTTTACCAACAAAATGCTCATATATTAGCTTAAAAATTAGAAGTCATGAGAATAATAATATAATATTTAGTTCTGACATGAACATTGAAATTATAATTATTTTATTTGATAAACAATTTCATAGAATAAAAAACCACCAAGTGGTGATCACACTCAGGATTACCTCCAAAAAATTCAAAATACCAAAAGCATTTGCATTTGCTGCCCACACCACAAGTTGGTGAGCACTCTTGTTTAAATTCCTACTAATCCAACAAACAAGAAATCCTAAAGAACTAGCCAGCTGAGATATGCTAGAAAAACTTATAAAGCTTCTCCACTCTAGGCAAGTTTCATTCTCCAAAACCTCGTACAACTAAATACAATCTGAAAAAGGAGCTACATCATTCCACCAATACCAAACCATCATGGAAAATGCAAAGGACAACACCATCATTTTTTAGAGTAACAACAACAAAAATACGAATTCTCCCAACCCTGGGGTTGAGCCAACAAGAGACAGAGGTGTTGCAACCATACCACTTGAATCATTACCCCTGCTTTGGACAAATTCAAAGTAACTGTTATTAATCTCACGGATATATTGAATTGGTAATATCAACTTTCCAACATGGAAGCATTAGAGCATGTTTGACATTATTTTCTGTTTTTTGTTTTCAAAATTGTGTTATCAGAAATGAGAAGAGAAAACAATTTTTGTGATTTTCAAAAAACAAGAGGTGTTTGGTTAATGTTTTGGTTTTAAAAAAACAAGAGGTGTTTGGTTATTGTTTTCTAAAAATAATTTTTTAGTTTTATTTTTTTTAAATCTTAAATAAAAAATTATCAAATATATTTACAAAGAGAAAAATATTTTAAAAGTTTGTAATAAATAATGAGATAAAATAATTTAAAAGAAAAAATGTTGAAAAATAAGGAGTGAGAAAGTAAGGAGAGAAAATTTGAAGAAATAGAAATTGAGAAGAGAGAGATTGATGCAAGAAAAAATGAGAGAGAATGTGATAAAAAAGTGAAGAGAGAGAAACTAATGAGAGAGAAAATGATCTAAGAATAAATGATGTTAGATAATAATAGTTAAAAAAGTGATGTGAGAAAAAAAGATAGACAAAAAAATTTGAGAAAAAAAGAAAACAATTTTTTGTTGTTCTCAAAATTTTCTATTTTTTGTAACTTTGTTTTTAAAAATTATTTTCTGAAAACAACACTAAACACCCCAACTTATTTTCAAAAAATAATTTTTAGCTTTGAAAAACAAAAAATAATTTTTTAGTTAAGGAGTCAAACACCCTTTTAATTTTTAGAGTTTCATGACTATCTACACTGAGCAACATACAAAATTGCATTATTTCTTATAGTGCCTAGAGTAGCCACTTAGAAATCAAAGTGAAAAATTTAGTTGAGGAATCATAATTATTTTGTTTAGTTGGGTGTGAGAATAAGAGTTATATTTATACCCACAAATATATAAATACACCCCAAACTAATTAAACCTTATTTCATTGATAGAAAAGTAAATTTATTTATAATTACACATTCATATATTTTTAATACTAGATCTTGAATTCTACACCCATTTTACACAAAATAAAAGTAAAATAAAATTATGCAAATTATTTATTAAAAATTAGAAATTAAAATTTTTAAATAACAAATTGAATAATTCTTAACAAAAATAAAGATTTAATACAATTTTAAAATAATTTTATGAAAAATTAATTTAAAAAATAGAATAACCTTAATTTTATATTATATACATTTTCTACGGAAACAAATTTATTATTCTATTGTTACATACTGTTATCCAAAAAATTAGCATTGATAACGTGGCAAGTGATCCCTGGACACGTGGCTGACACCTGGAAAAGCTCTGCTAGAGTATCGACCAGAAGACGCATTAGAAGCAGTAAGCGGCCCAGTCTTACCTGCGACCAGTCTGGTCGATGGTTCCGCATACAAAACAACATTACTATGAAGATCTTTATGAATCCCGAATTTAACTCACACAATCTCCTGAGTATCCGATATTTCAGGAAAGAATATCTGCAACAATCTTTTGTAATCTTCCTTGAGCCTATAAATAGCAAAAGATAGCTCAAGGAGGGGACTTTTTGGGGTTTGGAATTATTTGAGACTATAGTAATTCTCCTAGTGATATTGTATTATTATTTAGAGGTTAGTGAAACTCATTGAACCCTTATTCTTTGATCACTCCTTTGATTCTATATCAATAACAGTCTAAGTGGACGTAGGTTATTACCAGATCTTGGGGCCGAACCACTATAAAAATATCGTGTTGTCATTTATTTTTGTCATTGCGTTCTTCTCATCATATTCATTCATATCAAGCATATTCTGACTCCGTGTCAGTTGGCCAAATCTTGGGTCAACATTCTGGTGCTTTCATTGAGAGCTTGATTATTTATTGCTGAGAAAACTAATGGCGAAAGCTACGAAGAAAACTGGACAAGCTGCCGCCGCACCGTCAAACCCGCCACCTCCTCCTCCTCCTGCGAGCGTGGCGGAGGATGAGCCACATCTAGGCTTTGAGGAGGAAGAAATGGATGATGCAACGTTGAAGAGTACCATGGGCGCGTTGCAGGAAGAGCTGGCTAGTTTGAGAGCCAGTCAGGAGACTGCCGCTGAAGTTATGGCGCGGCAGCAGCAAGAGATTGAACGGTAGCGCGCGGAGTTAAGCGAAAGACAGGCGGAGGTGGACCGCTGCCAGAGTGAAGCCATGGCAGCCCTCGAGGCAGCCTTGCGGCTGGCTAGAAATCATGCCGCACCTGCCTCACAGCCTGACCAACCTGCGAATGGGCCACCTCAGAGGGGTCCCAATCCTAGCCCGCCGATCCAGCCTTCAAGTCCGCAAAGGCCCAAGCAGCCTCAGGTGCCCCATGACGATGTCCCACTGGACCCTGAGGCACAGCCACCATCCCAAGCTGCTCGGGGTAATCCCCCACAACAGAGGCAGAATAGGGCCAAGCATCAGCCTCGCAGTCCTAGACGCTGTAGGGATGATGGGCCAAACCTACCGAACAGAGGTCAGTACCCTCCTGGTAACAGGAGGGACTCAGAGTTAGGCTCTGCGGTCCGGGGTCCCCCACGGCATGATAATGCATGGGGACACCACGACCAGCGCAGGCCACCCTCTAACGCTCGGGACGTTTCGGCTAGAGACGGGAATAGAGGGAACAGTCGATCCCACCATATCCAGTCGAAGTTCGGAGATGGCCACGGATATAATGAGGCTGACTCAGGCAAGGGAAACGTTGGCCGAAGGAATGAAGAAAGAGGTAAAGACAGGAGCCAGGTACCTCAAGATGACCAACCCAATAGATGGGATGCTGGGGGGCAGCCCAAACAAAATAATGTCTTCAACCGGCTCGGGGGTAGCGAGCAGCGGAGAAGAGACGAGGATTTGCGTGACGTACTTAACGATCGCCGCGAGCGGCATGGCGAGAACGGCTCCCCAGCAACAGAGGCCACAGCGATTCCTGCCGCTGTATAGGCCCAGATAGACGCCCTCAACCAGGCAGTGCAGCAGCTGGTCGGGGGAAGGACATCTTACATCGACCATGATAGGAGGAAAGGCACTCCTTTCGTACAAAGGATAGCTAATGTCGAAACTCCGAGCAAGTTCAAAATGCCTACACTCCCAAACTTTGACGGATATGGGGACCCAGTGTCTCATGTCAACAAGTTTGAAATGCAAATGGACATTCAGAAAGTGTCCGAAGACGCTCGATGCAGGATCTTCCCTGCAACACTTTCTGAAGCTGCGCAGGAATGGTTCTTTAAGTTTCCACCCGCGAGCATAGTTTCCTGGGAGATGTTCGTGAGAGAGTTCTACGGATAGTTCTATGCAGGTCGTGTGCACCCGACCGAAGCAAACCAGTTGGTTGAAATTCGCCAGCAGGATGGGGATTCAGTGAAGGACTACATCCAGCGCTTTATGCGAGCGGCAGCTGGAGCGAAAACGGTGGGAGATGAAGGCAAAATGATGGCAATAACTGCAGGAGTTAAACGCCGTTCACCCCTCTAGAAAAGTCTCCGGAAGGAAGGGGTGAGAACTACCCAAGAATTTTTGGACCGGGCTGATCGCTACATCAAGCTCGAAGAAGCCATTGCCGACGATGGAAAGCCCTCAGGCAAGGATAAGAAGGCTTCCGAACCCGCCAAAGCCGCCAATGGGTCCAAACCTTTGAGGACCACCTCCAGGAGATGAAATCCCTCCCTGAGCAAGACCTGGAGCTCATATTTTTGGTGACGGAGGAAAACCTCATCGAGTTGAGACTTCTTAGAGCAGGGCAGAAGATCAACAATCTTGATTTGACCAAGTACCGCCGATCCAAGAAGTCTCGGGAGCTGGAATCCCGACACATCAATTATATTGATGGGCACGCCCTAGCAAAGCAAAACCATAAGCTATAAGAGGAGCGACTAGAGAATACCAGGGCCGCAGAGGCAGCTTGAGAAGCCCAAGAATATCGAGAGCTCGAGGAGGAGCTCTGGGTGGGGATGGAGGTTTCTCATCTTTCCCCAAGTAAATCTCCCTTTACTCTATACCATGCCACACACGTAGGGGATAGGGTAAGTCTCGAGCATGTCTGGGCTTCTCCTTCCCTTCTCCATTGTGGCCAGATTGTGCACCAACATTGGACTAAGGAAGAGTTTCAAGATTGCTTAGATCTGATAGACGTCTATCTTCACTACACGAGGAGATAGTTACCTCCTCGGGGGTTTATACCCATAGACCGTGTGACATCTTTCAACTCCAACTAGTTCTGCCAATATGGCACTAACTTGAGTTGTGAGATGGGAGATAAAGTTAGACACCTCTGATGCCTACACCAAGACATAACTTATGGTGGGCTTCCGAGAAGCCTATAGATTTTATGTCTCTGTTTTGGAATTTGTGCTAACAATTTCTTTGTTCTTGCAGATCACATGGGGCTAGCAGATATTGCACGATCAACCCTAAGGCTCGGAGCGCCTGTTGGGGTTTTATGCCTTAATTAAAACCAAAATTCTTTGTAATCTCATATTATTATCAATAAAAGAATAGAAATTATTTTTTGACTTGGTCAATCACTTTGCTCACATGTTTTATTTTCATAATTATTTGTTTAATATAAACTTCTATTAAATCCCGAGCATATAGCTAATCTTATTTATAGTGACGTCATCACAGTGGAATATAAATATGATTATATGTTCAAAATAAGTTAGTCCTAAGATTAGTCAGTGCACAGGATTTACACTGACTTGCCAATCTACGATATGATCTACTTACACATTACAATGTTATGTTCTTTCCAGAACATTAGCAAAGTAGATAAGATCGGATGTATTTGTTACATCGGACAAGACCGATATTGACAGTTGATAAGATAAGTAAATGTTATATTATTTTATAATATAATGTAAAATTATATTATATTATATTATAATATAATGTTTAGATTAAATAAATGTGACAAAGTGTGTCACATATTGTAACATATAATAGAGAGTTACAATATTTAGATATATGAGATATATCCAAATAATGTAACATATTTGGTGTTACAAATTTGTAACTTCCAAATATTACCCTTTATTGTGTAAAATTGTTGTTACACAATATTGAGATGAATTTCATAAAGTCATATGTGATATGGCTGTTAGAGATATGATTTTAACCCCAATAATGTGTTTTGGGAGTTACAAAATCATTTGGGAGAGTTTGGAACCGTTTGGAAAAACAACACATTTTTTATGCTGAAATTGGTCAGTGGCCGTGGCCTGTGGGTCAGAGACCAGTGGCCGTGGCCACAGGCCAAAACTGACCAAATTTTCAGTTTTTTCAATATTTGTTGAACAGCTCAAAAAACCCAAATAACTCCCAAATCTCTTTTTTAATTCCATATTAATCAAATTAAACATTGGTAACAGCCATGGGGGTTGGTGGAATTTGAAATTCAAATGGTGTCTCTAAACTCTATAAATAGGAGCTTATAGCTCACTTGTAAGACACAACATTTTTCTATCCATTAGAGCACTTGGCTAGAAACACCTTGATGCTTGATAATTCCAGAAAGCATTTTCAAAATCTGAGAGAGATCCCTTAGTGCTTGAGTTAGGGGGAAATAAGCTTTTGGACAAAGGTTTCAAACCTTGTTCAAGTTGGTGATCCCCAACACTCTTCACTTTGGTTGTGTGAGTGAGAGTGTCTTATTATTTTGTTCTTGTTCTTATTTTCTTCTATTGTTTTTTCTTTATATCATTCTTGTTATATTTACTTGTATCTTTGCTTAAGAGTTGTAATCTCATCTACATCTTTCCTTTTACTACCTCAAGTTTATTTGTATCTTTTTGTCAAGAGTTGTATTTTCTATTTCAATCCTCTTCTTCTTCTTTCTCTATTTTATTTGTATTTTCAGTTATAGAGTTGTAACACTTTATTTAATCAATCCTTGTCTATTGTAATATTTTGCATAGAGTTGTAATTTCTTACCATTTCCATTGAGGCAAATTTATATTTTTCTAACATTCAAAAGCTTATCCCTTTTTGTTTCAATGGAAGGGGAGACAATCACGATCATGAACCAAGACCTAGTGAGATTGGATAGGTTTGATGGATCCAATTTTACTAGGTGGCAAGACACGGTGAGGTTTCTTCTAACCACTCTCAAAATCTTCTACATCCTTGAGTCTTCCTTAGCACCTCTAGCCCAGCCATTCGACAAAGACACTCCCGAAGAGGGAGGAGGACAACCTTCTTTGTAGGGGTCATATCCTCAACGCCTTATCCGATAGGCTCTATGACCTCTACACCAAGACCAAATCGGCCAAGGAGATATGGGATGCACTTGAGAAAAAGTTTAAGGCGGAAGAGGAAGGTACCAAAAAGTTTTTGATGTCTCAATACTTCGATTTCAAATTTTTTGGTGATAAACCTATTCTTCCTCAAATTCATGAATTGCAAATTATTGTTAATAAATTGAAAGTTTTAAAGATTGAGCTTCCCGAGGCCTTTCAAGTTGGTGCTATAGTGGCTAAATTACCACCAACTTGGAAGAGCTATAGGAAAAGAATCCTTCATAAAAATGAGGATTATTCTTTGGAGGAGATCCAAAAGCATATTCGAATCGAAGAGGAATCGATATGTAGAGATAAACTTGTGGAGGGGTCTAATGGAGAGACTTCCAAAGCAAATGCGGTGTCACAACCGAAGCATCCCAAAAACAAAGGGAAAAAGGGTAATGAGAAACCTTTGGGTCCAAAAATCAACCCAAACAAGTTTAAGGGCGAGAAAGGTCCTTGCTTTGTGTGTGGGAAAAAGGGTCACTATGCTAGAGAGTGTAGGTATAGAAAAGACCAACAAGGACCTAAGGTGAACGCAACTCAAGAGGAAAACATAGTTGCTACCCTTAGTGAGGTGAATGCGGTCCAAGGCAAGGTGAAAGGGTGGTGGTATGATACATGTGCCACCGTTCATGTCACCTATGACAAATCATTGTTCAAGACCTTTGAAGAGTCAAATGGCAACCATGAGATACAAATGGGCAATGAGGGCAAATCCAAGATACTTGGCAAAGGTACTATTGATGTCTACTTCACCTTCGGCAAGAAAGTTACATTAGTGAATGTACTTTATGTTCCTGAAATGAGTAGAAACTTGGTAAGTGGTGATTTTCTTGGCAAGCCCGGCATTAAAGCCGTTTTTGAGTCCGGTAAACTTATACTTACCAAATCAAATGTATTCTTGGGAAAAGGGTACTCTTGTGAGGGAATGGTTAAATTGTGCACCAATGATGTAACTTTCAATGTTATCAATAAAAATGCTAATTCCGCCTATATTATTGAGTATGATTCATTATTTTTGTGGCATCTTAGACTATTGCATATAGGTTTTTCTACCATGAAAAGAGTCGTAAAATGTGGTATGATTGCATTCAATATTAAAAAATATGGTAAATGTGAAACATGTGTTAAGGCGAAAATGATTAAGAAACCATTTCCTAGTGTAGAAAGATCATCTAATTTACTAGATTTAATCCATAGTGATCTTTGTGAATTAAATGGTGTTTTAACTAGAGGTGGTAAAATGTATTTTCTTACTTTTATAGATGATTTTAGTAGATATACCTATGTGTTTCTTTTAAAGCATAAAGATGAAACTTTTGATGCTTTTAAATTGTATAAATTAGAAGTTGAAAATCAACTAAATAAAAAGATTAAGGTGCTAAGAAGTGATAGAGGAGGAGAGTACTTCTCTAATGAATTCAATACATTTTGTGAAGAAAATGGTATAATTCATGAGTACACTGCACCGTATACACCGCAACACAATGGTGTTGCCGAAAGGAAAAATAGGACTTATCTAGAGATGATAAATTCTATGTTGGTGTTTTCTAAGTTGAACTTCAACTTATGGGGTGAAGCGCTTTTAACCGCTTGTCACATTCTTAATCGAATACCGATGAAGAAAAATGAGATATCTCCATATGAGTTATGGAAAGGAAGAAAACCTAACATAGGGTACTTCAAAGTGTGGGGGTGTCTTGCATATTGCAAGAAAAATGAACCTAATAGAACAAAGTTAGGTTCAAGAGCCATAAAGTGTGCTTTTGTTGGTTATGCCAACAATAGTAAAACTTATAGGCTATTAGACTTAGAGTCTAATATTATGATTGAATCTAGAGAAGTTGAATTCTTTGAGAATATGTTATGTGACAACAATTCTCAAGCTTCAACATCTCTAAAGGAGAATTTGTTATATGAGAACAATTCTCAAGCTTCTACATCCAAAGTTGATTATCAAGAGGAGAATTCTCAAAAGGATGTAAAGCAACCCTTTGAACCTAGAAGAAGTCAAAGGCTCAAAAATCATAAAATTCTAGTAGTGGATGAGATAGATTATCAACGAATTTCATTCTACATGGTAGAAGGAAATAGAGAGGAAGTCATTAGGAAAATTCTTATTGTACTTCTCATTGAGGATGATCCTAAGACTTATAGAGAAGCTATGCAATTGTAACGCCATGGTTACCCCAGAACAGTTATGGTGAACGGTGAACTGGAAATTTGACTCATTGCCTGAGTCCTTTGGTTAAAAACGTGATCTAAGTGTTATTATCAGGTTAAGGTGAAAACCAATAAAAAGGAAATGATATGTTTTATTGATACATAAAACTGTTCATGGGCTCACAAGAACATTTACAAGTTATTTACAACTCAAAAAGGTCATTACTGTTCCAAAATTTCAAACCCGACGACCTAAGCGGCAAAAATAGGGTAAACCCCCTAGTTCCTCTGAGAACTCTTTGGCCGTGGTAATCAAGCGGCCGCATATGTACACATCACAACCTAAGCTCTCCACTCAAGGCTAGGCGAGCTTTTCTTTTCCTTTACCTGCACCACATAGCACCCATGAGCCAAAGCCTAGCAAGAAAACATAACATTATATGTAAACATCATCAAATGATTATCATTATAATCACACAGAGTTCATAGCTTTCAAACAGGTGAGTGAATATCACTTGAGGTCCTGATAAACCATACTGAGTGACTGACAAACAGGTCACTAATTCAAATGGAAGAGTGGCTGCTAGGTAAGCCACTAGCCTTCAACAGGTTCTGGTAAACCATACTGAGTAACTGACAAGCAAGTCACTATTTCAAATGGAGGAGTGGCTGATGGGTAAGCCAATAGCCTTCAACAAATGAGAGACTGATGGGTAAGTCTCTACTTTAACAAATGAGTGACTGATGGGTAAGCCACACAAGCGCTTATAATATTCATCGAACTTGAGGTCGGTCCGGCATTAATGCTCTTTGAGTCATTCAATGCAGAAGGTCGATTAGATCTAATCTTTATTGGCTTGCGTGAAGCACGCTAAGGCCATCCTGACTAATGAGTCAGCGCAATGTGACCAGTGCCCAGTACCACTGCCGTACCTGACTAATAAGTCACAGCTACACAGTTGATACTAGCACCTTTGCCAAATCTGACTAATGAGTCAGTACCATGCACAAGTGAGCAACATTTGATAAGTATTCCATAATCAATTCATGTCCACATTTATACATCCAACATGCCTCATGAATAACCATGCATGTCACATTTGGGGTGCAGTTTTCTTACCTTTGATTTGAGCTAGAATGAACAAAAGAACGACCCTTGAGAACAGTTTAGCTTTTATTCCTTTAGCGGTTACCTAATCATAACACATTATAGGATAACATCAATAACATGATAATCAAAGGTTCTCAAACCAATATCTAGCCTCCAAGAGATCAATCCAAACTAATCCAAGTAGTAAGGACACTCCCAAGGCCTAAAACTAGGTTCCCGGAGTCAAAACGAGCAAACGGGGCGAAAACTAGGCAAGGGCTGCGGCCCGAGTACCTTGGGCCACGGCCCCCAGAGTTCCCTGAGGCAAGGGCCGCGGCGCCCAGCAGGCACAAAAACTCCACCTGCTTCTTCAAGGCAGGGCCACGGCACCCCAAGAACAAGGCCGCGACCCTCAACTCTGGGCCATTCTCAAACACGTTTTTATCACTCCAAAGCCTCCAAAAACATACCTAAACATTCCATAATCATCAAATCAAAGTTCCCAAGCTTCCCAATGCATCAAAACCCTCAAAACCCAAGGTTCAAATGAATCGAAAACTCAACAATTCACAAAGTCCAATTCAAAGCTTAGAAACTCTAAAAACTCAAAACTTTAAACTTAGATTACCGTCGATTAGGTTGTTTTCTATCAAATCCTTTGGTCAAGAAGCTTCTAATCCTTCCTAGGATCGCTATGCCTCGATCCTCACTTGATTCTGACTCCTAGAACTCAAGATTTCTTCAAATATGCTTCGGGTGGCAAAAATGAACTAACGAGGGAGAACGAGAGGTTTTCTAATCGTACGTTCTATCTGACAGCTACTTCAAGCTTAAGTAACCTCAAATAAAACCTAGTGCTCGGGGTCCCGAAAACACCCCCGGGGACATTATAGTTAAAACCTCCATAATTCCACCCTGATCTCAAATATTCCCAATTTATCATCAAATAAACATTCCTATTACCCCAAAATTGACCCCGTTATGACAAAACCGCTAATCCACTAAAAATGACCGTCTCATGCCGAATAGCTCAAATATATCTCCATAATAATGGAATCTCATTCACAAATCACATCATGCACCCAAATACACAAATTTACCCTCAATGAGCCAAATTATCAAAACAGCATAATATTTCAAATGTGGACCCACATGCATGCATATATCATTATATCATAATATAATTCACATAAACATGCATATATTCATTTAATGGCGTAATTAAACAATTACGGCCCTCCCGGCCTACTAAACCGCCACTAAACCTCATCAGAGAATTCAGGGCATTACAACAATCGAGAGATAGTGCATTTTGGAAAGAAGCCATCAATGATGAGATGGATTCCATTCTTTCCAATAACACTTGGGAATTGGTAGACCTCCCACCGAGGTCTAAGCCAATTGGGTGTAAGTGGGTATTTAGGAGAAAATACCACACTGACGGCACTATCTAAACCTTTAAAGCTAGATTAGTAGCTAAAGGGGTTTAGGCAAAAAGAGGGTATTGATTATTTCGATACCTATGCGCCTGCTGCAAGAACAACTTCTATAAGAATTTTGTTCTCTTTAGCTTCTATACACAACTTGTATGTTCATCAAATGGATGTCAAAACGGCATTCCTTAATGGTGACCTCAATGAGGAGGTCTATATGGAACAACTTGAAGGGTTTGTCCTACCAAAATATGAACATAAAGTTTGTAGAAATGTAAAATCCTTATATGGATTGAAACAAGCTCCTAAGCAATGGCATGAGAAATTCGATCAAGCCATCATGTCTAATGGGTTTAGACATAACAATGGAGACAAGTGTTTGTATTCCAAAACTTGTAAGGGATATGTGATCATTGTTTGCTTATATGTGGATGACATGCTTATTCTAAGTAATAGCATGAAAGGGATAGAAGAAACGAAGAGGTTTCTATCATCAACCTTCATGATGAAAGATCTTGGAGAAGTTGATACCATACTCGGTATCAAAGTAAAGAAACATAGTGGGGGTTTTGCGTTAGAGCAAGCCCACTATGTTGAGAAAGTATTGAATAAATTTAACCATCTCAAGGTTAAAGATGCCAATACTCCATTCGATCATAGTGTAAAACTAGAGAAGAATGAAGGAAGAACGGTGGCTCAATTGGAGTATGCTAGTGCTATAGGGAGTCTAATGTACGCTGCTCAGTGTACTAGACCTGATATAGCATTTGCGGTAAGTAAACTTAGTAGGTTTACAAGTAATCCAAGTGTGGATCACTGGAAGGCAATCGGAAGAGTCCTAGGTTATCTCAAGAAAACCAAAGGACTAAGCCTTCACTACTCCAAATTTCCTTCGATTTTAGAAGGATATACAGATGCAAGTTGGATATCCAATCTTGGGGACAACTTGTCCACAACTGGTTGGGTATTTACACTTGGTGGAGGTGCAATTTCTTGGGGTTCCAAGAAACAAACCTGTATATCTCATTCCACTATGGAAGCAGAGTTCATAACTCTAGCTGCTACTGGCAAAGAGATCGAATGGTTAAGGGATCTGTTGATAGAGATTCCCCTAATCAAAGATAATGTATCTACTATATCGATACATTGTGATAGCCAAGCGACATTGGCTAGAGCATACAGCGGAGTGTATAATGGGAAGTCTAGACACATTAGTATAAGACATGGATATGTAAGAGAATTGATTCAAAGAGGAGTCATCTCAATATCCTATGTGAGAACAAGTGAAAATCTGGCGAATCCTTTCACTAAGCCACTAACGAGGGATTTAGTGGCTGCTTTATCTCGAGGGATGGGACTCAAACTCCCTAAAGAGATTCACGATTGATGGTAACCTATCTTAACACTAGTTATTCAACTAGTGTTAGGTTCAATAGGTAATAACAAGTCAATCAAGTGAATATTAGTTGTACTCAAAACAAGTCCCATCTGAGATATTGAGTACTTGTGTGTTACCAAGTGGAGGGTTAAAACCGAAAGGTTTTTTTAATAAAATTCAGTCTTGTAAAGACAAGTATTTTTGGTAACGAAATACTGTAAGAATTCTACCTATATGGACCTAGGGGTGGTGCCGCCTCTCATGATAATTGAGAGTATTCTCAAGAACGTCCATGAATGGAAAGTGCACATGGCCATTAACGGTGCAAAGCGAGACATAGAGGTCTCAAGTGAACATCGCAAAGGTGTGTGTGTTATCACCGATTTGTTATCATGAAAAGATGGTTCAATGCCTAGTGCAACCAAATTTACGACAAATTTTGTGATAATTACACTATAGTAAAGTTCAAGTAGAAAAACACTTTGCTTTATGCACTAATGCAATGACTCCTATGAGAGAGAGTTCTTATTTAATCAAGTGGGGGATATGTTATATTCAAAATATAATGATTGATTAAATAAGTGTTACAATAGATAACTATTTAATCTAGTGGGGGAATGTTATATTATTTTATAATATAATGTAAAATTATATTATATTATAATATAATGTTTAGATTAAATAAATGTGACAAAGTGTGTCACATATTGTAACATATAATAGAGAGTTACAATATTTAGATATATGAGATGTATCCAAATAATGTAACATATTTGGTGTTACAAATTTGTAACTTCCAAATATTACCCTTTATTGTGTAAAATTGTTGTTACGCAATATTGAGATGAATTTCATAAAGCCATATGTTATATGACTGTTAGAGATATGATTTTAACCCCAATAATGTGTTTTGGGAGTTACAAAATCATTTGGGAGGGTTTGGAACCGTTTGGAAAAACAGCACATTTTTTTTGCTCAAATTGGTCAGTGGCCGCGGCCACAGGCCAAAACTGACCAAATTTTCAGTTTTTTCAATCTTTGTTGAACGGCTCAAAAAACCCAAATTACTCTCAAATCTCTTTTTTAATTCCATATTAATCCAATTAAACATTGGTAACAGCCATGGGGGTTGGTGGAATTTGAAATTCAAAGGGTGTCTCTAAACTCTATAAATAGGAGCCTATATCTCAAGTGTAAGACACAACATTTTTCTATCCATTAGAGCACTTGGCTAGAAACACCTTGAGGCTTGATAATTCCAGAAAGCATTTCCAAAATCTGAGAGAGATCCCTTAGTGCTTGAGTTAAGGGGAAATAAGCTTTTGGACAAAGGTTTCAAACCTTGTTCAAGTTGGTGATCCCCAACACTCTACACTTTGGTTGTGTGAGTGAGAGTATCTTATTATTTTGTTCTTGTTCTTATTTTCTTCTATTGTTTTTTCTTCATATCATTCTTGTTATATTTACTTGTATCTTTGCTTAAGAGTTGTAATCTCATCTACATCTTTCCTTTTACTACCTCAAGTTTATTTGTATCTTTTTGTCAAGAGTTGTATTTTCTATTTCAATCCTCTTCTTCTTCTTTCTCTATTTTATTTGTATTTTCAGTTATAGAGTTGTAACACTTTATTTAATCAATCCTTGTCTATTGTAATATTTTGCATAGAGTTGTAATTTCTTACTATTTCCATTGAGGCAAATTTATATTTTTCTAACAATAAACATACCGTTATTATCTATTCTAGTCATATCATATAGTTGACCATAGATCAATTCAATCTCAATTCTGAGTTGTTAGTATTCTAACTGATTGTATTATTTGAGTTCTTTGACTTGTTCGTTACCAGCTTACCCTACGGACTAGCCCATACTTACATCTTGGGAACTCGGTAGTATAATTGAGTGTGAGTGTTAATCATAGATATGAACATCTGTAGCTTCTGATGAAGAAGTGAAATGATGGTTTCCTTTTAGTTTGGTTCAAGGTGTTAAATGATAGAGATCTCATTTCAGTAATTAAATTAGTTTACTGAAATATCATTTACAAGGAACTAAGTGTTTTAAGGATAAAATACAATGAGGGGTAAAACGGTATTTTAGTCTTATCTCATTGTAGACCGTCTATAGAGGATTGAGTGACAATTATGGTTGTAACAATGGATAATTAATAGCGTATCTATATTTGGTATAGAGCATTCTATGAATTCAAGAGTGCAATTCCGAGTGTATAGTGGAGTCACGAGGAATTAATAAGTTAGTAAATTTATTTGTTAGATTTATGATAACTTATTGGAGCTTGATTTTATAGGCCCATGGTCCCCATTGTACCTTGGATAAAATCATCTAGATAGTCTCAATTAATTGATTTAATCATCAATTGTAATTATCAAAGTTGACCAGGTCAATTTTGGATAGTTTCACAGAGTTGTGTAATTTTGAGAAGAAAAGAGAAATTATGGTAGATTTATTAATTAAGATAAATTGGTATCTAAATTAATAAATAAATTTAAATCAAGGTTCAAATTATAAATAATTAATTTGATAAAGGATTTAAATAATTATTTAATTAATTAAATCAATAGAAAATAATACAGGCCTTGATTTTAAGTCCAATGGGCTTATAATCAAATGGGAAATTTCACGGGCCTATAGCCCATGATAATTTCGACCTAGGGCTTCAAATTGGCTATTATTTTATTGATTTTTTAATTAAATTAAATGGCCTAATTGAGTCTATAAAATAAGTGCTTACAGAGAAGTCAAAACATAAGTCACAAGTCAGATTTTCTGATAGTTTTAGATTATCTCTAAACACAAGTCTTTTTCTAAGCCTCTTTGTTATTTTCTTTTCTTCTCTCTATATCTATCTCATGTGTTGAGAATTGCCCACACTAGTCTAGGTGGTTCTAAGGATACATTGGAAGATTGTGAAGAAAATAGAAGATCGGTTCAGTTTCTTGATAATACTCTGCGACAGAGAGGATACAAGAGTTTAAGAAATTGAAGGAAGGACTATTTCATTTCGTTGCGTATACTGTAAGTATTCTATTCTTTGTTTCTCATTGAATTCAATTTTAGAAACATGTTTTACGCTATCTCATATTAATTTGTTTAATATTAGATATACATGAAAATAAATAAAGATCATGTATAAGCTAATCTAACAACTGGCCTCAGAGACTTTGGTAATCTTTATTTTCATGCATGAACATGTTTAAAATTGGATTATTTGATATGTTTGAATAATTGGATGGTTTTCATGTTTTTATGAAGCATATTGATTTTATGTGAATTTTAGCAAATTTTAGGTTATTTTGTTGTGTTTTCTATGCTATTAATTTTTATATATGCTTTATTTTGTGTAAAACAAGTTAAAAATTAATTAGAAAATGATTTTGGTTTGAAAAATTGCACAAAAAACTTTTTCGAAATTTTTTTGCACGCGCGCACCCACACACACCAGCCACCAGCACGATGAACAGTAACCCGTGAACAGTACCACGAGTACTATTCATCCATTTAAAAAATAATAATAATAATAAAATTTGTGGAAATAAATTATTTATAATCAAAACAAAAAATATCTTTTTTGTTTTATCATTTAATTTTTTTTTTAAAAAAAATTATTTTTGTTAGTTGAGATTTAAATAATTAGATATTTTCTACAAACATTCAAATTCAAATTTAAAAATAGACTAACAACTTAATTTTAAATCTTTTAATATATTAAAATATTAAAATTATGATATCAGATATTTAAGTTATTTTCATTTAAATTCTTGTTATTTTTATTAAATCTTTATTTGAAAATATAAATATCTTTTTATTCTATAGTTTTTAATATTTAAATTATTTGAAATTTGAACATTGTTAGTTAGATATTTTATGGATATTTGAATTTGTTTAACTATTTTGAGATATTTTACTGTTGTTATAACTATTTATATATATATATTTTAAATGGTTAAAATATTAGCTAATAGTTGTAACAACACAAGGTATTTTTGGAAAATAGTTTAGATATTGATTTTAAAATTTAAAATTGGTTAAATTTTGAAAAATATTATTTTTTCAGCCAATTAATAAAATATTTTTTTAATAAATGGGAATTAAATTAACTTTGGTTAATTGTTGATAAATCCTATTTAAATTAAATTAATATTTTTTTTCAAATTAACCTAAAACCATGTTAATTGTTGATAAATTTCATTTAAATTGACTTCTTTTTTGTACAAATTTAATTAATTTGAATTTTTTGATAAATTCTAGATAATTAATTATGGTATTTTTGCAAATGAAATAAATTGTAGTATTTCTGCATAAATTCATAGAATTGCTCATATAGTAACATGATTAGGCCCATCCAATTATAACATGTCTGATTGAACTATATGTGTTATTTTTGCAATTAGGCTTAGATGCATAGAGTGACCCATATGTTTGTTAGATATATGGTATTTTGCCAAATAAAATATTCATAAAATGATAGGTTTTATTTGGGCCCATTAGAAAATGTAAAGTTTAAATTCATCTCTTGTGGGTGATTCCACTTGTGAAGGCTCATTTACTTTGCATGACTATAGTGGGCCTAATCAATTAATAACAATTAATAAAATGAAGGTTTAAATTCTTGTCTTTTAGACCTTGTATGGAAGATAGGGGGCCTTTGTAGTGGGAACGACATACGGGACCCAGCCCTCCTCCATACAAGCCCAATTGTTAAGGCCCATTTACCTGAGTTGGACTTAATTGTATAGGTTCATTATATTAGTTAAACCTAAATATTGATTAGCAACAAATTAATTCTAAATTAATTGAATTTGTTTCAATGTGACACTTTAGAATTAATAGGAAATTATAGGACTTTGGTTTTAAAAATTTTAATCTATTTAATTTTTTTTGGGAAAACCATAGTCATTAATTTTCTAAATATAAATAATAAAAATAATATTTTTTAATTTTATAATGAGCTTATTTTAAGGATTTTATTCGATCTCCACCGTTGGTTT
The DNA here is from genome assembly GCF_963169125.1 of Humulus lupulus. Taxonomy (NCBI): domain Eukaryota; kingdom Viridiplantae; phylum Streptophyta; class Magnoliopsida; order Rosales; family Cannabaceae; genus Humulus; species Humulus lupulus. The sequence goes on from NC_084793.1 coordinate 80,039,271, forward strand.
AACATAGTCAATAGCTTAATGGGGCCTCGAGGCGCTTTGATTCGTCCCCCTACGGAAGGTGTTCATTAGTTATTTTTACAAGGTTAGATCTCAAAAGATAGATAATTATAGGACAAATTCTACTAAACTCACCCCTACGGAGACTACTAGAACTAAATCTATGATTATTGAAACCGTGGGTCTAGCTCATAGAATAAGAGATTTTGTTTTCTTATTTTGATCGAATAGTAGGTTGTTAATAGTGGTGTCCATTATTAAATGAGTTTACAACTCCATTTAACTAATGGTATTTTTGACTCTCGCCAACCGGGACAAGGATATCATAGATTAGTTAAAAACCTAAAGAAATAGAGATATGATTGTTTTTGGTATTTTTTCTCATATCTTACATATTTTGGTATATGTTGTGCTATTTCTTGAAATTTGTGTGAATAGAAGTTTTATTGAGCAAATGCGATTAATTTCTATTTTATTGATAATTTGTAGTTTTATGCTAAGCAGTGTCTGTGTCTACTCCCATCCTTTCTCAACTTTCGATGGAGAAACTCACTGGACAAAACTTCCTTAATTGGAAGCAGAATATCAACATAGAGTTGATTGGTGACAACTCTGAATTCGTCATGATTGAGGAATCCCCAGAAGGAGCACCGTGTCCGCACGTTAGTGATGGCACCGTCAATGCTCGTGATGGTACCGTAAATGCTTGGATAGCACCGTCTCTGCACGTTCGTGATGGCACCGTAAATTCTCGGATGACATCGTGTCTGCACGTTCGTGATCAACTCAACTATGGTCTGACGCAGCTCATGAATGAGCTTAAGATTTTTGAGCCTATCACGGGTGGACCTAGTAAAGGAGGAGAAAATAAAACTACTGCTGTTGCTGCTGATCTAGCTAAGGCTGAAGCTAACCAAGCTTCGTCTTCGAAAGCTGGAAACAAGAGGAAATGTGGACAAATAAACAACCCCAAGCCTGCAAAGGCGAGTGCACAACAAAGTGCACAAACGCCTAAGGGGAAAAAAAAGAAAACACAAGAAAGGTAAAGGTAAATGTTTTCACTGCAAAGAGAAGGGGCATTGGAAACAAGATTGCCCCAAGTTTCTAGCAGATAAAAACAAAGGTAATGATTATAGTTCATTTATCTTGGAAACATGTGTTTTAGAGAATGATAACTCTATTTGGATTATTGATTCTGGATCTACTAACCGTGTTTGTAACTCTTTACAACTTCTTGAATCGTGGGAGGAAGTGAACGAAGGTGGCTTAAAGCTTAGAGTTGGGAACAGAGCGTTCGTTGCGGTCCAAGCTAGAGGAAGAGATCGTCTGAAGTTCAGAAATAAATTTTTAATTTTAAAAGATGTATTTTTTATTCCAGATTTTAGTAGAAATTTAATTTCAGTTTCCATGTTGCAATTAGAACGATTTGTTATGACTTTCACAAGTTTTAATATATCTATTTCTTTCAATGGATCACAATTGTGTATTGCATGTTTGGAAAACAGGCTTTATATTCTGCGACCTAACGAACCCCTCGCTCTTAATAATGATTTATTCAAAGTAGCTAAACCTAGAACCAATAAACGTCAAAAGACCGATAACAATAATATGACGTATTTATGGCACTTGAGACTAGGTCACATTGGCTATGATAGGATTCAAAGACTTACAAAGGATGGACCTTTGAGGGAACTCACCTTAGGTGAATTACCTGTCTGTGAATCTTGTCTAGAAGGCAAACTGACAATGCGTCCATTCTCTGCAAAGGGTGATAGGGCCAAAGAACCACTTGGTCTTGCGCATTCAGATGTTTGTGGACCTTTGAATGTACAAGCCAGAGGTGGTTTTGATTATTTCATCACTTTCATTGACGATTACTCTAGATACTCATGTCTTTACCTAATGCATAGGAAATCAGAAACATTTTCAAAGTTTCAGGAATTCCTAGCAATGGCTCAGAACCAATTAGGTAAAACGTTAAAGATCTTGCGATCTGATAGGGGTGGAGAATATTTGGATATGAAATTCCAAGATCATTTAACTAAACTTGGGATTTTATCACAACTTACTGCCCCAGGTACTCCGCAACAGAATGGTGTAGCAGAACGCCGAAACAGAACTTTATTGGAAATGGTTAGATGCATGCTTAGTTACTCAACTCTACCAACTTCATTCTGGGGACATGCAATTGAAACCACGAATGACATTCTCAATGTCATGCCATCAAAATCAATCCCCAAAACCCCTTTAGAATGTTGGAATGGTTGTGAACCTAGTTTACGCCATTATAGAGTCTGGGGGTGTCCCGCTCACGTCCTGAGGATAAAGGAGGGAAAGCTAGAACCGCGAACTGAAGTTTGCATGTTTGTTGGCTATCCTAAAGGTACTCGGGGTGGAATTTTCTATAGTCATTCAGAAAAGAAAGTGTTTACTTCTACAAATGCTACTTTTCTGGAAAATGACTATGTCCAGAACTTTAAACCTCGCAGCAAAGTAGTTTTAGAGGAGATGGTTAAAGAATTGATTCCAACCAATGTTCCATCTTCATCAACACAAGTTGATGATGAAATTCCCACTCTTCACGTCCAACCGAGGCAAGTCGATTTAAATGAAGAAAGTACCACTGTTCCTGAGCAAACAGTCACGGAGCCTCGTCGTAGTGGGAGGGTTTTTATGAACCCAGTTTGCTATGGTTTGGATGGTGAAACCAATATGGTTGTTGGTGACACTAATGATGATGATCCGTTGTCTTTCAAACAGGCAATGGCTAGCCTTGAACTATGGCTTGAAGCCATGAAACAGGAAATGGAGTCCATGTACTCAAATTCTGTCTGGGATCTTGTGGAAGCACCTAGTGACTTTAAGGCCATTGGGTGCAAGTGGATCTACAAGAAGAAACAAGGTGTTGATTGAAATATCGAGACTTATAAAGCTCGATTAGTGGCAAAGGGTTATACCCAAAGAGAAGGCGTGGACTATGAATAAACTTTTTGTCCGGTAGCCATGCTCAAATCCATTCGCATCCTCCTATCCATAGCATCCGCTCTCGACTATGAGATCTGACAAATGGACATCAAGACAACTTTTCTTAATGGAAAGCTTGACGAAGTCATTTATATGGATCAACCAGAAGGATTTAAAGTATCTGGACAAGAAGGAAAAGTTTGCAAGTTGAATAGGTCCATCTATGGACTTAAGCAAGCTTCCTGGAATCTTAGGTTTGATGAAATAATCAAGACCTATGGCTTTGAACAAAATATTGATGAGCCCTGTGTTTACCAACTGAAGGCAAATCAAATAGTGGTATTCCTGATTCTTTATGTAGATGATATCTTACTCATTGGAAACAATGTTAAGAAATTATCAGATGTGAAGAATTGGCTGAGCCCTCAATTCTAGATGAAGGATTTGGGTGAGGCGAGTTATGTTCTAGGTATCCAGATTATTAGGGATAGAAAGAAACAACTCTTCACTCTATCTCAAGCAACTTACATAAATAAAGTGCTTGAACGTTTCTCAATGACAAATTTCAAGAAAGGGCGTCTACCGTCCCGCCATGGAATTCATCTTTCAAAGAAGCAGTCTCCCCAGACTCCTGAAGAGGAAGATGCAATGAGAAAAGTTCCTTACACATTTGCAATTAGAAGTCTGATGTATGCCATGTTGTGTACTAGACCAGACATCTGCTATGCAGTGGGAGTAGTGAGCAGGTATCAGTCAAACATAGGACCGGAACATTGGATAGCAGTTAAGCATATCCTGAAGTATTTGAGATGGGATAGGGATTATATGTTAGTCTACAAGGGTGGAGTTATGAACCCTGTAGGCTACACCGATTCAGATTTTCAAACTAATGTCGATGACAGGAAGTCTACTTCTGGAATGGTGTTTACTCTTGGGGGTGGAGCTGTGATTTGGAGAAGCGTAAAGCAGTATGCAATCTCAGATTCCACCATGGAGGCTGAGTACATAGTTGCGTCAGAAGCAGCTAAGGAAATAGTCTGGCTAAAGAAGTTCTATTCGGATCTTGGTGTTATTCCATAAATGAAGAAACCGCTTGTGTTGTTTTGTGACAATACAGAAGCGATAGCCAACTCGAAAGAACCTCGAAGTCACAAGAGGAGTAAGCATATAGAAATGAAGTATCACATTATTTGAGAATATGTGGCCAGGGGAGATGCGAAGGTTATGAAGATTGCAACTGAAGACAATCTTGCGGATCCGTTTACAAAGACACTACTAGAAGCTACATTTGATAAGCATATCAAGGAGATGAGATTAGTAGAATTAAGGCATTAGTTTCAATTAGTGCAAGTGGGAGTTTGTTGGGGTTTTATGTCCTGATTAAAACCCAAATTCTTTGTAATCTCATTTTATTATCAATAAAAGAATAGAAATCATCTTTTGACTTGGTCAATCATTTTGCTCACATGTTTTATTTTCATGATTATTTGTTTAATATAAACTTCTATTAAATCCCGAGCATATAGCTAATCTTATTTATAGTGACGTAATCACAATGGAATATAAATATGATTATATGTTCAAAATAAGTTAGTCCTAAGATTAGTCAGTGCACCAGATTTACACTGACTTGCCAATCTACGATATGAACTACTTACACATTATAGTGTTATGTTCTTTCCAGAACATTAGCAAAGTAGATAAGATCGGATGTATTTGTTACATCGGACTGGACCGATATTGATAGTTGATAAGATAAGTAAACATACCGTTATTATCTATTCTAGTCATATCATGTAGTTGACCATAGGTCAATTCAATCTCAATTCTGAGTGGTTAGTATTCTAACTGATTGTATCATTTGAGTTCTTTGACTTGTTCGTTACTAGCTTACCCTACGGACTAGCCCATAATTACATCTTGGGAACTCGGTAGTATAATTGAATGGGAGTGTTAATCATAGATATGAACATCTATAGCTTCCGATGAAGAAGTGAAATGATGGTTTCCTTTTAGTTTGGTTCAAGGTGTTAAATGATAGAGATCTCATTTCAGTAATTAAATTAGTTTACTGAAATATCATTTACAAGGAACTAAGTGTTTTAAGGATAAAATACAATGAGGGGTAAAACTGTATTTTAGTCCTATCTCATTGTAGACCGTCTATAGAGGATTGAGTGACAATTATGGTTGTAACAATGGATAATTAATAGCGTATCTATATTTGGTATAGAGCGTTCTATGAATTCAAGAGTGCAATTCCGAGTGTATAGTGGAGTCACGGGAATTAATAAGTTAGTAAATTTATTTGTTAGATTTATGATAACTTATTGGAGCTTGATTTCATAGGCCCATGGTCCCCATTGTACCTTGGATAAAATCATCTAGATAGTCTCAATTAATTGATTTAATCATCAATTATAATTATCAAAGTTGACCAGGTCAATTTTGGATAGTTTCACAGAGTTGTGTAATTTTGAGAAGAAAAGAGAAATTATGGTAGATTTATTAATTAAGATAAATTGGTATCTAAATTAATAAATAAATTTAAATCAAGGTTCAAATTATAAATAATTAATTTGATAAAGGATTTAAATAATTATTTAATTAATTAAATCAATAGAAAATAATACAGGCCTTGATTTTAAGTCCAATGGGCTTATAATCAAATGGGAAATTTCACGGGCCTATAGCCCATGATAATTTCGACCTAGGGCTTCAAATTGGCTATTATTTTATTAATTTTTTAATTAAATTAAATGGCCTAATTGAGTCTATAAAATAAGTGCTTATAGAGAAGTCAAAACATAAGTCACAAGTCAGATTTTCTGATAGTTTTAGATTATCTCTAAACACAAGTCTTTTTCTAAGCCTCTTTGTTATTTTCTTTTCTTCTCTCTATATCTGTCTCATGTGTTGAGAATTGCCCACACTAGTCTAGGTGGTTCTAAGGATACATTGGAAGATTGTGAAGAAAATAGAAGATCGGTTCAGTTTCTTGATAATACTCTGCGACAGAGAGGATACAAGAGTTAGAGAAACTGAAGGAATGACTGTTTCATTCCGCTGCGTATACTGTAAGTATTCTATTCTTTGTTTCTCTTTGAATTCAATTTTAGAAACATGTTTTAGGCTATCTCGTATTAATTTGTTTAATATTAGATATACATGAAAATAAATAAAGATCCTGTATAAGCTAATCTAACAACTGGCCTCAGAGACTTTGGTAATCTTTATTTTCATGCATGAACATGTTTAAAATTGGATTATTTGATATGTTTGAATAATTGGATGGTTTTCATGTTTTTATGAAGCATATTGATTTTATGTGAATTTTAGCAATTTTTAGGTTATTTTGTTGTGTTTTCTATGCTATTAATTTTTATATATGCTTTATTTTGTGTAAAACAAGTTAAAAATTAATTAGAAAATGGTTTTGGTTTGAAAAATTGCACAAAAAACTTTTTCGAAATTTTTTTGCACGCGCGCACCCACGCACACCAGCCACCAACACGATGAACAGTAACCCGTGAACAGTACCACGAGTACTATTCATCCATTTAAAAAATAATAATAATAAAATTTGTGGAAATAAATTATTTATTAATCAAAACCAAAAATATCTTTTTTGTTTTATCGTTTAATTTTTTTTTTAAAAAAAGATATTTTTGTTAGTTGAGATTTAAATAATTAGATATTTTCTACAAACATTCAAATTTAAAAATAGACTAACAACTTAATTTTAAATCTTTTAATATATCATCTCTTCTCTTCTCGAGATCTTACTTTACTTACCCGCCACACTTCTTGAACTAATTTTTCTTTTTATGCAGTCGACCTTGGCTTGTCAACGCTTAGGCGATATTATGATGGAGAAGTCATATGAACTCCACCGGGCCCATGACAAGATAGTTGTTCTCAAGGAAAAGAAGTGAGTCCCTCCAAAAGAGCTCACTCGCCTTTAGGCCGCCTTGGAGGCCGAGCAGAAGCACTTTCGGGAGCTCGAGGAGGCCATCCTTAAGAACTCCAAAGAGTTTCAAAAGGCCAAGGAGGAGGCTAAGAAGGTAACAACGGTGTTTGCTCAGGGAGTCTGAGAGATCTCCCAGCTTTGAAAACAACTCAAGGAAGCCAACTACAGAGCCGATCTTGGTGAGAGAAAGCTTGTCCAAGCCATGGAGATGAAAAAGTCCTCTCAACATCAGGTGGACAAGCTCAATCAAGAAGTTGAGACAATTTCTGAGGACGCCTTTTATGTGGCCTAGTTTCATAATCAAGAGATGAGCCTGGACTTCACGGGAGAACCCGAGAAGTACAAACTCCTTTTCGAAGAGCGTCTATGGGCAACTCAAACTGCGAAGAGTTTCAACGACTTAGGCTTTGAGGAGGTCTGTTTGCACTGTAGGGTTTTTCCTTAGTGCTCGACGCTTAGGACATTTAGTGTTGTTTTCCAAGCTCGATCTCCTTGAAAGTAACTTTAATGTCTTCTTGTGTCCTCGAGTCCCAATGACTCGGGCCCTTAGGAGGTCATTCGAACTAAGCTACCTGCCCCCCGGGTACGTGGTCACCGGTGGGTTAGCTTGGGCCTTTCAATTTTCCCCTCGAGTACACAACTTGAGACCTAATCATGTGGAAGTCGTGAACTCATTATCATAGGTTCAGGTAATTGAGTTCCCTACCCTTAGACTAGGTTTTTTGCGACACTCAAGTTTTAGCACTCAAGGTCTAGCTCTGAGTTCCAATGCCTCAGGCTCTCGTTCGCATCTCGAGATCATATGAACAGGTCACCACTCCTAGGGTACGGTGTCCTCGAGAGGAAACCTCAGTTCGTACTTGCGCTACTTCAGCTTTTTACTCCTAGGGTCGATTCCCGACTCCGAGTGCATGTGACTCGGGCCTCAAATCGCATCTCGAGATCGGGGGACTTGGTTATTACTTCTCAGGCATGGAATCCACAGAATGTAACACTAAGTCCATTCTCACACTATTTTTGGGCAACTAGTGCAAGGTCTTGCAGAGTCTTCTGCTCAAGTCTTAGGCGACTTAGGCTCGTGCCCTAGTACGAATGACTCGGACTTTCGTTCACATCTTGAGGATTAGAACTTTGCGTATTACTCCTCGGGCGCGCGCTGTCCTTGGGAGAATATGGTAAATCCAATGTCACATTCCTTGGATCTCTTTGGCACTGGGTATTTCACCGGCCAGTTAGCTATGGGGTTTCATGACTCTAGGGAAGCTTCACTCGTCAACTAGCTTAGCTTCCCAGGTCATCGACTTCCCGATGCTATTTTTTCTTAAGGCTTATTGGGGACTTGGTAAGTGCTCATCGGGCACAATGTCCATGGGAGGTAACCCAAGCCCATGCCTTAGAACTAAGTACAAGGGACTTGGTCATCCATTCGTATCTTGAGATCAAGGGACTTGGTCAGTGTTCCTCGGGTGCAATGTCCGCGAGAGGTGACCTAAGTTTGTTCTCGCGCTACTAGGATTCTAATCTTCAGTATCTAGACGCTAAGCCTACTCCACTCTGAACAAGATTAGTTTCTTAGGTTGTGAACTCAAAACTTCTTAGTTTCCTAGGTTTTTCTATTCTCGGGGTGTTGACACTAGGCTTACTCAGCTTTTGACAAGCTTAGTTTCCTAGGTCATCCTCCACGAGGTGTGGTACTCTGTGAGGTTGCCCTAACTCCATACCCCCCAAGTGATCAGAGACTAGTCTGCGTTCACTTGTCCAGGGCAGCGAATGGGTGCTCTATGAGTAGTACATACGAAATAAAGGAAACTAACAAATATAAATATAATCTCTCAATTTTTTTAACGTGTTTTGTCTACACGGTTTCCATTAACTGTGCTCAGAGGCTACAAGGAAATTACAAAAATTAATAAATTCGTTGCTCATATCACTGGTAATACCGCGCGAAGATGCCCGGCATTCCAGGCATGGGGTATCAATTCCCCATTCATTCAGGCTAATTTGTATGTCCCCAGACATACAATACTCTCAACTTGGTATGGGCCCTCCCAGTTAGGTCCCAACACTCCCACACTGGGCTCTCGGGTGGCTACGAAGACTCTTCGCAACACTAGATCTTTAATCTCAAACTTCTTATCCTTCACTTTAGAGTTGAAATATCTGGCTACTTTCTGCTGGTAGGACGCTAATCAAAGTTGAGAAGCTTCACGAGGCTCCTCCACAAGGTCCAGGGATTCTCAGAGTAAAGCGTGGTTTGTGGTCGGATCATACATATCCCGTCTGTCCGTGGAGATTGCTGCCTAAATCGGGAGCATGCCCTCATACCCATAGGCCATAGAGAATGGCGAGTGACTAGTGGAGGTCCTGAAAGTGGTGCGATAACTCCACAATGTCCTAGGCAGCTCCTCGGGCCAAGCGCCTTTCGCCTGTTCAAGCCTTTTCTTCAAGGTAGCTTTGAGCATTTTGTTGGATGCTTCCACCTGACTATTTGCCTACGGGTGGGCCATAGAGGAAAAACTCTTCATAATTCCGTGCTGATGACAGATGTTTGTGAACACCTCGTTGTCAAACTACAACCTGTTGTCGGAGACTATTTTCCTTGGAAGCCCATAGCAGCAAACGATGTTCTAGATGATGAAGTCCAGTGCCTTCTTAGAAGTGATTGTAGTGAGTGGCTCGGCCTCGAACCACTTCATGAAGTAGTCGATTGCCACTATTGCATACTTCACTTCTCATTTTCCCGTGGGCAATGACCCGATAGGGTCAATCCCCTAGATAGCAAAGGGCCAGGGACTGGTCATCTGGGTGAGCTCATTTGGAGGAGCTCGAGGTATATTGGCGAAGCGTTGGCACTTGTTACACTTCTTGACATAATCCATCGTATATCCGTTCATGGTGGGCCAAAAGTATCCCTATCTCAAGATCTTCTTGGCGAGGCTTTGCCCCCGGTGTGGTCTCCACAAAAGCCCTCATGCACCTCTTGGAGTATCAGACTGGCTTCTTGCCTAGACACACATCGGAGCAAGGGAAATGAATATCCTTGCCTATACAGTTTGGTGTCCATGACAACATACCATGGCACCTGGTAAAGCAGCTTCCGAGCTGCTTTCTTATCCTGCGGTAACTCCCCAGAGACAAGATATTTCACTATGGGTTCCATCCAATCGTCCTGGGGTTGGACTGCTTCCAATTCCTTGGGAGCTGAGATGCTCGGAGAATCTAAGTGGTCAATAGGGCCTACATTGATCAGTTCATCATCCTTGGGGGTTGCAAACTTGGCCAGGGCATCAGCGTTAGATTTCTGTTCCCATGGCATTTGTCGAATGGTGAATTTTTTTGAAGCTATGTAGCATTTCTTGGGTCTTCAGCAAGTAAGCGACCATTTTTGTCCCCCAGGCCTGGTACTCCCCGAGTACCTGATTGACTACAAGCTGCGAGTCACTGAAAATCTCAAGGCTCTTGGCCTTGAGCTCAAGTGCTACTCAGAGCCCTACAATGAGGGCCTTATACTCTGCTTCGTTGTTTGAGGCGTCAAACCCAAATCTCAGAGCGCTATGAACTCTGTGCCCCTTAGGGAATACCAAAATGAGGCCTGCTCTGGCACCATTTTCATTCGAAAATCCATCTACGTATAGCTTCCACATGGGCCCAATCACCAGGGCATCCCCAAGTCTCTCATGGTTTTCTACGCACTCAGTGATTAAATCTGCTAGTGCCTGTCCCTTTATGGCAGTCCTCAGGTGATAAGTGATGTCAAACTGACTAAGCTCAACTGATCACTTTAAGAGTTTCTCAGATGACTCTAACTTTTGGAGGACCTGCTGTAAGGGATGGTTTGTGAGGACCTTAACGGGATGCGCTTGGAAATAGGGCCTCAACTTCCGAGAAGCCAACATTAGACAAAAGGTCAGCTTATCCATGAGCGGGTATCTTGACTCAGATCCGAGGAGTCTCTTGTTCACATAGTACACGGGGTGTTGGACGCGACCTTCCTCACATACTAAGGTGACACTGATGGCATTCTCTGAGACAACCATGTAAAGCAGGAGGGCTCTCCGTCAGGCTTTGACAAGATAGGTGAGTTTTCCATGTGTGCCTTCAGCTGTTGGAATGTCTGTTCGCACTCCTCCGTCCATTCAAACCTCTGACCACCTTGGAGAATGTTGAAGAACGGGAAGCACTTGTCAGTTGCCTTGGAAACAAAGTGACTCAGGGAAGCTATCCTCTTGGTGAGGCTCTGAACATTCTTATGCTTTCGGGGGGATGGAATATCTACCAGGGCTTTGATCTTCTCGGGGTTTGCCTCTATCCCTCGAACACTAACAATAAAGCCCAGGAACTTCCCAATGGCAACTCCAAAAGTGCACTTTTGGGGATTTAGTTTCATCCCAAACCAGAGAAGTATTTAATATACTTATGCCTACATGGTCGGGGGCTATTTTAGACTTGACCAGCATGTCATCTACATAAACCTCCATCTTCCGTCCCAACTGTTCCTTGAACATACGGTTCACGAGACTTTAGTAGGTGGCACCAACATTCTTCAACCCGAAGGGCATCACTTTATATCAGTAAACTCCTTTATTAGTTTGAAAGCTGATGTGTTCTTGATCCGCGACATGCATGGAAATATGGTTATAGCCCGAGTACGCGTCCATAAAGGACAAGAGTTCATACCTAGAGGTGGCGTCGACCATCTGATCTATTTTCGACAGCGGGAAACAATCTTTAGGACAAGCCTTGTTGAGGTCAAAGAAGTCTATGCAGGTCCTCCATGTGCCATTTGGCTTGGGAACAAGGACCAGATTGGATACCCACTTGGGGTATTGAGCATCCCGAATAAATTTGTTTGCAAGTAGCTTGTCTACCTCCACCTTTAAGGCTTCCGCCCTAGTATGGTCAAACGTTCTTCACTTTTTCTTAATTGAAGCGACGCTCGGATCGACATTCAAGGCATGACAAATGATATTGGGGTCAATGCCAATCATGTCGGAGTGAGACCAGGCAAAAACATCCTGATTTCCCCGGATAAAGCCCACCAGTGCTTCTCCAACTTTTGCCTTCAGATTCTTTCTGACCTTGGTCTTTCTTTCGGGGACGGAGGCATCAAGGGCCACCTCCTCGACTTCGTCCATGGGCTTGATAGCCCTCTCTTCCTAAACCCGTGGGTCCAACTCGTTGGTTTCACCAACCCGAACAGTATACACCTCCACCTCCACCTCCTCAGGAAAAGGCCGCTCCAGAGCCAACGCCTCGACCACCATTACTAGTTGCCTGAGGCACACATTGTAGCATTGGCTCGATTCTTTTGGTCTCCTTGGATTGTGCCAATCCCCAAGTCCATGGGGAACTTCATGCATAGATGTTGAATGGAGGTAACTGCCCCAAACTCCCCCAAGGCTTGATGCCCCAAGATGGCGTTATACGCCGAGGAACAATCCACCACCACGAAGGTGTAGTACTTAACAGCTTGGGGTGGCACCTCTCCAAGAATCACGGGCAGCTTGATTTGGCCCATCGATATGAGACCCTTCCCCGGGAAACCATATAGAGTTGTGGCGCATGTGGACAAGTTGCTTGTGGTCAATCCGATCTTCTCGTAGGCTGACTTGAACAAGATGTTCACTAAACTCCCATTGTCCACCAGGATCTGAGCCACCATCTTATTGGAAACCTAGCTCTTGATCACCAAAGGATCGTGGTGTGGAAAGTTCACTCTCTGAGTGTCGTCCTCGAAGAATGTGATGACTTAGTTGGTCATCCTTGGCATCTGGGCGGGCAATTGAGCTAGTGCCAACACTTCATCATCATGGTTTAAGGCCCACACATACCTGTTCAGCGAGCTTCGTGAGGTGTCCCCCAAGTGGGGTCCTCTGGAGATGGTCCCCACTTGCCCATTCACTAGGAGAGGTCTGTGGACTATCTGATGTAGTAGAGCAGCGGGCACTGTACCCGGAGCCTGGGGGGCTGCAGGTTGTGTGGGTGTTACTACAGCTGGGGCCTGAGCCTGGCGTGCTCCATCCTGAGTGTACTGGCGAAGGCTTCCCAGTTTGATGTGGTTTTCGATCTCATCCTTGAGTTGGCGGCACTCATTTGTGTGGTGGCCCACATTGTTATGAAAATGACAAAACTTGTTGGGATCTCGTCTTTCCATGTCTCTCCGAATGGGCTGTGGCTTCCGGTGATGAACGTGTTATTCTGTGGCCATAAAGGTGTTCTCCTGAAAGTTCACTAGGTTAGTATACTCAGAGTACTGTGAGACGTACTTCTCGTCGAGGGTAGCTCCCTGTCCTGTCTGCATTGTCTCATTTACCTTGGGCTTTCTACCCTTGCCTTTTCCCTTGCGTCTATTGCTGCTGGGAGTCTAGCTGGGTGCAGCAGATTGGGATGGAGCAGCAACTCCAACACTGAATGCAAGCTGATAAGCACTGTATCCAGTGGGTGCTGCTCCATATCCCGTCAGAGCCACATTGAAACCAGCGTGTGGCAGGACACTAAAGCTAGCTGGCGGGACAATTGGATTGGACTGGGCTCCCGCCACATTTGGTTGGACAAGAGCGTAGGGTAGATACTGGGTTCCTGAGGCCATTGGGCATAGCGTCATCAGAGCGAGAAAGGTGACGGGCCCCCCAAATGCTCTGATCTGGACATCTTCCCAGCTGATATACTCCTGTGCCCGACGGATGAAGTCGTCGAGCCTTCAACATCCTCTCCGCTGGAGGTCATCTCACAATGGGGACCCCGCACGGATGTCGGCCTGTAAGGCCATTAGCTGCTAGTCATCGCCGACTTTCTTGGTCTTTGCAGCTTCCTCCTTGAAGTGCTTGATGTAAGATTTGAGGGTCTTGTACAGTCCTTGCTTTATGTTGGCTAATACATTGACCTCAAAGCTCACCTTCTGAGAAACTATGAATTGTCTTCGGAAAGAAGATGAAAACTGGTGCCAAGAATGAATGGATCCCGACCTGTGCTTCTTGAACCATTCATCTGCTGGTCCAGTCAAGGTTATCATGAACACATGACACTTGGAGTCTTTGGAGATGCGATGCACCGAATTCAACCTATTGAACTTTGAAAGGTGTTCGGTGGGATCCGTACTGCCATCATAGGACATGATGGCAGGCATCTTAAATCCTCATGCTAATGTGGATTCTATAATGTGAGGATCACATGGCTCCCCGTCCTCGTCCTTGAGTCGGAGTCGTGGCCTTAACGTCGGGCCATTCTAAGCATTATCCTCTTTAAGCTCTCTAACTCTGCGTGGAGGGGGTCATGGTCTTGGTTGGCAGTTTATGCTAGATTATCCCTCTTTCGAGCGTTGAGGCTCTCCCAGAGGTCTGAATGGTCCTTTCTCCAAGGTTCGCATCCAAAATCCTTGTTACACCTACGAGCATTCATGCCTTCTCATAGGTTAGTTTGGCCTTGGAATGCACCACTACCCTCGGGGTATGCTACTTTCGTTTCTCCGTTGGACTCAATGTTTTCATTGTTAATTGAGATGTTGATTCCATGTTCTCGGTTAATAAAGGTGTTTCACCTGTTGGCTCCTTGGCCGTTGTTCCTTTGGTGATGGCGAGGTGCTGAGGGGACACCACCTCCGAGCCTCGCGCGATCCATATTGGCGCGCTTGGGAGGAACGCCCTAAGCTCCACAGGCGCTGACGGCCTAGAGGTCTCCTCGAGCACCTATGCCTTTACCCTTATTAGCTGGCCTCGAGGCCTAGTTATGTTCGGGGTTCTGACGAGCCTTCTATTGCTTGGGAGTAGGGTTGTCGTCAATCTTACCCTTGCAATGATCTTGTGGCACAGGTGAGGCTCCAACTCCAGCTGGGTGCATGGGGGACACGCCAGCTGGCGGATCTTGCGCCACATCAGCCGGGTGTCTGGGAGGCACACCGGCTGAGTCGACAGGTGACACTCCAGCTGGGTGCACAAGTGGCACACCAGCTGGATGCCTAGATGGTACTTCACCAGGGGGGCCACTCGCAGCCCTTGGGCCACCAGAGTAGCCCTCATGGCGTTAACCATCTCCTGTAGGATGGCGATATTACCCTCCTCGGTGTGGAGTTTCTGCTACTGAGTGGCCACCTGGTCACAGAGCGCCACCACTTCTGGCGTCTCCTCCTCGTCCATGGGCTGAGGGTATTCCTCCTCATAATACTCGTTGTCCATGCTGTCGTATTCAACGTTTTTTTCATAGTCTTCCACCATCTCAGGGAGGTCCTACAGTAGTGGAAGGCTGGTTTCTCCTCCCTCAACTCCGGTGGGAGGAGCTACATCGTCTGGTGCATTTCTCTGAGTGGTCACCATGGCTATGTTCTTCAAGCTTTCTTCAGGCTCTCAATGAAAGCACCAAAATATTGACTGCCTTTTTCGCTATCAACCTAATCTGAGAGTTCAAAGAAAATAATGTAAAAGATCGCTAGGGTTTTATGTGGTTCAGGCTATAAAAGGGCCCCAGTCCATGAGTCTTTGGTATTTAGTGAGCTTGAAGCTTGTTTGAGCAAGCTTCAATGGTGGTTCTTAGGCAACATATATATTGCACTGAGTTACAGAGTTTCTCTCTCTAAAAATATGAACCATTTACAAGGAGATACCCAAGCCTTATTTATAAAGGTTGGGGTCATTAATGCTAATCATCTATCATTAATACAAATTCCCCCATTCTGGGGGGTGTTAATACTGAATTAATACAAAAAAGGTTGCACTAAATAGGGACTACGACCCAGGCGGATTGCATGAGGCCCATTGCAGAATGCCACGTACCAACTTTATGGGGAGCATAACTTTGACTGTCAGGGTGCAACATCGTTTTCCATGTCAAAAGGCGTTGTGGGAAATGGCAATTGTCGAGGGTACGAACTCGACACCACTAATCGAGGCTCACCAAAAGTTGTCAGATGATCATTTGGTGGCCCATACCTTCAATGACTGACACCTGGAATCTACTCCAAGACCGAGGACTAAAATCCTAGACCTGAGATGGGCGAGTGAAGAGAGCCTCTCAGGACGTGGCCTTACCTGGAGACATCCTCGCCTTGAGGACAGGCCTCGGGGCATGGACTCACTTGGAGACATCCATGACTTAGAGATTGACTTAGGACGTGCTCGGAACATGGCCTCACCTGGAGACATCCTCACCTCGAGGGCAGACCTCGGGGAGTGGCCTCACTTGGAGCATCCATGACTTGGCCGAACTGGACTTCTTGGAAGAGTTCACACTCCGAGAACTTCAGGACTTGTCGCTAATTACTCATAATTGTCATGTGTCAGGTGGTGAAAACACAAATAACAGGTACCCTCCCCTTTAATTTGGTCAACAAATTTGTGAAAATGCCTAAATTACCCTCCATTACCAAATTAATTAAGAACTAAATTATAAAAAATATTAATTTTAAAATAAAAAATAATAATAATAACTTTATAAACTTAAAAAAAATGAAACAAAACTCTATTTCCTTCCCTCATCCGTACACTCTCTTTCCCATAGTTCAAAATTAAAAATAAATGTCTACATTCAAACATCAATCTATGAACAACAATAAACCAATTCACACACACACACACACACACACACACACATATATATATATATATTTATCTTAATAGCAAAATCTTGATAATTATATGATAAATAATAAAATATGAAATTCCGTTTTTAGTAATTACCAAATTAATTAAACCATGTGAATTAATTAAAATGCGGAATGGTAATTAATTGTTTACACAGAAAGCAGTTCTGTCGGGACAGAATCCGAACTTGTTACGACAGAGACTGAACACAATAAATAGACAGTGCAAAAATTAAAGAACACACTGAATTTTTACAAGGTTCAGAAACCCTTTCAGATAACCTACTCCTTGGGGCCACGCCCAGAGAATAAACCAATTAGTAAAGAAACAATGTGTACAAAAGCATTGACTTAAACAATGTAAGACTCCCTCTTAAACTATTGCCGCAATCTTGTTGTACTCTTCTCTACGAATCTGATTTGATGAAACGCTGATTCTCTTGAACTCCCTTCAAAGAATAACGAGTGCACACTTCCTCCCGAAGTGAGACTTAGATAGAATCCTCTCCCGAAGATCCTTATGAACACGTTCACAATAGACACTATCTGTTTACAATGGACTAGATAAATATCCATAAGTACACTCAACACTCTCACAAAGATTAAGGTGAACAAACTTAATCTCTACAAATAAAGACACTCTTCAAAATAACATAATGTTTACAAATATTGCAAATGGAAGAGATGAAAATTCCAAAGGCCTTGGCAAGATATTAATAGGCAAGGAAATCGTCCAAGGCCATCATTTTCTAGTATCTTTGAAATCAATTTGTGAATTCCTTTGATTTAGGAAATCAGCCAGCCAGATGAATTCTGTGTCGACAGAAAAGGAAACTGATGAGTCAGCAACGTAATCAGTTTTATCTGGCAGAACGAACATGGTCATTTCTTTTGACCATGTTCATTTTCGACACCTTCGTTATTCCAGAATATACATAATCCCTGAAAATGATCTCAAGATATTTGCACAATATATTTTTACCAAAAATTAATTATTTGTGATAAATAAGGCAACAAATATATTCACACTTAAAGATATTTTCACATTACAGAATCAGCTGAAAATATTGCTAATTAAACTGAAAATCAATATGGAGATATGCTACTAATTTTCTTTAAACATTTTAAAATATTTTGTCTAAATTAAAGTTTAGCCAAAAAAGGATTTTACAATCTCCCCCTTTGGCAACTTGATAGACAAAAATATTTTAAGAGTTTATTTTGAAAGATCCTGCAAAGACAAAAAAGGTTAGAGCAAATAGTAATGGAATTACTCCCCCTGCGAAAAACATCTCAAATGTAACAAGGATCAAACATAAAACAAGATAAACCGATCAAAATGAGCCTTTTACTCCCTCTTGTTGTCTAGCAATAAGCCAAAGAAGTAACATAAATAAAACAAGAGAAAAGACACTAAAACAATGTTCTTTTACAATTTATTGAAACCAAAAAGAAGCAAAACAAAATAAAACCCAATGGAATCATTTGGAAGGACCCGCTGCAAAGTGAGACATCATGGTCGAGAGACAACTCTTGAGACTGAACACTTCTGTTTGAACAGATTCCAGAGTGGCCTTGACACCAGCGAGTTCAGTAGTGATAGAATCAGCATCGCCAGTCTTGAGAGCAATCCCTTTAGTTGCCTTTACGGATGAGGGTTCCTTCTTGAGTTTGTAGTTTGCACCGACAATGGGAGGAGTCAAGATTTCATATTCCAATCGAAGAGACTTTTGAGAATCAAGTAACTTGTAGATCAAATGAGAAAACACCAAATATTGGCCTTTCTTTTTGGCTTTCCCTAAGGCAGTGATCTGATAAAAAATGAGAGTGGCAAGATCAACTTGGAGACCAGTCCCGACTATGTACAGAAAGAAAGCCGTGTCAAAAGTAATGGTGGAGGTATGAGTGGTGGGAATCCAGTTGTTGGTGGCAAATTTGTGAAGCACAGCATAGTAATGAGTAAGATCCGTCACTTTTGAGAATCGAGTGAGGTTCCTAAACCATATTATGTCCCACCAATTCAGATAACACCGTATCTTTGTTGAATTCCAAAGCAACATTGTCAATAGTAGGGGGCAAATTGAGAACCTTGGCAATTTCAGCAAGACTAAACAAATACCAATGCCCCCGAACATAAACTTGACCAAACATAAAAGACTTGCTATCAAACAGATCATCATTGAGATTAGCATAGAATTCTTGAACTACCCGAGGAACAAAACCATCCAACCTAGTTAAAGAACCTAACCACCCCCGATCCTCAATATTCTTAATGACCCCAAACACTCTATGGGCAGAAAAAGAAAAAAATTTCTCACAGATAAAATCACGATGCACATAATGCTTCATATTTTTCTCATTGTCATTGAAACAGAAATTCAAAGAGTGAGCCTTAAAGGATGAACCTGGAGAGACTTTGGGACCACGGCAGACTTAGTGCGAATCTGTGGAATTTTCACAGATTTCTTGCCCTTTGGAGAAACAGGAGGGTCCTCAGATGGGTTAGACTCGACTTCTGAGGCAACATTTTCATCAAGAGAGGGATCTTCTTCAAGGGGGTCTTCATCAGAGGGAACACAATCTATAGATGGGTCAGATTCAGAAGAGGAACAACGAGGAGGGATTTTCTTTACCTTCGACCGAAACTTGGAACGTGGAGTGGAACCCACGAGAGATGAGGCCTTTGGAGTGGAATCAGAAGGATTAGACCCTTTGGACCGAGGAGATTTTTGAGACGATGAGACCTGGAACCATCCTTTGCTTTTCTTCTTGGGATCAAGCACATCGGGGGATTATGAGGAGTCAAAATGGGTTTTCGTCGAATCTCCGTCCTGAGCAGAGACATCATCTGAAGGGGAAGCTCGGCCCCTTTTGGAGGACCCAGGGACAGAGGCGAGCGGAGCCACCTATGAAGGAGGTCCAGACGGTACTTTGGGGGCTTCTAGGTCCGGAATGACCACGACTTTGCTCGTGGTGATGGAACCATCAATGAGGCTGGGTTGAGACAAGGTACTCTTCCGAGCCTTTTTCTTGGTGAAGGAAGGAGATGCAGTCATCGAGCTAGGCACTTGCTTGATAGACCGAGAGCCACTTCCTCTGATTCTCACCATTATTGCACGAGAATGAGAGAAAAACTGTCAAGGAGAAAAAAAGAAACCAGAAAAAAGTGAAGGATGGAGACGGTTGAGATATTGGGCCCAAGGATATCCGAATATAAAGAAAGGGAAAGATAGGGATTTGATCTTTTATTCCTTTGTTTGAGAATTAAATGGAATAAACACTTTTGGAAAGTACATACTAATATCCCAATAATAACTACCAACAATAGTGCACGACACAAAATTGGGAAACAAGCCAAAAAAGGAAACTTTTGATCTTAATGAAATATGAGATAAAGACAAAACCAAACATGATACAACATACCCTTTTTGACACACTCAGATTCGATTTCCCTTAGAAAAATACATATATATTATTTATTTATTTATTAAGTAATATATATATATAACCAAATGTACCAAAGAAAATATCCCATTTTTGATTGGTGCTCAAAGTCTTCGTGCCCTTGCATGTGGAACAAGAAACAATCATTATTTCAAAACAAATTTTTACTATAAGGTTAGAAAATATATTTAATATAAATCATGCTTTTATTTTTGAAAATAAAATATCACAAAACATTTACTCTTGTCACAAAAAATATTTTACTCAAATCAATCAGTGTATGAGACTTACAAATTTTACAAAATATAATCTCACAAGTCAATAATATGCTCAAATGACAAAATATTCGTGAAACAAAATAGACAAAGAGGTTTCTACCAAACAATGATTCAACCATTCAGGAATCGACTCACTTTGAACTTCTCTTATATAGCTTGAATGTTAAATAACCAAAAAAAAAAAGTTTCATAAACAAGTTGGGCCTAGATGCCTTGTATGTAGTTTTCGGCTTCCTGGTTCGTGATCTAACATTCTTGAAGACCAATGGGAACTTGATTTTTAAATTGTGGAATTGTTTGGAGATCTTTCTCTTGCAAAGCTTAGCTGGGATAATTACAGTCTTAAAGATTTGGATGCAAGGAAACCTGACTCTATGGCAAGAACCCATCTTGGTGTACATCTGTACCACAACCTTGTTGAGAGTGGTGTCACTGTATTCTTTGTACATGTTGTGATAAGTGGTTCTACTTTGACCCAAATAAGGGGCAGATTTGAACTCCTCTCGTTGATAGCTCTCCATTTTTGTTGTCTCCTTCGTCCCAGTTGGTCTGAAACGTTGCTAGCAATGCTTAGAAACTCAGCTCGTTTCCAACACCTCCCACGCGCGACCAAGAGCTCGAATTGAGCTTCCAAACTCCGGGGTTCTGCTCAGGGTGGAGAGGGAAGCTAGCTTCTAATGTGTCTGCCCTCCAGCGAGATCTCGACGATGATCCACCATGGTTGCCTATGGAGAAGAAGGAAAAAGAGAGAGCGAAAAAAGAGTACGGGTGAGAGAAGGAGAGAGAGTTTTGTTTTAATTTTTTTATACAGTTTTTAGTTTTAATTTTTTTTAAAGTTATTGTTATTATTTTAATTTTAAAATTAATTTTTTAAAAAGATTTAGTTATTGATTAATTTGGTATGACGGAGGGCAATTTAGGCATTTTAAAAAATTTGTTGACCAAATTAAAGGGGAGGGTACCATTTTTATCTCATTTACAAATTAAAGGGTACCTAGAGTGTATTATTTATAACACTAACATGAGGTACCTAATGGGGGATATTCCATGTTGACCCAAATTTCTGTCAGCTATGAGAAATAGAAGAAAGCTTGCAGAAAAAATGATAAGAGAAAGTAAACATCTTTTATGAGGTTCTGTCGTTAACGAGGCCTAGTTCACGAGTCACTTTTATTAAGAAAAGCTCACTGAAATCACAAGCTTTTTAGGGTTTTATTGCTTGGGCAGAGGATTGTCTTGATCCAATGTAAATGGGAGTCCAAAATGTAGGGTTTCATATCCATAAAAATTACCCCTTCATGCCCTATTTATAGGTAGCATGAGGGGAATTAGGCCATGATAAAATGTTTACATTAATTTCCCCATTTAGTGGGAATTATTTATTACCTAATAAACACCCAACACGTGTCGCTGGGTGATAAGGTTGATTGGGCGTCTTTTTAACCTTGGAAATAGGTGGTTCCTAAAATCCTAATAGAAAAGGTACCAGGGACCACTCTTTAAAATGAAGTCCGCGCGGGGCATGTCCTTTGTGGTCCCCAGGTCTCCGAGAATCTCGCTAGACCATTAGCGAGGTTCTTCGGGCTCTCCAAGAAGTTGAAGTGAAGGCTTCTTTCTCGAGCTTGGCCTTGGGGACTTCCCAAGGAGTTATGCCATGTAGACTCACGTAGGGCTCCAAGCTCCTTCTTCAGGTAACTGTTTGCTTGGAATCAGATGATTCAGTGTAGTAATACCTTCCTGAGGACTCCTCGGGAGTTACACCATGTATGTTGCCACGTGTTGGAAATTGTTGACATGGAAGTCAGGTTGAAAAAGGCCTGGAACATTTTCCCCCAAGTCTCTGGCGTATTTCTTGCGGTGGAGACTTCTCGCTAGTTGACACGTGGCAATAAGTCATTCAAGCTCCCAATCGGCAAACCTGTGTTTGGAGGGACATGTGTCAGCCATTAAGGCCGCTTAGGGACCCGAGTCGAGGTCTGAGGTGGGACACATGTTGGTTCCTTAGTGGTCGAGCCTCTACGATTACATTTAGTGCCAAGAAACATGTCGCCATCCAAGGGATCACACCTCTAAGAACATATTAAATGCAGGGACACATGTCATATTCTAAGTGTTTGGGACTCTACGACTTCCTCTACTTGCCTGACCCAAGGAGTAGGTTGTTAACTCAATGGGCATCTCAAGACAGTACTTCCCCAGGTCGGTCATTGGATGGTACTCGAGTACCCGTGACCCTAATCCAACTATTGATTCAAATTTGGGTCTATCTATTTAAACCATCAGTTACTCCCTCCTTCATTTTACTAGAAAATTTTTCTACCATTTCCATTTTATTAAGTTGCAGACTCGCTTCTTCGATCAAACTTTCTATCCTCTTGCCCATTGTTTGGCCTGGAGCCTATGAACCATCCCAACAGTTCAGCGAGGGCATTCGAATTCGAAGGGTGTCGATTCATTCACGTGAGGACTACCTACAAGACCTGTCAACATTTTTTTATCACAAAAGTCTTTCTCCCCTTGGTTAGCTCATTCAATGTTCTAGATATTCTTCATATTGCCCATGAACTTGCAATTTACACTAGGATTAATCCACACACATTATCTATTTATGACCTCCAGAATTAGCTAGTTCTATGGCTTCATTTCCCCTTCTCTGGGTTTTCATTCATTTCCTTTAACCCTTTGTGAGCAGTGCCTTTCATTTTCATTTTAATCGGAGTACCTTGGTGTCTCTCTTTTTTGTCCAAGTGCTAGGCTGCTCGTTTGTTGTTTCAGATGTCCCATGATTCTGAACTTGAAGATTTGTACATACATGAGTATCATTCCTCCGACACCAAATTTTTATCTTTACCTCGTGACGAGCCAGAAGAACAAACTGTTGAGGAGTCCCCCTTATCGAGGAATCTGCGTTTACAGAGGGAGAGCCAAGAATGCGAGGACTTAGCCATATATTTGGTGACTGCAGCTCACAAATTCAGAGAGCTTTGAGATGGTAGGCACCGAGTCTTCATCAAACGAACTCGCACTATCGCAACATCTGGTCCACCATCCTACTCGGCGGGTATAACAGTTCCACTTCCTGGTCCGATGGCTCAACTCCAAGGTCATTGGGCCGAGTCTTGGATCCTCGGGAACCTCTACCTAGGGCCACCCATTTTGAATCGGATAGCATCATCTCCAAGGTAACATCTGCGGATGTGACCGAGGCTATCGAAGAGCACTACGGGATCTCTTCCACCCACTTCATCAACAAGATCCCCGATAGGACGGAGATGGCCTGTTATGCCTACAACAGGTTCTTGGCATGGAGCCATGCACATTTAGAAGTACGTGTGACCCTTTCACTCCACCAATATTTCATTGACTTTGTGGTGTGGATGCTGATCTCACCTTTCCAGCTTATTCCCAATGCCTACCGGCTATTGGCAGTGTTCTATGTTCTGTGTAAGAAGAAGGACTAGGTTTTTCCAAGCCCTGAGGAGCTCCACTACCATTTCCAGATGAAAGCTGCTCCCAAAAAGTGGTCTGGAGGAGGACGGCTTCTATCAACTAACGAAATGGGTGTCGCCTAACCGAACATTCCACCACAACGAGAACAAAGCCCGAGACTCCAAGAACAAAATTTTCTTCTCGACGGGTTCAACACCTACAATAACCACCGACTCCACCTAACATTCAATCTAGTTGGTAAGCCATCTCATTAACTCCCTACTCCTATCCATAGTTAATCACCATTTTCTCTGCCTCATATGTCTTCGACTTCTATTTCGTAGGTCAATACTCGAAGCTCAAGGAAACTGACGAGTATCTAGAGCGGGCCCAGATCATCCATGCCATCTCTCACAAAGAGAGGGACATACTACTTCCAACCACTACTGCTCAACTGCGAAAGGCAAGGCTTATCGGTCCTGAGTAGAGAGTGGACCGTCTCGACATGACAGGGATAGTCCATCTAAGTCGGAGGGAGAGACGTATCTTTTCGGTGGTGGTGATGAATGATCTCATCGATTTGGATGCCCCGGATCTCAGGCCCCTGCAAGAAGATATTGATGAGGCTGCCGAGAACTCTCGACAGTTCCCTTTGATGAATGCCAAAGAGGAAGCATTCAATTTGGGTCAAGTCATACATGATGCCTGAGAACCTGAAGGGAACACCCCCGAGCCTCAAATAGAGCTCGAGGAAGAGGTCGGAGAGGCCTTCGAAGTTGTACGTGTCCAGCATGCAAACCATCACCTTCGTACCCTGAGGCAGTTGGAAGCCGAGAGCCAAGGTGAGTAGATCTCACTTTTTATTCCTTGAACTGTTGACGAGGGTCACAGTCTGGGACACTCCTCTTTTACACTTTCTTTGTGTCGGTACAGGTATGTCGACTGACATTGGTTGAGGTGGCAGTATGCCGACTACCTTGACCGTGTCGACGAGGTGATTCATCACCACCATCCTGGGGATCTCGCAGAAATAGTTGCAGTCGACCAGCTCACAGAAGTGAGGACCCAAGAATTTGACGAATATAGAACTTGCGCTGGCTTGAACTTGAGTCTCCTGCTTGATGCCATGGAGAGAACCATCGAAGAACTGGTGTACTCGAGCAGCGACACCGACTCGGGTGCTTTACGAAAAGGCTTATCCTCTGATAGAACCCATATATCTAAGAAGGTCTCCGATGGTGGGACAACCTTCTAAGAGCTAGAGCATGATTTTATGTTGTTTTTTTTAGTTGCTTTGTGTTTTTAAATTGATCTTTGTTGCTGGTTGCTTTCTCAGGTCAAATGGATTCTATCCGTTTGATCGCTGAGAAGAGGAAGGTGACCTTGGAGTTCCGAAAGAGGAAAATGCAGACTAGTGAGTCTTCTGGAGCAGATAAAAGGCCAAGGATTGGCACCACCGAGGCCCCTGTAGTTGTTCAAGTGACCTACTTTACCATCTCAATCCACGAGAACCCATCTGCAGTCACCGGAGTGGCCCCCCATGGGGCATCTCGGGAGGAGACCACTGGTCTCCTCCGCTGCGGTTGGCGAATGTTAGCAGGCTTCCTGAGGCCTAGGAGACTTTTGACTAAGTAGTACATCGTGGGAAAGATGTTGCCGAGGAATCGACCCCTTCTTTGGTGGCTTCATTAGGTAAAGGCCCATCCTTAGGGCCCTCGAGCACCCCTTTTGCAAGCCAAAGCTAGGATGCCTCAGAAGCATCGATCCATGTTGCGTTCATGGAGTATCTCCAAGGACTCGGGGAGGAGGTCGCCCCTCTGGTTGTAGGATTGTTAGCAACTATAGGCGACATCATGGGGAGAATAACCCCTCGTCGGTGGACCCAAATTTGGGAGCAGAACATTGCCCATGTTTCCCAGAGCCAATCGGTTCCTTCCGTGTTAGTGAGTTTCTTATTTTTAGTGCGTTTCTTTTTTACTATCAATTCAGCTAATTTTTAATTGACTTCTAATATTTGTCTTTCTTATAGATGACCCTCCTCACTATACAATAGAGCGATGTTGTGAGGAGGTTGATGTATGACACCCAACACCTTCATGAAGAGCTCCAGAACTATACCGCTCTGCTAAACAAGTCTGAGGCAAAGTTGGCCAAGTTGATGTCGGTAATTGGTTTACCATGTGCGTAGCGGAATGCACGGGGTCGTGGCCCAAGGGGTTTCAAATTTTTTTGCTAAAACAATATTTAAATAACCAGTTCCATTAACATGCTTACATTAATCAATGACATAGAAACAATAAGGAATTTTACCAATTGTAGAACTATCAAGATTCCTCGTTATCTTTTTGTATCTTCAACGAACATTCAATTCTTAATAATCTCGAAAATACTCAGACCAAGATCTTCCAAGATGTATATCTACACCTCAAGACTCGAGTGTGCACGTAGAGTGATTCTCAAGATATTCTCAACACATGAGATTTTGGAATTTTCAGGTGTGAGATAATTTTCAAGGATAGAGAAAATAATACTATATCTTTTTCTCTTTCTGTGAAAACGTAAAACTTAGAATAAGACTATGGAAACCCTTTTCTATTAGATAGTTTTATAAAAAGAATAAAAAATTTAAAATTTAAAATTAAAATTACAAAATAATTATTAAATAAATAAAATTATCCAAGACCTAGTCTTGGAAGTTGTTACACGCTAGTCATAGTGCAAGCACTGTGATTGGCATGTAACACATGCTTTTTCAGGGCATGTGTCTTAATCAATTTTATTTATTTATTATTCAAAAATCTATTTATTCAAAAATAAAAAAAATCTAAATCCTGATAACAAATTTTTTAAGATAAATATTTTAACTATTGAATAAATTTTAAACTAATTCAAACCCAATTTGAATTATTTGAATTATCTTTTCATATTATTTACATAAATAAAACTAATTAATTATTCTAATTATTTAAGTGCCAATTTCAAAAATTACAATTATAATTAAATAATTATTTTAAAAAATTCAATTAATTAATTTAAAAAATTAATATATTAATTAATTTATTTATCTCAATTACATATTTGCTCCTGAAGAACAAATTTCTTCCAAATATGCCTTTTACCGGTTTCAACTCTTACCTTGAATAGTGTTGATAGAGCCATCTCGGGAACCTATGGACCTATACTTTCAATCTCTAATAAATTTAGATTATTAATTAAATATCTTTAATATAATAACCTTAATTTATTAATCTCAATATTATTCCACTAAAAATATGAGACTGTAATATTGGAATTATAGACATTTATTTACAGAGTACTTTTTAAAGATAAAAAACGTCCATCATTTTAATCATTACTTACAATTCAATCTTCTATTAATGGTTCATAATTAAAGTAGGGATAAGATCACCATTTGACATCTTTAATGATTTCTTGTTTCCTTAAGTACCATTAACTTTACTAGTAAACTGATTTATGAATTTGAGGTGAATAACCTTTCAGTTCCGAAATCTAACCCTTAAGAGAACCATTATTCAATTCCTCTCAGAAAGGTATAGATTTCGTATTTGTATATTATGTCCCCAGCCATTCACATCAATGAGTTCCCAAAACAAAATTTTCCAGCTTGATCATTTTGACAAACCATAATGAGTGAATCAAAGGACTCAAATGACATAAACATGAGTTCATAATAACTTCAGGATTAAGATCAATTTGTATATGATCATCTTATTAATATGTTTAATTGATACTTATAAAATAAAACAGTATTTAGTTAAGTACTAATAACATATCGGGTCCGGTTCTTGTATAACCACACTATACAAAGTACCTCCATTAAGATGTCCTACTACATCAGTAATTTAGATCTAGATTACATGTATTCATAATACTAGTGAACCGTACTGACAATATTTAATCTAAAGATTCCATATAACTTTTTTTTACTGTGAATTATTTAAATTCGTTCCACACAATCTTAATCCTCTCATACTAATACAAGATTGTAGTCACAATAACGAATTAGGGAGTTTTCTAACATTCAAATAATAATAATAAACAATCAATATATGAAAAAATTCATCTTAATTATTTATTTCATAAAACACTATCCAACACATATGCTTTCAAGGGCATAATTCCTAACAATTGAAAGGTGATGGTGTTCTTCCTCCTTACGAGGCAAATAAATTAACTCAGTCTCTTACGGAGGCTGAGCGTGCTTGAAGTGAGAAGAAAACTTGTCAGGAAGTCGCCGAGAAAAAGCTTGCTGAGGCTCGGGCGAATATAGTTGCTTTGGAGTAAGACTAGGCAGACCTGTTCCATCAAGAGATCGCTTTAAAGACCAAGATCGAGGCCCAAGTAGCCCGGGTAGTTGAGGTGATCGAAGAGAGCCAGGCAGAGGTTTCTAAGTTCTGGGAGTTTTCCAACTCGATTGGTATGGATGCCATATTCCAAGTGTGGCTTTGCAACCCAAATTTGGACCTAAGCTATCTTGGAGACAACGAGGCCTACGTCCGAGCTCTTTGTGAGGAGCCATTGAAAGATGAGGAGGCTTGTGACAACAACGTTTTAAGTACTCTTGGGCCCATAGGCCTCAAAAATTTTGTAGTCCTTGCCACCGAATTGCCTTCAGGACCCACGGATGCCCCTACTAGTGGTGACGGGCAGCCCCCACAATAGCCTTTTTTTGTATTTTATTTTTGTGTAATTTTTTTGTAGGTCTTTGGGCCTTTGGAGCATAAAATTTATATTGCTCACACTCCTGAACCTTTTTGTACACATATTTTATTTTGTAATGTAACACATAACTCTTCTTACTTATATGTTTATCTCTTTCAACTTAGTCAATTATGATTTATGGTTCTTCACACAGAGTGTTAGCACTGAGGCTTCGCGGTGCACTTAGGCCTCCGTAATGTAAATTAAAACCAAAGTTCCTTGAATATGTTTGGATTAATAGGTAGCTTTATGCCTGTCTTTTTAAGTATTTGAGTTATTTTTATCATTAGGGCCCAAGAAGCACCTAATCCCTCTAGGTGTTTCAGCATATACTATAACGCGTTTCAAACCTAGGTTCGCTTTGTCGTGTTTATCTTGATTTTTTGTGCACTTATCACTTTGACACTATGGCCCTGAGATGAAGTTAGGTCTTGTAGTTTCTATGATTGGTTAAATACATGTTGAAATTGGTTAGGGACGAAAAGATTAAAAAACCATAACGATTTCACTAAAGTCAACATGTGAGAGTTGACTTTTGATATATGTATTTATAAATCATTTTTTTGGGTCAGAAGTGTTTCTTTGGATTATTTAAGAGTACCCAAAAAGTTTGGGAGCATTTGGATATGCTTTGAGGCAAGTTTTGGGGAGCCAAGTGAGTTCCATAACACCAAACAAGCGAAACAAGGCCTAGGTGGTATGTTTTTGGCTCCAAAATTAAAATTAAAATGCTCCAATCTCATTGGTTGAGTCTAATGAGAGTTTTTATACTATTTAAGGGGTTCATTTGAGTTAATTGGTGAATTTATCACTCACCTCTCTCTAAAAAATCTCTCTCTCTCCAGCTTTCAAGATTACTAGTTTTCTGCAAAATCTTCATCAAGAAAGCTTGACTTACATGAAGATTCAAGGCTTGTGAATCTCAATCTTTCTATTGTAGTGGCTTCAATCAATCTCAATGAGGAGGCTAGGAATAGAGAGTTTTGGACCACAAATCTTCATTTGTGTCAAGCCTTTGTTACTCTTTTGTGGTTCACATAAAACCATAGACTTGTGATTTTATGTATCAAGGTTCTTCAACACCAAAGGTCAATTATACGACTTGTTTTATTTGTCTTATGATCTTTGTATTGTTATTCTATTAGAGTATAGATTATCATTATTTGATTCTTTCAGTTGTAATTTACAAAACTTAGTTTATAGCCTCAAATCCCAACAGTAGTGCGAATACACAAGTTTTCTTAGCTTTAGTTCATTCTTTTCCCAACTCTGAGGTACCCCTTTTAGGTTCCTCTTATCTTAGTTGGCCCAAGGATTTAATTTTATATTTTGGATCCGCTGCATTTTGCGTTAACTTTTGGTCCGAGGACACCATAGTCGTGAGCGTGCGGTTGGCGGGGACCATATTCAAGATCTTGCATGCCTATTATCGATGCTAAGGTTTGAAACACTCTAAGTTACCTCTTTTAGGTTCCTTTTATTTGATTTTTACTTAGGTCTCATGTAACGACCCAAATTTCCTAATAAGGCTTAGGGCCTTGATTAGGGGGCCAAGATGGAAAATCTTTGAATTATATGATTATGTGATATTTTTGTGTATCATTATGTGAGTTATATTATAATATGACTAGATATGCGTGCTTAGGTGTATTAAATATGCATGTGGGCCCATTTCTGTTTAATTGGGAAATTTTCATATTTTGGCCATTTTGGGCATATTTGGCATATATATGGTATATGTGTGGTGCTTCATTATTATTTGGTTATGCTAAGGTTACTCAGCACGAGACGATCTTTGGAAGCAAGCTAGTGGAAAAGTTACAACGAGATTTATACTTGACTCGGAGTGAGTCAGGGGGTATTTAGCACATTACCGAGATATTGGGTAATGATAATAAATATTTGATGATAAATTGGGAGTTGGTGAGATCAGGGGGAAATTATGGGAGATTTGACTACTTTACCCCGAGGGCATTTTCGGGACCCCAACCATTAGGATTTGCTTGAGGTTACTTAAGCTTGAAGTAACCTGTCAGAATAATAAAAGAACGATCAAAATGTTCTCTCTCCCTCAAAGTTCCATTTTTGACACCAATCACATTTTCGAAGGAAACTTGAGTTTTAGGACTCGGATTCAGGCATAGCGATTCTAGGAAAGATTAGAAGCTTATTAGCTGGAGGATTTAGTTGGAAAACAACTCAATCGGAGGTAATTCAAGTTTTAAGTTCTAAGTTTTTAAAGTTTTAAAGCTTGGATTGGATTTTGTGTTTTGATGAGTTTTTGAATGAATTGAAGCTTGGGTTTTATTGTTATTGGATAATTAGGATGTTTGGGAACCTTGATTTTTGGATTTGGAGATGTTTGGATAGGTTTTTGGAAGGTTTTTAAATGGAGAAAATGGAGGTTTCAGCTGGGTTCATGGTTGGGCCGCGACCCTGTTCTTGGGCGCCGCGGCCCAGGATTGATGAAGAAGGTGAAGGTTGCTGATGGACAAGTGGGCCGCGACACATGGTTTGGGGGCTGCGGCGCTTAAGGGTAGTTTTGTCCAGAGTTGGTTTTTAGTCATGGGAACTTAAACCTAAGGGCTCGTGATATATGAATGTGATATTTGCAAGCTGGAGTTAGAAGCATGGTATGTATGTTGGAAGAGCAGGGATTATGATTTGATGAACGAATGCTGTGGGCATGTTTTTAGCACTGCAGTGGTTTATGAATGTAGTGTGGTATGATTGTTCCCATGGGGAAGGCTTTTGAATATGCTCATTATGTTTAATGGGTCAAGTTATTGACTGCAGATTCAATCAGCAGGTATGTATCCAAGGCAAATAATGAGACCCGGTGGTGGTTATACTAAGGCTGGGAATTACAGCCAGGGTTTGAGTTCTTCACCTGCCCCTCAAAATTTCCAGCATGTGTTTATAGATAT
This sequence comes from Humulus lupulus, assembly GCF_963169125.1. Lineage (NCBI taxonomy): Eukaryota > Viridiplantae > Streptophyta > Magnoliopsida > Rosales > Cannabaceae > Humulus > Humulus lupulus. Next base: position 80,070,573 of record NC_084793.1, read on the forward strand.
GAAATTAAGATTGCAGAGGCAACATGAAGAGATTAGGTGTTTGAAACAGCAGCATGTGCTGTTAGGGAACACCTCTTCCTTTGTTATGCCAGGAGTGGCACTAGTATTGGCTCGGCCTAGGGTTGAGAACAGATGGGAATTTCTTTATGGAAGATTCCAGGAGTATTACCCTCCAGTCTTTGAGGGAGGCCTAGATCCATTCAGAGTTTAGCAATGGATGAGCATGATCAGTTCCATCCTTGACAGTATGGGGGTGGTAGGTCATGATAGGGTGATCTGTGCTACATATGTATTGCGGGATGATGCCCGGACATGGTGGGAAGTAGTATCCCAGACGCGAGATACAGCTGTGATGGACTGGAAAGAACTTAGGCAGCTATTCAATGAAAGATATTACTGTGATGCAGCCAAGATTGCTAAGATGAATGAGTTTCTGAACCTGGTTTAGGGAAATGCAAATGTAACTGAGTATGTTAACATATTCGATGGGTTGGCCAAGTTTGCTTTTGATATGGTACCCACAGATGTAGCTCGGAAGGAAAGGTTTATCCAAGGATTGAATCCTAGAATAGCTCAGGGTGTTAGGGTCGACCCAGTGCATGAAATCTCTACTTACGCTCAGGTGGTAGGGAAGACTCTTGCTGTTGAGAGCACAAGAAATGAAATTGAGAAGGAGGGTGATGCAGAGCACAGTGCTTAAGCAGTGATACCTCCGATTATTGGAGCGAGCAAGAACAAGGATTGGAGATTTTTCCCAATATGCGCTCGGTGCAAGAGGCGTCATCTGAAGGGATGCCGACCAAAGGTATGTTTCTTATGTGGGATAGCGGGGCACCTCAAGAAGGATTGCCCAGGATGGAGGACGGATGAGAAAAATGGGGTGGACAACTCGACTCTAGCTCGAGTGTTCGCTCCGATGCTGTCAGAGTCGGAGACTGAGACTGAGAATGAGGCTGGTTCCTTAGAGGTGACAGCTCAGCTTCCTAGTTCTGATTTTTGATATTGTGCTGACTGGTTTGGTGCCATATTGTTATTTGCTTGTTGTATCTAGAGAGGCATAGATTTGATATGCAAATTACATGGTTATGTTGAGATGAGTCAGATTATTGTGGAAATGACTCATCAGTTGGTTTGATAGGGTTAGTTATGACTGACTTCAGTATGATTTTGGATATAGATTGGTTAGCCAAGTTTGGGGCAATGATAGATTGCAAGGAAAGAATAGTGACTCTTGAGGTTGAGAGTGGGAAACCCTTGTAATAGTTGGCACTGTGCATATGACATCTGTATTTAGAGCTAGAGATCTATTGCAGGAGGATGCATAGAACTCTTAGCTAGTGTGGTGGATACCACTTAGGTCATGCTAGTGGGACCAGGACAGACTGAATTAGTCTGTGAGTTTCTGGATGTGCTTCCAGGAGATTTGTCAGGATTACTTTCACATAAAGATATAGAATGGTGATTAGGTTGGTGCCAGAAAAGGAATCAGGTCTAGGGTATTGTATTGTACGGCTTCAGCAGAGCTGTAAGAATTAAAGGCTCAGGTATTAAGTAAGATAGTATTCTTCAAGGTGGATCTTCAATCTGGTTATTACCAGCTAGAGATCAGGGAGAAGGATATGCAGAAGACTGTTTTTATATAAGATATGGGCACTGGGAGTGCTAAGTTATGTTGTGAAGATTTGATTGATGTCGAGTTGTTTTGCTGAATTTGCTGAACAGAATATTCAAAGATTATCTAAATTGGATTTGTGATCGTCTTGATCGACGGTATTATGGTATACTCTCAGTTGGATATTTGCCAAGGTCAAGGAACGCCTTAGGGGCAGGAGTTTCCTTGGACGGGCAGGATATTATATGTGCCTTAGGAAAGAGTTCTGAGTCTTTTTACATATCAGAATCAGTTTGTAGATTGTTATGACACCTCATTTACAGGGAAAGGTTATTGCCTATGTGTCATGTTATTTGAAGGATATGACCAGAACTAGAGTAGAGTTACTGGTAGGCCAGGTGGCCACCTGTACACTTGAGTTTACTCTTTCAGAGAGGATCAAAGGGAAAATAGTTAAGTGAACCAAAGATAGGAAGATTGAGGGGATTGTCTTAGCTGGATTAGTTAAGGACTAGTCAGTGTTAGGTATGGGTTTATTGTGGGAAAGGGACCGGACTCGGGATCCGATGGACACCAAGATTAAATGGGAGATTCTGGATGAATCTTATACTACCTCTTATTTTCTTCATCCAGGCATCATGAAGATGTAACAGAATTTGAAAGCTTTCTATTGGTGGCCTGGGATGGAGAGGGACGTAACCGAATACGTGGCAAAGTTCTTAACCTGTCAGTAGGTCAAGACAGAGTATCAGAAACTAGTAGGGCCATTACAGCCTTTGTGTAGTCCATAGTAAAAGTAAGGAAACATCGCGATAGGTTTTGTGGTGGGGTTGCCTAAGATAGTGGGCTAGCGTGATTTGGATTGAGTCATTATGGACCAGTATTTAAAGTCAGCTCATTTCTATCAGTAAGGACAAGTAATACAGTTGATCATTATACAGACCTCTATGTGAGAGAGATAGTGTGCCTTCATGGAATTCGAGGCCTATCTTATCAGATGAGGACCCTGTTATCACTTCCAAATCTTAGGGAAGATTGCAGAAGGCGATGGGTATACAGTTGGAATTTAGTACAGTTGATTATCCTTAGACTGATGGTAAATCAGAGAGAGAGTTATCCAGTATGGGAGGGGCACCTTATGAGATGCTGTATGGTAGAGAATGAATATTACCATTCATTGGAATGAGATGAGTCAGAGGTTATGTTTGGATCAAATAGTAGTTCAGGGGATTGTTGAAAGGTTAGAGCTTGGATGCTCGCTTCTCAGGGTAAATGGAAAAGTTATGATAATTTGAAATGCAGGAACATGGAGTTCCAAGTGGAAGATTGTATCTTCCTTAGAATATCACCATGGAAAGGGGTGAGAAAATAAGGGTAAGTTGAGCTCTAGATTAGTGAGGACTATTTGAAATCATGGAAAGGATGAGTCAGGTTGCCTTTGGGTTGACATCAGTTTTGGAATAGTCGGCCGTATACAATGTACTTTATATTTCCATGTTGAGGACATGGGTTAGAAGAGACTCATGTGCTGAGTTATGAGGATCTGGAGAGTGAGGCTAAGTTATCCTATAAGGGATAGCAAGTCCTGATATGAGATAGAAAGAACATAGTTCAGAAGAACAAAGCTATACCTTGATTAAGGTATTATTTAGAAACAGTGAGGTCGAGGAAGCGGCCTGGGAACTGGAATTAGTTATGCAGAATTTGTATTCTGGGCTGTTCAGATAAATTTCGAGGATGAAATTTCTATAAGGAGGGGATAGTTGTAACGACCCAAATTTCCTAATAAGGCTTAGGGCCTTGATTAGGGGGCCAGGATGGAAAATATTGGAATTATATGATCATGTGATATTTTTGTGTATCATTATGTGAATATGTGAGTTATATTATAATAAGACTAGATATGCATGTTTAGGTGTATTAAATATGCATGTGGGCCCATTTCTGTTTAATTGGACAATTTTCACATTTTGGTCATTTTGGGCATATTTGGCATATATGTGGTATATGTGTGGTGCTTCATTATTATTTGGTTATGCTAAGGTTACTCAGCACGAGATGATCTTCGGAAGCAAGCTAGTGGGAAAGTCACAACGAGATTTATACTTGACTCAGAGTGAGTCATGGGTATTTAGCACATTATCGGGATATTGGGTAATGGGAATAAATATTTGATGATAAATCGGGAGTTAGTGAGATCAGGGGGAAATTGTGGGAGTTTTGACTATTTTACCCCAGGGGGCATTTTCGGAACCCCGAGCATTAGGATTTGCATGAGGTTACTTAAGCTTGAAGTAACTTGTCAGAATAATAAAAGAGCATTAAGAATGTTCTCTCTCCCTCAAAGTTACATTTTTGACACTAATCGCATTTTCGTAGGAAACTTGAGTTTAAGGACTCGGATTCATGCAAGGATCGAGGCATAGCGATTCTAGGAAATATTAGAAGATTATTAGTCGAAGGATTTAGTTGGAAAACAACTCAATCGCAGGTAATTCAAGTTTTAAGTTCTAAGTTTTTAAAGTTTTTAAGCTTGGATTGGATTTTGTGTTTTAATGAGTTTTTGAATGAATTGAAGCTTGGGTTTTATTAGTATTGGATAATTAGGATGTTTGGGAAATTTTATTTTTGGATTTGGAGATGTTTGGATAGGTTTTTGGAAGGTTTTTAAATGGAGAAAATAGAGGTTTCAGCTGGGTTCGTGGTTGGGCCGCGACCCTGTTCTTGGGCGTCGCGGCCCAGGCTTGATGAAGAAGGTGAAGGTTGCTAATGGGCAGGCGGGCTGCGACATAGGGTTTGGGGGCCGCGGCGCTTAAGGGCAGTTTTGCCAGGGTTGGTTTTTAGTCGTGGGAACTTAAACCTAAGGGCTCAGGATCGATCTTACTACCCGATTTGGTAGGATTCGACGTCCCGGAGGCTAGGACTTGGTCCGGAAGTATTTATTTACTTATTTTGATGATGTTTTATATTATGGTTGTGACTAGGTTATCACTAGGGGCTTGTAAACATGATCATGCTTGTCGCTTGTTTATTGGTAACTTGTGCTTGGACCAAAGGTAAGAAAACTGCACCCAGTATGTCATGCATGTGATGCATATGATACATGTGATTAGGGCATGGCATGAATGTTGAATATGAGATTGATCAGAGCTTGAGTCTTTGTAAATATGCATGATCATAATTATGCTAGTGATTGTTGAGTAAGCATGCTGAATGCCATGTATTTGGATATTTGACATATGATATATGCCTAGTTGCATTGCTTACTTGTGAGTGGAACTTAACTATGAGTCAGGAATCGACAATGGCGTCAATATTGACTGTGAAGCTGTGACTTATTAGTCAAATTCAGCAGTAGTACTGAGCACTGGTCGTATGGTATTGGATTATGAGTTTAGAATGGTATTAGCGTGTTTAACGCAAGTCGAAAAGATTAGATCTAATTGACATAAGCATTATCATCATAAGCATGAAATGCTTGACCGACCCTAAGTTCGATGAAAACAAAAGTGCTTGTCTAGTCTAAAGGCTAGTTACATAGAGCCAGGGCTATAAGCTCAGGTGACTAATACGTCACATGGCTAGGAGGGCGTGGGACCTCAAAGATAGACTTATCAGTCATCTACACAGAGATAGACTTATCAGTCGTCTACACGGAGATAAACTTATCAGTCATCTAAACAGAGATAGACTTATCAGTCATCTAAACAGAGATAGACTTATCAGTCATCTAAACAGAGTATGACTTATTAGTCATCTTTTCAGAGAGAGACTTATTAGTCGTCTACCTCAGAGAGACTTATTAGTCATCTACCTTAGAGCGAGAGACTTATTAGTCATCTACTCAGAGTACAGGACTCTACAAACATTTATTTGTACATGCTTGCATGCATGAGTAGGGTTGATACTGCTAGGCATGCCTATTGTGATTTGGTAACATGTTATTACTTGTTCATGAGCATGATTGAGTTTTCTTGCTGAGCTTCGGCTAACGGGTGCTATGTGGTGTAGGTAAAGACAAAAGAAAGCTGGACCATCCTTGAGTTGGAGAGCTTAGGCGACGATGGGTACATATTTGGCTGCTTGACCGCCACGACCGAGGGTTTAAAAAGGAACTAGGGATAAACCCTATTTTGCCGCTTAGGTTGGCTGGTTGTAAATATTTTATTGTAATTAACCTTCAAAATATATTTTTGGGATCCCAATGTATACGGTAAACGTTTTAGTAAAACGTTGTATCTTAACCAAAAAATTTAACCCTAAACCGTAATCTCATTTAGTTACACGATTATGGCCAAATGGCTTGGTTAGCAAGTTTAGCACTGTTTAAAATGCACAACGTAACGGTCCTAGGGTAGTAGGGCGTTACATCTCACATGCTAGAATTGTAGCTTTTCGAGTGATTCGAGCCCTACCCATTTTCCCCCAAGTGATTGGAGATTTGTAATCCGTAATCAATTATTTCAGGTGTTTTGGCGAGTCACATGTGACGCTATTATTGACACGTAATTTAAGCAATAGATTCCTGAAATACCTCGTATCGTGTTTTAGGACTACACAATTTTTATTAATTTTTGCCCATAGGTCATTACATGAACAAAAAGGAAATTGCAAGAAGTAAAGATAATACAAACATTTCTTAAGCTTTCATTGGTAATACCGATGAAGGTTCTCAGCATTCCAGGTGTGCAGTATCAAATGTCCATTTAATCTGGCCAACTTATAAGTCTCAGGCCTAATGATTTCCTCCACTTGGTATGACCCTTCCTAGTTTGGGATAGAACCCTTACTCTCGGATCTTTGGTGGCTAGGAACACCCGCCTAAGGATGAGGTCCCCTACCGAGAACTTTCATTCCTTTACCCCGGAGTTAAAATATCGAGCGACCTTTTGCTGATACGAGGCGACCCAAAGCTTTGACAGCTCACGGTATTCCTCAACTAGGTCCAACGACTCTTGAAGTAACTCATGGTTGGTCGTCGGGTCATTGTTGGCTCATTGATGGGTGAGGATGGATGCCTATACTGGGAGCATAGCCTCACATCCATAGGCCATGGAGAAATGTGTGTGGTCGGTGGACATTCGAGTAGTAGTTTCGTAGGCCTAGAGTACTTGGGGCATTTCTTTGAGCCAAACACCCTTTGCTTGCTCCAACCTCCTTTTTAAGGATGTTTTGAGCATTTTGTTCCCAACTTCTACTTGGCCAAGCTTTTGTGAATCCCATGCTTCTTGCAAAAGTCAGTGAAAAGGCTGCTATCGAACTATAAACCATTATCGGACACCAGCTTTCTCGGGAGACCGTATTAATAGATAATGTTCTTGATTACAAAATCCAGAACTTTCTTGGATGTGATGGTTGCTAGTGGATCGGCCCCAACCCATTTGGTGAAATAGTCGACAGCTACCACTGCGTATCGTACTCCTTCTTTTCCTGTAGGCAATGATCTGATCAAGTAAATCCCCCAAATTGTGAAATGCCATGGCATGGTCATCTGAGTCAACTCATTGGGAGGTGTTCGGGGTATGTTGGCATAACGTTGACACTTGTTGCACCTCTTGACATACTCGAGGAAGTTTTTGTTCATGGATGGCCAAAAATAACCCTGCCTTAGTAGCTTCTTGGATAGGCTTTGCCCCCCCAGCGTGATGACCGTAGAATTATTCGTGAACCTCTTGTAAAGTGGCTAGGGATTCCTTGAGGGCTACACATCTCAGAAGAGGCATTGAATGTGATCTTCTATACAATTTGTTATCCATAAAAATGTAGCGAGGGCTTTGGTACTGTAGCTTTCTCGCTTCATTTTTGTCAGCTGGGAGCTCACCAATGGTTATGTACTTTATAATTGGTCCCATCCATGTGTCTACGTATCAGGTTTCACATACCATCTTAACTTCTTGAATGCTCGATACAACTGAAAAGTTGATTGGGACCATATTGAGGAGCTCGACATCTCGAGTGGTCGCCAGATTTGTGAGGGCATCTACATTGGAATTTCGTTCTCGAGGGACTGGCCTGATGGTGTATTGGTCAAACACCAGAAGTATTTATTGTGCCTTAGCTAGATAATAGGCCATTTTAGATCCCCAAGCCTGGTATTCTCCGGTCACTTGATTTACCACTAGTTGTGAGTCACTAATGATCTCGAGTCCCTTAGCTTGAAGCTCTCGGGAAACTCGTAATACTGTGAGTAGTGCTTCATATTCGGCTTCATTGTTGTAAGCCTCAAAACTAAATCTCAAGGTGTTGTGTACAAGGCTAGCTCTTGAACTGTTCTCTAACAAGGACCCATAAACAAATAGCTTCTAAGTGGGGAACTGTATTCCGCTTGTCTCATGTTCATCACATATGTCAGTGCACACAGCGACGAAGTCAGCTCGAACTTGTCCTTTGATTGTCGTTCTCAGGCAGTATGTTATATCGTATAGGCTAAGTTCTATGGCCCATTTTAATAGTCTTCCCAAGGCTTCTACCTTCTATAAGACTTGTCGCAGAGGATAGTTGGTCAATACTTTTAGGGTATGTGCCTGGAAATATGGGTGGAATTTTTGCGAGGCCACCACTAAGCAAAAAGTAAATTTTTCATTAGCAGGTATCGAGATTCTGCTCCCAAGAGTCTTCTGCTAATGTAGTAAACGAGGTGTTGTGCTTTTCCTTCCTCGCGCACTAAGGTAGCACTGATTGCATGCTCGGTAGTGGCTAGGTATAGAAACAATACCTCTACGTCTACCGAAATTGAAAGGACTAGTGGCTGAGACATGTGGGTTTTGAGGGCCCAAAAATCCTTTTCACACTCTTTGGTCCATTTGAATTTTTGAGCCCCTCGGAGGACGTTAAAAAGTGGTATACATTTTCCATTGCTTTAGACACAAAATGACTCAAGGTTGTTATCTTTCCTATTAAGCTTTGGACATCTTTGCATTTCCGAGGAGACAAAATTAGGGCCTTAATCTTCTTGGGGGTTGCCTCTATACCTCATGAGCTCACAATTAAACCCAAAAAATTTCAGGAGGCTACTCCAAAGGCGGGGGTTGACCTTCATGTTGAACTTGTGCAGGACCATGAAACCCTCATTTAGGTTTGTGACATGCCCTCCTGAGGACTTCCACTTTACCAACATGTCATCAACATATACTTACATGTTGTGTTTGAGCTGATCTTTAAACATTATGTTGACCAATCTTTGATAGGTTGCGCCTGCATTTTTCAACCCGAAAGGCATTACCTTGTAGCAATACACCCCTTTGTCTATTAAAAAACTACTATGCTTTTGATTGGGGATATGCATGGCGATCTGATTGGAGCCCGAATAGACATCCATGAAAGTTAACAACTCATGCCCCGAGGTGGCATCCATCAACTGGTCAATTCACGACAGAGGAAAATAATATTTTGGACACGCCTTGTTAACATCTGTGAAGTCTATACAGGTTCTCCAAGTCTGATTTGGTTTTCTTACGAGAATTAGATTAGTACAAGGCTTCACAGATAAAATTGTTGGCCAACAACTTCTGTACTTCAGCTTTCAAAGCCTTTGACCTATTGGTATTTATTAGCCTCATTTTCTGTTGTATGGGAGAGGCATTCTAATCAATGTTGAGTGCATGACTGATTACATTAGGATTGATACCCACCATATTGACATGAGACCATGCGAAGACATTCTGGCTTAAACCCTTTACTGATTTTGACAATTCTTGAGAGATCTCTCTTATCTAACCATATCTCCTTGAGCTCTCCTTTGGGTTCCACTGCCAAACACTCATCTCCCATTCGAGGGTCCAAATCTTCCTCATCTCGATGGATCTCGAGGATCTGGTCATCTGGTCTAGGCGCCTTCACTTCAGGCATTTCATCAATTATCACCATGACTGAGGGATTTGGTTAATTTGGCAATCATACCGACAAATTATAGCATTGTCTGGCTTCTTTCTTGTCTCCTCGGACCATTCCAACTCTTGAGTTGGTTGGAAACTTCATCCATAAATGTCTGATGGAGGTTATAGCTCCAAAATCTACTAGGGGTGGTCGGTCTGTTGGTATTAATTTGACTAAAATCAGGGACACAGCAGAAGGGGGGTGTGGTTTTAACAAAATATTAATACCAAGCCAGGATCAATACATATATTTATACATTAAATAAACACACAAAAAGGGAAGAAGAATACATCTTATAGTCTAGTAAGAGTCCTTGAGTCTTTTTGTATAATCAAATGACCTTCCTATCTAGCGAAGTGATAACTCTTGAATAAATAGTTATTACATGTGCTTTTGAACTTATAATTGTGAAAAAATCAATGGTGATGTTAGTTTATTGTTAGCTTTTGTAACTAACTTTTGTGTTTATATGATCTTAGTTAAGTTTAGTTGTTTTTGTAGTTTTTAATAGCTAATGGGTTGAAGACAATAGTTTCATGGATAGATATTTGTACAAAGAATGAACTAACATGTGAAACTATCTAAGCTGAATTTTGATTGCTGAAATAGCAGGTTTGCGACAACAAAGTAGATTTTGCTGAAGCATTTTGATCAGGCTATTTTTGGACATCTAAGTGTGCTTGGAAATTCAGAGGATGAGCTAGAATAGTAGCTGAGGTGGCAAGTACAGAAAGCATGAGTCAAAATTAGAAGCAAATGTCAAAGGAAAGAAAAAGGAGACCCACGTATATACCAAAAGGAGGGCAATATTGTACTTGGATGGCCAAATTGGGAAACTTAGAGGTACAAAAAGAAGGTTTAGCCGCATATTGAGGGGGTCTGCCATTTTTCTGGAAAAAGAAGCAAGAAAGAAAAGAAGAAAAACCAGAAATCAAGGAAGAAGAGGAGGAGGACGCATAAAGAGGCTCAAACATCATTTGCATTTGTTCTTTCTCCTATTTCTAAACTTCATTTTATATTTCATAGTTTGATTTCTACTCTGAATACTTATGGGCTGTATTGAATTTGGATTGATGTTCTTTAACTCAGCCATGAACTAATTTTAGTGTGGCTTGAATTGTTGATGAACCCTATGTTATAGTGTAGTAAATTCTTGCACCTTATTTTAGTGAAATCTCTCTTGTTCATTCAAGTGTACTTATTATTAATCTCTTGTTGTTGTTTGGCCAGCAATGGTAAGGTGTTTAATTATGTTTGATGCTGGAAAGATTAAATGTAATGGGAAGTACTTGGATGACACAAGTCATAATCTATGTAGGGTTATGTTAGAAAGTAACATAGGGATGTGTTATTTGCCTTGCGTAACTTTTGAGAATTGAACCTAGAATTTTTATTCTTAAATCTGATTAGGCATAGGAATATGTTTAAATTAGGTCAAAGAATTAATATCATAAAATTTGGGAAAGTTTTGTGAATGTTTATTGAATTCTTGTTAACCTGGGAGTTTTACTAAAATATTGCTACCGCAATCTGTTCAGGATAATTAACATAGGGAGAATTAATAATTCAAGTCCATTTTACAATCCACATATTTCTTTCAAATTTCTTTGTTTAGTTCAGTTTTAATTTCAGTATTTTCATCTCTTTAATATTTTGTTTAGCTTATAAACAACCCATTTAATTGTTAATACTTTTAAGTTGTTTAGTAATTGTTTTGCCTATTTTTTCTATTTGCGATCCCTGTGGAGACGATCTACTTATCACTGTATTACTTGTGTGATTACGTGCACTTGAGTATTTAAATCAATTTTAATTTTCACAACACGAAGACTCACATCACAGTCTTCCTAGCCGCTTCTCTAACACACAGGGACGTGTGTGGGCATGTAAGATTCACTGGTTTGATTATTTAGGCTCTCTAGATGTTCTCAACACATGAGATCTAGAGAGTTGGATAGGAGAGAAGACTTTAGAGAGTTCTAGAAATTTTTCAGGCTTAGAAAATTTCTATCGATACTTTTTGACTTATCGTTTAATTCAACTGATTCAAAAAGATCGTATCTTTTAAAACTTACAAAGATAATAAAACATTTTTATTTTCTTTTAATTTAATTAATTCACTGTTGATCTGTTATATTTTTATTTTAATCAAATTAAAATAATAATTAAATAAACAAATAATATTTGAAATTCAAAATTCAAATCTAGGAACACATAGCACATGTATTGTATGGCCATAGTGAGTGACGTGTGCCACACACTTGTGTCCCTAATTTTTCTCATTTATTTGTTTTATTAAATTTAAGGCAATATATTTATTCCAAAAATAATATAAATATTATTTCAAAAATAAATATGAGTTATTCAAAATTACCCTTATCTTAATTTATCAGTTTGAACAATTATCTCATATTAAGATAATATTTAACTCTCTTTAATATTAATTTCAACTAAAATAAAAGTTTTTCAAATAAAAACTAATTAGTCAAATAATTAATTAATTCATAATTAATTAATTACACATAATTACCACTTAGTCCCAGAAAATTAATTCCTTTGCAGTTTAGTCATTTTCTTCATTAAACTTGCCTGTCACATTTTTACCATTGACAGTGTAGGATAGAGGTGACTCGGTGACCATGGACCTATAATACTAAGCTCCAATGAACCAGACTATTAATTAAACTCTTTAATTAAATAATCTTATTTATTAATTCCATTAATACTCCACTATAAATATGGAATCACACTCTTAGTAACTGTAGAATTATATTTACAAAGTAATCTCTCGTAGTCCATTGATATAATCAATATATGTAGTTATGTCCTACAATTATTGGTTTGCTAATTAGAGATGATCAAGATTTGTTGTTTTACCCTTGTAATTACCTCTTGTTCCTTAAGTACCATTAATTCACTAGTGAATAATTGATCTATAATCATATTATAGATTTGACCTCAATAACTATTTAGTCCCAGAATTAACCCTTAAGGGAAACAATATTCGATCCATTAGGCAAGCATGAATTCCAATATTGTAAAACCATGTTCTCAGCCATTCAAGTTTTTGAATCTCCAAAACTAAAGTTACTAGCCTCATTATATTAAGAGACCTTAATGAATGAATCAAAAGGTCCAATAAGCATGAACATGAGTTCATGACTACTCATGATTTAGACTGATCTACAAATGATTTGTTAGGGTTTTGCCCTAAAAGCATGTGAAAAGATATTTTATTGATTTAAATAAAAGTATAATTTTATTATATTTGAATGTTATAATTATTGTTTGAATCATTTGTATAAATATCAGATAATTCCATATTCATTTATGAGAATATGTTCATATTCATTTATGAGAATATGTTCTTGTATTAGTACGAAAGAATTAAGATCATATAAAATGAATAAAATAGTTAGCAACATATTAAAGTACATAATCTTTAATGAATAGTTTCTAACATAGTTTTGTTGACGCATTTTTTCGGCAATAAGGGATTTAGAAATCTGACAATAGAGAGATCAGGCCAGGCTTTCAATAAACCAGATAGAAAGAAATGACAAAAAATAAGAACAAAAAATACTCACACGATTTTATGTGGTTCAGAGGTTAAAATCCACCTAGACCACGAATCACTCTTGTTGATCTGTTTTGGACTCTTGATGAAATTGTTTATGACAATTTCAGCAGAGTTTTGGCATACAGAAAGTCGATCCTTTATTCTGTCCATTCCCCTTGTATTTATAGGAGTTCGTCATGGACAGTTTTGGGTAATCGTACATTAATATGGTAACTTACAAATTCAGGTAACTTCCCATTTACATAAATACATGATTGCCTATTAATTCTATACCCGTTATATCAGGTAATAAATACATAATAAAATATGGGCATTTATTAGGCGCATAAGGATTCTTCGAGTGTTTTTGGATCCTTCACTGTGCATCATAGTTAGGCTTTCGCGAGCTGAACACACTCCTTGAGCTGGGTGTTTTAGGACCAATACGAATTGACACGGTTCATGTTTGGAATTTCACGAGGGCGATCGGGTCATGTTTGGAATTTCACAAATCTCCTCCTACAATAATTCCCGTCCTGATAGCCATAAGCTTAGATCCATCATCAACATCTCTACCTCAGACCGCTACATTTGTGAATCGGTTGAGATAGGCCTTTAGGGATTCACCAGGCTGCTACTTGATGTTAGCCAATGAATCAGCCTCTACTCAGGTCTCTTTCACAACCCGAAACCATAGTTTGGCTGGTCCAGTCAATGTTGCAGGGAAAAGAATACTCCTTAGGTTGACATTTACATTGTGGGTTGAAGATCTCTAGGTGATTGGATGGATCAGTTGTTCCATTATACGTGGGCATGGTTGACATCCGAAAGCCAGTAGGATACGGAGCTGCCGCAATATGGGGAGCAAAAGGCTTAAACTCCTCATTAGAATCACAGTCATCAATGTTCTTTCCAGCATGAGTCTTTTCATCTGCTCCTCCACTAAGGCCAGCCGCTCGAGGGTTGAATCCTTGGTCTCTAGGTTGTTTGGGAGCTGGTTACTAGCTTTCATCCTGTTGTATGTGTTAGACGAGTTATTATCCCTCCAAGCTTGAGCTGGGTTAGGCGGGACATACCCATTGTTGCGTTAAATAGACAGATCTCCCCTGGTCTGAGTATAACTCAAATCATCATGGAAAGCCAGATGTTGTAACACCCTACTACCCAGGGACTGTTACGTTGTGCATTTTAAACAGTGCCAAACTTGCTAATCGAGCCAGTTGGCCATAATCGTGTAACTAAGTGCGATTGCGGTTTAGGGTTAAATTTTTTTTGGTTAAGATACAACTTTTCACTAAAACGTTTACTACATACATTGGGATCTCAAAAATATATTTTAAAGGTTAATTACAGTAAAATATTTACCACCAGCCGATCTAAGCGGCAAAATAGGGTTTAACCCTAGTTCCTCTTTAAACCCTCGGCCGTGGCGGTCGAGCAGCCGCATATGTACACATCGTCACCTAAGCTCTCCAACTCAAGGATGGTCCAACTTTCTTTTGCCTTTACTTGCACCACATAGCACCCGTGAGCTGAAGCTTAGCAAGAAAACTCAATCATGCTCATGAACAGGTAATAACATGTCACCAAATCACAATAGTCATGCCTAGCAGTAATAACCCTACTCATGCATGCAAGCAGGTACAAATAAATGTTTGTGGAGTCCTGCGCTCTGAGTAGATGATTAATAAGTCTCTTGCTCTGAGGTAGATGACTAATAAGTCTCTCTGAGGTAGACGACTAATAAGTCTCTCTCTGAATAGACGACTAATAAGTCATACTCTGTTTAGATGACTGATAAGACTATCTCTATTTATATGACTGATAAGTCTATCTCTATTTAGATGAGTGATAAGTCTATCTCTGTGTAGATGACTGACAAGTCTATCTCTGTGTAGATGAGTGATAATTCTATCTCTGAGGTCCCACACCCTCCTAGCCATGTGATGTATCAGTCACCTGAGCTTATAGCCCTGATTCTATGTAACTAGCCTTTAGACTAGACAAGCGTTTTTTTTTTCATCGAACTTAGGGTCAGTCAAGCATTTCATGCTTATGATGATAATGGTTATGTCAATTAGATCTAATCTTTTCGACTTGCGTTAAACACGCTAATATCATTCTAGACTCATAAGCCAATACCATATGACCAGTGCTCAGTACTACTGCTGAATTTGACTAATAAGTCACAGCTTCACAGTCAATACTGACACCATTGTCAATTCCTGACTCATAGGTCAGTTCCACTCACAAGTAAGCAATGCAACCAGGCATATATCATATGTCAAATATCCAAATACATAGCATTCAGCATGCTTACTCAACAATCGCCAGCATAATTATGATCATGCACATTTACAAAGACTCAAGCTCTGATCAATCTCATATTCAACATTCATGCCATGCCCTAATCACATGTATCTTATGCATCACATACTGAGTGTAGTTTTCTTGCCTTTGGTCCAAGCACAGGTTACCAATAAACAAGCCACAAGCATGATTCTGTTTCCAAGCCCCTAGTGATAACCTAGTCATAACCATAATATAAAACCTCATCAAAATGAGTAAATAAATACTTCCGGACCAAGTCCTAGCCTCCTGGACGTCGAATCCTACCAAACCGAGTAGTAAGATCGATCTTAAGCCCTTAGGTTTAAGTTCCCACGACTAAAAACCAAATCTGGGCAAAACTGCCCTTAAGCGCCGCGGCCCCCAAACCATGTGCCTCGGCCCGCCTGCACATTAGCAACCTTCACCTTCTTCATCAAGCCTGGGCCGCAAGGCCCAAGAACAGGGTCGCAGCCCAACTACGAACCCAGCTAAAATCTCTATTTTCTCCATTTAAAAACCTTCCAAAAACCTATCCAAACATCTCCAAATCCAAAAATCAAAGTTCCCAAACAACCTAATTATCCAATACCAATAAAACCCAAGCTTCAATTCATTCAAAAACTCATCAAAACACAAAATCCAATCCAAGCTTGAAAACTTTAAAAACTTAGAACTTAAAGCTTGAATTACCTCTGATTGAGTCGTTTTCCAACAAAATCCTCCAACTAATAAGCTTTTAATATTTCCTAGAATCGCTATACCTCGATCCTTGTCTGTATCCGAGTCCTAAAACTCAAGTTTCCTTCGAAAATGCGATTGGTGTCAAAAATGGAACTTTGAGGGAGAGAGAACATTATGAACGTTCTTTTATTATTTTGACAGGTTACTTCAAGCTTAAGTAACCTCAAGCAAATCCTAATGCTCTGGGTCCCGAAAATGCCCCCCGGGTTAAAATAGTCAAAACCCCCAGAATTTCTCCTTGATATCACTAACTCCGAATTTATCATCAAATATTTATTCCCATTACCCAATATCCCGGTAATGTGCTAAATACCCCTTGACTCACTCCGAGCCAAGTATAAATCCTGTTGTGACTTTCCCACTAGCTTGCTTCCAAAGATCGTCTCGTGCTAAGTAACCTTAGCATAACCAAATAATAATGAAGCACCACACATACCACATATATGCCAAATATGCCCAAAATGGCCAAAATATGAAAATTTCCCAATTAAACAGAAATGGGCCGACATGCATATTTAATACACCTAACACATGCATATCTAGTCATATTATAATATAACTGACATAATCACATAATGATACACATAAATATCACATAATCATATAACTCTAAGATTTTCCATCCTGGTCCCTAATCAAGGCCCTAAGCCTTATTAGGAAATTTGGGATGTTACAGGATGTCCTCTTTGTGTGTTTAGATGATCATGCAGGTCAGATTGTAGGTTGGAGCGAAGACTTTGTGTGGAGCTTAACTGATTCCTTAGATCACTCTCGTGCCTGTGGGAATTCAGATTATGAGCATTCCCAGACCTGCCTCCGTGCTGGCCCTCTATCTAATAGCTCCAATCCACAAAGCATACAGCTCGTGGTCGATGTCTAGGATTTGGAGGATCGGAGCGAGATCGCGGGACATAAGTGTCTTCTGAGTAGGCAAGAGTCCTCCCGCTGTCCCCTCGAGCTGGAGCATTCCTCTGTGGGTGAGGTGGCATCGGATGTCGAATTGGAAATGGAGGATACCTTATTGGTGAGGCTATCCTTGTCCCATCAGGACGCACTAGGTTAGCTCGCCCTTGATCTACTCCAATTTCCAGGGTTGAAGATGGTGTGGACCCATTTCTCTGTGCCTGAGCTGCTGGTTGAGGCACGGGTAGATTTGCTGGGACGTCTCAGTTGGGGTTTTATGCCCAAATTAAAACTCAATTTCTTTGTAATCTCATTTTATTATCAATAAAAGAATAGAAATCATTTTTTGACTTGGTCAATCACTTTTCTCACATGTTTTATTTTCATGATTATTTGTTTAATATAAATTTCTATTAAATCTCGAGCATATAGCTAATCATATTTATAGTGATGTAATCACAGTGGAATATAAATATGATTATATGTTCAAAATAAGTTAGTCTTAAGATTAGTCAGTGCATAGGATTTACATTGACTTGCTAATCTACGATATGATCTACTTACACATCACAGTGTTATGTTCTTTCCATAACATTAGTAAAGTAGATAAGATCAGATGTATTTGTTACATCGGACTAGACCGATATTGACAGTAGATAGGACAAGTAAACATACCATTATTATCTATTTTAGTCATATCATATAGTTGACCATATGTCAATTCAATCTCAATTACGAGTGGTTAGAATTCTAACTGATTGTATTATTTGAGTTCTTTGACTTGTTCGTTACCAGCTTGCCCTACGGACTAGCCCATACTTACATCTTGGGAACTCCGTAGTATAATTGAGTGGGAGTGTTAATCATAGATATGAACATCTATAGCTTCTAATGAAGAAGTGAAATGATGGTTTCCTTTTAGTTTGGTTCAAGGTGCCCAATGATAGAGATCTCATTTCAGTAATTAATATTAGTTTATTGAAATATCATTTACAAGGAACTAGGTGTTTTAAGGATAAAATACAATGAGGGGTATCTCATTGTAGACCGTCTATAGAGGATTGAGTGACAATTATGGTTGTAACAATGAATAATTAATAACGTATCTATATTTGTTATAGAGCGTTCTATGAATTCAAGAGTGCAATTCTGAGTCTTTAGTGGAGTCACGAGGAATTAATAAGTTAGTAAATTTATTTGTTAGATTTATGATAATTTATTGGAGCTTGATTTCATAGGCCCATGGTCCCCATTGTACCTTGGATAAAATCATTTAGATAGTCTCAATTAATTGATTTAATTATCAATTAGAATTATCGAAGTTGACCACAAATCAATAGTTCACAGAGTTAGGTAATATAGAGAAGAAAAGAGAAATCAGGGCAGATTTATTAATTAAGATAAATTGGTGTCTAAATTCATAAATAAGTTTAAATCAAGGTTCAAATTATAAATAATTAATTTGATAAAGGATTTAAATAATTATTTAATTAAATTAATCAATATAAAATAATATAGGCATTGATTTTAAGTCCAATGAGCTTATAATTAAATAGAAAATTTCACGAGCCTAAAGCCCATGAGAAGTTTGACCTAGGGCTATTAACTAGCTATTATTTTATTGATTTTTTAATTAAATAAGTATCCTAATTGAGCCTATAAAAGGAATGCTAAGTGAGAGTTGAAAACGTATTACAGAAAGACTATCTGACCCAAAATCAGAAGATCTATTCTTGATGCTCTAGGTTTTAGATTCTCTCTGCAACATAAGTCCTTTTCTAAGCCTCAATATTCTTTTCTCTTCTTCTCTCTGTATCTATCTCATGTGTTGAGAATTGCCCACTCTAGTCTAGGTGATTCTAAGGATACTTTGGAAGGTTGTGAAGAAAATTGAAGAACGGTTCAGTTTCTTGGTAATACTCTGCGACATAAAGGATACAAGGGTTAGAGAAACTGAAGGAGGGACTCAATCATTCCACTACACAATAATGTAAGTGTTCTTATCATTATCTCTGTATGAATTCAATTTTAGAAACATGTTATAGGTTATCTTATATTAATATGTTTAATATATGATTTGCATGAAAATAAATAAGATCCTGTATAAGTTTTTCCAACAGTCTCCCCTCCTTGAGTTGGCTTCAGTTCACCCTATCTGGCTAAGCTAATTCCTGGGAGTGTGAGTTGAATTATTATTCCTGCGAGGATTGGCAAGTCGAGTATTTCGTGGATTCCATTCAGAAGGTACGGAACTCGGGGTCCCAGTTCAGACAAAACGACTAACGTTGGGTCGATTATTCTTGTGGGCCCATTTTGCCTCATGCCGACATTAGCATCAGTTGCAGGAGGGGGTAATCGAGCTAAACTCTCCTCAATTTTCCTATTAGCTAGGGCAAGGTGGCTCCTCGGCTGAGCATTTTCCATGTTAATGACGATCGGGTATCCAGAATTGGGATTTGGTGGGCGTGAGGCCAAACTTCTAGCATCGTCTTAGTCCATATGTTGTTTTCTAGGGCGAAGTTGTGCGAATGTACCTTCTCAAGTGGGGATATCTGTATGGTGACCTTTCTGATCATCGAGTTGCTCCATTTCATTGTCACGCATAGAACGAGTGACCACCATAATGATTGTTGTGTTGAAACTTATGTGAGAATTCAAGCCTAATAAATATGTTGACACATTTTTTTTTGGCAACAATGGATTTAGAAATTCGACAATAGAGAGATTAGACTTTCTGTTATACCCAGATTTCGAGCTATGTTAAATATGACCTCGAAAGTTGGACTTGCAGCAAGTGGACTCATATGGTTTGAAGTATGCTCCAGGATTGAATATCGAGCCGTCAAGGCTCGATACGACCTCGAATATGGTGACCTCGAAGTGTTCATGATCTCGAAAGGTAGCTCCGGAGATGCATCCATCCTCAGGGATGCCTCGGATCAGGGGTCCCGAGCTCGACACACATACGATCTCGAAAGCCATGTGACCTCGGGGGATGTCTCTAGCTCGAAAGCTGACGAGAAACCTGGGAAGCTAAGGCCTTGGAGATATATGACATAAACCTTGAATATCTATAAGCGTTATCCATACAAGATGTAATCTGCATTTATTGTTGTAAATCCCATAATATCATGGGATATTATTTGGTTAGTTGTATACCCCCTGGTCTTCAGGGGACGTTTCCTTTTATATCTGATTATAGGCATTTAAGGCCATTAATTTTATTCACAAAAAGAGTAACTACCCAAAATATGTGGGATAGTATTCTGCAGCCTAATCTATAAATAGAGAGGTCATGCATCATTGTAATGGACCGAAATTCTGAACCTTGAGAGAAAACTCTGAAGAATTCATGTTTAAAGAATTTTCAGAGATAATCTTGAGTTTACTAACAGATACTTGTGGACTAGGCAGATTTAACTGCTGAACCACGTAAAAATCGTGTGTTTGTGTTGTCGTATTTAAATTGGCCATTATCAGTTATTGTTTATGTGCTCTTCTTTCACTGCTGATGAAAAACGGCGTCAACACTTTCATTAAACCAGATAGAAAAGAAATGACAAAAAAAACACAAAATACTCACACGATTTTACATGGTTCATTGATTAAAATCCACCTAGTCCACAAGTCACTCTTATTGATCTTTTTTGGACTCTTGATGAAATTTGTTGACGGTGAAATCTCGTCAACGATATAAGGTTAGAAAACTAAGACTATATTGCCAAATGTATCTCAGAAGAAGATGGAGAAAACTTGAAAGAGTAAATGTGTAGAACTGCAATGGAGCGAAACTGTATATTATTTAACAGCCTTAGCATACAATCAATTTTCCAACCCCTTTTCTAGAGGGGTGATGACCTATTTATACTGGAGCTCTAATGGCTCCCCATACATTGTGGTCCCAGGGGACAAGATTGTACAGAGGTACATTGTCAGGGTAGTGGCACAGGTCGTGGTGGAGCAGAAGGTTATGGTGTCGGCCTGGTACATAGTCAGAGGTATGCATGCAGTGCTTCCACTCTCTGTACAAATCCGTACCTCCACTACTTGTAGGACACAGATGTCAGAGTCATGCCTTTGCCCTTTTTCAGGGTTGTACATCCCGTGCTTGTACATTTATCTCATCCCTAGTGGTCCCCTTTACCTAAATATCTTCTCTAGGTTTCTTTATATTTTAGTAAGTGTTGATCCATACTTCTTTTATCCCGTCCTTACCTCCAGGTAGGAGGCCTGGAAATAGGCATGTACGAGGCTTGGGGATGGGTCTCACAAGGCAATACCCTTGGTGCCTAAGTGAGTACCCATGTATGACCCGGGCATTCACGAGGCTCGGACATGGGTCTCACAAGGCGTGATGGGGTTGCATGAGGGCCACAAGACGATGGTGGTACGAGGCTCCTTAGTGTGGTCATACCTCGCGAGACGCACACGAGCGTGGTGAGGTGTGTCTTGTTGTGCGAGGCATTGGCGCGCATCTGGGTCGCGAGGCACGCGGGTGAGGGTAGCCTCGCATAGCGAGACCCTTGTGGCCTTGGCAGGCGCATGCAGAGGAAGGGTAGCCTCGTATGCGGGGGAAGGGCAGCCTCGCATAGTGAAACCCTTGTGGCCTTGGCAGGCGCATGCGGGGGAAGGGTAGCCTCGCATGCGGGGGAAGGGCAGCCTCGCATAGTGGGACCCTTGTGGCCTTGGCAGGCGCATGCGGGGGAAGGGTAGCCTCGCATGCGGGGGAAGGGCAGCCTCGCATAGTGAGACCCTTGTGGCCTTGGCAGGCGCATGCGGGGGAAGGGTAGCCTCGCATAGTGAGACCCTTGTGGCCTTGGCAGGCGCATGCGGGGGAAGGGTAGCCTCGCATGCAGGGGAAGGGCAGCCTCGCATAGTGAGACCCTTGTGCGTGGTCGGGGGGTGCATGGCGCGAGGCCCTTGATGCGCCTGGCCCCTTGTGACCCGTAGCTTGGCCTCCTAGCCTAGCAAGGCCATACTTCACAGCCCACAAGGTGATGTTTCCCTTGGGATAATCTCCCAGTTTCATAAGACTTACATGTCTGAGCCTGATAATGTGACTAAGTGCGTATTTTAACCATTTACTGGGGATTTTTTTCTTGGTGGATTTTTGGCATCCACAAAATTGTTTATGACAATTTCAGCAGAGTTTTGACATACAGAAAGCCGATCCCTTTTTATGTCCATTCCCCTTGTATTTATAGAAGATCATCCTGGACAGTTTTGGGTAACCATACATTAATATGGTAGCTTACGAATTCGGGTAACTTCCCATTTACATGAATACATGATTGTCTATTAATTATATACCTGTTATATCGGGTAATAATTACATAATAGAATCTGGGCATTTATTAGGCGCATAAGGAATCTCTGAGTCTTTTGGGATTCTTCACTATGCATCATAGTTAGGCTTCTGCAAGTTGAATACACTTCTTGAGCTGGGTGTTGTAGGACTAATACGAACTGACGCAGGTCATGTTTAGAATTTCATGAGGGTGATCCAGATGACGAGTACCTTAAACAAAGTTATTGCTATAAGAGGCGATTTGGAGACTCTGGTTATCATAGGCTGTCAAGCAAGTTCGAGCTGATCACTCTAGAGTTAACAAGATACTCTTCATACATACTTTTTATTCATATGCTTGTCTGCCAGCTGTACCCTGTGCTTAGTAATTCAACACGTATTTTTGGGGTACAATAGGTTTACTAAGCATACGGGATGTGAGTAATC
This sequence comes from Humulus lupulus, assembly GCF_963169125.1. Taxonomy (NCBI): domain Eukaryota; kingdom Viridiplantae; phylum Streptophyta; class Magnoliopsida; order Rosales; family Cannabaceae; genus Humulus; species Humulus lupulus. The sequence goes on from NC_084793.1 coordinate 80,093,328, forward strand.
TAGATTCAGATTACTGATGTGGAAAGACATCTTGGTAATTGTGTTGTATATAATAGTGATTATATATGACAGGAACGATATGAATTAATTATCTTTATAAATTACTGTTTTCTATAAAGATTTAATTCATATCATAATAGATTATCATTTGTAGATCAGTCTAAATCCTGAGTAATTATGAACTCCTCTTTGTGCCTATTGGATCTTTTGATTCATTCAATAGTGTCTCATGATATAATGAGGCTAGTGACCTTTTTTTTGGAGATTCAATATCATGAATGGCTGGGAACATGATTTTACAATAATGGAATCCAGGCTTCCCTAACGAATCGAATATTGGTTTCCTTAAGGGTTAATTTTAGAACTGAATAGTTATTGATCTCAAATATATAATATGATTATAGATTAATTATTCGCTAGTGAGCTAATGGTACTAAAGGAACAAGAGGTAATTAGAAAGGTAAAGTGGTAATCATAACCAACCATAATTAACGAACCAATAAATGGAGGAAAAACTACATTTATTGATTATATCAATGGACTACAAGAGAAAACTCTCTAAATATAATTCTATAAATACTTAGAGTGCAACTCCACATTTATAGTGGAGTAATCATGGAATTAATAAATAAGAATATTTAATTAAAGAGTTTAATTAATAATATGATTTGTTGGAGCTTCGTATTATAGGTCCATGGTACCCGGGTCGCCTCTGTCTTACACTATCAATGGCAAGGATGTCACAAGGAAGATTAATAGAGAAAATGACTAAATTTCAAAGGAATTAATTTTCCAGGGCAAGGAAATAATTATGTGATAATTACGGGCAATTGATTAATTATAAATTAAATAATTAAATAACTAATTATTTTTTATTTGAAAAACTTTATATTATTTATATAAATATTAATCATGTTTGATTAATATTTGGGAGAGTTTAATTATTATCTTATTATAAGATAATTATTTAAAACTAATAGTTTTTAAGATAATGTTAATTTTGAATTAATTGATATTTATTTTTTGGGAATAAATATATTATCTTATAATTAATTAAACAAACAAATGAAAAAATTAGGGAAAGAGATAAGTGGCACACGCCACTCGGTGTGCAAGACAGTCAGTGGCACCACTTATGTCCGTATCACATCCGTGAATTTGAATTTTGAATTTCAAATTAATTTTTTTATTTAATTATTATTTTTTGGGATATTGGCGGCATAAATACCTAACTTCATGTTTATGTTGCACTTAAATACCTATCTTATTTTTTTAACGACATAAATACCTAACATTTATTTTTTGTTGCAACCGTTATTTTTTTTCCGTTAACAGGAAAATACCAAAATTTTTAATTAGGGAAATTGGCAACATTAATACATAAGTTTATGCAATTGTTGCACTTAAATACCTTACTTTTAATATTTGTAGCATAAATAATAAACATTTTCTTTTTAAAAACTATTTTTTTATTATTTATGCTACAAAAATTAAAAGTTAGGTATTTAAGTGCAACAGTTACATAAACTTAGGTATTTATGCCGTCAATATCCATATTTAAAAAGTATGATATTTTTTACTTAATAGGAAAAAGTAACGGTTGCGACAAAAAATAAACGTTAGGTATTTATGCCGTCAAAAAAATAAGTTTGGTATTTAAGTGCAACAAAAGCATGAACTTATGTATATATGTCGCCAATATCTCTTCTTTTTTAAATATGATTTAAATTAAATAATTAATTGGTTATAATTGACCAGTTTTAATTTAATTAAATAAAGATTATTAAAATATAAAATAATTATCTTTATAAACCTGAAAAAGAAGCAATTCTTTTCTAAGTAAGTTTTTTCTAGGTTATCAGACTCTCTCAAAGAAAAGAAATGATAGAATTTTCTATACCTGAAATTCTAGAAGTTTCCATAGCCTCTCTCTTCTCAAATCTCTCTAGATCTCATGTGCTGAGTACATCTAGAGTGCCTAAATAAAATTGTGAATCCTACGTGCCCACACACATCCTTGTGTGTTAGAGGAATGACTGGGAAGACTAAGGTGTGAGCTTTCATAAGGATAAGATTATTGTTGATTTTTACTAAGACTTAAGGACACTTGATAGGTTACAAGAGATAATCTCTATTCATTGTATGTGTTAATTTAATATATGTATATATGTATGATCCTGGCTGGTATTAATATATTTTTTAAAATCCCCTCCCCTTACATTTCGTTGCGTATTTTGATATTTTTCTTATTTAATACCAACATGATCAACTTTTGAGATATGAATTAAATCTTTATGACAAACAGTAAGTTTATACATAAATTAATTCACATCGGTGTTGCCATATATAATCATAATTATATAAAGTACATTTACCAAGATGTCTATCTACATCAAGAATCTGAATCTAGATTACTTGTATCCAACCATATGCTTAGTAGACCGTACTAGAAACCATTGATTAAAGATTCCATACTTTAATAAGTTACTGGCTATTTTATTCATTATATATGATGTTAATTCTCTCGTACGCATTCAAGATCACATTCTCATAAATGAATATGAAATTTTATGATATTTATATATAAATTATTCAAACAATAATTTCAATAATAAAATATAATAAAATCTTACATTTATTTAAATAAATAAAATTTATTTTCACATGCTTTTAGGGCACCAACCCTAACACGGCCTAGGATCATGTTGTAGGCCGAAGGGCAGTCAACTACTATGAAGATGCAGTACTTGAAGGCTTGCCTTGGGGCTTCATCTGCAGATCTCGGACCTTAAGTACTATCTTATCAAAATCCCACTTAAAAAGTATGTTTATTGAGCTTCTGTTATCGACAAGGATGCAAGCCACTATCTTATTGGCTATCTGAGTCTCGATTACTAATGGGTCAAGATGAGAAAAATGGACTCTTCACGCGTCTTCCTCAGTGAAGGTGATTTCCTGGTCGGTCACTCTTGGCATTTGTGTGGGAGCTTGTTCGAGGCCGTAAATTTCTTCATAATGATTGTAGGCTTGGGGATACCTATTCTGAGCGAATCTCGACTAACCTCCAATGTACGGTCCTCCCGATATGGTATTTACTCGGCCACTGGGTCTCGAAGGGATCGTAAGGGGTTTTCGTTGGTCTTCGACAAGTAGAATATTGGCCGCAGGCTGGCATGGCACCATTGAAGGGGGTGGTGCCAGCTGCCTGCCTTCACCAACCCTTGGCCCTCGCGGGAGATCAACTTGAGCCCTCTATTGAGGTCCCCAGGCATAGTGTTGGAGGTGTCCTAGCTTTATGAGGTTCTAAATATTGTCCCTGAGTTGTCTACACTCGTTCGTATTATGACCGATATCATTATGATACTTATAAAATTTGGAGGGATCTCTCTTTCCTTGATCCATCCTGATTGGCTGGGGTTTTTGATACAAAATTTGCTTCTCAATTGCCACAAATATATTCTCATAGGTTTCCACTAAATCCGTGTATTCGACATATTGAAGGGTGCACTGGTCCTCCTGATTCTTCTTCCTCTTTTTGTTTCCTCCTCAAGACTGATTACTATTGCCTCTTTTTCCACTCTCTGGTTATTGCTTTGTATTGTTGGCTGGGCTTGGGCCATTGGGATGGTGTTAAAGCTGGCCTGAGGTATGGAGTAATTGTACTGGGAGTTCTCAACCTAACCAAAGTTAGCTTTCCACACTTGACTGTATTGGAGGCCTGTGAAGTAAACTAGGTTGGTTGTCAAGGACCTTAGCTTGGTGCTTGGTCCCCCAGATAGTTCCAATAGAAAATCTTCCTAGTTAATGAATTCTTGGGCTCGCCTGGCATAATCGTCTAGTCGGTGAAAACCTCTTCATTTCAAATTTTCCCACAAGGGACTTCTAGGGAGGATTCCTACTTGTAGGGCCATCAACTGCTGGCCATCATTTACTCGTTTCGTACGGGCGGCTTCTTGGTTGAAGCGGTTGATATATTACTTCAAGGTTTCGCTGGGTCCTTGGTTTATTTTGGCCAGCTCATTAACCTCGAACCTAACCTTTCTCACGACTACAAATTTCCTTGTAAACTCCAAACACAATTGTGACTAAGAGTGTATGGTTTTCGACTTATATTTCTTGAAACACTCACTTGTTGCTTCGGTGAAGGTTAATGGAAAACACGTACACCGCACGTCCTCTAACACCTTATGTATCATCATTTGTCTATTGAATCTTCCCAAATGGTCAATGGGATCCGTAGTCCCATTATAGGAGTCCATTGTAGGCATCCTAAAACCGAAGGGCATGGGTGCCTCGACTAGGTGGCAAGCACAATGCTCTCCTCTATCTTCGTTAGAGTTTGAGTCCCGTCCTTGGCACGTCAAGAGTCTATCCATTTATTGTCACATTCTTATAAGCTTAACAAAAAACTGGGTCGTTTGCCAAGTTCTCAGGCCACTCAGGCTGCTGAGCATACCTTCGAGAATTTAAATTGTCTTGGAGATCAGGCTACTTTGGACTAAAGTCATGGTCATTATTGGGTACGACCCCGCCCCTGTGAGCGTTCACACCTTCTCACAGATCGGGCTGCTCATACCCGTGTCCGACAGGTGGCCGAGCCCCTCTTCACTTAACATTCAAACCTTCTTGTAGGTTGGGCTGCTCATACCCATTTTCAACAGGTGGTCGAGTCCCTCTTCGTTGAGCATTCAAACCTTCTTGGAGGTCTGGGTTATTGGGTGCGTACTATTTTTTTTCTTCAAAGTTCTCGACATATGTGTAATCGTTGTTATTGGAGATACTAATGTTTAGATGATGTGGGAAACTCGACCATTCCTGCGAGTCCCTAGTCCTGGGTTTTCCCGAGGTAACTCAGGGTCGCACACGGGAGGCATTTGAGCTCCTGGTCATATGCTGATCAACCATTGGGCTCTCCATGGAGGCCTTGGTTGCGATATGGGATTTCTGGGCTCTGGGTAGTTTGTCGGAGACCCTCTTGGGCCCTCTGAGCTCCACTTCCTCTAGTGCTAGGGATAGGATGGACCACTGGGGGTACCTATTGGCTTTGAGGGGCTTCTGACGTTGGTGGATCTATAGGAAGCCCCTGAGTAGTGAGTGCGGCTCACATGACGTTCATATTTTCCATCAAGGTGGCCATATTGGTCCGTTGGGATTCCAACATCGCTTGTTGCACGACTACTTGGTTTCGGAGGTCGATTACCTCTGTGTTTTCAGAATGTTGAGGATGTGTAGTGCTGGAAATGTCATCCTCTGGGAGGTAATATTCATCGGCAAGAAAATCATCCTCCAACTCGTATCCGTCGTATTTGTCCTCATGATAATACTCCTCATCATGGGGCAATTCATTCTCCTTCGCCGCTGGGGGATCCGCGACGGGAGGAAGACCATTGTGCCTGTCATCATGCAGAGGTAGATCGGGATTCACTCGAGACTGGTTTTGTGTGTCCACCATTGTAACGTCCCAAAATGCTAATAAGACTTAGTGCCTTGATTAGTGTGCGAGGAGGGCATAATTTGATATACATATGCGTGTGTGTGAAATTGATTGATTGAATGTGTGACTACGTGGCATACATGATTTATATGGTAATATGAATATATATATGCATGTTTATGTGTATTAAATATGCATGTGGGCCCGTTCTTACTAATAAAGGCATATTTGTAATTTAGACCCATTGATGGTATAAATGTGAATATATGTGTTAAATGATTGAGACCACATTATTATGTAGATATATTTACAGTATTCAGCTCGAGGCGATCCTAGTGGGCGGATTAGCGGAATAGTCACAACGGGGTCTAATACCTAGCTCGGGGTGAGCCTAGGGCTATTTCGGGGACTTAGTGCAAATTTGGGATTTATTGGTTAACGAGTAATTATTTGGTGATTAATTGAGCATGTCAAGATTAATTGGGAATTTATAGGACCACTTGAGGATTAGCGGGAAATGTGGTAAATGATAAGTTTGCCCTTAAAGGCAATAAGAGGCTAAGGATAAGTTAGGGGCATTTTGGTCTTTTGTGTTAAGAGATATACTTAGGAAAAACTTCAGGAAGTGCCCAGAAAACATCAAGACACTTAGCAGCTCTCTTTCTCTCTCTCTCTCTGTTTGATTCTCTCTCTCCCTTGGTCTGCATAGAAGTATTTAGTGAAACTCTTGGAGAGTTGGCGTAGAAGTTGAGGATTTGAAGCTTAGGGATTGAAGAATCAAGCTAGGATTACTTGAGGATCAGCTTAGGGCTGGAATTGTGATCAAGGTAATGTTTATAACCTGTTTTGCTGGGGGATTTTCTAATTAGTTTAAACTTTGGTTGAGGTTTAGACTTTAGTTTTAGTTTTGAGTTGTGATAAGTTTGTTGGAAAATCCCCAAAAATCCCCAAGGTTTTACAATGAAAACCTTGGGGATTTTTGGGTTTTGGGCTTGAGCTGTGGCCCTGTTCTTCAGGCGCTGTGACTCGTGTCCGTGAGAAGGCCCTGGGAGTCTCTAAAATCACCCAGGCACCGCGATGCAAGTTGGGGAGTGCCGCGGCCCGTGTCCCCTAAGAGAGAGGCTTGAGGCTCTCTGACTCGTAGCACGCCACAACCTTTAAAGCTTAGACCATGACTCTAATTGAGAGAAAGAGCCAAATCAGGTTTTTAGGCTCGAGAACTCAAACCTAATTGCTCGGGAAGGATTCTACTACCCGGTTTAGTAGAATTCGAGGTACCGGAGGCTAGTATGTTATTCGGAAGCTCTTAATTGGTTTAGGTTTTAATGGTTATCCATTATCGCTTTGTGACTAGGGTTACCGTTAAGGCTCAGGATTGAGGATCGTGCTCAGGACTACCTTACACTTTCAGCTTTGGCTCGAGGTGAGAAAACTACAATCAGGTTGTGAATGGGACTTAGACCCTTGTTAACGAATATGTTTATGATTATGAATATATATATATATGTAATTGAGAATATTTTGATAGGCGTACTTGTTTGTGCTGCAATCGATTGTGTGTTTCGCAATCTAATTGTTTGTTATATTTGATATGAGAGTTTGGCCTAAGGGAGCCGAGCTTGATGGTAAGCGTGCGGAACGCAGCCCGGCCTAAGCATGTCGGGGTCAACTAAACAACCAGAGGGCTCAACCTAAGGGCGCTGGGCCTGAACGTCTCTGAATAAACAGAAGTGCCTTTTTTTGCACTTAATTAACTGTATTGAATGCTGAGATTGAATTACATGTTGGATTAAATTGTCTATCATTGCCTATCTTATTGCTTATGTTCTATTGTTATTGAATTGATCGGCCTAAGTTTACTGTATATACATTGTTGTTCATTTGTGATTGTGAATTAAGTTTTCTTGCTGAGCCTTGGCTCGCGGGTGTTATGTGGTGCAGGTAAGGGAAAGGGAAAACTGGACCAGCCGTGAGCTGGAGAACTTTAGGGGTGGTGTGTACATCAGCAGCTACTCGTCTGCCACGGCTGAGGGATTGACAGGGACAAGAGCCAAATGGTATTTTTCCACTTAGTCTGGCTTCATTTGTAATTATTTTGAGGGTTGTAATTGCCTTGTAAACTCCTTTTTGGGATCTCGTGTACAAACTCTTACTTTTTAATGAAAAACAACTACTTTATGATCAGAATCTTTTAACCATAATCCATCAATTGACCTTTGTAACATGTTTATGTCCAAACATTTTGATTAGCAAGTCCTGCACTATTTAAAATATACAATGTAATGGTCTTGGCTATGCAGGGTATTACAACCATGATCGAGGTTTCTCTAGCTTTCCACAACTCTCAATTAAAGCACCAAAATGTTGACCCAAATTTTTGTCAACTATGAAAAATAGAAGAAAGCTTGTAGAAAAAAAAGATAAGAGAAAGCAAACAATTTTACGTGGTTAAGCCAAAATTGACTTTGAAAGCCTTCATTGTATAAAAAAAGAAGAAGAAGAAGAAGGGAGATTTGGTCGTGGAAGGAAAATGGTTATGAAGCTTGTGTTGAGATTGGTTAAATATAATTGTTAAGTGTTTAACATAAAGTGGTGTAAAACATTTAATGATTTCACATAATGGGATGTGAAATTTGACTTTTTGTTGTGGGCATTTAAAAATTATCTTACAGGTATCTAAGGATGCCCAAAAAGTTTGGGAGCATTTAGAGGTGTTAAAGACACATTTTGAGTATGTAGAACAGACCTAGAGGAGACATGTCGCCATTTGGAAGGCGACGTATCGCCTGACATGTCCATACAATTACATGTTTTTGGCTCCAAAACTAAAATTAAATGCTCTAATCTCATTGATTAATACTGATGATGGTACCTACACTATAAATAAGAGTTATTAGAGTTGAAAAGAGAAGAACATACTTTTTAACTCTCTCTCTCTCTAGCTCTCAAAGAACATTCATTTTCTCCAAGAAACTCATCAAGCATTTCTTGACTTGCATGAGTTTCAAGGCTTTTTAAATCCCACTTCTCATTCCACCATTATAGAAGCTTCAAACAACTTTGAGAAGGCTTAGAATATATATTTTGGACAATGAAGATCCTTCATGTGCAAGTTTCTGGGTTCCACTTATAAGTGTTATATCTTTTTAGTCCTAACTTTGTGTTTTGATCAATTAATTATGTTTTTATCTCTCATTTTGTGTTTATTCATCATAATATTGATGATTCCATATGATAAATTTATGTTATGATCATTATCTCTTTTTATCTTTAATTTTTTCAATTAATCTTTAATGATCAATATTGCATTCATACTTTGAATATAGTTATTTAATTATAAAGATTTTCCTTTATCATATGAATATGTGTCTTGATTAGACTCTAAGGTTTGTATTATCGAATTAATTCCTTTAATTACTATTGATTTAATGATATGTGAGCCATAAATTTCCAACAACTTGATATGTCAAAAAATTTTGATATTGTGGAATGGCCATTTCTTTAAACAATATGATGAAAGGGCTTGATTTTGATGATGCTATACTTGATTTGAGAGACGAATAAACTCAATTTGGGAAATATATTAGGATAGGCTCAGAAAAGAGAATATTACAGACTCTTGAGTTGAAATTAACAACTAAGGAATAAATGACAGTGTGCAACAACACAATAGTGTGTACCAGCTCGAAGTGGTGTCGAGAAGTTTTCATGAAGGTCGAGATAGTTAGCTTGAAAGGAATATGCTACTTCAGCTCAAATTGGTCCTATGCGCATGAGTTAGATCGAATAGCGCGTTAAAAGCCCAAATGTATTAGAATAAATATCAGGATTTAAATACGATTCCACTTTTTAAGAAACTAATAAAAAAAAAAATTATTTATATTATTTATTTATGATCTTATATTTTGAATTTGAAAGGAAATATCTTGTAACATTTCCCTAAAATTGTAGAAGGAGAATCTGTGACCAGTCTCTCTATAAATAGGTTGGTCATCGATCATTTAGTTCTTTATGCTCACTTCTTGTAATAAAAAGTTTTGTATAAATTGCTTCTTAGCATTGATATAGAATATTTCAATAATAGTGACTGATGAATGTAAGTAGATTTTAACTATTTAATCATATAAAAATTTCATCGTGACATTTTATTACAATCATTTAAATGCTCTTGTGTTTAGTTGATGAAAATCTGTGTCAACACATGACGTATGGACAAAGAAAATCATGGTGCATCTCTTTTGTCTCACATTCAATGTTAATTAATGGAAAAATAAGAGGAAAGTTCAAACCGCACAAAGGTTTTAAACAAAGAGATCCTTTGTCTTTGTTTATCTTTCTCACTTGATTTGAATGCCTCTCATGTCTCATTCATTAAGTAGAACAGAAAAATGGTATCAACTTTGGTAAGGAAGGGCTCAAAATCTCTCACTTATTATTATTATTATTAAAGTAGATGACAATTTTGTACATTGTAGGCGAACAAGGAGAAATGCAGTGAAATGGCCAAGATTTTAAAAGTTTATTCCTCTCTTTTTGGGCAACAAATTAACTTTGAGAAGTCTGAAATGTACTTGAGCATCAAGACAAATGAAGATGAGAAAACGGTCTTGACAAATGTCTCGTGGTGAGAACAGTAAATTGTAAAATAAAACTGTTGGGAAAAATTACGCGAATTTTCTTATGAATCAGATTAGTGAGAATAAAAATAATAGCGGAAATAACACACACGCAAAAATGTCTAAATCTGCTGCAATTCTTTTACTGAAATTGAGAAACAAAAAATACACAAAGTGTTTACAACACTTCTCACAACCCACACCCCAATTATACCCAAGAATTTTTTCTCACAAAAATTCTCTCAAAAGCTTTTCTCTCTCTAAGCTTTTCTTCTTTTTGTTTTGGGATGTTTGAGAATGAATACATAAAACTAATTTATAGGTTTTTCTAAACCATATAAACCACACATTTTTTTTAGTCATCCTATATATACTAATTAATATAAGCCTTTCCTTATTTTAGTAAGGCTATATGAATAACTCTTAATATAGGAATATCTAAATATAGTATTCATTTTCTTAACAATCTCCCACTTGAAGACTGATTTCAATCTGTCTTCACACTTTACTCTATGCAGCAGAGCTTTTCGTTCTTATTACTCTTGCATGCCAACTAAAGTTGAACACAACTTCAGTTTCTCAATCGTCACCGTCTTTGTCAACATATCTACTGGATTCTTACTTCCTTGGATCTTCTCCAGTATTAACACTTCATCTTCCAATAAAGATCTGATGAAATGATAACGAAGTCCAATATGCTTGGTTCTAGAATGAAATGCTGAATTCTTTGCCAGGTGGATCGCACTCTGACTATCACTATGAAAAACATTATTCTCTTGCTTGAATCCTAGCTCAGTTAACAAACCTTGAAGCCATATCATCTCTTTACTGGCTTCAGTCACTGCTACATACTCAGCCTCTGTAGTGGATAAAGCTACAATCTTTTGCATTTGAGACATCCAACTAACAGCTGTATTTCCAACAGTGAATATATAACCCGTGGTGCTTTTTCGGTGATCGACTTCACCTCCGAAGTCTGCATCTACATAGCCATGTACTTTTAATTCACCTTTTCCAAAGTACAAACACTTATCTGTGGTGCCTCGTAGATACCTCAAAATCCACTTCACTGCTTCCCAGTGAGCTTTTCCTGGATTTGACATAAACCTGCTAACAACTCCCACTGCATGTCCAATATCTGGTCTTGTACAAACCATCGCATACATCAAACTCCCAATAGCTGAGGCATAAGGAATCTTAGCCATGAAATCTCTGGCTTCCTCTGTCTCAGGGGACTGACCCTTGGATAGGCGAAAATGACTTGCCAACGGTGTACTAACTGGCTTGGCATTGCCTATGTTGAACCTCTGCAAAACACGTTTGATGTACTCTGACTGAGACAACTGCAAAATCCCTCTATGCTTATCTCTTGTGATTTGCATTCCAAGAATCTTCTTTGCTGGACCTAAGTCCTTCATGTCAAACTCTTTTGACAATTGCTGCTTCAACCTTCTGATATCATCCATATCTAGACCTGCTACTAACATATCATCAACATAAAGTAGCAAAATGATAAAGCTGGACCTATATCTTTTGAAATAGCAGCAGTGGTCAGCGTTGCACTTCTGGAAGCCTTCCTTGTGCATAAAACCGTCAAACTTTTTGTACCACTGCCTTGGGGCTTGTTTTAGGCCATACAAACTCTTCTTAAGTTTGCATACCATGTTCTTATTCCCATTCTCTGAAAAACCTTCTGGTTGATGCATGTATATCTCCTCATCCAAGTCTCCATGAAGAAATGCGGTCTTCACGTCTAACTGTTCAAGATGAAGTTCTTCAATGGCAACAATACTCAACACTGATCTAATAGTATTGAGCTTTACAACAGGAGCAAAAATCTCAGTATAGTCAACTCCTTCCTTCTGCTAAAATCCTTTGACTACTAATCGGGATTTATATCTCTTAGAGCCATCATGCTCTTTTTTCACCCGATACACCCATTTGTTGTGAAGTGCCTTCTTACCCACGGGTAACTCAACTAGTTCCCATGTCTGGTTGGAAATCAAAGACTGCATCTCGTCTTTCATGGCAAGCTCCCACTTGCTTGCATCACTAGTCTGACATGCTTCATCATAGCATTCAGGCTCTCCTTCATCAGTCAACAACAAATAGTTCATATATCTCCTATTAGGCACATGAGGTCGAGAAGACCCTCTCAATACAGGAGCTAGAGTAGGAGGTAATGTTGCGTCAGACTGTTGCGTACCGCTTTGTCCAACAAGTTCCTTTTGCTGAGGACTTGTCTCAATCGACTCTGTCACATAACTATCTGGGTCATAATCTCCATCTACAAATATTGGCCCACTATGCTCTGAGTCAATAGCGTCAATTTTGTGCTGTCCTTGTACATCACTCTTTCGTTGAAAATCACATCTCTACTACGAATGACCTTTTTGTTTTCATCATCCCAAATACGGTAGCCAAACTCATCCCCGCCATAGCCAATGAATATGCATTTCTTAGATTTGGGATCAAGCTTATTCCTCCCTTGATCACTAATATGCACATAAGCTACACAACCGAAAACTTTTAGATGTGATAGGTTTATCTCTTTTCCACTCCATACCTCCTCTGGTATTCTGTGCTCTAGTGGACTTGATGGGCCTCGATTAATCAAGTAAGCTGCTGTGTTGACAGCTTCTGCCCAGAACTGCTCTGGTAAACCTGACTGTATACGCATGCTTCTCGCTCTTTCTGTCAATGTTCGGTTCATACGCTCAGCTACACCATTATGTTGAGGTGTGCCTGGCACGGTTCTCTCCATTCTGATTCCGTGCTCATAACAAAACTTCTTGAATATGTTGCCTTCATATTCACCACCATTGTCAGTTTTGAGCTTTTTAATCTTCAGACCTGTCTCATTTTCAACCATAGCTTTCCATCTCTTGAAAGCCTCAAACACTTCGGACTTATGCTTTAGAAAGTAAACCCATACCTTCCGAGAATGATCATCGATAAAAGTCACAAAGTAGTGTTTCCAACCAATGGATGATGTAGTCGTTGGTCCCCAAACATCAGAGTGAATAAGCTCTAATCTTTCCTTCTTTGGGGTTCTACTACTTGTCTGAAAGCTTACTCTCTTCTGCTTTCCAAGTATGCATTCTTCGCACATGTCTATCTCAACTGATCGTAGACCTGGGAGTTTTCCCTTCGAATGCATGAGTTTCATCCCTTTCTCACTCATGTGGCCAAGTCTCTAGTGCCACATATTAGAATTTTCATTCCCTATTGCAACTGAAATTGAATAGCACCCACCTGCTGTCATGTAAAGTGTACCGCTCTTCTTGCCATGAGCAACCGTCATTGCACCCTTTGAAATCTTCCAATTATCACCTTGGAAGTTTGTAGTGTATCCTTCACTAGCCAACTTCCCTACTGAGATCAAGTCTTTTCTTAGTTCGGGAATATGTCTGACATCCTTCAGCTCCCAAACAGACCCATTTAACTTAATCTTCACTACACCTTTACCAACAATATCACAAGGTTGGTCATCACCAAGGTAAACCTTTCCAAGGTTTCCAGGGACATACCTCTCAAAGAATTCTTTCTTTGAAGTAGTGTGGAATGATGCTCCAGAATCTAACACCCAAGATTCTTCCTTGCTCTCTAGAGAGCATATCAACGCATCATCACCCTCTGAGGTAGAAGTAACATTTGCTTCTGCCTTCCCATCTTGGCTTTTCGGTGCATTCTTGCACTGATTTTTGTAGTGTCCAATCTTACCACAATTCCAACACTCGATGGTCTTCAAGCTCTGGGAATTATTGGGATTCCTAGATTTGGACCTCCTATCTCTGGATTTACCTCGATAGTTCGATCTTCCATGGCCATTCCCTCTAGTTGAATTTCTCCCTCTTGACTCTGTATGTAATACTGAAAAGGTTGATGATTCACCCGACTCTCTCCGTCAGATCTCTTCACTGAGAACTAGATCCGAACATCATCAAATTTTAACTTATTGCTTCCTGATGAGCTACTCACAGCTGTGACTGGAGCATTCCAGCTGTCTGGTAAAGAAGACAAAAGTATTAATGCTCGTACTTCTTCGTCAAACTCAATTCCAACTGAACTCAATTGGGTTGTGACGGTGTTGAGTTCATTTAGATTTTGAGCTACCGATGAGCCTTCCGTCATCCGGAAATTGAATAATCGCCTCATCAAATGAACTTTGTTTGAGGCTGATGGCTTCTCATACATATTAGAGAGTGCTGCCATAAGACCCGTCGTGGTCTTTTCCTTTGCTATATTGAAAGCAACATTGCGAGACAACGTCAATCGAATAACTCCGAGGGCTTGTCTATCGAGAAGATTCCATTCTTCATCTTTCATACCCTCTGGCTTCTTTTCTGAGAGAGGTTGATAAAGCTTTTTCTGGTATAGGTAGTCTTCGATTTGCATCTTCCAAAATCTAAAATCTGCGCCATCGAACTTCTCGAGTTTCACCTTTCCTTCATCTGCAGCCATTGCTCCCACTCAAATCTGACTTTCTGGTAGAATTTCTAACCAATGCTCTTATACCAGTTGTTGGGAAAAATTACGCGAATTTTCTTATGAATCAGATTAGTGAGAATAAAAATAATAGCGGAAATAACACACACGCAAAAATGTCTAAATCTGCTGCAATTCTTTTACTGAAATTGAGAAACAAAAAATACACAAAGTGTTTACAACACTTCTCACAACCCACACCCCAATTATACCCAAGAATTTTTCTCACAAAAATTCTCTCAAAAGTTTTTCTCTCTCTAAGCTTTTCTTCTTTTTGTTTTGGGATGCTTGAGAATGAATACATAAAACTAATTTATAGGTTTTTCTAAACCATATAAACCACACATTTTTTTTTAGTCATCCTATATATACTAATTAATATAAGCCTTTCCTTATTTTAGTAAAGCTATATTAATAACTCTTAATATAGGAATATCTAAATATAGTATTCATTTTCTTAACAAAAACATGAAAATATATTGTTGCAAATGGAATAAGCTAAGGTTAGACTACACTATATTCTTGTGTGGTTTAAAACATATTAGTACTAGTGTGTAATTTTTATGTACGAAAAGTGTGTCTAACATTACTCATAATATAATTATCTCACAATAATAAATTTTAAAATTTAAATTTGTAAATATTTATATAGGTGTTGTTCGACAATTTTAAAAATAATTTGTGTTTATTTAAATAAAAAGTAGAGATAAAATATAAAAACTTATCTGATAAACTTATTTTTTATTTTTTAATTTTAATTAGAATTAAAAAAATATTTTCATAGTTTTAAATTTCCTTTTAGCATATTTTATCTCTCTCTCCTTAGATAACTCCATAATTTTCTTTCTCTGATAACCAATTTTTTTCTCCTCTTTCTTGATCCATTTTTTTTTATCTTCTAGGCTTTCGGGGAGAAACGTGCGCTAACCTAGGACCCCATCCCCATGGTCACCAGTGAAGAAATCGATGATCTAATCCCCACCAGCACAACGTTGGTCTTCAGCATTGCTTGGTTTATTGCTGCTGGCTGTCACCATGGTCGCCGATGTTTGTTTGCTGAAGTTTGTGATGTAGGGGATTTGAAGATATGACAATGCGTTTTTCAATTTTTCAAAGACAAAAATAAAAGTGTTTATTAATAGTGTTTATTTTTAAAATAAAAAGGTAATTTTAATTTTATTTTAAAAAATGGCAATTATTTCATCCCTCAGTTCAGTTTGAAGGATTTAGTCTCACAATGGTTTTAAGCCGTTGGATGTGTTATATTTTAGGTTGGATGGTTGAATTGTAATGTTTAGAGTGAAAATTGTAAAAATAATCAATAACCCCCATCAACCCCCAAGCAATCGGCAACTGCTTTAGCTCTGTCATTTATTTGGTCATATTTTGGTTTATTTTATTTGACCGTTCATTCTCTCGTTCTCAAAATAACCGTTTGGAATACAAAATTTCTTGAAGAATCGATCAAGTGGCTTTGTGGGCTTGAATTACCATTGGGGCTTGGCAGCTGTGTTTTGAAGTCTCTAGCTTCGTGGAGTTTTTCCATTCCTAGTAAGTTCTTATATCTATTATTTGTTTGTGTAGTTTTGGTTGAGCATTCGATATATTGATTCTTCTTTTGGATATACTCCATGAATCCATAATTTCTATTGGTCGTAAAATATCTCCATCTCTCTCATTCTCCTGGGTTGGCACGACAAGGCGCAGAGCACATGCAAAGAGTTGGAAATGGTGGCTCAACTTCTCCATTACGGTTGGTCGAGTTCTTCACTAACGATGGTTGACGGAGCTCTTCGCAGGTGATGGTGGCCTTGGGTCAATTCAAAATAGGGTTTTGTGTGCATTTTTATAATTTGTTTGACCTATGAATGATGTTTAAATTTGTCGTATATGATGTTGTTAAATTTGTTGTATATATATATGTATGCCTATATATTTATGCTTGATGGGGGGAGAGTTAGGATTGTTGGGGCTTTGGTGAAAGTGGTGAAAATGCTAAGAAAGAAGGATAGTTTTGAAGACCCAACACTAAAAATCAGTCATCTTCTCAACAATCAAGAGCAGCCATTCTTGACACTGAAGATTTCTCCATCCAAAGATCTCATCTCGGCAGCAATCCTCTTACCTTCTAAAGTATCCATTTGTGATGATGAAGCTCTCCCCATCCAAAGAACCCATCCTTGTTGCCAAAACAGTCATTGTCCAACTAAAACCCTTCACGAATTTCACTATTTAGAGGTTATTTCTCTATCCAACAAGTGTTTTGCTTTTTTTTTTTTTTTTTTTTTCTATATTGGATTTCTAACATTTCTTTTCCCATACGTTTTTTGTTTTCAGTTGTGTCTAATGTGAAATGTCATGTCTTTAATTAATATTTCTCTAATTTATATCATGAAATTCGGTATCCTTTACTAGAGTTCATGCTATTTATTGTGGTTTTTTATTTGTAAAAATTAGGCCATTTTGAACTATTTTAATGCATTTCGTTATAATTTGGGGTCTTCCCCTTTTCTTTCCTTCAATTATTAGTACATGTGTATCCATGTTTAGTTAATTTATGTACATAAATATAATACACTTTGAAATAAGATACACTAATTGTTGAAAGCTTTAGTTTTAGTTATTGTTTGGCAATCGGTGTTTGATTTTTTTTTTATCTTTTTCTTTTATTTGGGTACAACTTTAATTCTACACAAACCATTCTAGAAGTGTCAATGTTATCCTGGCTGTACTATGTATTTTACTTTATGCTTTTATTTTCCAAAGCAAATGATTATTCAAAATGCAAGAATGAGAGAGTGGAAGAGGTTTGCATATATGTAAGGGGTTAGAGAGATGAGGGAAATGCATGTGGTAGCCATTGGATTGGTGTGAATAAGTGGGTGAGTGAGTGAGAAGAGGTTTGAAATTATTGTATAAACATTTTATATGTGGTTGTGACCATGTATGGTTTTGTAATTTTCATGTAATTGTGTAATTATCACAATTTTATCAAGGTTTTATATACATGCTTATTGTTTATTGTTTGAATATTTGTATTTGAAATTGCATCATAATTCTATGATTTAGGATCTATGGTTGAAATAAAAAGCATGTTTTGTTCCTATATTATTTGGGATTTGATCTCAAGGCCATCTTTCAATAGACTGATCATGACTTTACATTTCCCAACCTTTAGCAGTCTCTAATTTCAAACTTGAGTTTGATTAATGGATTATGATGATTTATGGGTTTTGATAAAAGAAAATTGAATCATCATGTTTATACGTTTACATTTCAACTAAACTTAGAAAAATATAATAGAAATAATTCATCAATTAAGTATCTTCTAAATATTGTCACATTTATTTTTTTCCTCAATTACAAAAAAAAATATATATCAACAAAAAAATAAGTACAAAATATTTCAGTCATAAAAAAAAATCAACACAAGTAATGACTCATAATCAATCAACCATCTAATTAATATATTTTCATACTTAATTTAGTTGTTGATTCGGTCGTCTCATAATAGAAGAAATAAAGCTAAAATCAAATTTGTTTAATGAAACTGTAACGTCCCGAATTCGCTATTAAGGCTGAGTGCCTTGATTACTGTGCCTAGAGGGCATAATATGATTTATATGTGGAATTAATGGAATATAAGTATGATTACGTGGCATACATGATTTACATGATAATATGATTATATATGCATGTTTATGTGTATTAAATATGCATGTGAGTCTGTTCTTGCCAATATGGGCATATTTGTAATTTTTGACCTGTTGAGGGTATATTTGCATTATGAATGTATTGTGAGTGAGACCCCAGTGTTATGGGGATATATTTGAGATGTGTTGTCCGATGTGGTCCTAGGGAGCGGAATAGTGGAATAGTCACAACGGGGTCAAATACCCAACTCAGGGTGAGCCTAGGGGTATTTCGGTAACTTAGTGGGTATTCAAAATTTGTCATGTAATGGTATTTATTTGGTGATTAATTGGGCATGTTAGGATTAATTAGGAATTTATAAGACAATTTGAGGATTAGCGAGTATTGTGGCTAATGACCATTTTTCCCTTAGGGGCATTAAAGGATAAGGTTGTGACTAAGGGGCATTATGGTCTTTTTATGAAGAGGATAGACTTACCTTTGGGGTAGCTTAGGCACTAGAAGCTTGTAGAAACAAAAGAAACAAAAATAGAACACCTCATTCTCTCTCTCTCTATTCGATTTTCTCTCCTCTTCTTGGTGCCTTGCTGGGTTTGATCATTTGGGAAGGGAAGAGCTTGGGAACTTGTAGATTCAAGTTGGAATTGGAGCTAGGATAACTGGAGGATAAACTCAGGGTTGTAATCTGTAGTAGGGGTAAGCCAATTCCTCTATTCTTATTGAATTTTTAAGCTTGGTTTTGGTGTTCTTAAGTTTTGAACTCAAGGTTGGATTTTAGGCTTTGGTAATGTGGTAGCTTGATTTTGGGGGTTTATATGTAGCTTACAATGTTTGAAAATGTTTTTTGAGGTATAATTTTGGTTCTGGTTTGAGACTATGATGGATTTTGGTGGATTTAGCTAGGAGGAAATGCAGGGGAAATGTTGGGAATTCTGGGTTTCAGAGCTTGGGTCGCGACCCTGTTCTTCAAGCACCGAGGCCCGTGTGCGTGAGAAGGCCTGGGGGTCCTTGATGTTGCTTAGGCGACGCGGCGTAGGTAGGGGCGCGCCCGGCCCGTGTCCCCCAGGGGAGAGAGCCTTAGGTTCTAACTTGTAGTGTGTCGCGACCCTAGGGGGCCAGAGGCTAGTATATTATTTTGAAGTTGGTAATTGGTTTAGGTTTTAATGGTTATTTATTTATACGTTGCGACTAGGCTATACCACTAGGGCTCAGGGATAGGGATCGTGCTCAGGGCTACCATATGCTAGATGCTCGGGACTTGAGGTAAGAAAACTGCACCCGGGTTGTGAATAAGGCTTAGACCCCTGTTAATGAATACAATATGATTGTGAACATATCTGTATCTGAGAATATCTGGATATGCATGCTTGTATATGATGCTTCTGAGTGCTTGTTTTCCGATGTGCATTTGTGATTATATCTATCTAGAGGCCGGCCTAAGGGTATCGGGGGCCGATAGCAAGCGTGTGGAATGCAGCCCGGCTTAAGGGTGCCGGGGTTAGCTATAAAACTAGATGACTCGGCGTAAGGGTGTTGGGCCTGAACATTATACGATAAATAGAAGTGTTGTTTGTACTTAACTATTTGTACTGACTGATGAGATTGATTTATGTATTTGATTGAGTTGAGTGTTACTGTTAAGATGATTGCTTATATCCGGTTATTGATTGAATTTATTGGTTTATGTTTACCGCTTTTATACTGTTGCCTAGTTGTGCATGTTGATTTAAGTTTTCTTGCTGAGCCTTGGCTCATGGGTACTACGTGGTGCAGGTAAGGGAACGGGAAAGTCGGATCAACCATGAGTTGGAGAGCTTCAAGGGCAGTGTGTACATATGCAGCCTAATCGACCGTCATAGCTGGGGTAGCCTGGGAGGAACTAGGGTCGAACCCTGTTTTACTGCTTAGGACGGCTAATTTGTATTTCATTTATCTTTTATCAGTCTGTAACCAATTTTTGGGATCCCGTGTATAAAATTAATGTTTTTAATGAAAAATAATCACTTTGTTGACCAAATTTTTTAATACCTGACCTTGACTTAGTCTTTAATTACACATTTAAGTTCAAATGACTTGCTTAATGAGTTAAGCACTATTTTAAATACATAATGTAACAATCTTGGTTAACTAGGGCATTACAGAAACTTAAAGCAAAACTCACATACAAACCAATAATAACATATATCAAATTTTCTTATTTTGTACTCTAATTGTATTACACAACACATCATTAAAAATTATTTATCAGCAACCAAAGTCTTACATACCAAATACCATATAATGGCTAAAATTCATACAAAATTAACTATACTACATAATTAAGGATAATTCATTCATCCAAACATTAAATAAATAAAACAAATTTCAAATATTTCTAAGACAATTCATTTCTTATACACAAAACAATAATAATATAGTTGTGTTTTTGTTACATTCAACTTTAACAGTGCTACACAATAGTTCATTAAACATTACTTATCGGGAGCCAAAACGTTACGTACCCAATATCGTAAATAAGTCTCAAATTCATATGAATTTTACCATAATGCCCTCAATTATACAATTTTTTTAAACATTAAATTACAGTTATACTCTTACTTTTCACAGCAAAAAAACTCATTTTTTTCAACCAGTTGAGATAATCGTTACACCAAGTAAAAAACTAAAATATAAAAAATTCCAAAAATGTTGATAATTTGACACGTGGCAAAACAAATGGAATCCACATGAAGGACTAAGTCATGTGAATGAATAAATATTTTGCCTTAGAAAAAATAAAAATTAAATGTTTTACTGAACAACCCCATAATACAATGAATATTGTCTTGAAGAAAACAAATTTAAAATACTGACAAAATAAAAAAGTAGAAAATCATGTGGGGTATGGCTATTTTCCATTTGCTTTCATAAATATGGTTTTTTTTTAAATTTTGTATATCTTATAGCTTTTTCTAAATAAAGCTAATTATGTAGATAAACATTTTCATATATTTTGTGTTTGTTTTAATTATTTCTATATTTTAATTGTTAGTGATGTATCAAGGGTTTTGTGTGTTTTTTTTTGTTGGTATTTTTGTCATTTCATTCAATTTTTTCAAGAACGTTTGTATAATATTATGTGTTTTTTATTTATTTATTTCTCTAAATGTCAGTTTTGCATATTACTTTTGGTTCCAGATTAGATTAACGTCAGAAGTAACATGTTACCTTTTGCTAGATTAAGTTACCATCAAGAATACCAGGGTACTCATTTAGATAACATAAAAAGTAACTTAGGATGTTGAAAAACATATTAAAACCAACAAAAAACAAAGAAAGTAACCTAGTACCTAGAAATCCAAGTTACCCTAGACTAAGATAACATAAAAACCGAGACAAAGTAACTTGGTACTTTGCAATTGGTAAAAGTAACAAATACAACAACAAAAAGTAATTGGTTACTTTTTGGATAACACAAAAATAACATGCTACTAAAATAAAAAATAACACAAGTGAAACATATGATTTACGGTCCCATGTGTTGAGATTGGTTAAATATAATGGTTAAGATGTTTACACGTTGAGTTGCAAAACACTTAACGTTTTTCACTTAAAGAGAAGTGAAAATATGAGATACCTACACTATATATATGAGTTATTCATTAGGGTCGTATAATTTACATAAAATGCTCCAAATGATGTGTTTTAAATGCTCTAATCCTATTAGTTAGACTAATGATGATACCTACACTATATATATGGGTTATTAGAGTTGAAAAACCTTGATCACACTTTCCAACTCTCTCTCTATCCTCATTCTCTCTCTAGCTTTCTAAGACCAAAATTTTCTCCAGGAAACTCATCAAGCTTTGCTTGACTTGCATAAGTTTTAAGGCTTGTTCAATCCCAAATATCATTCTACTTAGTTGAAGCTTCAAGCAATTGGGAAGGCTTGGAATAGAAGTTTTGGACGACAATATTATCATTGTGTATAAGCCTTAGAAGTTTCCCAAGTTTAAAGAATCAAGTTGCTCAATACCAAGGTTGTATCTCTCTAACCCTAATCTTGTATTTTGTAATTCTATTATGTTTTTTTATTGTTAGTATTGATGATTAAATGTATCTAAATTCATCTTATTATCATTTAATCATTTAGTTCTTTATATTCAAGATTAACATTCATATCATGAACATATTTATTTGATTATCAAGAATTGCATTCATACTTTGAATTTGAATCTTGATCAACATCTAGGGTTTGGAATATTGCATTATTATCATTATTCATTGTTGATTTGCAAAGAGTAAAACACTATATTCCCAACAATCAAAATCTCTAATTCTAATTACTTTCAATTATGTGTTTTGTATTATCAACAATAAGGGAAATTGGTTCATCTTCTACAACCTTCACATCCTTGTTTCAAGTTTTGGTTTGTGTTGAACACATAACCATGAAAGATCAAAGAAAGTTCTCTTTGGAAATATTATACATGAATGTGGATATGGATTCAAAGTCTTCATCAACAAGGAATGAGACAACTTAATGGGATTACATGCTTAAGGAGATTGGTATCATCGAGTTTCTTATTTCTAAATGTGTAGATTTCAAGAATTTGAATGAAATGTATTTGCTGCCATATTTTTTTGTGTTTGAGATTATTGTTTATATCAAAAGTACAATGGTGAATGTTAATAAACAATTAAAGGGTTATTGTTGTACTTGTTTTGTTTGTGAAGTTATTGATCATCATGTGATACATGGTAATTGCAAGATTAACCATAATACGATTTGAGTTAATACAATTGATGATGATATCTTTGTGACCTTAATTTAATTTAATGCATTCGATGAGGAATGTATGATAACCCTAAAGAGAATTGACATGGTTCATGCATGTAGGATGAGACTAATGCAACCTTAAGAGAAGGTGAACATGTCAATGCAATTGATTTTGAGATCATTGCAACCTTGAGTGAAGTTTATGCAACCCAAGGAAAGGTGAAAGGATAGTGGTATGATAATTGTGCCACCATTCATGAAACCTATGATAAAACTCTTTTCAATACCTTTGAAAGTGCAAAGGTGGGACTTGAAGTCCAAATGGGAAATGAAAAGAGATCCAAGGTACTTGGAAGGGGCTGCATTGATTTGTTCTTCACTAATGGAAAGAAAGTGACCCTAATTAATGTTTTCTATGTTCCCGATATGACTAGAAACATTATGAGTGGAAGTCTATTGAGTAAATCCGGCATCAAAATGGAGTTTGAATTCGGTAAACTCACTTTGACTAAATTGGGCACTTTTGTGGGAAAGGGTTATACATGTGATGGAATGATCAAACTTTGTGCTCTTGATAGTAAAAATAATGATATGACATCTAAATCTTGCAATGTGATTAATTCTAATTCTATTAATTTGTGGCACAATAGACTTGCTCATATAGGTTATAGCACAATTAACAGAGTTGTAAAATGTGGATTGATTAACTGTGATGTGAATGAGCATGATAAATGTGAATTATGTGTTAAATCTAAAATGGGAAAGAAACATTTTTTAAGTGTTGATAGATGTTCAAACTTGCTAGATTTAATACATAGTGATTTATGTGAATTGAGTGACATGTTAACTAGAGGAGGAAATAGATACTTCATGACTTTTATAGATGATTGCTCTAAGTATACTTATGTATATTTGCCTAAGAGTAAGGATGAGGCATTTAATGCATTTAAAATATATAAATTTGAAGTAGAAAATCAATTGGAAAGGAAAATAAAGACTCTTAGAAGTGATAGAGGTGGTGAATACTTTTAAAATGATTTCAATGTGTTTTGTGAACAAAATGATATTATACATGAATGCACTGCACCATTCACTCCACAACAAAATGGAATAGCTGAAAGAAAGAATAAGACTTATCTTGAGATGATTAACTCTATGTTTTTACGTGCTAAATTGTGTTATAATTTGTGGGGTGAAGCCTTGCTTGCTGCATGTCATATATTGAATCGAATTCCTATGAAGAAGAACAATGTATCTCCATATGAGTTATGGAGAGGAAAGAAGTCTAACTTAGGCTATCTTAAAGTGTGGGGGTGCCTTGCTTATTGCAAGAGCACGGATCCTAAAAGGACCAAGTTGGGTCCAAGGGCCGTAAAGTGTGCATTTGTTAGCTATGCCTCAAATAGCAAGGCCTATAAGCTATTAGACTTGGAGTCTAATGTGATAATTGAATCAAGAGAAGTGGAGTTCTTTGAGAATATGTTATATTGTGATAGCAATTCTCAAGAACCCACAAGTTTCGGAGAATCTCTTAAAGAGAAAGTTTCAAAGGTTGATGAGCAACCTATATTGCCTAGGAGAAGCCAAAGGCTTAAAGAATTGGGATCAAATGAGACATGTTCTCAAGTGGAGACACTCTACCTAGTAGAAGGAAATTGTTGACTGTGAGAACTCTTCAACCAAGTTAGATCAAAAAACTTATGAGCTTAAGAGTAAACAGAGAGTGGTAAAAAAGTGTAGAAGAACTTAGGATGGCTATATGGACTTAGAATCAAGTTGTAGAGTGAACATGGGGAGAATATTTGTATTACACAATAGTCTCTGGTTACAATGTCCAATTTTTCGACCCCTTTGCTAGTGGGGTGAAGGTCTATTTATAGTGGAGCTCTAATGGCTCCTGATACATTGTGGTCCTGGGGGACAAAATTATACATAAGTACATTGTCAGGGAAGTGGCACCAGACGTAGTGGTAAAGGAGGCTGTGATGTTGGCCCTAGTATATGGTAAGAGGTGTGCAAGTAATGCCTCCACTCTTTGCACTAATTCGTACCACCACTACATGTATGATACTGATGTCAGAGTCATGCCTTTGTCCTTCACATGGTCATACATCCCGTGCTCATACGTGCACCCTGTACCTGATGGTTGTTCTTACATGTCCAAGATATGCTCCAAGTTTCATTATCTTTGGCTAAGTGTTGAATGACTTATGGATTCTTTAGCAGGGTAGCCTGGGTCTCCTTCATGCATAGAGGGGTGTTGGTCCTTGAATAGCCAGAGTCTCATCCATAATGGTGTGATCTCTGCTCTACGTGAGTCCCGTAGCTCCTCAATGATATATAGGTGCGAGGTCCACCGTCCCTCGACCGCTTCCAAGCGTGGATGCCTTGCAAGCCTGGCCTCGCATAGCGAGGCCCTCAATGAAGGGAACCTTGAATCCAGGCATGAGGCCCCTTGTCCCTCGGCAGCATCCAGACATGGATGCCTGGCAAGCGGCATGGTCGTAGTGCACGAGGCGGGGGCACCTCGCAAGATGGGCATGCAAAATTTAGGCCCTCGCGACACGGCCTTGCAATACATGCGTGAGGTAGGGGGTGCCTCGCGAGATGGGCATGCAGAATAGAGGCCCTCGCAACA
This sequence comes from Humulus lupulus, assembly GCF_963169125.1. Taxonomy (NCBI): domain Eukaryota; kingdom Viridiplantae; phylum Streptophyta; class Magnoliopsida; order Rosales; family Cannabaceae; genus Humulus; species Humulus lupulus. The sequence continues at coordinate 80,118,920 of NC_084793.1, forward strand.
TGGCCTCACAAGACATGCACGAGGCAAGGGGCGCCTCACGAGATGGATGTGCGAGGTAGGCGCCTCGCGAGATAGGCATGCGACATGACCTCTTAAGACATGTGCGAGCTAAGGGGCACCTCGCGAGATGGATGCACGAGGTAGGAGACTCGCGAGATGGGTATATGGATCGAGCCCTTGAGGCCTTCGCGACACGACCTCACACCTTGGCCTCGTGACGCAACTGGGCCCTCGCGACATGAAAGCTTTTCTTAGATTATGGTCTTGTGAGACCCATAGGCGTGACCTCGATGTAATGACTAAGTGACCCTTAGCCATTTATTTTAATAAGGGACCGAACCTCTTTTCCTTGGCAGATTTTTGGCATTTACAAAAACCTTGAAGAAGTCACATGGAAATTTCTTATGGCTCTTCGTGTTGAGGATGATCCCAAAAAATTCCAAGAAGCAATGTCTTCGAGAGACTCCTCTTTTTGTAAGGAGGCAATAAATGATGAGATGGATTTAATTATTTCAAACCACACATGGAAATTGGTAGACCTTCCACAAGGTTCAAAACCAATTGGGTGCAAGTGGATATTTCGGAGGAAATGTCACACCGACGGCACATTACAAACCTTCAAAGCAAGACTAGTAGCCAAAAGGTTTAAACAAAAGGAAGGAGTTGATTATTTTGACACGTATGCATAGGTTTCTAGGACAACCACTATAAGAGTACTATTTTACTTATCATCAATATATAACATTTATGTTCATTAAATGGATGTCAAAACGACATTCCTAAATGGAGATCTCGATGAGGATATTTATATGGAACAACCGGAGGGTTTTGTTCTAAGGGGAAATGAACATAAAGTGTGTAGGCTTTTTAAATCATTATATGGTTTAAAGAAAGCACCGAAAAAATGGCATGAGAAATTTGATAAAGCCATAATTTCAGACGGGTTTAGACACAATAATGCGGACAAGTGCTTATACTCTAAGACTTGTGATGACTATGTCACTTGGTGTGTCTATATGTTGATGATATGTTGATTTTAAGTAATGATATGAAAGGCATAATGGAAACGAAGAGGTTTCTATCTTCCATTTTCAAGATGAAAGACCTTGGAGAGGTTGATACCATATTGGGTATAAAAGTGAGAAGAAATAGTGGGGGTTATGCCTTAAGTCAAGAACACTATGTTGAGAAAGTGCTTGACAAGTTTGGTCATCTCAAAATTAAAGAGGAAAATATGTTATTTGATTCAAGCATAAAGCTTGAAAAGAATAATGCTAGAGCAGTGGCTCAACTTGAGTATGCAAGTGCATTAGGGAGTCTAATGTACGCCGCTCATTGTACAAGAGCGGATATTACATATGCAGTTAGTAAACTAAGTAGGTTTACTAGAAATCCAAGTATGGAACATTGGAAAGCGATTGAGAGAGTTCTAGGGTATCTTAAAAGGACCAAGCAGCTAGGACTCCAATATTCAAAGTTCCCGAAGATACTTGAAGGATATTTTGATGTGAGTTGGATATCAAGTGTAGGATATAATCTCTTCACAAGTTGTTGGGTGTTTACGTTTGGAGGAGGAGCAGTTTCTTAGGGTTCTAAGAAACTAACATGTATTTCACACTCAACCATGGAGGCTGAATTTATATCTCTAGCAGCAACCAACAAAGAGGCTGAGTGGCTTAGGGATCTCATGTTGGAGATCCCAATTTCCCCGGATGAGGTATCGACGATCTCGATACTTTGTGATAGTCAAGGCACATTGGCTAGAGCATATAATGGCATATATATTGAGAAGTCTAGACATATAAGTCGAAGACACGAGTATCTGAGACAATTGATTCTTGGAAGAATCATATCAATATCATATTTTAAGACAAGTGAGAACTTAGCAGATCCATTTACAAAACCTCTTGCGAAGAGGTTAGTAAGTTCTACTTCAAAAGGGATGGGACTAAAACTCCTAGAATAATATATTAACCAATGATGGAAACCCAACTCCAAACTTGTGAACATCTAGGGCAAGAGTTCAATGGGTAAGAACAAGTTATTGAGTGAATTGTTTCAACACTAACAAAATCATGAGTTCCATCCAAGGATGGTTAGTGTTGGTTGCTACCGAGTGAGGGTTAAGCCTAAGGCTTTTAATGAAGTTCAGTTGTTTGCAACAAGCATCTCTAAGGCTAGCAAAGATGTTGTAAGAACTTCACCTATGTGAACTTAGAGGTGGTGCCGCCTCTCATGGGAGTTGGAGTTTCTCCTTGGAAAGTTCATAAAATGAATGAGCACATGGCCATATGAGTGCTAAGCGAGAAAAGTGGAAATGAATGGTCTAGTGGAGGTGTATGTTGTGTTACTAGTTTTATCATTAAGGAGTACTTGGTTCAATCTTTAAGACACCAATGACTTTGATAAGACTTTGTAATATTTTCACTAAGATAAAGTTCAAATCGAAAGATACTTTATTTTATGCACAAAAACTGTTAAGCTAAGAATAGAGGATTATATTTAACCAAGTTACGGAAAGTTGAGATTGGTTAAATATAATGGTTAAGATGTTTACACATTGAGGTGCAAAACACAAGTGAAAACATGAGATGGGGTATAACGCATCTAAAAGTGACTTTTATGGGTCTAAAGTGATACAATGAGGTATCCAAACATTCCCAAAAAGTTTGGTAGCATTTGGAGCAATTTTATGACCATTGGAAGGGTCGAAAATCAGAGAGGGTGGCGATGCATCACCCCTTAAGTGGGCAATTTTTTGGGTCGTACAGTTTACGTAAAATGCACCAAAGGATGTGTTTTAAATTCTCTAATCCTATTGGTTAGACTAATGCTGATACCTACATTATATATATGGGTTATTAGAGTTGAAAAGCCTTGATCACACTTTTCAACTCACTCTCTGACCCCATTCTCTCTCTAGCTTTCTAAGACCAAAGTTTTCTCCAAGAAACTCATCAAGCTCTACTTGACTTGCATGAGTTTTAAGGCTTGTTCAATCCCAAATATCATTCTACTTAGTTGAAGCTTCAAGCAATTGGGAAGACTTGGAATAGAGATTTTGAACAACAATATTATCATTGTGTATAAGCCTTAGAAGTTCCCCAAGTTTAAAGATTCAAGTTGCTTAATACAAATGTTGTATCTATGTAACCCTGATCTTGTATTTTGTAATTCTATTATGTTTTTTTATGATTAAATGTATCTAAATTCATCTTATCATCATTTAATAATTTAGTTCTTTATATTCAAGATTAATAGTCATATCATGAACATGTTTATTTGATTATCAAGAATTACATTCATACTTTAAATTTGAATCTCGATCAACATCTAGGGTTTGGAATATTGCATTATTATCATTATTCATTGTTGATTTGCAAAGAGTAAAGTCATATATTCCCAACACCATGTTACTTCTTCACATTTTGCTTATTCTTCTTATTGGTGAACCGTTTGTTAGTGTATGAAAGAGGAGACCTTGCCATCATATATGTGCATGTCATCTCTAGTGCGAACCAGACTTCATTTAGTCCATTATTTGAAATAACCTAGTGACTATTTTAGACTTATGTGGTTGGGAAAAGCTCCATCAAGTACTGTCTTACAAGAGGAGGATATGTATATGTAACGACATGACTTAAAACCCATTAATTTACTAAATACTCCATATTTAAGTAAATTAATGTTTACATGAATCTCTTTAAAAAAAACAAAAATTTATTGAAATAAACATGAATTAACACCTTTCACAAATCATGAACTTGAGATCTCAATATTTAAAATAAATCATGTTTCACATGCAAGACGTAAGTAAAAATACACGTTTAAGACACAGCATAAACGAAAGGTTAAAAAAACTTTATAACAATAATACATAAGTAGCAACCCCTTGACCCCCAGGTCAACCAATCATGACATGCACACATCAGACCAAGCCTGCTCCAACTCATCGCCTCATCTACTATGCTTTTTCCCTTACCTGCAACACAGAGTACCCGTGAGCTAACGCCCAGCAAGAAGAGCTATGTAGGTGACAACCCCAAAGCTCAAACATAAAACATAAACATAAAATATAAAACATAAACTAATTCAAACTATCACAACCTAATTCATATACTACTCATAATCTATACCATAACATATATAAAGTTTAATAATAATTCATATCGTATCACATCATTCTCATAGCATAACTAAACGAACCATAACATACCATAACGTATCATAATTATTTCATAATCATACCGTATCACAACATCTCATCATACAATCGTAACACGTAATACTGATGTCATACCGGTCGTAAACCAATGCTAACTTGGTCAAGTGTGCAACTAAGCACGAGAAACATAGGCATGCATTTTATCATAACGTACACATGCATTTTCATCATGTAAGCATGTCACGCAAATATATAGCAAACAAACAATGTAAGCAAGTGTTGACAGTTTATAATAGCGAGTGTCGTCCCACCCTAAACCTTCACGGCCTCGGACACTTAACTGCTTCGATAACTACCTTGCCCAACATCTTACCAAACACCAAACAATATCATAACATAAACATAGGTTATAGCAACTCTGCTCAAGTCTATTCACACCCATATTAATGTAAGCATGCAACAACGTACATAGACATGCAATATTCATAAAATCATAACATACATAACAAAATCAAAATCATAAGCATAACATACATAAACTTAATTAGATCACATATACATAAATTTGTGCCTTCAAATGCACACCTTGTGTTACAGTGACCACTCTTCCTAAGTTATGAACATATATCCCAAAACCAGTCCTTATTTCATCATTAATTCTTCCATAGCATGTTTATAACATTAAAACATATTCATAAAATACCCTAACATGAAATTATAAGAACTAATTCATATCATCTACCCTTAAATTCCATGAACAATCATAAACATGACCTAGATTGTAAAGAGTAATAAGTTCTTACCTTCAAGTTTATTCTTGCTTCTCCAACCTTCTAGACCTCCACCTCAGAGGAAATCATTCCTTTGATTGATACATCGACTGACAATAATACGATAGATTTAACCTTTATTTCTCTATAATTAATTAATTCTTAATAATCAGTAATACACAATTACCATCCTATCCCCCATCTAAGCTTCCTAATGAAACCACTTAAGCCCATTATAGTAATTTCTCCTTAAACTAATAGTTTTGACTTATGGAAATTACAATTTCTACCACAAGATTCATATTTCTATTCTCACCCATTATTTCTAATATAATTGGAACTTAAACCCTCAATACTTGAAGGAATCGTGTCTTGCCGCTGCCATACATATACCTATCACAATCCTGAAATAAATCACACATTATCATGAAATAATAAACATAAATTACCAAGTTTTCCTCACATGCCAAAATTACCACAATACCCATGAAATGCAAAGGCGGATATTACAACTATCCCCCCTTAAAAATAATTTCGTTCTCAAAATTTATATGCCATAACATCTCAAGATTTCTCTCATCCTCGAGAGTATCTAACAACTCAACCTTTTCCTTGTCACTTCAAAATTTCCATAGAATATTTCTGTCATAACTGATCCCCACTACTCAGGATCATCACGATATAACTTGGCTAAGTACTGTAGTCACATCCAATTATAACTAACATACACCCAGATACATTGTCTGGTTTACATTACCCACAATCTGGTTCTATTCGCTATATCACTTATTCTTTCCGTAATTTTCAACTTATTTGCCACTTTTCTGTCTGTTCTAGTAGTAACCCATCCATACCAATTCTACTTCATGTTTCAGCAATTGTTGCCATATTTCCAATTTCATAATCCATGAAGCTTTCTCTACAACTCCTTCCTATCCAAAATATTTATGTGTATACTTCATGTTCGGTTTTATGCTCTTATAAAACCTTGCTGGGCATGCAATACGATTTTATATTGTCAATAAAAGTCATAGAAATCATTTAGTTTGACAACTGTGTTGCTTGCTTGTTTTATTACATGATTATTGAAATAATACAAACCTTTATAAAATCTTGAACATATGGATAGTTACAATTATAGTGACTAGGTCACAATGGATTATATTTGTAATTATATGTTCAAAAGAACAAGTCCTAAGATTAGAACAGTGCATTGGATTTTCCCTAATTAGCCAATCTACAATATGATTTACTTACACATTCGGGGTGTGATGTCTTGTCCAAGGCATTGACCAAGTAGATAAGATCAGATATATTTGGTTACATCGTACTAGGACCGATATTGATTATTGATTGATAAATAAGTATCGTTGTTGTTGAATCTAATCAATGTCACAACGCTGACCATATGTTAAGTCGATCTTAATTCTGAGTGATAATATTCTACTAATTATAGTATTTAAATCTTTTGACTTGCTCGTTACCAGCTTACCCTACGGTCTATCCCATACTTACATCTTGGAGATTTAGTAGTGTAATTGAGTGGGACTTATTCAAAGATATGAAATCTACTTCTGTATGAGAAGTGAAAAGATAATTTCCTTAATTGCTTTGTTCAAAAGGTTAACTGATAGAGATCTTATTTCAGTGATTAAGTTCACAAAAATATCATTTACAAAGAGCTTAGTGGGAGTTAAGGGTAAAATACTAATGAGAGGAAACGGTAATTTGCACCCAGCTCGTTAGTAAGTGTTAAACACTAATATCATATTAGCCTTGTATTAATTAAGCTGTAATTGTTTGTTAGCTTTACTACTTTCTAGTTTCTGTTATAGAGGACAAGTGTCCTTTCTTTTTCCCTTTTTGTCCCTTCCTTTCCAGCATATATGTTATGTACTGTGTAACAGAAAGCTATTGAGGCAAATACAATCTTTTGAGAAATTACACATTCTTTGACATGGTATCAGAGCCATTCTCACTGTAATGGCTTCTGAAAATAGTTCAGGGTCCACTGACCCGCCTCCTTCACAACCAGCACAAACTCAGGCATCTCTTGCTTCACCACCACTCTCAGCTATCTCTGCACCTGTCGTTGCTTCTTCGTCTTCAGCCATTCCCTCGAGTTTTCCTTCTGTCAGTCAGACGTTGGCGGTTAAGCTCGATGTGTTGAACTACTTGGTCTGGAAAATGCAGATGCAGAATATTGTCATTGCTAATGGTTTTGAAGGATATCTTGATGGATCTATCCCCTGTCCTCCTCAATTCACCGATGCTGGTTCTCAGCAAGTTAATCTTGATTATTTGTCTTGGCATCGTTCCAATCACCTCATTATGAGTTGGCTTTATGCCTCTCTTTCGGATGCCCTACTTGGACAGATTGTTGGCTTCACAACTGCCTCCGAAATTTGGTCTTCACTGGAATAGATTTACACTGCCACCTCTTTTGATATTATCTCTGAAGTGCGCACCTCCCTCCAGTCCATTAAGAAAGATGGTATTTCCGCTCTTGCCTATGTGCATATAATTAAGGCTCTCTGTAACACCTTAGCCTCTCTTGGTGAGCCCTTTTCAATCAAAGATCATCTCATCTATTTGATGAACGATTTAGGACCCGAGTACAATGCCTTTGTTTCTTCAATTCAGACCATCTCTGTTACTACTACCGTTGAAGAGGTTCATTATCTTCTTTTGAGCTTTGATGCTCGGCTGGATCGACAAAATGCAACCACCACCTTTAGCTCCCTTCAAGCCAATTTTACTAATATGCACTTCCCTCACCAGCAACCTAAACCCAAGCCTGTTTCTCCCTCTTCATATTCATTTCGTTCCTCTCCCCGGCCATCTCCTCCTGCCTATTCCTCCACACCCAGATCTTCTCATTCGTTTTCTCCTCCTTCCTATGTTCCCCGACCTTCCCACTCCTTTTCTCTGTCCTATCCTCACTCTGCTCCTCAACCAAAATGTCAGATCTGTTTTCGTACTGGCCACACTGCTAATGCATGTTACCATCGATCCAACCTTCACTATCGACCCCCATCTTCTCACCCACGCCCTTACTCTGCTTACTTCTCTCATCATTTTTTCCCATCTCCTAGCCCTTCTCCCTCTCCTGTAGCCACTTCAGGGATGATTTTTTATTCAAATTGGTACATGGACTCTGGCGCTTCGCACCATTTCACCCAGGATCTTAATCTTCTTGACACTTCTTAGCCCTTTAGCGGAGGTGATCACATCACTATGGGTAATGGTAAGTCCATCCCCATCACTCATGTTGGTACTGCTTCTTTACCCAGTTCTTTTTCCTCTTCTCCTCTTCAACTGTGTCAGGTTTTTCATTCTCCCTCTTTGTCTAAAAATTTGCTTAGTGTTTCGAAGTTGTGTCGTGATAACAATGCTATTGTCGAATTTCACCCCCATTGTTTCTTTGTTAAAAATCAAGTCAAACATCAAATACTTCTAACAGGAATTCTGGATGATGGCATTTATCGTGTCCCTGCCTCTTCTTTACAACCCCGTGCTCGTCTTCTTTTCTCTTCCAAGTCTACAACCTCGTTGTGGCATTCTCGTTTAGGCCATCCTTATAAGGATGTTGTTTCTGAAGTGTCTTCTGCTTGTAATTTTTCTTTTTCAATGAAAGATGATATTTCTTTTTGTAACTCTTGTCAGTCGGGCAAGTCTCATAGACTCCCCTTTTCTGTGTCTGTAAGTCGAGCTTCTCGACCTTTTGATCTAATACATACTGATCTTTGGGGTCCAGCCCCTGTTAATGGCATTTCTGGTGATTGCTATTTTTTTTTATTTCTTGACAATTTCACTCGTTTTACCTGGTTTTATTTGCTCAAAACTAAAGATGAGGTATTTCAGACTTTTATTCAATTTCAATCTATGGTTCACACTCAATTTCAAAGTGTTATCCAACGTGTAAGGTCTGATTGGGGCGATGAATTTCGCTCACTGTTATCTTTTTTCCTTAAACATGGCATTTCCCATGAGTTATCTTGTCCTCATACCCCACAACAAAATGGTCGGGTCGAGCGAAAAAATCACCATATTGTTGAAACCGGTCTTACACTCTTGGCTCATGCTAGTATGCCTCTTTCTTTTTGGCCTTAAGTGTGTGCCACCGCAGTCTATTTGATTAACCGCTTACCTACTCGCGTTCTTCATTTTGAGAGTCCTTATCAATGTCTTTATGCCAAAACTCCATCATATGATCATTTTCGAATTTTTGGTTGTGAATGTTTCCCGTTCTTACGCCCTTATAACAAACACAAGTTAGAGTTTCGTTATTCCTCTTGTGTATTTCTGGGTTACAACAGTCGCCACAAAGGCTATTTATGCCTTAATGTTTCTTCAGGACATATTTGTACGTCTCGTCATGTTGTCTTTAATGAGGAGTCATTTCCCTATGTCCGATTGTCTACTCCCACTCCTCCTTCCTCGTCTCCTGTCTCTGTCCCTCCCCTTCATGTCTCTACTTTTTTTCTCCTATTCTCATTCCTTCTATGTCTACCTCTTTTACTTCATCTATTCCTCCTATTCCTTCCAACCCCATATCACCTCTGTCTCCCACTCCCTCTTCTACCTCATCTTCTTCTCATGTACCTCTGCCTGCTCCTCCTTGCTCATCACTTTCATCTACCCCTCGCACTCCTTTCAATACCCATCCCATGATCACACATGCTAAGGTTGGTATTCATAAGCCCTGCCTCTTTTACAATATGGTTGCTACTGAACCTCTTGAACCTTCTACATTTAATGAAGCTAACAAGCATGAGGTCTGGCAAAAGGCAATGCAGGAGTTTGTAGCACTACAGTCCCAAGGAACTTGGCAATTGGTTCCTCCTCCACACGGCTACAAAATTATTTGTTCCAAATGGGTTTACCATGTGAAACTGAATTTCGATGGCTTGGTTGACAGGTACAAGGCGCGTTTAGTCGCCAAGGGCTATCATCAGACTCCGAGCTTAGACTTCCATGAAACTTTCAATCATGTCATTAAGTTTACTACTGTTCGTGTGGTTTTATCTTTGGTTGTCTCGTTTCATTGGCCGCTTCACCAAATTGATATCTAGAGCGCATTCCTGCATGATGATTTAGCTGAAACTGTCTACATGTCACAGACTCAAGGCTTTGTAGATTCTTCACAGCCTCAACATGTTTGTCAATTAACTAAGTCCCTTTATGGTTTAAAGCAGAGTCCACGCACTTGGTTCTTAAAATTCAGTACTGCTTTGCTGCAGTGGGGATTTGTTGGATCACGGGCTGATTCTTCTCTTTTTGTGTATCAATATGGTGGTGTTATTCTTGTGGTTTTGGTCTATGTCGATGACATAGTTATTACTGGTTCTAGAACTTCAGCAATTTAGACTTTGCTCACTTACCTCAAGAGTAAATTTCAAGTCAAAGATCTTGGTTCACTCCACTATTTTCCTGGGATTCAGGTATCACGTTCATCAGCTGGTTTGCACATGTCTCAATCAAAGTATATTAGGGATCTCCTCCACAAAACTGGCCTTCTTGACTCAAAACCAGTTGCTACCCCTATTACGTTAGGGCATCTTTCTCTTCATGATGGTACACCGATTCCTAATGTCATTGATTATCGTAGTACTATCGGGGCTCTTCAATATTTTACCATCACTAGGCCAGACATTGCCTTCATTGTCAATAAGTTGTGCCAGTTCATGCATGCTCTGACCACTGCTCATTTTCAGGCTGCCAAACGTGTCTTGCGATATCTCAAAGGCACTACTCATCTTGGTGTATTGATTCAACCCAATCAATCCTTTACTCTTCATTGCTTTACTAATGCTGATTGGGCTTCTTGTCCCGATGACCGCCGTAGTGCTAGCACCTATTGCATCTTTTTTGGTCTTAATCTCATCTCTTGGTCCTCCTCTAAGCAGAAAGTGGTCTCTCGCTCTAGTACGGAATCCGAATACAGAGCTCTCGCTAATGGTGCATCGGAAGTCTGCTGGATTGAATCCTTACTTTCTGAGTTGGGTGTCACCTTGGCCTCTCCTCCTACATTGCATTGTGACAATATCAGCACACTACATCTTGCATCTAATCCAACTTTTCATGCTCGCACTAAGCATGTATAAATCAATCATCACTTTGTGCATGAGCGTGTCAATGCCAAGTCTTTATAGCTTGCTTTCACCCCCTATACGGATCAAATTGTTGATTATCTCATGAAGCCGATGGTCACCTCTTGCTTTCAAGATTTAAGAACCAAACTCACCATGCTTCCCAGCCCGCTGTGTTTGCAGGGGGATGTTAAACACTAATATCATATTAGCCTTGTATTAATTAAGCTGTAATTGTTTGTTAGCTTTAGTACTTTCTAGTTTCTGTTATAGAGGACATGTAATGCCCTGGATAGCCAAGACCGCTACACTGTGTACTTATAAAGGTGTAAGACTTGCTAATCAAGTCATTAACTTAAAAACGTGTCACTAAACATATACGAGCTAGGGTTAAAAAGGTTTTTGTAATGCCCCAAATTCTCCGATGTGGTTTAATGGCGGGATTAGTAGGCCGGGAGGGCCATAACTGTTTAATCATGCCATTAAATGATAATATGCATGTTTATATGAATTATATTATTATATGATGTTATATGCATGCATGTGGGTCCACATTTGAATATTATGAAATTTTGATAAATTTGGCCCGTTAAGGGTATAATTGTATATTTGGGTGCATATCGTGATTTGTGAATGAGATCCCATTATTATGGAGATATATTCAAGCTATTCGGCATGAGAGGGTCCTCTATAATGGATTAGCGGTTTTGTTATAACGGGGTCAATTATTGGGTAATAGGAATGTTATTTTATGATAAATTGGGAGTATTTGAGAACAAGATGGAATTCTAGAAGTTTTGACTATAATGTCCCCGGGGAGGATTTTGGGACCCCGGGCACTAGGTTTTATTTGAGGTTACTTAAGCTTGAAGTAGCTTGTCAGATAGAACGTACGTTAGAAAACCTCTCGTTCTCCCTTTCGTCAGTTCGTTTTACCGTTTGAGCCTTTTCGAAGAAATCTCGAGTTCTAGGAGTCGGAATCAAGTGAGGATCGAGGCATAGCGATGCTAGAAAAGATTAGAAGCTCATTGACTGAAGGATTTGACGAGAAACAACCTAATCGAAGGTAATCTAAGTTTAAAGTTTTGAGTTTTGAGAGTTTCTAAGCTTTGAATTGGACTTTGTGAATTGTTGAGTTTTTGGTTCGTTTGAACCTTGGGTTTTGAGGGTTTTGCACCATTGGGAAGCTTGGTAACTTTGATTTGATGATTGGGAAATGTTTAGGTATGATTTCGGAGGCTTTGGAGTGTTAAAAACGTGTTTGGGAATGGCCCAGGGTAGGGGGCCGCGGCCTTGTTCTTGGGGTGTCGCGGCCCTAGCATGAAGAAGCAGGTGGGGCTCTTTGTGCTTGCTAGGCGCCGCAGCCCTTGCTTCAGGATGTTCTAGGGGCCGCGGCCCAAGGTGCTAGGGTCGCGGCCCAAGGTGCTAGGGCCACAGCCCTTGGTCAGTTTTCACCCCGAATGCATGTTTTGACCCCGGGAACATAGCTTTAGGCCTCGGGATTGTTCCTACTACTTGGATTAGTGGGGATTGATGTCTTGGAGGCTAGATCTTGGTTTGAGAACCCTTGATTATCATTTTATTCATGGTATCCTATAATGTGTTATGATTAGGTAACCGCTAAAGGACTAAAAGCTAGACCGTTCTCAAGGGCCGTTCTTTTATTCATTCTAGCTCGAATCTGAGGTAAGAAAACTGCACCCTGTGTATATGACATGCATGCCTATTATTGAGGCATGTTGATTGATAAATGTGGACATGGATTGCATACTAAATGCTAGTGAATGTTTTTTACCTGTATATGGCACTGACTAGTCAGGGGCACTGACCTGAGAGTCAGAAACGGCATAAGCGTCTTGAACGCAGGGCCGAGTGAAGATTAGATCTAATCGATATCAGTGTTGAATGGCTCTAAGGCATTAACACTGGACCGACCCTAAGGTCGATGAACTTATAAGCACTTGGCTAGTCTAAGACTAGTTACTGAGAGCCAGGGCATAAGGCCCAGATGACTGCTTGTCACATGGCTAGGGAACGATGTTCCAGGGTTATGACTCTATGGTCATGAGGAAGGTTATGTTGGTGACTAGTCACCATGCACCTATCCTGGTCAAGCTAATGACAGGTTTACTTATCTGTTAAGCCCCGGTGACCCTATCGTCACAAGGCTGAGGGATTTATTTCCAATTTAGTGACTTTTGCGACTGTCACCTATCTGTTTTGGACTGATAGTCCTGAATGATTATTATGATCATTGTTGATATTATATCATGCTATATTGTGTTTTCTTGCTGGTCCTTGGCTCATGAGTGCTATGTGGTGCAGGTAAAGGGAAAGAAAAGCTCACCTAGCCTTGAGTGGAGAGCTTAGGTGGTGATGTGTACATATGCGGCCGCTTGACCACCACAGCCAAGGAGTTCTGAGAGGGACTAGGGGGTTTACCCTATTTTGCTGCTTAGGTCGGCGGGTTTGTAAATTTAAAACAGTAGTGACCATTTTGAGTTGTAAATAACTTGTAAATGTTTTGAATATCTCATGAGCAGTTATGTACTTAATAAAAGATACCCTTTCCTTTTTATTGTTTTTCACCTTAACATGTTAATAACACTTAGAACACGTTTTTAACCAAAGGACTCGAGTAGCGGGTCAAATTTTCGGTTCACCGTAACTGTTCTGGGGTAACCAGGGCATTACAGTTTTGGTCTCAAAAGTTTCATTTTATATAATTAAGCAGTTATATACACGGGATCCCAAAAGAAACAGAGTTTAAAAGTTGGATTACAGACTCTTAAAATAGTACAAACAACGGTTAGCCATACTAAGGCAAAATGGACAATTTCTGGGTCTTGCGTCCCTGCCTAAACCTCAACCGTGGCGGCTGAGCAACTAGCCATGTACATTCCACTCGTTGAACTCTCCAAATCAAGGATGATCAAGTTTTCCCTTGCCTTTACCTGCACCACGTAGCACCCGTGAGCCAAGGCCCAGCAAGAAAACATGATGTGCAACACAAACAAATAACAGCAGATAGTAAATTCACTAAGCATGAACTCTCATCAAATAATCCACTTTAATCATTCATCACATATATTCAAAATCAAGGATGCAATCAATCACTTATAACATTCATATCACATAATAATCAGGGCCGACAACTTAGGTCGCACCCTCTGTTTACCCCACTGACTCCGGCCCGCTTAAACCGAGCTCAGTGCATATTAAGCTGTCCTGGGCTACCAGTGGCCAAGCCGCGCCCTGTGCGCTAGTGTAACCCTTGGCACTCTTAGGCCATTGGTTTACTAATTAGCTTTCATGAAATAATACCATCTTTTCAAGCATACACAATAGGGAACCCTTAGTCCCATTACATATATCCAACCATGTGCAGTTTTCTTACCTTTAATTTTTGCGGTTACTGATTATGAGCAACGCTCCTCAAGCACGATCCGTTCCCGAGCCTTAGCTTTTATCACCTAGCCACAACCAAGGTGAAGGATACCATCAACAAACCTTAAATGAGCTTCTAGAAAAAGTTCTAATCTCTGGAACATTAAACTTCACCAAACATGGTAAAAGATTCAATCCCGAGCACCCTAGGTTAAATTCCCAAGCCTAGAATCTCAAAATCCCGAAATCCCTTAAGGGCCGCGGCATTAGCCATCCATGCCACGGCATGGCCCCAACCAGAGGCCTCCCAAAGCACAAAAACAAGTAAGGGTCGCGACCCTACTTAGACCATGCCGCGGCCCGCCCTCCTTCCTCAACACCCTTTAGCTTCGAAGGGCCGCGGCTCACCAAGAACTATGCCGCGGCCCGACCCCTTCGAACCCAAAAAAACCTCCATTTTTAACTCTCAAACCTCATGCAAACTCACTCAAAACCACCCCAAATCCATAACTCAATTATCCAAAATCTTCCCACAAGATTCCAATAGCACAACCCAGCTGAAACCTAGGTTAGAAACCCATCAAAAACCCATTTCAATTACTGAAACTTTCTAACTTAAAAACACAAAACCCAGCCATGAAAACACTATAACTCAGCCATTAAACCTTAGATTAGAGCTTACCTCAGCTACAGAACCACTTCTCTAAGGAGAATCCAAGTCAATTCCCAAGCATTTCCACCTTAATTCTGCCCTTAACATCAAAATTACAATCACCTCATTACTCAGCCAAAAGTTCAAAGTTTCTAACTTCAAAACACAGTTTAATTCTTACCTTAGCCTTGATTAAATGTTTCCTGGATAATCCTTGAGCTAGCCTCTAATTTCCCCTCTGAATTCCTCTGAAATCCCAACACAAATTCTAGCAATTTCTCCAAAATACTCAGTGTTTTTCCTTGAGAGAGGAGAGAGAGAAAAGGGCTGAGAAAAGAGTCGGTCTAATTTTCTGTTCTACTATTTTCTATTTCTTTAGCCTAACCTTATCCCGTTAAATCAATCCCGAGGCTCGGGGTGCCGAAAATGTCCCCGAGGGCAAAACGGTAAAATTCCCCAATATTCCCGCTTAGACTTCCTAACCTCAAATATATCTCCATATATTTATTTTCATAACCCGGTAATCTAAATAACCACCCGATACCTGAAATACCCCTTGACTTGTCCAAAGTCAATTGTTAAGCCCTGTTGTGACTTTTCTCCGCTATCTAGCCCTAGGATCGCCTCGAGTCGTGCTCTGCAGGCCTACCCACATAATAATGTGGTTCTCACAATACCATATATATCACATTAATACCAATATAGTCATACAAGCATTTTAATCATACAATTATGAATTTAAGTCAATAAAGTCATTCAAATCACATTTAACCCAATAATTCCCTCCCGACACACTAATCAAGGCCCTTAAGCCTCATTAGAAAATTTGGGGTTGTTATAGGACAAGTGTCCTTTCTTTTCCCCTTTTTGTCCCTTCCTTTCCAGCATATATGTTCTGCACTGTGTAACAGAAAGTTCTTGAGGCAAATACAATCTTTTGAGAAATTACACATTCTCTGACAGTAAGTCATCGATAGAGGATTGATAGGCTATAATGATTATAACAATGGATAACGTATTTATGGTTTAGAAAATACGCTCTATGAATTCAAGAGTTCAATTCTTAGTCTATAGTGGAGTCACTAGGAATTAATAAGGTAGTGAAATTATTCGAAAATAAATTCACGGTAACTTATTGGAGCTTGATTTCATGGATCCATGGTCCCCACATCACCTTTGAGTAAATCATCTAGAATGTCTCAATTAATTGATTTAATTATCAATTGAGTTTTTTTTAAAGTTGACTAGATTAATTTTGGAAAATTTACAGAGATATGAGATTTAGAAAATAAAAGAAAATCTTTGGGTAAATATAATAATATTGATAAATTAGTGTCAATATAAATAAATAATATTAAATCAAGTTTCAAATTATAATTAGTTAATTTGAATAAGGATTTAATTAATTAATTAAAAAATAAATATAAAAAGTTTTGAATTTAGGCCCAATTGGGATTTAAATTCAAAACAAAGAGAATTGACCCAAGTCTATTTGTGGGAGCCCAAGGCTTTTATCTTTTTGTTTATTATTTTAATTAATTTAAATTTAAATAAAGCCCATTAAGTTGTCTATATAAGGAATACCATATATAGGGTTTTCATAAGGAAGTTTAAATTGATTCATTAGGTAAGTGAAAACCTAGACAGTCTAATCCTTTCTTGGCCACTCACTCTTCTTCTTCTCTTCTAGATCTCTAACTCATGTGTTGAGTGTTGGTTTTTATGGTCTAAATCAGAGAACAATGGAAGCAATTTTATTTTTTTTTAAAAAAAACAATTAAAACCATAAGCCCAGAATCTCAACATATATGCATTGCATGAAATTAACCACATAAAAGGTAGAGAAAATTACCTATTGATTCCTATCAAGATTCCTTATATCTTTTTGTATATTTACGATCATCCAATCCTCACAATTCCAACGTGGTAGATCTCACATCTTGATCTTCCAAATCAGCCTCTAACACACCAGGACGTGTGTGGGCACGTAGATTACTATATGATTGATTTATAGTGATCAATAAGTGTTCTCAACTCATGAGACTTAGTGATGGTGAAGAGAAAAGGAAAGATAGACTTTTTAAGAGCGGCTAGGATTTTAGAAAATTAGATCGATCATTTTAGGTCAAACCTATAATAATGTACTTATAGGGTTTTATTTAATCCAATAAAATAAAGATAAATAATATTTTTTTTATTTAAACTAAATTTAAATAATAAAATATATTTATTACCTTTTTATTCAATATTCAATATTTTAAATTAATTAAAATATCTTATTAAATAAATATATTTTGAATATTATATCTAATAAAATATTCAAGAGAAATCCACATGGCACTCCTATAGAGCTACACGCCTATGATTATACAGCTGTAGGTGTGTGGCATTATTTTAATGCCCAAAAATTGTTTTTCTCAAATTTTCTTAAAATAAAATAATATATTTATAATTAAATAAAAATGAGTTAATAAAAAATTAACCTTGATTTATTTTCTATTGGATTAAAATAATAACTTTAAATAAGATATTTATTTTATCTCTCCTTTTATAATATTATTTAAATAATTAAGTAATACTCTTTTAACTAATACATAATTTTAATAAATAAAACTAAATAGTTAAAATTAATTAATTCACAATTAATTAAATAATAATAATTATCTCATATTTACCATTTTGCCCTCGAGAATAAAATCTTTCACAAACTCGTCTTTTCTCTCACTAATCTTTCCTTAGTCAATCTTACCCTGGAAAGTGTAGTACAGAGGTGACTTGAGGATCATGGACCTATAATTCTAAGCTCCAATAAATCATATTATTAATTGAACTCATCAATGTAATAACCTGATTTATTAATTCCATTATTACTCCACTATAAATATGGAATTGCACTCTTAGAAAATATAGAATTATATTTACTGAGTTCTAACTAGTAGTCCATTGATATAATCAGTATAAGTAGTTTTGTCCTCCAATTTATTAGTTCATAATTAGAGCTGGTCAAAATTACCGTTTTACCCTTCTAATTATCTCTTGATTCCTTAAGTACCATTAACTCATAATGAATAGTTAATCTATAATTCAATTATAGATTTGAGCTCAATAACTAAATTCACTCCCAGAATTAACCCTCAAGGGAACTAATATTCGATCCTTCACGGAAAACTTGGTGTGGATGCCAAAAATTCGCCAAGGAGAAGAGGTCTAGTCCCTTATTGAAGTAAATGGCTAAGGGTCACTGAAGGCATCAAGTACATATTAGAGGCAGAAGATTATTACGTGCCACCAAGAAGCCACACATCCCCCAGGCCTCACGAGGTCATTCCACGCACACGGGAGGACCATGTGAGATGCCCCCGCCTTGCGTGCATGCCTCCAAGTTGCACCCCTCGTGAGACGCCTCCACCTCGCATGTCTGCCTCCAAGTTGTGCACCATTACGAGACACCTCCATCTCACGTGCATGCCTCCAAGCCACATCCCCTTGCGAGACACCTCCGTCTCGCGTGCATGCCTCCAAGCTGCACCCCTCGTGAGACGCCTCCACCTCGCGTGTTTGGCTCCAAGTCGTGCCCCTCGCGAGACATCTCCGTCTCACGTGCATGCCTCTAAGATGCACCCCTCGCAAGACGCCTCCACCTGATGCATCTGGCTCAAAGTCATGCCTCTCGTGAGACACCTTCATCTCACATGCATGCCTCTAGGAGGCACCCTTTGTGAGACGCCTCCATCTCGCGCGTCTACTCCAAGTCGTGCCCCCTCACGAGACACCTCCATCTCACATGCATGCCTCCAAGCCACATCCCCTCATGAGACACCTCCATCTCGCGTGCGTGTCTCCAAGCTGCACAAGGGGCCTCACGCTGAGACACCCTTCACTGAGGGCCTTGCTACATGAGGTCGGGTGTGCAAGGCATCCGTGCCTGGGTGCCGCCGAGGGACAATAGGCCTCGCGTCTAGATTTCGTCAACGAGATACGGGACTCACGTAGAGCAGAGAAGACACCATTATAGACGAGAATTTGGCTATGCAAGGTCCGATACCTCTCTATGCACCAAGGAGACATAGGCTACCCCACTGAAGAATCCATAAGTCATTCAACACTTAACCAAAGATAATGAAACTTGGAGCAATGGTGTATCTTGGACATGTAAGAACAACCATCAGGTATAGGGTGCACATACGAGCACGGGATGTACGAACATGTGGAGGACAAAGGCATGACTCTGACATACATGTAGTGGTGGTAGAGACACTACTTGCACACCTCTCACCATATACCAGGGCCGACATCACAGCCTCCTGCACCACTACGTCTCGTGCCACTACCCTAAAATTGTATTTATGCATAATTTTTTCCCCTGAGACAACAATGTATCAAGAGCCATTAGAGCTCCACGATAAATAGACCTTCACCCCTCTGGCAAAGGGGTCGGAAAATTGGACATTGTAACCAGAGACTATTGAGTAATATAAATATTCTCCCCATGTTCACTCTGAAACTTGATTCTAAGTCCATATAGCCACCCTATGTTCTTCTACGCTTCTTAACCACTCTTTGTTTATTCTTAAGCTCATAAGTTTTCCTATCTAACTTGGTTGACAAGTTCTCACCGTCAATAGTTTGGTGCCGTCTATGGGAAGAACAACTAACAAACAGTAGTTCTTCCATTAATTTCAATAAGAAAACATACCAAGGTGTTCAAAATGCCTACAAGACGACCAAGAAGTGGAGGTTCACCTAGACAGAACCAAGCTAAGGGCGTCCATGAGGGATCCTCCCCCGCCGATGAATGGAGGTACGACGGATCTGCACAGAGACAATGGCGAAGAGGAAGAAGTATCATCCCCTGCTATTCATCCTACACCGGACCCTGTAGCGCATACCACTGCTCTAACAAAGGATTGAACAACTCACCCTCCGCCACGGCCACCGGTGGCCTTATGTCTGAACCAACAGGACCCAGGTCCCTCCAAAAAAAGACATGGTAAATGCCCACGAGTACACTTAGTGAGTTCAAGTTCTCGATCTCGTTGCTGCAAAGAGGAAATATGTGACCTGCACTTGAAAAATCAAAGCTTGCAGACTGTCGTGGGAAACATCTTAAAGGTACTCAATGACCTGTTACACGAAAACTCTGATGCTCCCCTCTCTAAGTATAAAGAGAGGAAATGTGTATGTGGAGAAACAACCATGCCCGTGGACGATGGAAAAATGCAACTCTCCACTAATCATACCCCTTGCTCAGGACGCAAGGAAGATTCTACACCAACAGAGCAACCTGGAACGATCCCCACCTACGGGAGGTGCAAACCCAAGACATCCTCCAAAAGAGCTTCACCTGACCTATGGAATAAACTAAACCAGAGAGGGTCTGAGGTGAAAAACACACCCCCTACAACTCCTTTGATGGACACAACCAAAGCAAGGATTCACCCTAAGAACCCACGAGACTCCTTAAATAAAAAGAAGAAAGAATTAAACACCAAAATGCAAACCCCTCGAAGAATTATTATCACTGCACCCGGGGGGCACAAAGATGACGAAGAATTTGATCGTGAGTCTCCCTTCACAAGGGAGATCCAGGTTGAGCAACTCCCCACCAATTTCAAAGATCCTCGCATGACTTTGTATAAGGGCACTACGAACCCAAAATATCACTTAGACACCTTCAATAACCTGATGAAGTTAAAGGGGGGTCAACAGCAGAGCAAGGTGCCATTGCTTCATCGTTACACTCAAAGGAGCGGGGTACAAGTGGTTTAAGAGGTTAAGGCTAGGAACAATCAGGTCATGGCAGTAGTTCTCTGGTGAATTTCTTCAACAACACCACGTGATCCATGACTATGTTATGCCGAGTACCAGCCTTGCTAACATAAAATAAGGTGAGAGTGAAATCCTAAAGAGCTATATCTACAGATTCAATATGGAAGCAACTAAGATGGGAAGTGCGAGTAAAGCGAAGCTCAAGATGGCAATCACAGTGGGAGTTCGTCCTGGAAGCAAGTTATGGGATAACATGCTCAAGAGGGAGGTTACAAACTTAAACGACTTCTTCAAAAGAGCCCAAAAGTATATACGCATGGAAGAGGGCCATAAGAACCTGCATGTTGAGGGAAGCAAACCTTCCTCCAGTTACCCTTCTACCAATACGTCGAAAGATTCCATGTAGAAGAGAGCGTCGTGATAACGGAGTCGCTGATCAAGTTGAAGATTGGAAATGGTCTACAAGAAGGCTTCAAGGAAGAAGCTAGTAGGATTCAACAAGTCATCTCAATTGGCCCCCATAAAGATCCAAAGAAGTCGCCCAGCTGGTTCCAGAGATCTGGAATTGTCAAAGCATATCAGAGAGAATGAAAAACAAAGTGCTTGACAAGATAAATCCCATCAACCACTTAGGAGGTATTAGACCCAACCTCAACAGGCACCTAGCCATGTGTAAAATAGGTGCCAAGCCTCCCGAGCCTCAACAGGCACCTAGCCATGTGCAAAATAGGGACCTAGCCTCGCGAGCCTCAACAGGCACCCAACCTCTTCAAAATAGGTGCCTAGCTTTGCATTATGGAAATTATGTGATTATGTGATATATGTGTATCAATATATGATTATGTGAGTTATATTATAATATGACTTGATATGCATCTTTAGGTGTATTAAATATGCATGTGGGCCCATTTCTGAATAGAAAGGGAAATTTTCATAATTTGGCACGTTATGGGTATATTTGGCATATATGTGATATATGTGTGGGACAACATTATTACGTGGATATATTTAGGTCACTCGACACAAGACGATCCTAGGGAGCAAGCCAGTGGGAAAGTCACAACAGGACCCATATTTGACTAAGTGCGAGTCAAGGGGTATATTGGGTATTTAGTACATTACCGGGTTATTGGGTAATGGGAATGATTATTTGATGATATATTGGGAGTTAGTGAGATCAGGAGGAAATTTTGGGAATTTTGACTATTTATCCCCCAGGATGTTTTGGGTACCCCGAGCATTGGGATTTGCTTTAGGTTACTTAAGCTCAAAGTAACCTGTCAGAAATAAAAAGAACTTTCAATCACGTTCTCTCTCAATCTCTCTCCCATTCTCTTTTTGGAGTTTGATAGCATTTTAAAAGGAAACTCGAGTTTTATGACTCGGATTCAAGCAAGGTTAGAGTCATAGCGATTCTAGGAAAGATTAGAAGCTTGTTAGCTGGAGGATTTAATTGGAAAACAACTCAATCATAAGTAATCCAACCTTTAAGTTTTGAGTTTTCGAGTTTTTAAGCTTTGATTGGATTTTACATTTTGATGAGTTTTTGAATTGATTGGGACTTGGGTTTTGATGGTTTTGGGCCATGGAGTTCATTGGGAACTTTGTTTTTGGGATTTGGATAGGATTTTGGTAGGTTTTGAAATGGGAAAACAGAGTTTTATGGCTGGGTTCGAGGTCGGGTCGCGGCCCTGTTCTTGGGCGCCGCGACCCAAGCTTGATGAAGGTGGAGGATTGGGTTGCTGGGCATTTAGGGCTGCGGCGCCTGGTATACGTGCTGCTGCGCAAGGCACAGACAGAGAAGGGGCTGGGCCTCTGACTTGAGTTAGTCATGGCTCGGTTGTTTGAGGCCGCGGCTCAAAAGGGGAAAAATGTCCAAAGTGGGTTTTTAGTCATGGGAACTTAAAGCTAAGGGCTCGAGATCGATCCTACTACACGGTTTGGTAGGATTCGATGTCTCGGAGGCTAGGACTTGGTTCAGAAGCCTTTATTTACTCGTTTTGATGGGATTTTATACCATTGTTGCGACTAGGTTATTGTTAGGGGCTCAGAAATGGGATCGTGCTCGAGGGTCGTTTATTGGTAACCTGTGCTTGGACCAAAGGTAAGAAAATTGCACCCAGTATGTGATACATGTGATTATGGCTTGGCCTGAATATTGAATATAGAATTGATCAGAGCTTGGGTCTCTGTAAATGTGCATGATTATGATTATGCTTGTGATCCCTGAATTGTTGAACATGACCATGAATAGGGCATGAACGCCCGAGTATGTGCATGATTATGCTTATGATTGTTGATTAAGCATGTTGAATGCTTTATATCTGGATATTTGATATATGATATATACTTGTTTGCATTATCTTATTGAGAAAGGCTTGACTTATTAGTCAAGGGCTGCAATAGCACGTTGAGCGCTGGTCATTTTGGTTAGGCTAACCAGGAGCGCATTATACGCTTGTCCGACCTATTGGTTATGGAGAAATTCAGCGCCAGGTATGCTTAAATAGAGGATAGGGCTAAGGACCCCGGGGTGACTTATTAGTCTCATATCCTAGCATTGACTTATTAGTCAAGGATGGCCTTAGCACATTGAGGGCTGGTCATAAAGCATTGACTTATTAGTCAAGGACGGCTTTAGCACGGTGAGTGCTAGTTGTAAATCATTGAATTATTAGTCAAGGACAACATTAACATGCTAAGTGCTAGTCGTAAGGCATTGACTTATCTATCAAGCATGGAAATAGTACGCTGAGCACTGGTCCATATAGTTATTCCTAACCAGGAGTGCATTATACGCATAACTGACCTATGGATCAGAGATAACTAAAGCGCCAAGTACGATGGGCTAGTTCCAAAGCTGGTTATACAGAGGACAGGGCAAGGGGCTCCGGGGTGACTCATTAGTCCCATATCCTAGGGCGTTGACCTAGTATGATTTATTAATCATGTGGTTGGGCGTTGAGCCCCCGTATAATTCCATAATCATGTATTATGGGCATTGGGCCTCGATATGATTCATTGATCATTTATCTAGGGAAATTGGTCCCATATGACACTGTAGTCATTTATATGAATGGTATGCATACATGAGTAGGGTTATTACTGCTAGGCATGCTTATTATGATTTGGTAATATGTTATAACTGCTTATGAGCATGTTTATGTTTTCTTGCTGAGCCTTGGCTCACGGGTGCTATATGGTGCAGGTAAAGGGAAAAGAAAGTTGGACCATCCTTGAGTTGGAGAGCTTAGGTGACGATGTGTACATATGTGGCTGCTCGACCACCACGGCCGAGGGCTTAAAGAGGAACTAGGGTCAAACCCTATTTTGCCGCTTAGGCCTGCATGCTGTAACTCTTTTATTGTAATTAACATTTTAAATGTATTTTGGGATCCCATGTATACAGTAAATGTTTTAGTGAAACGTTTGTATCTTTGACCAACAATTTTAACCCTAAGCCGTTAATCACGTTTAGTTACACGATTATGGCCAATTGACTCGTTTAGCGAGTTTAACACTATTTAAAATACACAATGTAACCGTCCCTGAAAAGTAGGACGTTACAACTTCATACCTATAGGCTAAGGAAAATGGCGTATGGACTGTTGTTTTTCGGTGAGATGTTCTATATGACCAGAGTACTTCTGGAAATTGTTCTGGCCACGCTCCCTTTGCTTCTTTGAGCCTTTTCTTCATTGTCTCCTTCAGAGTTTTGTTCACAACTTCTACTTGTCCATTGTCTTGTGGATGGGCAACTGATGAAAAGCTCTTTGTTATGCCATGCCGCTCATAGAATCGGTAAACAGATCACTGTTAAATTGTGTGTCGTTATCTGATACAATCTTTTTCGGCAATCCATATCGACATACAATGTTCTTGACAACAAAATCCAACACCTTCTTGGTCGTGATTGTCACGAGTGGTTCAGCTTCAGCTCACTTAGTAAAGTATTTGACAACCACTACTGCATAGTTGACATCCCCCTTTCCTGTGGGCAAAATTCTGATCAGATCTATTCCCTAGACTGTGAATGGACATGGGATTTTCATTTGTGTAATCTCATTTGGGGCTGCTCGAGGTATCCTGGAGAATCATTGGCATTTATCACACTTCTCAATGAATTCCATGGAATCCTCAATCATCGTAGGCCAGAAATACCCTTGTCGGAGAACCTTCTTTGACAAACTTTGGCCCCAACCATGATCTCCACAGAATCCTTCATGCACTTCTCTCATCTATTCTATAGCTTTTTCCTTGGAGATACATCTTAATAAAGGCATTGAATATCCTTGTCGATATAGGACTCCATCGAGCAAGATAAATCGAGCTAATGGCCTTTGTAGAGTCCTTGCCTTTTTCTTATCTGCTGGCAACAATCCATGTTCGAGATATTGAATGATGGGAGTCATCCACGTGTCGGATACTTGTATTACTAGGGAGGATTCTTCCACTTGAATGTTGAGTGCTGATAAGTGTTCAACCGGTACTATGCTTAAAATGTCAGCATCTTTGGCTCTTTCTAATTTGGCTAAGGCATCGACGTTTAAGTTATAGTTGCGAGGTACTTGCTGGAGGGTATACTTCTCGAATTGTGCTAGCAAGTATTTTGCCTTGTTTGGATACGCAACCATCTTAAGACCCCTAGCTTGATATTCTCCAATAATTTGATTAACAACTACTGGGAATCACTATATAATTCTAATGACTTTATGTTCGTATCCTTATCTAGTCTCAAACCTATGAGCAGCGCCTCATACTCAGCTTCATTGTTGGAGGCTATAAAGTTGAATCTAATTGCATAGTGAAACTGGTGTCCCTCGGGAGTAATTAAGATCAATCTTGCCCCCGCGTTATGCTCATTAGAAGACCCGTCTACGAAAAGTCTCCAAGCGAGAGTTTGGTTTTGATCATCTGTCTCTATAAGCGGCTCGCTGGTAGGGAGTTCGGTGAATTCAACTACAAAATCCGCTAAGGCTTGTCCCTTTATGGCTGCTTGAGGTGCATAGGAAATTTCGAACTGCCCCAGCTCAACTGCCCATTTTAATAGTCGACCAGCGGCTTCTGGTTTCTGCAAGACTTGCCCTAGTGGCTGGTTGGTAAGAACTATTATGTGGTGAGCTTGAAAGTAGGGTCGTAGTTTTCTAGACGTCGATATCAAGCAGTAAGCCAATTTCTCTATAGCCGGATATCATAATTCTGCTTCCACAAGCCTTTTACTTATGTAGTATACTGCTTTTTTAATGTTGTTTTCCTTCCTGATCAAAACAGTGCTGGCAGCATACTCTGTTATGGCTAAGTAGATGTACAAAGTCTTTCCTTCGACCAACTTGGACAAAATAGGCGGTCGCGACATATGGGATTTAAATGCTTGAAAAGCCTGTTTGCATTCTTCTGTCCACTCGAACTTTTTTTACCTCTGAGTCAATTAAAAAATAGGACACACTTGTCTGTAGACTTAGAGATGAATCTACTCAGAGCCACAATTCTCCCTATCAGGCTTTGTACATCTTTAACTTTTGCTGGTGATCACATATCGATCAGTGCTCAAATCTTTTCGAGATTGGCTTCGATTCCTCGTGAGTTTACTATGAATCCTAAAAAACTTCCTGATCCAACACCAAAGAAAGACTTGAGAGGATTAAGCTTCATCTGATATTTGTTCAAGATGTTGAGGCATTCTTGCAAGTCCTTGATGTGTTCACTAGCCTTTCTCAACTTGACCAGCATATCATCAATGTAAACCTCCATGTTATTACTGATCTGCTCTTTGAACATGTGGTTGACTAGTCGTTGGTAAGTCGCACCAGCGTTTTTCAAACCAAAGGGCATTAATTTGTACCAATAAAGCTCAATATCTATTTGAAAGCTAGTGTGCTCTTCATCAAGTGGATGCATACTAATTTGATTATAACCAAAATATGCATCCATGAATGACAACACTTCATGTCCTGATGTAGCGTCGACAGCTGGTCAATTCTTGGAAGTGGGAAACAATCCTTCGGGAAGCCTTTATTAAGGTCTGTGAAATCAACGCATGTCCTCCACTTACCGTTTGGTTTAGGAACTAGTACGGGATTAGAGACCTAAGATAGATAAAACGTTACCCTGATGAATCCATTTTCCTTCAGCTTCTCGACTTCTTCTTTCAAGGCTTTAGATCTGTCTTTGTCGAGAAACCTCCTTTTTTGTTGCACTGGTGGGTGGTTTTTGTCTATATTCAAGGCATGGCTAATAACTAATGGGTCTATCCCAACCATGTCTTTATGCGACCAGGCAAAGACCTCCTGGTTCCTCTTCAAAAACTCCACCAGTTCTTTTTTTATTGTTGTCTCTAAGTTTTTATAGACTTTCACAACCCTGGTCTGATCTTCTACTTCTAGTTTGACCTCCTCAAGGTTCACAACGGGCCAAAATTTTCTTCTAAATCCCCAAAGCGAGGATCTAAGTCCCTATCCTCACTTTGGGCAACACCCTATTTGGTGACGTGTTCACCTGATTGGGCTTGTGACTGATTTAACACCAGCAATTTTTTTTCTGCCCCGCTTCCCAATCCGCCTCTTCTTGCCTTTGTGATCGAGGAATTGTAGCATTCCCTGGCCTCTCGCTGATTTCCCAATACGCACCCAACACCTGCATCAGTTGGGAACTTCATGGCCAGACGCCAGACCAAAGTTACGGCTCGCAGATTGACGAGTATGGGTCTTCCAATCATAGCATTGTATGCAGACGGACAATCAACTACTATAAAAGTAGCGAGCAATGTCTTGTTCGCAGGTGCAGATCCTGTTGTGACTTGAAGTCTGATTGACCTTGTTGGTGCTAGCCCCTTGCCAGAAAAACCATAGATGATTTGGTTGCATGGTTCTAAATCTTGCACTAATAATTTCATTCTTTCCAGTGAAGATTTGTATAAAATGTTTACCGAGCTTCCTGTATCCACCAACAACCGTTTCACCATCATGTTGGCAATTTGGACATCCACGACTAAAGGATCTAAGTGGGGGAATTGGACATCTTGTGCGTCCAGCTCGGAGAAAGTTATCAATTCTTCCTATGTTCAAGCTTTTTTGGGAGTTCGTTCCTCAACATTTATCATTTCTATGTCTTGATCGTGATGTAGGGTTCTTACATATCTCTCCCTTGCCTTACCACTGTCACCAGATGTATGTGGTCGCCCACAGATAGTTAGCAATGTACCAACAATAGGAGCTAGGTATAGAGGAGGCGAGCGTTGGCGTACAGTTGTCTGCTTGTTGCCTCCGTGAGCCTCATGCTGGGAATTTCCCCCTACTCATACATATCTCCTCAAATGTCCTTGTCGAATAAGGAACTCGATCTCATCCTTAAGTTTGTTACACTCATTGGTATCATGGCCATAGTTGTTGTGAAAACGAGAAAACTTAGTTATGTCTCTTTTGGATATCTCTTTCCTGATTGAGACTGGTCGCCTAAAGGGAAGGATGGTATGACTGGCCTGATACACTTCAACGCGGCTATCGACCATTGCTGTGTAATTGGTGAACCTTGGCTCGTATCTGTTATGTTTAGGGCGCTTGTTATCAGATGTCGTTGGTTCAGTATTTGCCATTTTCCCTCCATTCTTATTGTTACTTTTGCCGTTGTCGTTGGGTTTACTAGACCCACTGGCGGCTTTGGTCAAGTCTTCCTTCTTACCCGGGTCGGCCTTTAGGGACTTTCCTTCATTGGCTATAGCCTCCTCCAACTTGATATACTTGTCTACTCGATCCAGAAATTCTTAAGTGCTCTTGACTCCATTTTTTCCGCAGGCTACTCTAGAGGGGAGATTGGCGTTACACTCTAGTTGTGATTGCCATCATCTTTCCCTCGTCTCCAACAATTTTGGCCCGAGAAGCTGCTCAGATGAATTGCTGTATATACTCTGTTATCCCCAAAATTTGAAAATGATGATGTGGCAATAGAAATGACAAGTGGCAAGGAATGGTTGGGTGATTTGGCTTAGAAGTAGCCCAATACATCAATAAAGAGTTTTGAGTGCTTGAGAGGTGTCATGACCGACCGGGTAAGTTGCATCCGACCAGGAATGACTTTGCTGCCCAACACTGGCATGTCCGAGCCAAGTGCACCCGAGGAGCCCGATGCGTGTCCGGTCGGACACCATGCATCCGAGAAGCAACCCAAGTGTCCGGTCGGACACTCTACGCTCGAGGAGAGGCATCCGAGGAGAAGGATCGAGAGGGTGCGTGCCTTGTGTCCGCGAAGAGGCGTGGGTTGGTCCGAGCGGACCATGATTGGCATGGTACCAGGCTGAGTGTGTCCAGTCGGACACCCTGCGTCCGAGGAGTGACAAAGGCCTGGTCCGTATGCATATGTCCAGCATGCATATGTCTGACCAGCACTTGCATGTCCTACCAACAAGTGCATGACTGTCCAAGTAGTGCCATGTTAGACGAGAGACATGGCATGCTAGACCAGAGTGCCATGTTAGACGAGAGACATGGCATGCTAGACCAGAGTGCCATGTTAGACGAGAGACATGGCATGCTAGACCAGAGTACCATGTTAGATGAGAGACATGGCATGCTAGACCAGAGTGCCATGTTAGACCGGAGGAGTGCGTGTCCTACCAGCCAAGTGCGTGACTGGTCAGTAGAGGTATGGCCGACCAGAAGGTGATATTCATCAACCAGATAGAACAGACTACGTCAAGATTCCCAGAAACGGCTTCAACAAGAATCGGTCTGGGCGTACGCGGGAATCTCTCATTCTTCACACAAATTGGGGGCTCTGTTACATTTTGAATATTTTTTGTAATTTAAATATAATACGAATAATAAAATATCCCGATCTTAGGGGATATCAATGTATGATCCTAAGCCTATAAATACATGGCTTATGGGATCAGAAAGAGACTTTTGGGAAATTTGGAGTTTTGATCTTACTTTTCTAGAGAGAGAAAGTGCTTTTTCTTGAGAGAGAACTCTTTTGTATTATGAGAATTTACACTGAAGAAACTCAGTTGACACAGGTTCATCTGATCTTGAGTGTATATAAATAATCATATCTCTAAGTGGATTAGGCTATTACCAATATATTGGGGCTGAACCACTATAAAATTTGTGTGTGTTATTTACTTTCTTTATTAAACCGTCTGTGTCGTTTGAATTCTCTTGAAGGCTTTGTCGTTTCTGACGTTCTCACGTCGTTGGCCAAAAACGCGGTCAACATACTCCTTAAGAATTTCTCCTTCCCTTTGTCGAATGTCGACCAGCTGATTAGCCTTCGTTGGATGTATCTGACCAGCATAAAATTGTCCATAAAACTCCTTTACAAACATCTCCCATGAAACTATGATGGCCAGTGCAAATTTGAAGTACCGCTCCTGAGCAGAGTCAGACAAAGTGGCAGGAAAAATCCTGCACCGAGCATCTTTAGACACCTTCTGGATATCCATTTGTATCTCAAATTTGTTCACATGAGATACAGGATCTTCCCTTCCAGTGAAATTGGGTAGAACTGGCATTTTGAATTTTCTTGGGATTTCTGCCACAAAAATTATGTTAACGAATGGGGTGCCCTTTCTCCGATCATACTCTATGTGGGACATTTTATTCCCTACCAGCTGCTGCACGGCTTGATTCAGGGCATCTATCTGAGCCTGAACAACATCTGGTATTGCAGGAGCAGCTGAAGCCGGGGGGAAATATTCATTGTGTCTTTCCCTTCGGTTATTGAGTACATCCCTCAGATCTTCATCCCTACGTCTCTGCTTGCATGCACCTAGTCAGTCAAAGACGTTGGGTTGTCTAGGCTGTCACCCAGCATTTTGGCTTGTTGGTCGGTTATCCATTGGGGGAGGATTTCGTTGTCCGTCCCTTTCCTCCTGTTGCCGACCATTGTTCCTCCTACTATAGTCCGTCTCATTGTACTCATGGCCGTCTCCGAATTACGACCTATGTGTGCGCGACCTGCTATACGCATTATTCCCCTCTCTTCTCCCTGGTCCCTCCCAGTAAACAGGTGGGGGCCTGCGCTGGTCGTTAGGTCCCCTGACAATATTCTGTTGTGGGGGGTCCTGGACCGCAGAGTCTAAGTCCACTTGCCTCCTGCTTCCTAAGGGATGTTGTCCCCTGCCAGGAGGGTCTTGTTCTGCGTCTAGGGTTTCTGGGATGTTGCTTATCTCTGTTCTTTCTATACTGCTGAGTGTTATCTCGACCAGCACGAGGGGGTAGTTGCTGCTCATTGTTTCTGTCAGGATTTTGGGTTTTCCTTTCGTGATGAGCAACAGGAGGTTGTTCTAGTATTTTCAGACTCGTGTGTGGTGGATTTTGATGACACTGGGGGTGATCTGACTGCAGATTTTGAGGGTGAGAGTTTGGTGGCTGATCTGGCTGAGAGGTTGGTGCAGTTGGAACAAGCTATCATCGAGTCAACTGAGTGGCTGCCTCTGAAGCTGTTGTAGCGTCTCTCTACCGACGATCCATGTCGTCCTGCCGCTCGTTTAGTTGCCGATCGATCTCCATCTGTTGCATCACCATAGTTTCAGCCACATTCTCTTTGTTAGCTTTCAGAGTAGCTAACTCTTCTTACAACACTATCAAAGTTGTTCGCAAGGTTTCAACGTCCATCTCTTCCTCTTCCAATTCCACTTGTGGCTCGTCATCTGCTACATCTTGTGGAGGAGGTGGATTTGGTATACTTCCAGACGTCTGGCAGTTTGACCCCCTCTCCTGGAGTTCTTTGTCGTTGTTATCTTTAAGTTCTTGAGTTCTTGAGTTTGACTCTCAATAAAAGCACCAAAATGTTGACCCTTGATTTAGTCAACGATACAGAGTCACTAAAAACGAAAGAATTAATAAATCGAATGCAAGAACTAAAATGACACAAATATTTTATAGTGGTTCGGCCCCTGAGATTGGTAATAACCTACGTTCACTTAGTGATTTTATTGGTGTAAACTCTGAAACCTGCGATCGGCAAACCAAGGTTCACTAAGTTTCACAAGCTCCAAAGTGGAATACAAAATTGTGTATAAAAGCACTTGTTCTCTCTTAATACAAATTATTGTGTATCCTTAAATGAATCCCACAATTCCTATTTATAAGCTCTAGGATGTACATATGGGTCGTCCTATACTTGTGCTACAAGCTTATTTAAATAATAACATAAATAATGATATCTACATATATAGAGAATAAAATATTCTAGAAATATCTAACTCATAACCGTATTTGAATTCTAGCTTCGGTCCTACGAGCAAGTCTGGTCGCATATGTTAGCACATCAACTTCCTGTTACTCAGCATGTCCCTCGCGCCTAGTGGGCAACTCAATTTCCTTTTAATCTCCTGGTCGTTGGTCGACCAGACTTTCATCAATAAACAGTCACGCGCTACTCACATGCACCTTGATTATGCCACCTCATCAACCAAATATTTTTGGGTAAACAATATATTTAACAATATATTATCTTTTAACTTGCTTTGAGGGTATAAACCCTAACAATCCTCCACTTGCTCTTAAAGCAAGTCCAGTACTTTTTAACTCTTAGAAGTTGTTCCTATATCTAATTATTCAGGCTAAGTCTTCAGATAAGGTCTAACAAATAATGTTACTTTGATGTCCTAACGACCATCACACTATCTTAGTATAATTTACAAACTTACTTTTGTATATCTTTCTTCTTTATTCTTCTTATTCCCCTTAGGTTCTATATTATATGATTAACCAAAATAGTATTCATAATAATCGATCATTAATTTTTTACTAGATTTGAAATTAAGTTTTTTGATTAATCCAGAATCTCTATTAGCTACAACTAAGTATTCATTAATTAATGATTATTTAGTTCCCATGACTAAGACATTATTGACTTTACCTATCGGTAAATCAGTGTCTTTTAAATTTAAGATTTTGTCTCGTATTTAATTAATAAGAATATTTATTTCTTGTTATAACAACAATGCTCTAATATATATTTAATGAAATAAATAAATCTTAAATTCTAGTATTTATTACTTTACGATTTTGTTCTGTTGTTTATTCTATTTGGGTTCAATATACTCAACAAAATATTTATTCCTTCCACTCAGAAAAACAACTCTCGTTTGATTTGTGCATTTTCATAAATTCAATAAAAACACTCTTTGAACTTGTTTTTATGAAATTTATATAATTGGACTCATCCAATATAAATTAATAACGAGTTTGATTATATATTATCTCATAATATAAATTAAATCTTAATTTAAATATACTTGTTATTAATGCACACTACTGCAAACATTTTATCAAATCAACTATTTGATAACCTTATTATTTATTATTTTCTTATGATTGATACCCTTCTATTTATTCACAATAAATAGATTATCATACATACAAATAATAACTATACCGAGTTTTATGTTTATTTATTCGTACTCCCGTAATCCATAAATATATATATATATATAAAGGAAGATTTCTCAATGGTTACTACTTATAGATGGGTACTAACAATTATGATGATTTGGCAACATAGTGACTTGGTATAACAAGTCACCAACAAGTAAATATTTTTTTTCTACATTAATTTCCAATTTAATTATTTTTTTTCCTATAATTAATGGTGTTTCGAACCAATGAGAAACAATAGCTATATTTTGAAATTGACATGCATTTGAAAAATGAAAAGCTTACAATATTATATTTTCATAATAAATATACGTTTTTCATCAGGTAATCTTTCAAAAAATTTGAAAAAAATCAAAATTTACTTTTAGAAATATTAATTAACAACTATAAATATGGATCATTGATCTTAATCCAATTGTTAACATTAAAGTAACCATTAAGAGTGCACATATATATATATATTGTTATCCATAAAATTAGCATTGATGACGTGGCAAGTAATCCCTGGACACGTGGCTGACACCTGGAAGCGTCTGCTAGAGTATCGACCAGAGGACACATTAGAAGCAGTGTAAGCCTGTCTTACCCGCGACCAGTCTGGTCGATGGTTCCGTGTACAAGGCGACATTTATGAGAAGATCTTTATGAATCCCGAATTTATCTCATACAATCTTCTGGGTATTCGATTATTCAGGAGATAATATCTGTAACAATCTTTTGTAATCTCCCTTGAGCCTATAAATAGCAAGAGATAGCTCAAGGGAGGGGACTTTGGGCTTTTGAATAACTTGAGACTATAGTAATTCTCCTAGTAAACTTGTATTGCTCTTCAGAGATTAGTGAAACTCATTGAACCCCAGTTCTTTGATTACTCTTCTGATTTTTATATCAATATCATTCTAAGTGGACGTAGGTCATTACCAGATCCTGGGGCCGAACCACTATAAATTACTGTGTTTTATTTACTTTTGTCATTACGTTCTTCTCATCTCTTTCACTCATATCAAGCGTATTTCGACTCCGTGTCAGTTGGCCAAATCTTGGGTCAACATATATATATATATAAAGGAGAGCTTCAAGGATATGATGTGGCACTCTAAAATCTCTTCAAATCACTCTTTCTATTTTCTCATTTAATCTAATTTTTTTATTCATTTTCTATTTTCTAAAATATCTTAACAATTGAAAATATCAATATATATATATATACATATTAATTGCTTCAAGGATATAATGTCGCACTCTAAAATCTCTTCAAATCACTCTTTCTATTTTCTCATTTAATCTAATTTTTTTATTCATTTTCTATTTTCTAAAATATCTTAACAATTGAAAATATCAATATATATATACATATTAATTTGATTAAAAATTTATTTAGTTTAAATATCTTAACTACTTATTTATTGAAAAATACTAAAAAAATTAATTAAAAATTACGTAATAATTTTCAATTATCTATATATCTATTTTTCTTATTATATTATAATTATGTTTTTTTATTCCAAAGTGAATAGTTTTACAAAATATTTATCTCTATATCTATATATAAATGAGAAGGTGGCATCCTATATTTTTTACAATCTATTTTTACTATTTTGTGAGAATTTTATATTGTGTCCAAAAAATATATATACATACATATATACGTACATCAACCCTTCAACAAATGTAACAGAATTAACCAAATTAATACGCATACTTATAAATACATTGATTCTAATATAGTCATACGTAACAGTAGTTATCCAATAATAATAGCATGAAAGAGATATCAATGAGAATGGTCACATATGATTTAACTAAACAGTTATCACAATTAGATTTTATTATATTATTATATCATTTTATAATTAACATTTTACAATCTAAAGTATATAATTTTTTATTTTCTTTAATATTTTATTAATTTTTTCAGTTTTAACCCATAAAAGTATGCCGTTACAAAATAATATGTTGCTTTTGCAGGCAGTTCTCTTCCTTAGAAAGAGAACTACCTTGATATTGGTAAGAACATATAATACCTGAATATTAATGAGAATTAAAATTTATTATCGGGTGTTGAATCGCTTGATGCTGTCATTTTTATTTAAAATTCTAATTATTATTATTTTCACTAAAGAAAGTAAACTCTGAGTATATCGATTTACAGTGTATATATGAATTTTAAAGAACTCACGTACCAAATTTTCAATTTTTCTTTTCGCTATGTAATTCAATAAATATTAAATCTATATCTTTATATCTATATATATATCTATATAAATGAGAGTTTCGATGAGATTATGTGAGACTCTAAAATTTATTCAAAGCACACTTTCTATTTTCTCATTTAATCTAATTTTTATTCATTTTCTATTTTCTAAAATATCTTAACAATTAAAAATATTACTATATATACATATTAATTTAATTAAAAATTTAATTTGCTTAAATATCTTAACTACTTAATCATTGAAAAATACTAAAAAAATTAATTAAAAATTACATAATAGTTTTCGATTCTCTATATATCTATTTTTCTGATTATATTATAATTATGTTTTTTATTCAAAAGTTAATAGTTTTACAAAATATTATAATTATTATCATCAATCATCAATACTTATAATTGTATTTTTCTCTTATTTGATATTTTACTAAGCTTGTGAAAATAAGATATTACTAATGGCATTCTTTGGATTTGTGATTTGTTTTCACTATAATAAATAAATATTTTATAGATTGTAATTTTAGTGGACATTCCCGCAGCAACAAAAGATGCGGAGGTTGATGTGAAACACGAAAAATTCTTTTTAAAAATAAGGAACACATTATGAATGAAAAATAATTTTACTAAAAATAAAATAATGCACAACAACAAAAATAATAAATGTTTATTTAAATTATTTATGTTTTTTTAATTTAAATGTAATAGTTTTACAAAAATATATATTAACAACATGTATAATTTAATTTAAATTTGATTTATTTCAACGATGTATATTTTGAATTTAAATTTGATTAGATATTTCATTACAACAACTATTTAATTAAATTATAAATATAAGTAAACAATATTTTTTTCTCATTTTTTATATTACTTTTTTAATTTATAGCTATTAATTTATTAAGGAATTTTTTTTTATCTATTTTGTTTGTTATCTTTTTTCTCATTTTTATTTTAATAAAAAATAAAATAGATAAAAATATCTACATATAATAATAATAATAATAATAATAAAATCTATCTATTTATATTTTAACTTTTTGACAAAATACAGGATCCAAATGTTAACTTTTAACAATAAAATATTCAAACGAGTAATCAACCAAATTATACGTGGTTCAAATAATCTATCTTTACATTCCTATTTTTTAATTTTTGACAAAACACAAGGTCCACAAGTTAATTTAAAAAAAAATTAATGGTCAAAATTGGTAAACAACTAAAATACAAGGTTCAAAATGGTGTGAACCCTTATAGAAAACATAAATTATATATATTTATATAATTTACTTTTTATAAATAATTTTTAACCTTTTGAATAAATATATGATCCACAGGTTAATTTTAAAAAATAAACAATCAAAATGAGTAATCGGCCAAAATATAGTGTTCAAATAATAGATTTATCTATTTCTATTTTAATATTTTGACAAAACTTGAGGTCTACAAGTTAATTTGTAAAAATAAAAGTTCTAATGGGTGATCGACTAAAATACAAGGTTCAAAATAGTGTGAACCCTTCTAGAAAACAAAAATTATATAAATATATAATTTAATTTTCATAAGAAGTTTGAACATTTTAAATAAATACATGGTCCAAAGGTTCATTTTAAAAAACATAGGGTCAAAACGGGTAATGAGCAAAAATACAATGTTCAAATAATCAATCTATCAATTCCAATTTTTATTATTTTGACAAAACACGAGATCTAAAAGTTAATTTTTAAAAATAAGACTTCAAACAGGTAATTGGCCAAAATAAATCTTACACAAAATATAAATTTTTTTATACATAATTTAGACTTTTTATAAAAAAAACTACGCAAAGCGTATAATAATAATAATAAATAAAAGTAAATATACAACAAGCTTTTTGAACTTTGTTTTCAGTACTTTAAAATTTGTCAGAATTTTTCAAAAATCTACAGGAGGTTCGCTATACAATAACAGTGAACACTATCATAAAATAAAAAATTATGGTCAAGATGTCTTCACGTGTCTATATAAAGAACATGTTGTACGAGTATGATCAAAATGAATCACTACCCCACAGTCTCCCAAAAAATATTTTAAAATATATATGTTTTAATAATTACAAAAGATTGCGCGGAGCGCGGTTATATTTTCTAGTTTATTTATAAATGAAATCTAGTATAATAAATACTACATAAAATTTTAACTTTAATATCTAGATGTTTATTACAATTAAATTGCTCTATTGATATTCCATGTTTTCCACTATAAACGCCCTTCCGAAAACTACCATATTTCTATTGTTTTAATAAGAACTAATTTCTGCTTGAGTTTATTCTTATTAAACTTTATTCAATGTCATTCATATAATATTAAATTAATAGATAATTATTGAATAATTATAATTTCAACTTTTCATTCTGAAATTCAAAACTTGAGCTTTCCTATTAATAACCCTAGTTATGATTTGATTTTCCATTCATCAAATGGCACTGACTTCGTCAGTTGGATAGTCAATTTTCCACATGATATAAGAATTTGAATAAATTCCATTTATTGAATTTATAGTTCCTAAATTCTTCTATTATAAAGATTATTTATTGTCTTTAACCAAAACAATTAATTCTCTTTATAATTCTTTAAATAAGAATTCACATATATTTTAGTGAGTTGTCATCTAACAATGCTCCCACTAGAATATTTGACAGATTCTTGTTTTCTCAAAACACGGTAAATTAACCCTTATCACTAAATGAATATGATCTTTATTGTTAATTTTGATTTTTCAAAATTAATCATTTAATTGACCATTAATTTTGAGTTTTGATTGATTAAAATTCTATAGTAACAAATTCTTTTAATTTCCTCAAAATTCATGTATTCTCAATACAACTTAATTTATCTTTTAATTTTTTAATTTAAAAAAGATTAATTTGAAAATCATAATTCCCAATATATTACTATATCTTTATGATTT
Organism: Humulus lupulus; assembly: GCF_963169125.1. NCBI lineage: Eukaryota > Viridiplantae > Streptophyta > Magnoliopsida > Rosales > Cannabaceae > Humulus > Humulus lupulus. Next base: position 80,157,291 of record NC_084793.1, read on the forward strand.
TAAAATTCTAGTTGAGATTTGTTTCAAGCAAACTCAATTCTAAGATAAATAATAACTTTATTAATTATTCAAGCAATATTTGATTAGACACTAAGTCTAATTAATTTTCGTTTCCTCTTTGACTTTATTCAAAGTCTTATCTCTTTACATTGAGTTCGAATTGAATGTGATTCTCAATATTTGTTTTATTAAATCTCATTTAATATTGGTGATGTTTGGTAACTATTAAAAAAACAGTTTTTTATTTAATTAATTAAAAATTTGACAATTAAACATAAAATAGCGTTTGGTAACTTTATTTTTATTTTTTATTTTTTTAAATTTTAAACAAAATTTATTAAATTTTAAAAATAGAAAATTTTCACTTTCAAAATTTTTTTAAATTGTTTTCAACTTTTAGTTTTTTTTTTCTTTTCTTCTTCAAATCACCACCTCATTTTATATTGCTAAACAAAACATAAAAATAAAAGTTATCAAACGCATTTATTATTTTTTATTTTTAAAAACAAAAAACAAAAATAGTTATCAAACATATTTTTATTTTTTAAAAATAAAAAACAAAAATAAAAATAATATTTCCATTTTTGTGTTTAAAAATTTCAAAAACAAAAATTTTACCAAACAAAAATTACTAAGTGTTATTCATGAAATAAGTAAAACTCTTAAAGAAACCATATACATATTTCTAGTCAATATGAATAAATAAATTATTCATACATTAAATTTTTAAAGAAAATAAATGAATTGCTTAAATATATGGGATTAAGAATTAATGAGCATTGAAGTCCTTTTAGTTTAATTAACTTTGCATGTATATTTGAATTAAATAAATATTATTAAAACAATAATAATTGTACCAAAAATAATTTTATTAATAAATTAAATATTAACAAGCAACTAAGAAAAATTTAAAATTTCATAAAAAATAGATTACAACTAATTTTAAATAAAAATAACTCTTAAATTAAAACTAAAAGTTAGACTTCTTCAATGCTCTTCTTAATCTTCTAAGTAGGATCTTGATAGTTTTGAGTAATCCACATCACTGAATCTGATCCATCATTTGCACAAGAGAAACAAAACAAAGTTAGTGGCCCTTGAATATAAAATTCAAGATGACAAATTCATTTTCCACTTTGTTTTAGGATAAGTGTAAATCATATTTACCTTGACTCCTATTCCTCAATTCCATAATGACATTTTCCTTTGTCAAAAGGAGATTTGTTGAGTTTATACCATTGCACATATGCTTCTTGAACGAAATCCAAGGCATTTTCATATGGCATTTGCCATGGAACTTGTATTACAGCTACATCAATTAAATCATCTCACAACAAGAGAATTTCTATGTCTATCTTCCACTCATTTGTGTTTTGTCCATTTAGTAGGGTGACTTGGTTAAAAGCATAACTGACCATATTAAAAACTGGACTGGAAAATAAAACATAAAAGAAAAACAAAGATTTAAGCAATAAGATATAAATAAAAATAAACAATAATGAATGAGAAATTAATTATCAATTTCGAGAAATTAAATATGATGCATAAGCATAATTGAAACACATAAAAACAAGCATTTAATTATTCCACGATAAAATTACTTGTTATCCCCATTTCCTGCATGGGCTCGTGGCCTTCGTCCAGGCCCATTGTCAGGGGCCATGTAAGCACGCGGGCCCGGCCCAAGGCCTCTTGGTATGAAGAGTGCCCAAGGGGAAGGGTATGGACCGGGGATTCATGTCTGGGCCCATTGGAGGGGTCCGGAATGTCCCTCCGGGTCTGTCCTCCGCGACGATAGTCCGGGCGGTGTACAGAGCGTTCGGACCCCTGCGGCCTACGCGTCCCGATCCCGGACCCTGATACAGTCCGGGCCTATGGTAAACAGAGCGGGACAAAGGTAAACGGACCCGGATCACCTCACCCCCGGTTGAAGGGGCCAAGCGTCCAGGACCCTGAAGCCACCTCACTCCACGTGGGCGTTGTCCCCACTTTTCACCTGCAGAAAAGGCCACCTCGGGATTGCACGCCGATGTATCAGGTCTGCGCAGCCAAGTACTCTGACTGGTCTTGTCTCCTGAATCTGCCTTGTGACTCGAAGTGACCAGACCAAAAGCGTCGTTTTTTCGGGCGAGACGTAGCTCTATGGTCAACCTGTTGGGCCTTAGCTGGTTTGGAATTCATGTATTTTGTACCTTTTGTATTGGGCCTCCACTAGAAAGGCCACATATATCCATTTCTCCGATGGGCCTAGGTCGGACCCTGCCCAGACCCGGTGTTCCCATAAGCCTATAAATATAAGCTACAAAACACTGTAAAAGGGGTCTCCTTTCACCAAAAAAAAAAGACAGGAACTCTGTCAAAATATAGAGGGAAAACTCCATTGTAAAAGGTTCTTCAAGCTCTAATAATATAGACTCGTGGACTAAGGCTAGTTAACGCCCCAACCACATAAAAACCTCGTGTTAATCTTCTGCTTTCATTATAATTATTAGTAAATATTAGTTATTAATAGAGTTGCCGAAAATCTCGGTTAACACTACTTAAATATTAAAGTGTCGCCTTAGGGTCGGTCAATTTAATTTCAAATAGTTTATAAGGCACTCTTATCTTTATTAATTATAACTAAAACAACTCTTATTTTCTTTATAAAATAAAGTATCGTTTATTTGGTTTGGTCAAGTCACATCCTTAGTACTGAGACTAAGATTGTGACTTTGTGAGTGTAACCCATTATTTCAGATTCCATGACTTAACTTAGGAATGTCGCCTTAGGGTCAGTCAACCTAAAATACATCACTTCATCATATCTAATTTAAGAAGTCAATCTTGTAAAAGCATGGTTGAATACCTTCCTTAGGGGGACGAAAACTAAGTTGTCGCGAGGCCTTCCTCATACTAAACATTGTTGTACTTATAATGGAGACCGTAGGTTTCACATTAAATGACAACCATCTCCCACTCACTATTTTAAAAAAATGTGTTTTGGTAATTAAAACTATTTTTATTAAAATAAATTTTAATTCTATTTAACCTCACCAATGTAATTATTAACTAAATGATTAAACTAGCCTGAATATAATTTAATTAATTTCCATTACATTCTAAATGTTATCCAAAAAACAGGCACTGATGATGTGGCAAGTGATTTCTACACGTGGCTGACACCTGGCAGAATTCTGTTCGACTATCGACCAGTGAGATGTTGCATGCATAACGGTTGAGTTTTCCTACAACCAACCTAGTCGTACAATCCGCATATTTCAAGATAATTTTATAAAGATCTTAGTCAATCCCGAGATCATCTCCCATGATTTCCTGAGTATCCGATTATTTAGGAAAGAATATTTGTAACAAATTACTGTAATCTTCCCTGAGCCTATAAATAGAGAAAAATAGCTCAAGGAAGGGACTTTTGGACTTTTGAGCTTTTTGCTTTCTAATTATTTGAGATTAGAGCTATCACATTCGATATATTGCTTTGTTCTTCAGAGGTTTGTGAAACTCATTGAACCCTAGTTCTTTGATCACTCATTTGAATCTTATATCAATTATAGCTCAAGTGGACGTAGGTTATTACCAGATTCTGGGGTCGAACCACTATAAATTCTTGTGTGCTTTATTGTTTTTGTCATCATTCTCATTTCAAAGTATCCGCCCACATCAAGCAATTCTGACTCCGTGTCAGTTGACCAAAATCAGGGTCAATATTCTGGTGCTTTCATTGAGAGCTCGATACAATATTGTTGAAATATCAATGGCGAAAACAACCACGAAGACTGGACAGGCGGCTAGCGCTGCACCATCTCAGCCGCCTCCTCCTCCTCCGAACGTGACTGAAGATGAGCCACATCTAGATTTTGATGAGGAAGAGTTAGATTCCGAGGCGCTGAGGAATACCCTGGGGGTATTACAGGATGAACTGGCCAGTCTGAGGGCCAGCCAAGAAAGTGCTGCCGAGATTATGGCACAGCAGCAACAAGAGATTGAACGATAGTGCCTGGAACTGAGTGAAAGGCAGGCGGAGATGGACCGTCGCTAGAGGGAGGCCATGGCAGCCCTCGAAGCAGCCCTACAGTTGGCTAGGAATCAGGTTGTACCTGCATCGCAGCCTGATCAACCTACAAATGGGCCGCCCCAAAGGGGTCCTAATCCTAGCCCGTCTATCCAGCCCTCGAGCCCCCAAAGGCCCGAGCAGCCACTGATGCCTTAGGACGATGTCCCGCTAAGGGACCCTAAGGCACAGCCTCCATCCCAGGCTGGTCGCGGCAATCCCCTGCAACCAAGGCAGAATAGGACCGGGCAGCCGCCCCGAAGTCCTAGACGCCATAGGGGCGACGAGCCAAACCCTCCGAGCAGAGGACAGCGTCCTTCTGGCAATAGAAGGAACTCAGAGATGGGCTCTGCGGTCCGAGGCCCCCCACGGCATGATAATGCACGGGGACCTACCGACCAACGCAGGCCACCCTCTAACGCTCGGGAGGTTCCAGCCCGGGAAGGCAACCGAGGGAACGGTCGATCCCATCATAGCCAATCAAGATTCAGAGATGGCCATGATTATAATGAGGCCGACTCAGGTAGAGGAAACGTCGGTCGGAGAAATGAGGAAAGAGGTGGGGGCAGAAGCCTACCGCCTAGGGATGACCAACCCGAAAGACGTGACGCTGGGGAGCAGCCCAGACAAAATAACGTCTTTAACAGGCTCGAAGCTAGCGAGTAGCGGAGGAGAGATGAGGATTTAAGAGACGTACTCAACGATCATCGGGAACGGTACGGCGAGTACGTTCCCCTAGCACCTGAGGCCCCGGCGATTCCTGGCGCCGTGCAGGCCCAGATAGATGCTCTCAACCAAGCAGTGCAACAGCTGGTCGGGGGAAGAACATCTTATATCAACCACGATAGGAGAAAGGGCACTCATTTCGTCCAGAGGATAGCTATGGCAGAAACTCCTAGCAAGTTTAAGATGCATACGCTTCCGAACTTTGACGGGTATGGTGACCCGGTATCTCATGTCAACAAATTTGAGATACAAATGGACATTCAGAAAGTGTCCGAAGACGCTCGGTGTAGGATCTTCCCTGCAACACTTTCTGATGCTGCACAGGAGTGGTTTTTCAAATTCCCTCTTATAAGTATAGTTTCCTGGGAAATGTTCGTGAAGGAATTTTACGGACAATTCTATGCGAGTCATGTGCACCCAACTGAGGAAAACCAGTTGGTCGAAATACGCCAGCAAGACGGAGAATCACTGAAAGATTACGTCCAGTGTTTTATGCGAGCAGCTGTTGGAGCAAAAACAGTGGGAGACAAAGGCAAGATGATGGCCATAACTGCAGGAGTTAAGCACCGCACGCCTCTCTGGGACAGCCTCAGAAAGCATGGGGTCAGGACTACCCATGAATTTTTGGATCGAGTTGATCGATATATCAAGCTCGAGGATGCCATCGCCAATGAAGGAAAGCCGCCAGGCAAAGCTAAGGGGACAGCCGAGCCCGCCAAAGCTGCCAATGGGTCGAAGCCCAATGGCAACGACAAAGGCAACGGGAACGGCAATGACAATGGCAAGAATGGGGGAAAACGACCACATAATGAGCCTTCCACCTCTGATAATAAACGAGCCAAGGGTAATCGTTATGAACCTCAGTTCACTAACTACACTGCCCTTATTGAGTCTCGGGGAGAGGTGTATCAGGCCACGAGCTCCAGTGTGCCTTATAAGAAACCTACCCCCATTCGAAAGGATATTTTGAGAAGAGACACTACCAAGTTCTGTTGTTATCATAACAACTACGGACATGACACAAATGAATGCAACCAGCTAAAGGATGAAATCGAGTTCCTTATTAGACAAGGACACTTGAGAAGATATATACGGGCCTCGGGAAATTCCCAACGAGAAGCTCCATGTGGAAATGAGCATGCGCCCACACGCCAACGGTCGCCACCTTTATAGCCTGACCCCGTAGCTGGCACTTTACTCACCATCTATGGAGGCCCGCACCTCGCGAGAAGCAGTGGAAAGGTGAGGGAACGATATGCTCGGACCCTTCGTCATGACCAGGACATCGAGATGATGAGTGTGGAGGACAGGGCATCGAAGAAGGCTCGATCAGAGGATGGTGAAATAACCTTCTCTGATAGCGACGCCCAGCATGTCTGGTTCCCACATTCCGATCCGCTGGTCGTGGACGTTCAAATCGCCAACATGATGGTGAAAAGAGTACTAGTTGATACAGGAAGTTCAGTAAACATCCTGTACAAATCTTCGCTGGAACGCATGAAGTTGTCCGTTAAGGACTTGGAGCCCTGCAACCAAACAATTTATGGCTTCTCTGGTGAGGGACTCGCCCCAGCGGGGTCAATCAGACTTCCAGTGATAGCAGGTACAACGCCCGTTACCAGGACATTACTCGCTACTTTTATAGTAGTCGATTGTCCTTCGGCGTACAATGTTGTCATTGGAAGGCCCATACTGGTTTATCTTCGGGCCGTTACTTCAGTATGGCACTTGGCCATGAAATTCCCGACAGACGCAGGGGCAGGACGCGTGTTGGGAAATCAGAGGGAAGCCAGGGAGTGCTACAATGCCTCAGTCACAAAGGCGAAGAAGGGAACGTCAAAGAGCACTCCCTCAGATAGGTTGCAGATGGTTATTGATACACAAGCCCAATCCGGTGACAGAGTCACCAAATAGGGTGTTGCCCAAAGTGAGGACAAGGATTTAGATCCTCGCTTTGGGGATTTTGAGGAAAATGTTGGACCCGTCGAGGACCTGGAAGAGGTCCAACTTGACGAAAAAGACCCGGCCAGAGTTGTGAAGGTCGAGAAAAACTTAGAAGCAACCACGAAGCATGCACTGGTGGAATTTTTGCGAAATAACCAGGAAGTCTTTGCCTGGTCGCACAAAGACATGGCTGTGATAGATCCTACAGTTATCAGCCATGTCCTGAACGTAGACAAGAGTTTTCCACCCGTGCAACAAAAAAGAAGGCTGCTCGATAATGATAGATTGAAAGCCTTAAAAGAGGAAGTTGAAAGACTGAAGGAGAATGGATTCATCTGGGTGGTGTTTTATCCATCATGGGTCTCTAATCCCGTACTGGTTCCCAAGCCTAACAGAAAATGGCGAACCTGTGTGGATTTCACAGACCTCAATAAAGCCTGCCCAAAGGATTGTTTCCCACTCCCAAGGATCGACCAGCTGGTCGATGCAACTGCAGGACATGAAATCCTCTCCTTCATGGATGCATACTTAGGATACAATCAGATTAGTATGCATCCCCCTGACGAGGATCACAGCAGCTTTCGGACCGATACGGGGTTGTACTGTTATAAAGTAATGCTCTTCGGACTAAAAAACGCAGGTGTGACTTACCAGATTGGTTAACCACATGTTTAAGGAGTTGATAGGAGTAAACATGGAGGTGTATGTGGACGACATGATGGTAAAGTCGAAAAAAGTAGGACATGTGAAGGATTTACAAGAATGTTTCGATGTGTTGAACAAGTACCAAATGAAATTAAATCCTCTCAAATGTTCCTTCGGAGTCGGATCAGGGAAATTCTTGGGGTTCATTGTCAATTCAAGAGGAATCGAGGCCAACCCTGACAAGATAAGAGCCCTGATCGACATGAAATTGCCAGAGAAGATCAAGGATGTGCAAAGTTTAACTGGAAGAATTGCCGCACTAAGTAGATTCATTTCCAAGTCGACGGATAAAGGCGTCCCTTTCTTTAATCTACTTAGAGGAAACAAGAAGTTTGAATGGACAGGAGACTGCGAGCAAGCTTTCCAGGCCTTAAAAGCCCATATGGCACAACCTCCTATTTTATCAAAGCCTATCGAAGGAGAAACTTTGTTCATCTACCTGGCGATCACCGAAGTTGCTGCTAGTGCGGTACTAGTACGAGAAGAAGAAGGTGTACAAAAGGCGGTTTACTATGTAAGCAATAGGCTAATCGGAGCAGAGTTGAGATATCCTCCCATTGAGAGGTTAGCCTATTGTTTAATCTTGGCCTCAAGGAAACTATGTCCTTACTTCCAAGCCCATCCCATCACAGTCTTAACTGACCAGCCCCTTCGGCAAGTTCTGCAAAAACTAGAGGTGGCTGGGCATTTGTTAAAATGGGTAGTTGAACTAGGGCAGTTCGATATTACATATTCACCGCGAGCAGCAGTAAAATGACAAGTCTTGGCTGATCTTATTGTCGAGTTCACTGAGCTCCCAAACAATGAACAGTGCGAAGAGTCTAGTGCGCAGAGCCCCAAGATGAAGCTCCTTCGTGGAAGTTATTCACGGATGGATCATCCAACGAATCTCACGCAGGAGCGGGAGTGATATTGATAATGCCAGAAGGGCATCGATTTCACTGCGCTATTAGGTTCGACTTCACTGCGTCAAATAATGAAGTTGAATATGAAGCACTCCTCGCTGGATTAAGATTGGCAAAAGACATGAGTATAAAGGTGCTGGATATTTACAGTGACTCACAGCTGGTAGTGAATCAGGTCCTAGGGAAAAATCAAGCACGAGGCCTCAAAATGGTGGCCTACTTGAACAAAACTAGAGATCTGTTGGCTCAGTTCGAGAACTATACCCTCCAGTGAATACCTCGGGATTAGAATTCGAATGCAGATGCCTTAGCCAAACTCGTGAGTGCGAAGGATGCTGACACTTTGAATATTGTGCCAGTAGAAAGATTATGCGAGCCGAGCATACGAGCGGATGAGACTAATATGGAAATCGGGATGGAGGATACATGGATGGCACCTTACTTGGAGTATCTTACAAATGGAGTACTACCAGAAGATAGAAACAAAGCCAGAACCCTCCAAAGGCAGACTGCTAGGTACATACTGGTCGATGGTTTTCTTTACCGAAGAGGATATTCCATGCCACTGCTCAGATGTATTACACCGGAAAAGGCTAAAGAACTGATGAAGGAGGTACATGAAGGCTTCTGCGGGGACCACACTGGGGGGCAAAGTTTGGAAAAAAATATTCTAAGGCAGGGTTACTTCTGGCCGACTATGAACGAAGACTCAATGGAATTTGTGCGAAGATGCGATAAGTGTCAGAGATTTTCAAAAATCCCACGCGCAGCTCCCAACGAGTTAAAGAAGATGCAGAGTCCTTGGCCTTTCGCAGTATAGGGTATAGACTTGATTGGATCCCTGCCAACGGGAAAGGGTGGAGTGAAATACGCAGTCGTAGCAGTCGACTACTTCACCAAATGGGCCGAAGCTAAGTCGCTCGCTACCATAACGACCAAGAAAGTTCTTGACTTCGTCATCAAGAACATTGTTTGCCGATATGGTTTGCCTTGCAAAATTTTCTCAGACAACGACACCCAGTTCGATAGTGACTTATTCACGGACTTCTACGAAAGGCATGGAATCGTCAAATGCTTTTCTTCAGTCGCACATCCACAAGCAAATGGGCAAGTCGAAGCAGTGAATAAAACACTTAAAGATACCCTGAAGAAAAGACTCGAAAATGCTAAAGGAGCATGGCCAGAACAGCTGCCTGAAGTACTGTGGTCGTATAGAACTTCTCATCGAACAGCAACAGGTCATACCCCGTTTTCCTTAGCATACGGGTATGAAGCTATGTTGCCTGTCAAGTTAGATCCCCCCTCACACTGACAAATTACATACGACCAGGACCAGAATAGCCAACTGATGATGGAGTCCTTAGACTCACTTGAAGAGAAACGGGAAAGAGCCCAACTCCGAGTAGCTGCGTACCAGCAAAAGGTCACCCGGTATTTTAACTCGAAAGTGAAAGAAAGAAAATTCAACGTCGGAGATCTAGTACTACGACGAGTTTTCTTAAACACTCGCGACCCCACTGCTGGAGTGCTCGGACCGAACTGGGAAGGACCTTACCAGATTGAGGAAGTCCTTCATCCAGGCACCTACAAGCTTGCACGCTTAAATGGAAATCTCGTTCCACGCTATTGGAACGGAGAACACCTCCGTCGAACCAGGGGGACCTCCTCTTCCTCCTGAGTCTGATACAGATCAAAAACGTTGGGGGAAGCCATCTCTGCAGATAAAGAAAAACATGCAGGCAGTAAGACAAAAGTAGATAAAAAATCATGGAAAATTAGGAAAGAGGTCACAAAGTTTAATACCCGAGCTACAACTATTGGTCGCTATACTACTGACTCTATTAGTCATACACTCACTATCTGGCACGAAGAAGTCTGGCCCTAGATTTGGACTATACGTAAAATTTCCGTCCCCGTCAAACAAGTGACAGGGAATTGGCAAACTATTTAAAAGCAAGATAATAATATCGTTTTCATCTAAAGACTCATCCATGTCTATGACAGACTCTGTTGCCTTTTGTTTCCTCTTGCCTTGGGGCGCAGAAGGCTTCTCTGCTAAAGGGTCGCCAGTGGGTTCCCTGATCGTAACCCCCGTTGGCCTCCTTCGGGGAGGAGACGCTGGGGGTTGCTGCTCGGGATCCCCTTCGGCAGTGGCATCTGCCACCACGGGTCCTCTTGTTTCATGGCGAGGAGCCAGGAGGCCAAATAGCCTCAGATTTTCATCAGTGACCAGGGACTTAACGTTTTTTTCAGCGTCTGCCATCCTGGCGAGTGCGTTGGACCTCAACACCATGTCTGGTGTTGGGTTTGGGCATAACCATGGTCCTGAAAGGCATAATGTACTTTAGTAAAATGCAGAAGATTTTGCTAAGGAAAAGTATCGACCAGTAGAAAGTGACGTTTACCTCCTCGAGCGAAGGCCAGGTTGTTCGTAGTCATGTCTGGCGTGAGGAAATACTCTCTACTGTATTACCCCACATTGGAAATGTAAGTAGTCTCACTCAGGAACGTTCGGTTTGTTTCCTGGTGGCAAAGATGAAAGAAGCCCGTCTCGTATTGTTGAGGGTTGGACTTAAGGTCAAAAAGGAAGTTGACCTCGTGAGGAGTAGGCTCTGGCCATTTTTTGAGTTTATAAAGGATGTAGAGTGCGACTAGCATTTTATATCTGTTTGGGGTAATTTGAAAGGGGGCAGCACCAAAGTAGTTGGCCACCCCCTGGTAGAAAGGATGAAGAGGGAGGATAGCCCCCGCCTCTATGTGATATCTGGACCAAGCGCTATAGACGACCCTAGGCAGGTTAGCTTTTTGGTCAGTAGCAAGGATTGTGAGATTAACCCCGGTAAGAGGATACTTCCTACTATAATTGGCGAGCATCCGGGGAGTCACTTGGCTGGTAGGAGAGAGATACCACTCGACATCAGGAAGATTTTGATGCCGAGGGCGAGCCCTAACTTGAATACGAGGGTCTAGGGCAGTGTTTTCTTGACCACTGGTCGAGGGAACCCTAGCCTGCGAATCAAGCTGGGCAGGTGAATTTGGATTGTTTTCAGGGTTTGGTTTTTTCTTACTGGAGACTTAGAGCGGGCCATTTGAGGTGGTGATGGTTGGGGTCTAGGAGAAACTCTGGAAAATGGAATCTCGTGAACTCGGTCGGATGGTTTTTCTTCGCCTTCAAGCAGTTGCGCAAGAAGATCGTCGTCGATGGGCCGTTCACCTCCCCACAAATCTGGCGTTAAAATCTGCGAACAGAAGAATGGGGAGGTGAGGATGAAGAATTTTAAAAGTTTTTTTAGAATAACGCTGGTCGAGTATAAAAGTTAAGCTTTTATACTACAACATTCTAACAAAAAAACTAATTTTTCACACGAACAGTTTGAGAAACAGATCAAAAAGTGGAAGCAAAAAGATTTTTGAAAAAGCTTTTTCAACTCCTTTTAGGGCGAGAAAAACTTGGTTTTTCAACTGTCATAAAAATCGAATTTTTACTTCGGTTTTACGTCCTAAAGTTGTGAGCTCAACTATCAAGCTAACTCGTAACTCCTTAATGGCAGAGAAATATCATCCTATACGGTATCACCCATTAAACCCCCTACTATCATGCATCTCAACCCAGAAACAAATAAACTCAACAGTCAATCCACAGAAGCATGCACGGCAAAAATATAGAGCATAAAAATTCGGAGACTTACCAGACAAAAGATCGTGGAGATTTAAGAAAGTTTTCGAGCGACGGAGAACTCGCGAATTGAATCTTGAAACGCTAGAAGACGGTATCCAGAAGAAAATGGAAGCTCTGACTTTAGGGTTTCTTGAGAAGGTAATAACTTGCGTAAAAAGGAAAAGAAGACTTTGAAGAGACTATACATATATTTTTGTCCGTGGCATAAAAGGAGAGTAATCATCAGTTTCCTCTTTTTCGAAGCATGGGGAAGGGTGATAGCCGTCGAAAGGTTGCTTGGGAACCGAAAAGCCGTGATTAGACAAGGGTAGGTTACTTTTCCCAAGGTTGCACGAATTACTCTGACAGGGCTGGTGGGGTAGTCGAAGGGTCGTTTCCTTAAAATTTTATTTATTGCTCGTAATAAATAAACTTGGGGGGCAAATGTTATCCAAAAAACAGGCACGGATGGCATGGCAAGTGATTTCTAACACGTGGCTGACACCTGGCAGAATTCTGTTCGACTATCGACCAGTGAGATGTTGCATGCATAACAGTTGAGTTTTCCTACGACCAGCCTGGTCGTACACTCCGCATATTTCAAGATAATTTTATAAAGATCTTAGTCAATCCCGAGATTATCTCCCATGATTTCCTGAGTATCCGATTATTTAGGAAAGAATATCTGTAACAAATTACTGTAATCTTCCCTGAGCCTATAAATAGAGAAAAATAGCTCAAGGAAGGGACTTTTGGACTTTTGAGCTTTTTGCTTTCTAATTATTTGAGATTAGAGCTATCACATTCGATATGTTGCTTTGTTCTTCAGAGGTTTGTGAAACTCATTGAACCCTAGTTCTTTGATCACTCCTTTGAATCTTATATCAATAACAGCTCAAGTGGACGTAGGTTATTACCAGATTCTGGGGCCGAACCACTATAAATTCTTGTGTGCTTTATTGTTTTCGTCATCATTCTCATTTCAACATATCCGCCCACATCAAGCAATTCTGACTCCGTGTCAGTTGACCAAAATCAGGGTCAACACTAAATAATTTAATTTAAAAAACTCTTTTGAAAATTAAAGTTGGTTAAATAAAAAACTTACTATAAATATAAAGTCATAAATGTGTGATTTACCAAGTTTTTAACTACTTAAATAACATAGCATTTTACATGCAATTGATTTCACAAAACAATTCATATAAAAAATATAGGACAATCCTAAATAATCATGTTTCTTTAAATGAGATGCACGGTTATCAAAATAATTGTGTGGGATTTCATGTATGACAATATATAATGCATGAGCATGTTATTAGTCAACTATCAAATAATATTTATTTAAATAAATAAATAAATGAATAGTGAACTGAATGGCGATTGGATATTTCAAAAATTACAACTCTTGAAAAAATAGAAATAAATTAAAAAATGGACTATTGATGTAGAAACCACAGTCTTCTCTCTTCTTCTCTTCAAGGCCCATACTATGTAATTTTAGGAATCAGCATGACCCACCAATTAATTAGAAAAGTAAATTTCTAATTGCTAAAAAAATTAAAACAATTTTTAAATTAACTAACCGTTGAAGGAAAAAAAATATAAAATAAAAATATAATAATATTATTGTTGAATTTATTATTATCAAAAGTAGTTCAGTCAAATTAGTGGAGATGAATATCTCCACTTTTCTCTCCACCTTCCCATGTTCCACTCTCACCACTCTTCACATAACGTAGAATAGAGTCTATAAAAGGGGAAGTAAATTAGACAAAAAAGAGGGGAAGAGAAGGAGGAGAGGAGAAAACTCTGTCAAAATTGTGTGAGAGATTACAATAAAAAAAACACAAGAGAGAAATTAAGGAAGAAATACAGAGAGTTAAGATTTTTATCTTCAAGGATTTCTACAAAGTGAGTACTAAGGTTTGCCCCTATTTTCTTCTTGGTATTCCAAACATCTTTTATTTTCCAGTGTTTTTCTTCTCTTGTCTTTGGTCCACTTTGACCTAGGCTTTATAATCACAAAATGTCTTTAAAAGTGAGATATAGCCAAAGGGGAAAGGAGAAAATCTAATTTCTCCATGTTGTTATGCTGTCCAAATCTCTCCTAAAATTATAATTGATTTTCATGTTGTTCATGGTCTACTTTGACCTAGGGTTTGCCAACAAAATGTCTCCAAAAGTGAGATATAGCCATGAAAGACATGATAAATCATAAAATTCATATTTGGTTATGTTGTCAAAGTTTTCTTAAAAAAATAAACTTTGCTAAATATTAAAATCAAGAAAATAAAACTTGCCAAAATCCAATATCTCGATTGAATTTCAAAGTCGAAGCCTAAGAATGTAGAAATCTAGTTAACCAAAATGGTTGTTGATCTAAATTCTCTGATCATCAGGCAACATCAAAAACAAAATTATATATGTATGCCAAAACATATGCAAAAATTTCACTTTCAGAAGAAAGAAATATAAATGCATACACATACACATATATTCCATATTCAATTGACATGGGCTACTTTAGAAAAAAAAAAAAGACTACATCAGTCAAATCAACCATCACATGCTATAAATGTGAGAAAATACTACAAATGTGAGAAAATATTTGTATTTTGATAAATGTTTGTATGTGTGAAAATGTGAGAAATGACTACAAAAGACTCACATATTATACATATATAAAAACATCAGTCAAATCATCTTTGTTTTGGGCTTTTGAAAAGTCAAATGTGACTTTAAATATATAGTATATATATAAATATGTGTTAAAAAAATGGAAACCAAACGAAAGTTAAAAAAATAAACATCAAAATCATATATTCCTACACACTCAATCAAAACAAATCAGAAGCAAAGTATATATGTATGTGTATGGATATAGCCATATACGGAGGCACGGCAAATTAGACCAAGCAAAAAAAAAAAAAAACTCATATTCATATTCATATGCATATATTTTATATATGTAAATGTAAACTTTGTTTACCAAAAGTAAAGAAGCAAACTGTTTTGAGGAGGATTCCTTAAATCAAAAAATAAATGGCAGTTGAATATAGATAATTGCCACAAATAAACATTCGTCGTCTCCTAAAATATATATATATATAAAAGATTAAGACTATATATTTATAAAATGGTTTATGATATAAACAATCAAGGAGAACAAATATACATACCCAAATATATGCTTCACTTTCTTTCTCAAAGTTATAACATATCTCTCAAAATTTGAGAACTTTGACGAATGCATTATGTTGAGTATGGTAGAATGTTTAAATAAACAAAAGATGATATCTTCATTTTATTTCAAATTCAAATTCAAATTGCTAAAATATCTATCTAGGACTACGAGTGACTTGATCCTTAATCAAGAGGGTATATAGGCAGCTCATACAGTCAAATTTGCTAAGTGCAGTCGCAATTCCAAATTCCTTAGAATTTTCCCAAAATTACACAAGTAATTAATATCATCATAATTGGAATGAAAATGTTTTCTTTTAAATAAAAATGGTGGTAATTAAGAGGTTATTCTTATAATCTTGGATGGGTCGAACTCAAATTAATAAACTCTTATGCTATAAAATTGGCATAGGTGAAATTGTGTTTGGCATTAATTTTAATGTATTAAATTTGAAATTTTTGTCTAACATGATTTTTGGCATGCCCAGTGGGACCCATTCTCCTTTTCATCTCCAAATATGATAATTTTACAGAATAAAAATATTAGTGCTAACCTTTTTGTCTATATTATAGGGAGGAAAATGGCACCACAAGTTACTGTTTACTTCCATCAGTTACCAACCGTCGGCACTAACAATGGACAAAAGCCTAAGAGGAATCAGATTTTGGCCTCATTTTCTATTTGTAGGGTGCCTATCACTTACAGTGTACCCAAACCAATGTTGAACTTGAAAACCACCACCGAAGCTTGGGAAGACTTTAAAGGTAGGGTTACTAGAGGCACCACCAAAACTCAGGAAATCTTGAAAGGCAAGGTAGCTAAGGGTTTTAAAAAGAGGCAAAATCACTGCATCAAAAGAAACAATGCCAAAATTGCGAAAGCTTCTGCACCATTGCTTTCTGAGGTGGTAAAAACTACCAAAGAAAAATCACTACCAATTAGGGGTTACTCAGTTAACAATCAAAGGGAAGTGAACCAACAATTTGTTCAGATTATGATCGGTTCTATCCCTATCAACTTGCCCACAGTGGCATCTGTGATGGTCACTTCGGTCGTGGATGAAGAAATTGCACCAAGTCCCCAAACTTTGAGGATCACCAAGGCAACAACATCTTCATCTACACCAAGTACTCCCAAAACATCAAAGTTAGTAAAAGGTGACTCTATTATGCCTAAAGTTGGAATATTGGCAAAATCTACACAGTCGAAAATTCCAACAAAAAGCTCATCAAGTCATCAAAGACAGCAACAACCACTCATCGAAGAGACTAGGCATCCATTGGATCACCTGAGATTAGATGGAGGGTTAAAGACACATTCCTCTTTCCCAAAGAGGGCTAGAAGTTCACATTCCCGAGTCCCTAAAGCAAACCCTTGCTCATTCTTCAACAAAAGAGAAGGATGGTCAACAACTCAGAAGGGACAAAGTGCATGGGTATTTCTTCCTGGGTATCGACCAACAAGAGTTGAGAAAAATAATGAGTTTACACCCTACACGGGACCTATAACTCATTCAAGAACTCGTACTATAAGCAAAACAGGTATTGGAGAATCTTTAATATCATCGACTCAAAAAGTGGGAAGTTGTATGTCAAGAGCCTCCATAAATGATACTTATTTCAGTGATCAAGAAGAGGTGGTTCCCAATGCGCTCATTTCTCAATTTTAAGCACTAACAATCGGTAATGATAAAAATATGCCAGTGTTAGTAACTAGGGCAATGAGTCCAGAAGAGGAGGTGTAAGAGCTTCGCAAGCGATTAGCAGAAAGAGACGAAGAAGTAGTTCGACTTTCTACACAATTAGCACAACAAGCTAATGTTAATGCATCAAAACAAAAAGAGGTTGAAGTTGGGAAAAATTCTTCATCCTCAATACCTCTGCCAGCCAGTATGCAACCTCTGCCAGTCAGTGTGCAATCACCACCAGCCGGTGTGCAACCATCATCAGATCTGAAAACTTTGATCATGGAAAGTATTCGAGAGTACTCGGATGCAACAAGCATTCCTATTCTTGGATATCACAAACCTTATCCCGCCTACTATGATCGAATTCCGTTTATAGCAAACTACATCAGACATAAATTTGAAAAGTTTGATGGAATCGAAGAGTCTCCCCATGAACATCTGGCATATTTCACCTCTGCGTGCGGTGAATCCGCTTAGTCAGATGCACTTTTGATCAGACAATTTGTGCAATCACTAAAGGGAGCAGCCTTTACATGGTATACCAAACTTCCACCAGGGTCTATAAATACCTGGGATGATATGCCAAAGGCCTTTTTAGCACAATTTGTCAGTTTGAGAAAGGCGATAAACATCCATGATCTGGTGGAAACCAAACAAAGGCCTAATGAAAATGTAAACGAATTCATTACAAGATGGAGAAGTCTCGATCTCCAATGTTCGGAAAGGCTATTAGAACAGGTTGCAGTTTCGATTCTAGGAACCTCAACCCTGAGCTGGCCACTTTTGTTGGCACAATAGAGCCTAAAACCTTTAATGAGCTAGTGTCAAAAGCATGTAATGTCGAGATTCAAATTGCTCGACAAAAGGGTGGCTTAGAAAAGTCCTACCCAAAAATTGATAACAAAAGGGCACCGAAGAAATGGGAGTCAATGGCCACCTTTGTTAATGTTGACAATAATAAGGATAGGGAAAAACGCGAGAGCCACCAAAGAAATTAACTCTCAAAGAAAGAAAAGAAGTCAAATATTCATTTGATGATGAAGATGTTGAACAAATTTTTGATGAGTTAATAAACTCCAAAACTATTAAGCTCCCCGAGCCTAAAAGACCTAACAAAGTCAACAAGACTAATGATCCAAATTATTGTCAATATCACTGATTTGTTAGCCATCCGATGAGGGACTGTTATGTCCTCAAAAACATCATTGAAGGCATGATTAAAAGAAAAGAGATTGAGATTGACTCTTCTTTTGCAAAAGCAACTACGAATGCAACTTCATTAATTGAAAATGACCAACCGTTACATAGAGATGTAATTTCTGTAGCATTTGAAGTTGATAAAGAAGTTACAATAGTTCAAGCTCATTCTGAGATGCCAAAGTTAGGAAATCCAAATATTCCTACTTTGTATGAACTTATGACGGAACCAAATCTAAAGTTGTGGGACGACTGGCTCAATAGTGAAGAAGAGTTAGAGAGTACGTGGCAGACGTGTTCTCGAAGAAAAGCTACTAAAGTACAAGGTTCATCCTTAACAAAAAATATTTCCTCTGAAAGTTCTGGAGTCAAATTAAGGGGCAAAGCGAGACCAAAGAAGAGCGACAAAAAGAAAAAGGCATGTCCATAAAGAGGATGAACACGAGCAAAGAAGAAATTTCATAACTCTAGAAGAGTTCATACCAGAGAAGCTGCGTAAAATGACTATCACTCATAATGAGGATGATGTGTTGAGTTGTTGCATGGCTATACTTGAAGAAGAAAATCATAATTCTGCCTTATTGGAAAATGAAACTGAGGTAGATGAGATTACTTTGCAAGATATGCACAGGAAAATCGTTGCAAAGAAGGCAAAAGAAGCAAAAGAGCTTGAAAAAGCTAAGCATGGTATTCAATTCGGAAAACCTTAATCCTCGATCAATAAAGAAATATGTAGTGATAGTCGCCAAAGCAAAGGCAATGGTGAACACGAGATGACACGAGCAAAATATGACATATTGGCTCATTTAAAACGCATTCCTGCTCTTTTGAGTGTCTATGATGCTTTACAAATGTCTCCTGAGCATATAAATGCTCTTGTCATTGCATTAACAAATCCTGAATTTTATACGGAGCAAATACAGCCAATTAAGCCTACGCCACTTGAGGGAAATGCTTCTTGTATGGCATGCATTACTTTTGATGATGAAGATCGTAAATTGGGAGCCGCTTTGCATAATTGACCTCTCTATGTGACAGGTATGATTGCCAATATTCGTGTAAGTCGCATCATGTTGGATTATGGGTCAGTTGTTAATGTACTTCCTGTAAAAACTTTGAAAGATGTTGGTTTGCAACCACGTCAATTGTCTCCATCATCATTAACAATCCAAGGATTCAACCAAGTTGGAGAAAAAGTAAGGGGAAGTATCACATTAAAAGTGGAAATAGGCGAATTAAAATTTGAGGCCATATTTCATGTTATTGACTCTGATACATCCTATAACGTGTTGTTAGGGCGACCTTGGCTTCATGAATATGGAGTCATTCCTTCAACACTTCACCAATTCTTCAAGTTTTGCAAAGGAGGAAAAGTTAAAACGGTTGATGCAGACCCAAATCCCTTTTATGGGAACAAGTGAATTACGCTGATGCAAAATTTTACAAGCCAGCTAATGTCACTATATTAAAAGGGAAACATGAGGAAACAAAATTTTGTCCCAAAAAATTTGAGGGCTCAACCTCACAAAAATCCCTACAAATCACACAATTACCCCTTTATGAAATCATCTCAAAAGGAAGAGGAGAATTTAAAGGTGTCTTGCCAAGAAAGAATCGTTAAATATACTCCTAAAAGTCAACGGGGAGTTGGGCAAAAAGCATTAACACCTATTGAAGATACAGTGACAACCCTAATGACGAGTTTCACCTTACCATTATTAAAGATTGATCAGTCACTTCCCAATGAAAAAAATGCAAATATCAATAACTTTTGGTAAAAATGGCAAAACAAACAAAGGCATGTTACTCTTAGCAAAAGATCCTCGACTGATGTAATTCCTAAAGCCTTCAAGATGGAAAAGAAAAAATTCCATGTTAAGAAACAAAAACAAATCACAATTCATCAAAATAGTGATTGTTTAAAGGCCTCGTTTGAGCCTGATGAGTTAACAGAAGAGGAACAAAGGATTTTTCTTGGTGATGAAATAAGTACATCGACCCCACGAGTGTCGGTATTCGAAAGACTCGAAGTAGGCACATCAACTCCACGAGTGTCAGCATTTGAGAGGCTTGAATTTCCATCTATTTCTCAAACAAAGGCATTCAGAAAGAGTAAGAAATGGCAGTTAAAACAAAAGAAACATTTGAAAATTACTTCTCACCCAAATGAGGGGTACGAAGCACAAGAGGATCAAGAAGATGTGGTGCAAGTTAACTATCTTTCTTTTGAAGAAAATTTAGCTGTAGATGAAGAAAACTCAAGCTCAAATTCTTCAGAAGATTTTGTGGATATCATTCAACCGACACCTCAAGAACTAGAAGACGGGGGGCAAGCAATAGTTGATGATTTAACAGAACTCAATCTTGATACCGAGGATGATCCAAAGCCTGTATTTGTCAGCTCGTTATTAAGTGAAGAGGAATTGCAAAAGTACAAACAATTCCTTTATGAATATAAAGATGTGTTTGCCTGGGGGTATCAAGATATGCCAGGCTTTGATCCAAATGTTGCGGTACATAGGTTGGCAATATCAAAAGATGTTCCACCTGTGAAACAATCGCAAAGAAGAATTCGACTAGAGTTTATCCCAAAAATTGAAGCAGAAATCGACAAATTGATAAGATTTGGATTCATTCGAGAAGTTAAATACCCAACTTGGCTTGCAAACATTGTCCCCATGTTAAAGAAAAATGGGAAAATTCATATATGCGTGGATTATCGAGATTTAAACCGTGTCTACCCAAAAGATGAATTCCCACTTCTCATTACTAAATTACTAGTAGATGTTATTACTAGATTTAATGCATTATCATTCATGGATGGGTTTTCTGGGTATAATCAAATCAAGATGGCACCTGAAGATAAAGAGCTCAATGCTTTTCGAACACCAAAAGGCATTTATTGTTACAAAGTTATGCCATTTGGGCTTAAAAATGCAGGGGCAACCTACCAAAGGGCAATGGCCACTGTCTTTGAAGACATGCTTCACAATACTATCGAATGTTATGTCGATGATTTGGTGGTGAAAACTAAAGAAAGGATAAATAATCTTGATGAATTAAGGTGAGTCTTTGATAGACTTAGAAAACATCAGCTCAAGATGAACCCTTTAAAATGTGCATTTGGGGTAACATCAGGAAAGTTCCTCAGATTCGTTGTTAGACATCGAGGAATTGAAATTGACCCCACAAAAATAAAAGCCATTTTGGATATGCCTCCCCCACGCAACTTGTGTCAACTACAGGGACTGCAAGGAAGACTAGCTTATATCCGAAGGTTCATCTCAAACCTATCTGGCAGATGCCAACCTTTCACAAGACTAATGCAGTAAAATGTACCATTCATATGGGATGAGGCATGCCAAAATGCTTTTGAAAGTATCAAGCGATACTTGTTACACCCACCAATGTTGAGAGCTCCAATTTTGGGAAAGCCATTGATATTGTATATCACAACATTAGATCGCTCTTTAGGAGCATTGCTGGCACAAAATAACGAGGATGGAAAGGAAGTTGCCCTTTACTATTTAAGTAGAACTTTGGTAGAGGCAAAACATAAATATCCTCCAATTGAAAAGGTGTGCTTGGCTTTAATATTTGCCATTAAAAAATTATGACATTACTTACTCTCACACAATGTGACATTAGTGTCGAAAGCTGACCCTTTGAGGTACATTCTATCAAAACCCGTGTTGTCTGGACGATTGGCAAAATGGTCCATGATTTTGTCAGGGTTTGAAATCAACTTTGTCCCGCAAAAAGCAATAAAAGGACAAGCATTGGCTGATTTTCTGGCAGCGCACCCAATTTTAAAAAATATGGAGTTGCGTGAGGACCTTCCAGACGAGGAAGTTTTCACAATTGAAACCTCATCTTGGCAACTTTACTTTGATGGGGCAGCAAAGAAGTGTGGGGCAGGTGCTGGCATTGTCTTTGTGACACCTTCTGAAGGACTGATACCTTATTATTTTCACATTCTGGCTATATGTACCAATAATGTAGCAGAATATGAAGCGTTAATAATTGGTCTCGAAATGGCACTTGAAATGAAAATAAAATCACTGGAGGTATATGGCGATTCTCTTCTGATTATCAAAAAAATTAATGGTGAATTTGCAGTCAAGCATGAGTCTTTAATTCCTTATCATGAGAAGGCTAAGCATTTGATTGTTCAATTCCAAACTATCATGTTAAATCATGTCCCTAGGTCAAAAAATGGCAAAGCTAATGCTTTAGCTAAATTAGCTGCATCACTAACGCTTCCTGGTGAAAGGGATATTCAAATTACAATAGGAGAACGTCATTTGTTACCCCAAATCATAGATAGGAAAGAACAAATAAGTACCATAAATTTGGTAACTTTCCTTGAATATACAAATGACAATGACTGGCGCCAACCAATTATTAACTATATCCAAAAAGTAGTCTTGCCAGAAGACATGAAAAGAAGAGTGGATGTATAAAGAAGAGCTCTTCGATTTGTTTTCCTTAATGACACGTTGTATAAACGTTCTTTTGATGGGATGTTTCTAAGATGTCTTTCAAAAGAAGAGGCATCACATGCTCTTTAAGAAACTCATGCTGGTACATGTGGTGCACACCAAGCCGACCCCAAATTGTCAGCTCAATTGAAACGATTGGGTTACTATTGGCCTACTATGGTCCAAGATGCGATTAATTTCGCCAAATGTTGCAAGTTGTATCAACTACATGGAGATTTTATCCATCAACCCCCTCAACCACTTCATCCTTCAATATTTTCATGGCCTTTTAAAACATGGGGAATGGATGTCATTGGTCCTTTCATGCCACCATCTTTCAAAATCCATAAATACATCTTGTGTAACGCCCTGGTTACCCCAGAACAGTTACGGTGAACCAGAAATTTGACCCGCTACCCGAGTCCTTTGGTTAAAAACGTGCTCTAAGTGTGATTAACAGGTTAAGGTAGAAAAATAATAAAAAGGAATGGATATCTTTCATACAAACTTCTCTGCAGAGCTAATCAAAACATTTACAAGTTTTTCTATGTACAAAATGGTCATTACTGTTCCAAATTTACAACCCCGCCGACCTAAGTGGCAAAAATAGGGTAAACCCCCTAGTTCCTCTGAAAACGCCTTGGCCGTGGTGGTCAAGCGGCCGCATATGTACACATCACCACCTAAGCTCTCCACTCAAGGCTGGGTGAGTTTTTCTTTCCCTTTACCTGCACCACATAGCACCCATGAGCCAAGGTTCAGCAAGAAAACACAATAAAACATGATATAATATCAACAATGATCATAATAATCATTCAGGACCATCAGTCCAAACAAGTAGGTGACAATCGCAAAAGTCACTAATATGGGGACAACACCCTTTAGCCATGTGACGATAGGATCACCAGGGCTTAACAGATAAGTGAGCATTTTACTAGCTTTAACAGGATAGGTGCATGGTGATTAGTCACCAACATAACCTTCCTCATGACTCTAGAGTCATAATTATGGAACAGCGTTCCCTAGCCATGTGACAAACAGTCACCGGGGCCATATGCCCTGGCTCTGAATAACTAGTCTTAGACTAGCCAAGCGCTTATAATTTTCATCGACCTTCTGGTCGGTCCAGCATTAATACCCCATATGAGTCATTCAACGCTGATATCGATTAGATCTAATCTTCATTTGGCTCGGCGTTCATGACGCTATGCCATTTCTAACTCTTAGGTCAGTAAAACACGACCAGTGTTCAACTCATTGTGAACTTGACTAATAAATCACAGCTTCACAGATGGATCTAACACCATTGTCGATTCTGACTTATAAGTCAGTGCCACATATAGGTAATCAATGTTCATTAGCATTTAATATGCAATCCATGTCCACATTTATCAATCAACATGCCTCAATACCAAATTCGCATGTCACATATACACAGGGTGCAGTTTTCTTACCTCAGGTTCGAGCGAGAAATATAATGAGGACGACCCCTGAGAACGATCGATCTTTTAGTTCCTTAGCAGTTACCTAATCACAACCAATTATAACCTCCATTAATGAGAATCCACATGAATAGGGTCTTAACCTAAACACCACTCTCGGGACCTCGAAACATGCCCACACGGTGAGTAGATTCGATCCCGGGCCTTAAGGATTGAAACCCCAAGTCAAAAACACTCAAAACGGGACTTTGGAGGAACAGGGTAGCGCTACAGCGCTCAACCCCTAGCGCCCTAGTGCTATACTCAAAACCACCAACATGCCAAAAATCCTCCTGAGGAGCGCTGTAGCGCCCTAGGGTGGGCGCTATAGCGCTACCTCCAGACCAGCACTTCCCTGAACCGACCTTCTTCAACTCCTTCGATTCTAACCTGATTCCCGAGCTTCCAAATCCCACTCTTGATGCCAAATGAACCCAAAAACCATCCTAACACACCCCAAACATCACAAGCATGAGAACCCTAGCCAAAACTCCCAACAAAACCAAGTATTCACTCTAGAAATCTCAGCTGCAAAACAAAGCTAAAACAGGGCAAACCAGAGAATTCTATGGTTAGAAACTTACCCAAAGCTCAGCTTATGATGCTCTTCAATGGTGGAACACACTACCAAACTCCCAAGGCTTGCTTCCCAAGCTTGAATCCTCAAGATTGGTTCAAAAATCACAAAGAAAGGTGAAGAGAAGAAGGTACGGGAGAAACTTTAAAACTTGCTCTGTTTTTGCTCTCTTCTTTCAGCCAACAATGGTTATATCTATCCTAGGGTTGAAATGTCCATTTTACCCCTAGGTCAATTTAAGATTTCTAAAGGCTCCCAAGGGCATATCTGGTACTTTCCTCCTATCTCGTTAATCATAATTAACGCTCTCCAATTCCCACTATTCTCAATAATCTCAAACACCAATAATTCACATCCCGTTACCCTTTAATACCCGGTAACGCTCTAATCATTAAAATCACCCCGAGACTCAACCCAAGCCCCGGTCATAAACCTGTTGTGACTAAACCGCTAATCAATATTCCAAGATCATCTCATGCCGAATAGCTCGAACCAACCCTCAACACATATCATCGACATGCATACAATTATACCCTCAACGGGCCAAATTACCATCACACCCCTGTAATTAAAATGTGGACCCACATGCATGCGTTTAACATCATATTATAATATAATTCACATATACATGCATAATATCATTTAATGGCTTAATTAAACAAGTATGGCCCTCCCAGCCTACTAATCCTACCATTAAACCACATCGGAGAATTCGGGGCATTACATCTTGGCTATTACAGATTACTTCTCCAAGTGGGCTGAAGTTGTACCCTTAAAAGAAGTACGGGCAGAAGATGTTGACAACTTCATAAGAACTCACATAATTTATCATTATGGGGTTCCATCAAAAATTATATCAGACAATGCCCTTTACTTCAAATGTAAGACACTTGTCAAACTAATGGAGAAGTGCAAATTCAAGCATAGTTTTTCAGCCGGTTATAATCCTTCTTCAAATGGCCCAACAGAAGCATTTAACAAGGTTTTATGCAAAATCTTAAAGAACATGGTAACCAAGAACAAAAGGGATTGGCATGAACGCCTCCCAAAAGCTTTATGGGCTTACAGGACCACTGTAAGAACTGTCACTGGTTGTACACCATATAGCTTGGTGTTTGGGTCTGAAGCAGTGTTACCCTTGGAGGTTCAAATACCTTCATTAAGAATCGTTACTCAATTAATGACCCCATATGAGAATGCTCGAGTTCGTTTAGCTGAGCTCGAGGTATTAGATGAAAAGTGACTTATTGTCCAACAAAAGCTCGAAATGTATCAAGCACAAGTAGCTGGGGCATTCAACAAGAAATTCAAATTAAGATGCTTTTCAATTGGCGATTTGGTATTGACTGTGAAAAGACCGGTTGTTATAACTAGAAGGATGAAAGGAAAATTTGAAGCTAAATGGGAAGGGCCATATGTTGTTACTAAGGTCTTCTTAAGAGGGGCATATGAACTTTCTGATTCAGAAGGCTGATGCATCTACCCATGTGTAAATAGAAAGTTCATCAAGAAGTTCTACACTTAAACAAAAAGGTTTTCACCTAATGTGTAGACCGCACACTTAAGAAAAAAGGTGTGCAATGAACTACGAAAGGCTTGATCCCACTTTGGGTACGTAGGCAATCTATTTTATAACTAGGCCCAGCCACAAAAATAAAACTACTCATATTCCCCTTAAAAAAAAGAACTATGGAAGGCTTGATCCCACTTTGGGTACGTAGGCAATCTAAAATGAAATATATTATCAATTTAGATGCAGCCGTAAAATCAAAACAAAACAATTTCTCCACACAACGGAGTTAAGTTCATAAAGAACCAAATGACAAAACTACCATCAGTCTCTAATACTGATAAACAAAAAAAATGATACTAAAAGTTTTGAAACTAAAAGAAAACGATGAGATCTTCAGTCTATCTTGAGGAATGAGGTCAAAGAATTGTGGATCTTTCTAAATTCTTCTTTGTGAGCTTCAATTGCAGCTTTAGCTCTTTTGACTTCATAAAATTTTTCCACACCAGCTTCATGCTTTGATTGCTTTATCCTCTTATCAATCTGTTGATGCTGCTTCAATGAGTCTTCAAGATTATAAAGATCTTTTTCGGCTGATGCTTTTTCAGTCTCATATTCAGTTCGTCTTTGTTGTAACACCAATTCTGCTGCGATAATTCCTGCCTCCTTGATCTTAAGAACTTCCAAAACTTGTTTCTTGTCCGACACAGATATAGATAGTCTATCCATGGTAGCCAAATTTTCTTCACCGCGATTAATTATATCATGGATGAGAGATATATCAATGTCTATGGCACTTTCAACTACCTGGGAAGCAACTGCAGATTTTTCTTTCAAGGCAAATAAATCATTGACAGAACTGATAAACCATGCAATCACTGGAGTTTCGACATTCATCATCCTACAAACAGCGTCCAGTAAGTCAAGCTTCTTAATTGTTTCATCACGACATTCCAAAATGTCTTTTGTTGGCCGGGAAGGAGATAATAGATTAAATATTTCATTCATGATACCAATTACGAACTCCTTGGTGAATTCCTTTAAATTTGAGTTGGTAATTGCTAAAACAGACATAGATGAGATTTGTTCTGGTGGAACAATATTCTCTCGAGACAACATTTCATCAGAAAATTCAACATTAACATAGCAATCAGACTCATCAAAATCAACAAGCTCATCTACTCTCGAACTAGAGGCATCAATACAAATGTCAAGGGGTGCATTGATTGAATTGTGTGTAATTGGGACAACTATATTTTTATCTTGATTAATTTCAAGGGTTTTTGTATGCTTTTTCCTTTTGAAATGTACTTCTGAGGTATCATCACTATCTGACCCAACATCGACATAGTTGGCATTAGAAAATTCAGTATCATTGGGAGTACACTTTATAAAGACTTCATCAAGAGTTGAATAAATCTCTCGAATATCATTAATGATATATTTAGGATCTTCTTCTTCATAAGGTTTCTTCGAGAGCTCTAAATGAAGATTCTTGATAGATCTCCCTAAGAAAAGCATACAAGTCCTTGCCCACCAACGACAGTACCACCATGTACACTGACCCATACGAGTCATACTAGGGATATGAAAAAAAATACCAATATTTCTCCTTAAAAGCAAGGCCCAGGCTTCAGCAACGCCAGCTATCCCACATTGCGTTCTACGAGAAAAACTATAACGGAGTTCATTTGAGGGCACACCTTAATCAAAACTAAATTGGTGAGCAATCCTATTGGGAAAGTATGGCTCAACATATAGTTCTTTACCTACTCTCACAGGTAACATAGAAGAACGCATAGAAACCAACATCTCAAATCTATCATCAGATAGGTCTTCATTGTCCATACAATCAAAATCTTCTTCAGCAGTGAAAGAATATGGTCGATGAATGACATAATCTTCTTCTCTTAAAATACGTCAGGCTGCATTAAGACTCCAATTCTCAGCTCATACCCCAAAATATTTGCTTAAAAAAGGAAAATCAATAGAGGAGCTCCAATTGCTATATAGGTCACGAAAATGTTCAGCCAACTAGCCTAATACATAATGTATAGGCAAGAAACTTTGGCCTTGACCTTGCACATGTGTAGCTGCAATATTTAAACCATGATAAATATATCCTAAAACAGAAGGTGCAAGTGAAACTCTGACCCCTTGTGCCATTAATGAAGCCATATAAAATGTTTTGGGCCTTACATCATAACCTTGATAAGGAAAAACAAACTGACTTAACCAGAAAGATACGAAAGCTGCAAGAATACACTCCTTGGATGTATTTAAAGGAAGAGAGCGTACGTCAATTCATTCGTCATTTTTCCTTTTTAAATTTTTCTTTGAGGGTTTGGAGGTAGAAGCTCCCTTAATACCTTCAAAAATCTTTTGCCCTCTGTAAAAATATTCGACCCACTGCTGCAAAGTTACTTTTGTACCGTTCAAATGGTCACAAATTTAAGCACGAATCCTTAAAAGTTCCACAAAAATTGGGCTACGCATAGGCCCTTTCATCAATTTAGCATTTAAAGGAATAAATTTCTCATAAGTAATCCCCAAAATTGGTAAGCCACCAATGACTTTCAAGTTATATAAAGAAATGCCCATTTCGTCGCTGCTGTGGTGAAAGGTATTAGCTAAAGGCCCCCAAAGTTCTATAAAAGCTCGCCATGTGTTATTCTCAATTAAAAAAGGGAACCTAGATACGGCTATGGCACCATAAATCCCTGCATCAGTCAAAGTACCACAATGAAGATGTAAAATTGTTTATGTCCATTCCATAAGATAAGAAAGAAATTGAGCTCTCCCTCTAAAGGAAAAGTTACCACGGGTTCTCTTCTCCAATAAGATGCGATGAAGGCTAGGAAAAAACTCAATGGTAACCTTATGAGTAGTATCACCATCATCTCTGTTATCAACCAACTCAAGAACCTTAGCTTTGAAAATAGGACCATAATGTCGCATATGTTGAATGACTTCTTGATCATTCGAATAGTCATATCGCAAATCACCAGAACTAACATCTTCAATGTTGGACAAGGAAACAAGGTCACGTGGAGTCACTAAAACCCAAATTTCTTTCAATGGTACAGAACGTTGATAAGATGGCCCAATCTTATTTTCAAATCCTGTTTCATCAGGAGCCCGCTGAGAATGGAGAGTATCGAAAGCAGACATTTCAAGATAACTCTCTCACTATAAACAAAATTATTATTAGTGAAAAAAAACTCAAGCATGCACATGTACATAAATGACACGCATATGCTTGAGGGGGCATCTGTTGAACGAAAAAAAAATATAAAATAAAAATATAATAATATTATTGTTAAATTTATTATTATAAAAATTAGTATTAGCCAAATTAGTGGACATGAATATCGCCACCTTCCCACGTTCAACTCTCACCACTCTTCACATAACGTAAAATAGAGTCTATAAAAGGGGAAGTAAATCAGACAAAAAAGAGGGGAGGAGAAGGAACAGAGGAGAAAACTCTGTCAAAATTGTGTGAGAGATTACGATAAAAAAAACACAAGAGAGAAATTAAGGAAGAAATACAGAGAGTTAAGATTTTCATATTCAAGGATTTCTACAAAGTGAGTACTTAGGTTTGCTCCTATTTTCTTCTTGGTATTCCAAATATCTTTTATTTTCCAGTGATTTTCTTCTTTTGTCTTTGGTCTACTTTGACCTAGGCTTTATAAGCACAAAATGTCTTTAAAAGTGAGATATAGCTAAAGGGGAAAGGAGAAAATCTGATTTCTCCATGTTGTTATGCTGTCCAAATCACTCTTAAAATTATAATTGATTTTCATGTTGTTCATGGTCCACTTTGACCTAGGCTTTGCCAACAAAAGGTCTCCAAAAGTGATAATATAGCCATGAAAGACATGGTAAATCATAAAATTCATATTTGGTTATGTTGTCAAAGTTTTCTTAAAAAATAAAAGTTGCTAAACATTAAAATCAAGAAAACAAAACTTGCCAAAATCTAATATCTCGATTGAATTTCAAAGTCGAAGCCTAAGAATGTAGAAATCTAGTTCACCAAAATGGTTGTTGATCTAAATTCTCTACTCATCAGGCAACGTCAAATTAAAAAGAAATTATATATGTATGCCAAAACATATGCAAAATTTTCACTTCCAGAAGAAAGAAATATATATGCGTACACATACACATATATTCCATATTCAATTGACATGGGCTACTTTAGAAAAAAAAAAAGACTGCATCAGTCACATGATATAAATGTGAGAAAAGACTACAAATGTGAGAAAATATTTGTATTTTGAGAAATGTTTGTATGTGAGAAAGGACTACAAAAGACTCACATGGTATACATATATAAAAACATCAGTCAAATCATCTTTCTTTTGGGCTTTTGAAAAGTCAAATGTGACTTTAAATATATGTGTTAAAAAAATTGAAACCAAACGAAAGTTAAAAAATAAACAGCAAAATCATATATTCTTACACAATCAAAACAAATCAGAAGCAAAGTATATTTGCATGTGTATGGATATAGCCATATACGGAGGCACAGCAAATCAGACCAAGCAAAAAAAATAAAAATAAATAAAATCTCATATTCATATTCATATGCATATATTTTATATATGTGAACGTAAACTTTGCTTACCAAAAGTAAAGAAGCAAACTGTTTTGAGGAGGATTCTTTAAATCAAGAAATAAATGGCAGTTGAAGATAGATAATTGCAAAAAATAAACCTTTGTCGTCTCCTAAAAATATATATATATATATATATATATAAAAGAGATTAAGACTATATATTTATAAAATTGTTTATGATATAAACAATCAAGGAGAACAAATATACATACCCAAATATATGCTTCACTTTCTTTCTCAAAGTTAAAACATATCTCTCAAAATTTGAGAACTTTGACGAATGCATTATGTTGAGTATGGTAGAAGGTTTAAATAAACAAAATATGATATCTTAATTTTATTTCAAATTCAAACTCAAATTCAAATTGAATTTCAGAATATGAAATAATGATATTATCTTATAAATATCTATATCAGATTTTATCACAAATTTTAAAATTTAAATTTGAATTTTAGCATATAGATATTATCTGATATGAAATTTAATTATTCACTACCAAATTTTGGAATAATTAAATGAGAAGAATTCTAGAGTCTACCAAAATTAGTTTTGATCTCTTTATTTTATACAAAAATAATTTTCCATTAATAAAGAGATTTCAATATAAAACAAAATTCTAAAATCATATCAAATGATAAAAAGAATTTTAAACATCACAAAGAATTCTAAAATCACCTTAAATTTTTTCAAAAAACATCACAAAGAATGCTTTGAACTATGTTTGACTTGATTCCTCTAAAGGATACGTAGGCAACTTAGTCGCTAAAACTAAGTGCTGTCACATGAACCACAAATTTCCAAAATTCTCAAATATCAAACACAACACTCAAAATTCCATAAAAGGTCATTCGCCTCTGAATTTTTCATAACTTCCAAAACACTAAATGATTCCATGATATGGTCATCTACCGGAATTTCATAAATTTCCAAAAATACCATTAATTCCTATGAATGGTCATGTTCTGGAATTTCTCCACTCATTTTCTAAAGTATCTATCTAGAACTACAAGTGACTTGATCCTTCATCAAGAGGGTATGTAGGCAGATCAGTCAGTCAAATTTACTGAGTGCAGTCACAATTCAAAATTCCTTAAAATTTTCCCAAAATTACACAAGTAATTAATATCATCATAATTGGAATCAAAATGTTTTCCTTTAAATAAAAATGGTAGTAATTAAGAGGTTATTCTTATAATCTTGGATGGGTCGAACTCAAATTAATAAACTCTTATACTATAAAATTGGCATAGGCGAAATTGTGTTTGGCATTAATTTTAATGTATTAAATTTGAAATTTTTGTCTAACACTAACCATATTAATCTAGTCTAATTAGGTTCAATTAAATAATTAAATAATTGGAATTTAATTAATTATTTAAATTTGAGATATTTTAAAATATCTCAACTTACTACATTTTTAATTTCTAAAATTAAAATAAACAATTCAAATTCAAATTAAACAGTTTTAACAATTTTAACTAACTGACAAGATATTTATGCAAAAATTTAAAATTAGTTGTTATTTAAAAGATAACTGTTTAAAATAATTATTTTAAAAACCAACAACTAACCGCTTTTGAAAAACTGATAGTTAATTTCTAATTAAACCAATTTTAACAAATTAACTAATCAAAATATTAAAAGAATATTTATTTATATAGTTGTATAAAAAATAATTAAAAAATTAAACCTATTATTTAAACTCAGATATATTAGAAAAATATCCTAAACAACTAACCAATTTTATTTTTCTGAAAATAAAATAATTTAGATATTTTTAATTTTTAATTAACAAAAAAAATCTAAAACAAATTTTGGAATAATATAGGGATATTAAAAAAAATTACTTTGGAACTAAAAAAATAGTTCCACAAATATAGGGGTTAGGCTACTAGGAACCGATTGTGGTGGTGCTGGTGGTCCGGTGCTTGACCGGCGGCTCGGGAGGGAGAACCACACGGCTAGCGGCAACATGTACCACCACTGCCGTGTGGTGGAGATTTGATCGAGTTGGACGTATAAAGGCAATGAGAAGCACGTATACGTGCATGGCTCGCACGCATGCATGCGGCTAGGCTGCATGGGGACCGTAAGGTCCAATCGACCAACAACTCAGGCTCTTGGACAGTGTAGGTCCGATCAACCATGCTATCGAGACCAAAAGGTCCCAACGTCAACGAGGAGGTTTGAAGCTCTAGGGCCAGGCGGCTCCGATCAACCATGGGGAACGGGATCGGGGTGGCCCGATTGAGAAGCAGAGCTCCATCCGTTTGGAGCTAGAGGCGATGGGATCGTGGTGGTCCGATTGCACGGGGTGGGACGTCCGCCATGACCCTTGGGGTCTTATCTATTTAGTAGCATTGGGACCTTGTAGGTCTGCTCGTGCGTGCTCTGGAAGTCGTGGCTCGGGTTGGTCTTTCGGAGCTGATCGAGTCTTTGGCTCGTCGTGGTCTCGATATCATCTCGATGAGGTCAGGGTTCACCCTTTGAACCCGAGCTCGCTCATCCATGGTGAGGGAAATTTTTCTAACAATAATTTACATTAAAAATTACAAAAAAAATCCTATGCCATTAAAAATGGCTTACATGAATTCTAACCATGCATGAAAAAATCCTAACCCAATAGCACCATATAATTAATGATTCACATTCAACCACACATTCATAAATTCAACCATCCATTCACATATATATCACATACATATTAAATGCAAGAAACTCACACAACATTTAATGCAAGAATATATGGAGATAGCTCTGATACCAATTGTTGGTTTTTATGGTCTAAATTAAAGAACAGCAGAAGCAATTTTATTTATAAAAAAAACAATTAAAACCATAAGCCCAGAATCTCAACATATATGCATTGCATTAAATTAGCCACATAAAAGATAGAGAAAATTACCTCTTGATGCCTATCAAGATTTCTCGTATCTTTTTGAATATTTACGATCATCCAATCATTGCAATTCCAACGTGGTAGATCTCACACCTTGATCTTCCAAATCAGCCTCTAACACACCAGGACATGTGTGGGCACGTAGATTACTATAGGATTGATTTCTAGTGATCACTAAGTGCTCTCAACTCATGAGACTTAGTGATGGTGAAGAGAAAAGGGAAGATAGACTTTTCTGAGAGGGGCTAGGTTTTTAAAAAATTAGATCGATCATTTTTGGTCAAACCTATAATAATAATGTATTTATATTGTTTTGTTTAATCCAATAAAATAAAGATAAATAATATTTTTTTATTTAAACTAAATTTAAATAATAAAATACATGTATTACCTTTTTATTCAATATCCAATATTTTAAACTAATTAAAATATCTTATTAAATTAATATATTTTGAATATTATATCTAATAAAATATTCAAAACAAATCCACATGGCACTCCTATGGAACTACACACCTATGACTATACAACCATAGGTGTGTGGCATTATTTTAATGCCCAAAATTTGTTTTTCTCAATTTGTCTTAAAATAAAATAATATATTTATAATTAAATAAATATCAGTTAATCAAAAATTAATCTTATTTTATTTTCTATTGGATTAAAATCATATCTTTAAATAAGATATTTATTTTATCTCTCCTTTTATAATATTATTTAAATAATTAAATAACTCTTTTAACTAATACATAATTTTAATAAATAAAAATAAATAGTTCAAATTAATTAAATAAATAATAATTATCCCATAATTACTATTTTTCCCTCGAGAATAAAATCTCCCACAAACTTGTCCTTTCTCTCACTAATATTTCTTTAGTTACTCTTACCCTGGACAGTGTAGTACAGAGATGACTTGTAGACCATGGACCTATAATTCTAAGCTCCAATAAATAAGATTATTAATTGAACTCATCAATGTAATAATCTTATTTATTGATTCCATTATTACTCCACTATAAATATGAAATTGTACACTTAGAAAACATAGAATTATATTTACTGAGTTCTAACTAGTAGTCCATTAATATAATCAATATAAGTAGTTCTGACCTCTAATTTATTAGTTCATGATTAGAGCTGGTCAAAATTACTGTTTTACTCTTCTAATTATCTCTTGATTCCTTAAGTACCATTAATTCATAATAGTTAATCTATAATCTAATTATAGATTTGAGCTCAATAACTAAATTCACTCTGAGAATTAACCCTCAAGGGAACTAATATTCGATCATTTACGGAAAGCTTGGATTCCACTGTTCTATAACATGTTCCCAGCCATTCATGTTATTAAGTTCCCAAAACAAAAGTTTTTCGGCATCATTATATATAAGATACCTAAACGAGTGAATCAAAGAACCTAATAAACACAAACAACAGTTCATGAATACTCAGGATTTAGACTGATCTACTAATGATCATCTTTGTGATATAAATTAAATATTGTATGATAAATGGCACGTTAATAAAAGATATTAATTTACATCGGTCTAGTAATTTATAATCACTATTATACACAATACCTTTACTAAAATATCTATCCACATTAGTGATCCGAATCAAAATCACATGCACTACTAAGTAGTGCTTAGTAAACCGTACTAGCAACCCTTAATTAAAGATTCCACACTTTAATTCTCATGTTGCTGAATTATTTTATTCATATTTTATGATCTTAATTCTCATGTACTATTACAAGGTCATACTCTAGAATATGAATAAGGAATTTTCTAATATTTATTAATTGTTATAAATAATAATTAACATATTCATTTATAATATATTTGTATTTCATATATTTCACAATATATTATCTTTTAACTTGCTTTTAGGGCATAAACCCTAACATTGAGAACCAGTCCACACTAGTTCTAGGTTGATCAAAGGCTTGGTGAGGAAGACTGTGTTGCTCATCTAGTTCAATCTCTTGATAATACTCTGCTATAGAAAGGAATCAAGGGTTAGAGAGATTGAAGGATGGAGTTGTTCCAGTTCCGCTGCGTAATGTAAGTTTCTTTACTTTACTCTGTTTTGTATCAATTTCATAGGAGCATGTTCTAGGAATTTACATGTTTTTTTTTATAATATGTAAATTACATGAAAATAAATAAAGATTCTGTTATATGCAATTTCTAACACTTCATACTTTCCTATTTTCCTAGAATCCTTATTGGCTTGTAAAGCATATCCTCTTAATTCATCTTTCCTTAACAATTAGATCATGCAACCATGTGACATATATCTGATTCCTAATTTCATAGATTCCATCACAAACATCTTCTAACGTCTGATGTTCAATAATTCCTTTAAACAACAC
Organism: Humulus lupulus; assembly: GCF_963169125.1. Lineage (NCBI taxonomy): Eukaryota > Viridiplantae > Streptophyta > Magnoliopsida > Rosales > Cannabaceae > Humulus > Humulus lupulus. The sequence goes on from NC_084793.1 coordinate 80,193,304, forward strand.
TTAAGGCTCATAATGCCCATCTCATTTCCCTTTTCAACTTGTTCTATAATAGCTTTCTTTTAAGACACTTAGAGCAGTACTTGTTGCATGTTCTTATTCTTTCAGTTTGTCAATTCCACTGTACTCATCCAAGTACTTTATCCATGTATGTGGATTTTCTATAAACCCTTAGAAGTAGTCATTCACTTATTATCCTTCTAAATTTCCTTGCTTTCGACGTCCAATCGAATGAGTGGGTATCATCATTCTTTACCCCACCGCTTAAGGTGTTAAAGAAAATCTATCACTTGTTAGCTACGATAGTAGCAAAAAACTTGTTCAAACATACGTTATAGTAAGGTAAAATTCAAAAATTTGATTCGCAACGTGTTCTTTAGAACGCGAGTCTACCCTTCACTTATCTTTTCATCCAATAATAAGGGTCTAAGTCGCCGTTCATCTATATAGCCATTGTTTTCTAAACTTTCTCACAAATCTTGAAGATAGTCTTAAATCTTTTACAGATCCTACCCAAATTTGCAGTTTGTAGAACTTAAATCATTTTCCTATGTTTTCAATTCTGAGATCAATTCATCATGATAAAAAAATAACCCATTTCATTTCGTAATCCAACCCATTCTTATCACTAACCAATCTTGTTACATTCAATCCTTTGGAAATTCATCACACCCCCTTCATGTGGATCTTTCTCTAATACTTTCATGAGTTGTAACATTTCTACATGTTACTCATAACCAAGTTTCCCCTCACAGTGGGTTCCATCATTTAAAGTGATCTAGATTATCTTAATGCCTTGAAAATACTATTCATCATATCCTTAAATTACCGGCATCTTTTTCAAGTTAGTTCATCCTAGAAGTTCATATTGTCCAAGTATAATTGTTTCCAAAATATGTTCTTCATATATCATGGTTTACTAACACCTCTGTCCTTTCCTGCAATCGTAGTTCCTTTCACCTTGTCATAGTTTGGGCATATTACTATTGGCTCAACTTCCTCCAAAACAACTACAGTCACTGCAGTCTTAATCCATAACTCGTCTCCCTAAAACTTCTTGTTCATTTCTCCTGCATCCATATCATATGCTCCTTTGTTCTTGTTTGGTCCTCTTGAATATGTGTTCCTCATATCCTTGTCATTAGAAGTGAAATCTTAATGATCTCATGCAATCCTTCCATATGTTCGTAGCCTTCATCATGCCATGTGAAAAAGTGACGCCTCCATTTCTTAAGCATCCTTGATGTGGTCGTATCAATCATGTCATGTAGTAAGCTTCTGTGTTGTGCTTTACATAGTGATATCTCCTCCTGTGTCAATCCACAGTTGTCCTCATCTAATCTGCTTCATTCACATGTGGTTGTCCGTCGTCTTCTTCGTAGTGAGTGCTTCTCACTTTCTTGTCATCCTTATCATTCTTTCACAATAGAGGTGTTCAATCCACTTTTATACTTAATGTCGTTCTTCATTGATTGGTAGTCTCGCTTTTCACCACGCGAACTCCCTTAATACGAAGAATTACCATCTTTATGGGATTCTTTCCACTGCCTCCCATTACATTCGATCTATGATTGATCGTCAATGAACTTTCATGTTGTCTTTGTTCTCATAATTTGTGTTGTCTGTAATAGTGTATTCTCTTTTCCACTCCATTATTTCCTCCACATCCTAGATTTCAGTCTCACTTGAAACGCTAAACTTAATTGGTAACTTGTTCCTTATCGTCACCAAATCCTTTATGATTCTTGACTCACTTCCTGTCTTGAGTCAACCAGCTCTGGCAGTCCTACTCGATGAGTTCATCCAACTTTCTTTGGAAACCTTCCAACTAAAGCTCTAAGCTTTCTAAATAATACATCTTAAACTCCATGTGAAAAAACTTATACCAAGTACTTGTTGGCTTCCCATCTGCTTTTCTTGTCGCTTCAAAGTGTGAACCAAAATCCTTTATAAATAAAACCTCTATGTCCATCATAAGCGCGATTAGGATTTCCTTCTCCTATCGGCTAGTCCTTGTGTCACTAGTTCATGGTTGCCATCTAGCCAACCAATCCCTCATCTCCCAACAACTCGACTTCTTCTTTATCATTGAAAATCATTGAATCTAAAATTGTAACGAGTGACATTCAATAGTCCATGTGGCTAGGATAATATCAAGGGCATTCTGATCATGCTCTACCTTTGCTCGATGAGTAGCTCACTTTAGATGATTCCACCTGTCCTCCAGAGCCCTAATAGTTCCTTAACGTTGGAACAACATCCCTTTTTCCTTAGTAAGAGCTATTGATCGCCTTCTCTGCCTCATTGGGCTAACTCCTCTGAGTACCTCGAGCATTTGGATTTGCTTGAGGTTACTTAAGCTTGAAGTGACCTGTCAGAAATAAAAAGAACGTCCAGTTACGTTCACTACACCAAATACCCATTTCCATAACACATGAATATAATAGAAATGAAAAAGTATTATGGTAAATGTTATGTATGTAGTAAATGAAAAAGGCGGTAATATTTTGGGAGCCCGCCACTTTACATTTTTTTTTCAGAAAAAATCACACCAATTTCGGACTCACCATTTTCTTCTTCGGCTAAGCAAAGTCCGAACTCTGTCTTGGGTTTCATCATCCCTGCTTCAAATCTGAGCTCACATCTCCTCCATCCCTCAAATCTCAGCCTCCATCCCTCATATCTCCTCCATCTCTCTCTCGTCTTTCTCTATCTCTCTGTCAGTAGGGTTCCATTCGTTGGGTTGTTTCACTCCTCTTCAGACTTGGCAAGCCAGGTAAGGATATATAGTTTTAGGTGTTATTGATCTGGGTCGTTGTTTTTTTATGCTAATCGAGCTTAATTTGGGAATAAATCTAATGGGGTTGTTTGATTTTCTGTTTCCCTCTCGTGTCTTTCTCTCTACCTCCGGCCTCCCCCGACCTCTGCTCTCACACTCTCTCTCCATATTTCTCGGCAACGGACAGTCCAGCAAGCCGAGCAGCGGAGGAAGCAGAGCACCCACCGATGGCAACTTCTCCAACAGGCTCTGGGCTCGCTCTCTCTGACTAGCAGCGGCGCAGGAAGGGACTACTCCAACAGGTTCTGTCAGCTCTCTTCTTTCTTTGTGTCTTGGACTAAATTAACTGGTCATAGCGAATTGAGATGGATGTGAATATCTTGTTTTTAAGCGTGGTTTGATTTTTTTTATGTAATTTTCTTCAGTCCAATTTTCCTTACATATAATACAAATTTGTCTCTTAGAGTGTCCCTCAATAATCTGCAAATCGGTTTCCTTCTCTGTCAGCCCCTCCTCTCTGTATATATACTATAAGCACATAGGCTAAATATTAGATAAATGTAATGAAGAAGCAAAGCAAAGGAGAATCGAGTATATTATCTTAAATGAGATTGACACTTGGCCTTAATGTCTCTAGTTGTTTCAGATAATTACCTTGCTCCAAATACTTTATTAACTTTTTCACTTGATTGATTTTTTTTTTTTTTGGTGTCTTTTTTTTCTTTCATAATTTTAGTTCTTTTTGCAATTCCCTTTATGTAATTGGAAAAATAACAAAAAAGTATTGGGTTGTGACAATTGGGGCTAAAGATTGACTTGTGTGGCTTAAATAGAGAGGTGACTTTAACTTGCTATGGTGTGTTCTACCTGGCTCTATTTCTTAATTTAATGGTTTGAGTTTGTTGCCTTCCATAGCTTTGTAAGGTATATGTTTCTTCCCTCTCTTTAATATTATCAATTTTCATTAAATATTATTTGCTTTATGTTATGCTTTCTGACTTGACAGAGCCAAAAGGACAGCTTCTATTAATTAATGGCAAAACAGAAGATGAAGTCGGCAGAAGTTTAGAGAGAGTTTTACTTACAATGAGGATTACAACTCCAGAACCTAAGGTATTTTATATAGCTCCTAGTTGTGAGAAATAAACTTTAGATTATCTTTGCCATTATTAGCATTCTAGGCTGTATCAAAATGTTGAAAAAAGTTCATTGTTATACTTATATCAGACAGTTTAAGTTTGTTTCAAGCTCACTCTGTTGTGTGTTAATAAGTATAATTTCATTTTTCTAGTCAAAGGTTGTAAAAAACTATATCAGGATTGAAGGAAATTTTCTCAATTGAATCGAAAGGTAGGTTTTGAATTGGATTGAGGTGTAAGTTGAATAACATTTAAAATATCATAAAATTATGAAAAAAAAATAAGAATTTAACAAGCATAGATTCATAAGAATTGAAACATAGCCTTAGTTTGTAAAATGGCACATAATAAGAAAGCATTAAAAAAGGATTGTTTAAATACTTTTTATTTTCCATGTCTCGGATTGAAATGGTTTCAAAATGTAGGCTTCTTCAAAAGTTTTTCCAAACCATGGATCTAGTTGTTTTTAATTGTTGTGATGGAGGTGGGAGTATTTGATAAGGTTATGTACACTATATGTGTACATGTTTGTTGTAGATATTGGGATGTTTTTGTGAAGAAGCTATTGAATTTTTCTCTCTACTTTTTGTTTTTTTGATTGTATCTTGATGAGCTTGTTTGTCTTCTTATTTTTTCACTTTTCAACAGGATGTGGCATTTGTTGTTGATGATTGGGCTCTTGAAATTGCACTTAAGCATTATCGAACAGCTTTTACTGAATTAGCAATATTGTCAAGGACTGCTATATGTTGTCGGGTAACACCATCACAGAAAGCACAAGTAATCCTTATCAGTACCTGCTATATGTTATCACTGGACCTGTGATTAAATACATGGTACATTTTAAAATTTAAATTAATATGACCAGGATCTGGTAGACATTAGCTATGTGTTGACATCCCCTTGGGGAAACTATAATATTTCTCTATATAAAACGTATGAAACTGGTATGCTGTATAGTTAGGTTTCCTATCTTTTGAATGGGGATTGGAGTTCATGGACATGATTTGAAGCTAGAAAAGATATAAGATGTTTTTCTAAAAAAACTATGTTTTCTGGAGTTAAAAGTTTTTGCTGGGGAGCACTTGGAGTCCTGAAATTTATTGTTGATGATTTAGCATATTAACCCTCTTGTTAACTAGTATAGTTAACTGTTCTTAATACATCTTAATTGAAATTATCTCTAATCCTGTGAGTTCTCCTGGACAATGCCATTTATTTTCAACTTTTATATCTTTTATAATTGACATGTAAACATTATTCCTTCTGATCTTGTATATTATTCTTTTTTAAATGTCTGGTGTACTAACTTTAGCATGTTTTCAGCTTCTCTTTTGTTTCAGGTGTCTCAGGGACTAGTCTTTTTAATTCTGTTAGCTTGATGGCTTATAATGTTTTCTACACTAGTGTTCCTGTTCTAGTCAGTGTCCTGGACAAAGATCTTAATTAGTGAAGAAACAGTGATGCAGCATCCACAAATTTTTAATGTTTATTTGAGATATTTTTCCCATCAGAATTGCCAATGGGAATTTACTGTCTAACCTAAAATGCTAATTTTTACTTTGTTTTTTTATTCTTGGGAACAGACTTCTGAATCCTAGCACATTCGCTGGATGGTTTGGAAGATCTCTTTTTCATGTGAGTTGTGTTTTTTAAAATAGTCGAACTCCTAAACAACTATTTTTGCTTCTTTTGTTCTTTTATATTCAGGCCTACTGAATTATTTAGTTTTAAGCACTTTGACAAAACTTGAACTTAAATTTAGATGTTACTTAGAGAACCATTACATTGACCAAAACTTTGGTTGCTCAAAATATAGAGATGGTTGTTGCTTTTGATCCACTGATACTGATTCCTGGCTTGATTGATGTCCAGGCAATTATTGTATTTGTAATCAGCATACATGCCTATGCTTATGAAAAAAGTGAAATGGAGGAGATCTCATTGGTTGCTCTCTCTGGATGTATTTGGTTGCAGGCTTTTGTTATGATATTAGAAACAAAGTAAGTTTCTTTCTATTAAGCATGCTTTGTTGATTCAAATTTGACTCTTCGTAAAGCCTTCTTGCTGCTTAATCTAACAAACACTGAAATGGTATTCTTACAACATTCAAATATTCTTTTTAGAATGCCCTGACTTGAAAGCTTCTTAGAACTACAGAGGAAAATTCGTATAATTCAGTGTTATTTTATTTATCCTGATTGCCTAAGTTTTCCTTTGATCCTCGCAGCTCTTTTACAATACTACAACATCTTACTATATGGGGAATTTGATTGCTTTTATATCATCAACTGGATCTTCAGCGCCATCCCATCATCAGGGATGTATACAATTATGTTTCGCTTGTGTAGACAATCGTCTTATTGGATAACTTTGTTTGTAAGTTTTTCTTGACCATCTTTTGAACTTAAAGTAATTTTAACAATAGGATGGCCCGTCTCTGAGTAGCATCTGGGGTTTCAAAGGTAGATGAAAACAGGATAGCTTATAGCTTACATATCAGGACATTTTGGTCTTATATTTGCATGAAAATTGGAAACCCCGGATAGTCTTCTCAGAGGCAATCCATCCTACTATGGAGAATGGCTTCGGTACTCCATTTCATATATGCTTCAAATTTTGAGGTTACAACCAATAATATGGAGTCGATGATAGAGACCCAGGCCTAGTTTCATAATATTTAGCTATTTGACTTACAAAAGATAATTAATAAAATTTCATTCAATCTCTTCCTTGATGCAACATCTGATCGTTGGTAACCTGAAAATTCTATTATAGAGAAGTCAAAGTCAAGGCCATTGTTGGCATTGCAGTTTTATATACTAATAGAAACTATTTTTACTTTTTTTTTATTACAGCTCATAGTTGCAGCAGGGATGGGTCCGATTCTTGCTATAAAGTTCTTCTGGTACACGTACAGACCAAGTAAAATCAATACGCTTCAGCAGGCTGAACGTTTGGGTGGACCTATTCTGTCACTGGGCAACATTGAGCCCCAAGCAAGATCAATAGAGAAAGATGTTACTCCTTTGTCCATAACTCAACCCAAGAACAGAAATCCAGTTTATGAACCCCTATTATCAAATTCACCAAATGCTACTCAAAGATCTTTCGAAGCTGTTCCACCTTTTGATTTTTTTCAGTCACAGTCCCAATTGTCCTCTTCCAACTACTCAAGAAATTGCAAGGACAACTGAGCTACAAAATAACAGATATTAGGTGCAAAAATTGAACCTTACCGCCATTTTGCTTCTAGTGTAGATTAGCATTGTATTTGTATGTAACAGCCTTACCTATACTACTTGATGTATTATATGTTTTTGTTTTTATGAAATTTTCAAGTCTGCTACAGTTTATACACATTTTCTTGACTCATCAATGGTTCTCGTCTCTTTATGATAGTGAATTGGCAGAAGTTCCTAACGTTCTTCCTCTTTAAATGAGGTACACATTTGGATTTTTATCCTGATAGATTTTGTTGTTACAAACCTTAAGATTGACTGCTTTATATTAACTTCATTGTTATATTAGCTGGTTTGTTTACATGCAGGAGTCTTCCATTTTAAATGAGCACATGGTTGTGCTGTTGCCTGGAGCTTTTTATGCTCTTTCTGCTGGTTATAAGGTATTTGGTGATCTATCCTAGTACTAGCAGGCTATAAATTTATACATCCAGTTATCACTACAAAACTAAAACTAGATAATTGTTGTTGTAGACGGAAGAACTTGAGCAAGACTCGATGCATGGACTTTTTGAATGCTCCATTGATGTACTTGCGAATATTGATCAGGTTTTCTCTGTTAAGGTACTGGGGTTTTGTATCATTTCGTTCAATTTTCCGTTTTGATGTGTGTCATATACTCCCAAGGATCTCTTTGGCACTACACTACAGATATATAATACTAGAAGAACCATATATTATTTATATTAGAGGATCTCTTTGGCACTACACTACAGGCCTGCAATGACACAGTGTAAATTTTTGGGAGATTAGCACAGTGTAAATTTTTTAATGGTTTTTGGTAAGTTTTTGGGAGAAAGTTTACTTGGTGCATTATATATTTTAAAAAAAACAGGGTCCTACTTCTGTATAATCTTTTTACTAGCCTTGCATCATTGTTAAAATATCATTTTGGTTGAGAGTTGTACTCTGAATCTTTATACTAGATAACTTAGTTTGTCCAAGCAGGATTTTAGACTGTTGAAAGTCTTATTACCATGTTGTTTGGTGTTGCGATATTTTGCTATGCAAGTGCACACAGTCGCAATTCGTAATAAAATGGTAAAAAACAAGTATTGTCCTCAAGGACTGATTTATCAATTACCAATCAACCAATCTTTTTAATTCTATTTGATTAAACAATTTCAGAGATTTCAAATAAAGAAAAATACTAATGAAGTACAATAAGAATTTAAACACAATAACAGAGAAAATGAAATTAGGACAATTATGATCCTCTATTTTCCACCCTTTAATTTCCTAATGCAAGAATTATATCCCCTTCTCCCTATTCAAGAACAAGTTGCAAAAACAATTCATAATCTGGTTAAGATTTATAAAATTCAATCTAAATGACAACTTCCTATATTTCTATGGTAAGTTGAATCATGAAGAAGGCATTAAACACGCAACTTAGAAAAATAGGCAAACAATTTAGATACTTTCGTTCTAAATTGAATTTGCATCCAAACAATCAAAGCATATCAAATTTCACTTTTCAGATTTTAATTTGATTCATGAAATAACAATTAGAGGTGATCAATCAATAATTGCACAAATGACACAGACTATAAGGAATTGAAAGAGATGAAGAAGAACAATTATTCTGCATTAATCCATGAAAGGGTTTCCAAAAGATTCACATAATAGCCCTAAAGAGAAATTAGCCCATAATATTCATTCTAGCAATAAGATAATTCAATTACAAACATAAAAATTTAAAGAAAAAGATGAAAAACACAGGAATAAATCCTCCAAGGTGGTATTCTCACTCCCAGCCGTCGTACCCTGTTTTTCCCTCTTTCAGTCGCACATATGTTTCTCCAAAAATCCCTACTGAAATTCCCCTGTGAAAAGACTCAATTGCCCATCAAAAAGTGATCAGACATGTCAAAATCGCGACACCAGCGCTATAGCGTTGTCATTGGAGCGATGTAGCGCTAAAGTCAGAAACAAAATGGGGGAAATCTGGGCACCAGCATTGTAGTGCTCTTATGGTAGCGCTGTAGCGCTAAAGTCAGGAACGAACTTCCTGAAAACTACGTCCAAGCGCTGTAGCGCTAAAGTTAGAGTCGAGCTTCTTCAGAACTTCTTCCTAGCGCTACGGCGCTCCCTTAGTGGCGCTGTAGGGCTACTTACAGAACCAAGAAAATTCACAAATCCGTCCCGATTTTGTTCCACTTTCGCTCCTTTTCATTATTTGTATCACTTTAGCATTAATCACCCTGAAACATGAACAAACGAGCATAATTTCGAAATAAAATAATCCTAACTAATGAAAAATAGCCTAAAAACTTAGACCATAAACGAGCCTAAAACTCGTTTATCATTTGGATAGAAAGAACTGTTATCAATCCAACTGTTTATTTTCAAAGAAATTTTGATAGGCTGTAGGTTCTCTACTGAAGAATTTTTGGGGGTATGTTTCAAGGAAATAAGTAAAGAAATGACTTATGGATTTTAGTGGTTAAACAGACTGTGGGGCTTGTGAGGACGATGATCAAGCATAGTTTAGAAGTAGAGGGCTTACTTGATGTAGTGGACATTGTTGGAACAGGTGGTGATGGAGCAAACACAGTTAACATTTCGACTGGAGCTTCAATACTTGCTGCAGCTTGTGGTACCAAAATTGCAAAGGTGGCATCAATTTTATTGATTACTTGACATGAATGTGATCCCATATTGTAAATTGTTAAAGCTAAACTTGATTTTTTTTCCCTTTAAGCAAGGGAATCATTCAAGTTCTTCAGCATGTGGAAGTGCCGATGTATTAGAAGAGTTGGGAATAGTTATCGACCTGGAACCTGAGGTTGGTGCTATAAAATTTTCTGTTTTAGATGAATAAGCTGGTAGATTAATAAGATGCTAAACCAATTTCAAATTTGTCAATGTCTTTGTCAGCAGCAGCTTCTCATCTTGTAAGAGCGTAACTGAACATTATTCTGATTCAATTCAAGTTTGTGATATGCGTGACTTAATTGTCTTATTAAATTTGTTCTGATAATTTTTTTATTATGAATGTGCCCTCTGTTTTATTTGTAAATGCATATAAATGCATTACTAATGTGCTCAATTTGTTCCTAGTTTTTCCAAGATTTCATAGTGAGCCCACCTTTGCATGCCTTCAAACAATAGACCCACTCAAATATTGTCTTTCCTTAGTATGTTTTGGTCTTGATATTAGCTATTTTTTTATATAAAAAATCCTTATATGTGACAATTTGCTTTACTCTTATTCTATTTCTAAATTACTTCAAAAGATATTTCACCTTTGGTGACAAATCTCAGTAGGAAATCATTGAAATTGAAATATTATTCTTTCATCATAAGCAATGAGATTACTCACCTTTTAATATGCTATTCTCTTCTTCAATTATGGTGATCACGTCAAGATATACATTTTCTCAACCTTTAATTCCTAATATTATATCTTCCAATATAGTTAAAACTTTCAAGAAACTACTTTCTCTATTGTCTGACATATTGAATGAAAATGGGACTGGATAATGAAAATAGAAATTCTTCTTAATTTCTAACCATTCTCACATTCTAGGTGCATATGTAGCAAACTCAAATTTTTGGGTCAAAGCTTAGTTGGCTAGTGATGAAGGCATCAGTGGGCATATTCCTGTGAGAAGGCCAAAGTAGAGTTGAATTACAACCCTAGAAGCTTGAAAGAAGGGCTGGAAGAGGTTCTGTCGTGGCGTATGAACTTAGGCAGGTTTTTATTGACCCCTCTCCTTTCTAACAGCCAGGTTTTTGTATAATAATGCTTTATGTATAATATCATATTCTAACTTTTCATACATGAGAATAACATTGAAGGTACACCTTTAGTTTTACTATGGAATTTGAGTTGGTTCTCTATTTCCATCCCTTGTTCTTTCTTATCTTTCTCCGTCATAGTATAGAAAACATAATGCAGTTAGATTATTTAACTTGCTTAAAAAAATGTTACATATTGAAGATAATAAATTCATTTTTATTTATCCTTTATAATATATAGTATTTTTGTCTGCTTGAATAATTTTCCTTGCAAGGATATGTTTTCTTTCTTTTGTTGGTTATTTAGGTGTGTCGGCAACTTGATTATGTGTACTGTTTTTTAAAGAGTACGAGAAATTAATCTAGCTTTTTACTTCATTTTGAGCAGCATTACCTTTTAAGTCTCTGTTTATCTCCTTTTGCTCCAGTATTTTACTGTGTAAGACTTAAACATTTGAGGCTAGTGATAAAATGACATTGGTTGTTTCATTATTCTAGGTTATTGGGATAAAGGGCAGTTTCCAGGACCGATTCTCAACGTCACTACCAACTAGAATGTTGTTGTTAATGTCAAGAATAACCTCGATGAGCCATTGCTTATTACATGGTATAATGTCTGTGTGCCATTAACGTATGAGAGTTGTTTTTAATGTTGACAAATTCAAATGTATACTTTTTTTTTTTTTTTTTGCATAATGTTTAAATGCAGGAATGGAATACAGCACAGGAAAAACTCTTGGCAAGATGGATCAAAATGCCAGCAGTGGGGTGAGCTTTTGCTTTTGTTTTTTTTTCGTTTGCATTTTTTCTTGTTTTGAAATTGGAAAAGTCAGGAACACGAGTTGGACAGTTTCTCTTTTTTTCTGTAGTATGGATTTTGGAGTATGGAAAGAAAACAGCAGAAACACTTACAACAAATGGGACAGGGTTGCTCGCAGCACCACACAGGTACTCTTGTCTTGTAACTATAACCAAATTTAATAGTTTGATCAGCAAAACCTCAATTTGATTCTTGTCATGACAATGAAATGATGTTTCCTGGGATTGGTAAAATAGTGCATGGACCAGTTTTTTTTCTCAGCTTTCATGGTGCCTAAATTGAACTCATTAAAGAGAGTTAGTCAAGAGCTTTATTTATATAGAGAATGAGTAGTACAGAGGGGGTAGTTATGAAACTAACTACCATATAACAAACTCTTCAGCAGACAAACTAACATAACTAAATAATATTAACAACTAGTGCTTTTAGAAGTGAATCATGTCTTGTTAACAAAATGATTTTTCAACTGGTTACAGGTCTTTCCCAGAGCTTGGACAACAATTTTGATTTCTCTAGTAATCTTATTCATTTTGTTCTCTGCTATATATGTTGGGACCTGTTCATGTTTTCATTCATTAGTAATCTTATTAGTATAAATAATATGAATATATTATCATTAGAAATATAAAAAATTAAGTGGTAGTCAAAAAAATTACCACATAAGAGAAAATTTCAATGCCATATCATGTGAATAGTCTTCCCATGTCAAGGGACATAGCTCCCTGTATCAGAATTTTTTTCAACTCAGAAACTGACCCATTTAGTTTTGTAGCCTCTGCTTTTCTCTTTGAATTTATTTTGATTCTTCAATTCCTTGTTTACTTTTAATCTGATACTTGTGTTTCTTATGTTTTGGGCATGAAAACTATGGTGTTTCCCTTTTTTGGCTCCTATACTTGTGTTACAGGAAATTCAATGAAATTATACATATAATGAATTATGTTTGTGTAAAAATTATTTATATAAATATACAATTAATTTCAGTCACATTTTTTTACAAGTGGTTTGAATCATATTCAGATTGAAAAGAGAGAATAAAAAAGATAAGTGAAGGGACTAAACTATAAGTTGCAATCAACATGAAGGGACTAAACTATAAGTTGCATCCATTCCATATATTTCATAAGTTAATTAAAGTATGTGATGATTCTCAATGAATCACTGATAAGGAATTGGCTATATGGCAGTTTAGTTAGTTATATAAACTAGTTCATATAACTAATTTAAACTTTATATGCTTACAGGTGGAAACTAGCTTAAGTCTTATGTTCTTAATAATAAAAGGATTTTTTTTTACAATGTGCAGGTATATTGAGATGATTTCTTTGGAGCAATTCTTGACAACATTTGTAGTTGAGGCCTTTAGAATGGAAGAATGTATTTCACTAATTTTTGTATACATTTCTTGTTTTGTATTTAGTGATAAAGGAATCTGAATTGGGCATAAATTATGTTGTAATATGATTTCTTAAGCCTAGACTAGTAGACTAAATATTGTAATTACATTTGAGTAATTAATAAAAATCTATTTATGTTACCTTATTTGGCTTCAACTTTCATATTTGTTTTCCTAGTTTTGTGTAAGTAAAAAACGATTATGTTTCTCTGAGCTAATATAACACATGTGTTATACTAAAGTGTAGTATAACACATGTGTTATACTAAAGTGTAGTATAACACAAATAATGGGTTATACTAAAGTATAGTATAACACAAAAAATGTGTTATACTAAAGTGTAGTATAACACAAAAAAAGTGTTATACTAAAGTGCAGTATAACACAAATTTATAAGTATTGAAATGTGTTATATAATCGACTATAAATAACATAATTACACACTTATCTATTTATTAAAATAACACAGAAATTGTGTTATCGTTGATAGTATAATAACACATCTGTATAACAATGATAAAGTGTTATGTAAAGTACCCTGACCTACGATAACATAGTCGGTCTTAACACATCAAAAAGTGTTATGGTATGTTTTGATAACACATTTTCGGTGTTATTAAAAGCATATTTTCTTGTAGTGGTTCTCTCTCTCTCGTTCTCTTTTTGACGCCCGTTAGCATTTTTAAAGGAAACTCGAGTTTTAGGACTCAGATTCAAGCAAGGATCGAGTCATAATGATTCTAGGAAAGATTAGAAGCTTATTAGCTGAAGGATTTAGCGATAAAAGACTTAATCAGAGGTAATTTAAGCTTTGAATTTCTGAGTTTTCGTTTCTTGAAATTTCTTAAGTTTTGAATTTGGATTTTACATTTTGAGGAGTTTTTGAATGGTTTGAAGCTTTGGTTTTGATGATTTTGGGCCATTGAGATGATTGGAAACTTTGTTTTTGAGATTTTGGTATGTTTGGATAGATTTTTGGAAGGATTTAAAATGGAAAAAATTGAGTTTTATGGCTGAGTTCGTGGTTGGGGCACGGCCCAGGCTTGAAGAAGCAAGTGGATTGGCTGTTAGGGGCACTTTGGGCCGCATCACCTTTCTGGCTGGCTACGACCCATGGCGTAGACAGAGAAGAGGATTAGCCCTTATTCTTGAGCAGGCCACGACTTATGTTTTTGGGGTCGCGATCAAAAAGGGCAGTTTTGGACAAGGTGGGTTTTTAGTCATGGGAACTTAAACCTAAGGGCTCAGGATTGATCTTACTACTCAGTTTGGTAGGATTCGACGTCCCGGAGGCTAGAACTTGGTCCGGAAGCCTGTGTTTACTCATTATTGATGAGATTTGTAATGACCCAAATATATCTAAGACCTTGGACCATTAAAACTACTAGACATAGCTATTATTTTGATACAATCATAAGAAATAACATATCTTTATTGAAAACCCAAAATATTGTACCAATACAAAATAAAGTAAAAATATAAACTAAAATGTGATATGGTATGCAATTCATTTTTTATAAAACATAACTTTAAATACTAATCGCGAAATTATATCAAAAACATAATTTAAAAGACTAAAAGTAAATAACGTTGTCCTCGATCGACACGCAGTCCATTCAGTCCATTCATCCTTAACACACAAGCCAAGATGCCAAGAATCCTTCCGCCTTCCAAAATCATTTTCCTGCATCACACTAAAAATAAAGGAGTAAGCCTAATGCCCAGCAAGGAAAATCTACTAAAAACATACATCTTAAATCATAAGCAGAAAACTACATCATAAACATATACTATAAAACATATGACTATAAAAACATATATCATATAGGACTGCAATATTAATGGCCATCATAAATTCTTGGGGCTTGTTAGTTAAGCAAGTCATATGCCCATAAATTCTTGGGGCTTGCTAGCTAAACAAGTCATATGCCCAAGGACTATAAAACATATTCTTGGGGCTTGTTATCTAAACAACTCATATGCCCAAGGACTATAAAGCATATTATACATATACTTATCATAACATAAACATATCATATATATAAGCACATAAAGTCTATCTTATTTTCCTTACCAAAAGCCGGGATATTTGGGAACAAAAACGGGATTAGAACACTCGTATAAACCAACAGTAAAAATGGTGAGTATCTCTAAAGAATAAAGATAAAAATAAAACTAAACCATCCAAGAAGAAACTTACCAAGAAGAACCTTAAGTATCAAGAAACTTAAATACCTAATCAAAAATCATAAACAAGAGTTAGGATTTGAATAAAAGAAAAAAAAAAACAAAAAACTATAGAATCATAAAGAACTGAACTTAAGGAATAAGAATACCTTGAATGATCTTATGGATTGATCTAAACCTCAATACTTAAATCGCACTATATCTCACTTCCCAAGTGTTTAGAAAAGCTTAGAATGATAAAGCTTTTATCCCAAAACCCAAGTGTATCTCTCTATAGTAACACTAGAACCTTGGAGGCTCTGATCAAATGATTGAAGAATGAAGAAATTGGCTGAGCACTAGGTCCTATTTATAGAGTTCAAGGAGTGAAACTAACCCCTTTTAATTTGAATAAATAAATGATTATAAAATGAAAAATATTTGAATTTTCGTTGAAAAGATGCCCAGAACTCAGTCAAAATCATTCAAGGGCAGGTCCAAGAGGCTCGTAGATTGGCTCCATGTACTGAGCTAGGTTGACACTGCTGTTTAGGCTTAGACTGCGGCTGAGCCTGTTGTCGCTATTTCTGCAACAATTCCTCCACTTCTTGTCGTAGCCTGACAATTTCTGCAGTTTTATCAACAGGCAGCGGCGATGCACTTTGGTTAGCAGCAGCAGTAGTGGCACGCGCTCCCCTTCTGCGAACTGGAGGGGCTTCATTACTCTCGTGAACGACGCTGGAGGCATTAGCGTTTGTGCGTGCAGACCTTCTGAGCGATATCTTCACCAGAGTTCTAATAGTCGAGAAAAACATGTTAGAACTTACCCTAATAGGCTTTAAGGAAAAAACTTAATCTAAGCAAACATAACTCAGAGCTATAAATTATGATTTCTTATGAAAAAAATTATATAAGCCTTCTTTATAATTAGGGTGTGTTTCTATACTTAGAAAAATAAGCTACCTTTATAATTTTCTAAGTATGTTTCTAATCATCCTATATGACTTAATTCTCAGGCTCGAAACTCATCGTTGTTCCAAAGTTAACCATATTGAGGGAGGGCTGGGATCAGTAAAATCATTCCCACTACTATGGCCCCTTAACTCTCAATATAGAACCTGGTCCATTGATTTATATCCACCCTCACTGAACTTGGTCATTATTTATTCAATTTATTATTTATTATGATTGTAAAAAAAATCAAACTCATACATGTCATTCAAAAATAACAATAATATTCATTTGGAAAAAGGTTTTCACTAATTACAATCATACATGTAAAATAAATAAAGAAATAAACTAATCTAAAAATCAAGACCTTCTACATCTGACCCTTCATTTAATATATCATCATCTATCTCCTCATAATCATCATTATCTTAAGCCTCAAAATTTCCTCGGGGAAGATTCGTAAAGATTCCATGTTTTTGCTCATTAGTGAATTGGAATTCCATCTTAGAGGTGAACCTAAGTATGAGAAAATAATATCTCATAGCTACTGGTAATTCATCTTCATCATCTATAGTCTCCCATATTTCTTCTAAAGATGAAATTACAGAAGGATAATCTTTGAAAAGCCTAATCACTAAAACATATTGCTCCGTAGCTCTCATCATGATTTGCTTAGTAGTTTGGAGGTGAACTATCTCCTTGTGGAATAAGAATAATCTCCGAGTGATTCTTTCTAACACTCCTACTTTATTCCTTGACTCTCTAATCCTTTTTAATGCCTTAATGGCTCGGATATCCTCATATGTCAGGGCTCCATCCATTCTTAACTGAAAACATAAGGGCTAAAACGTTAGCTAATAACATAAACATAATAACTATAACTTAAACACTTACATTGGTGGTTAGATTCGGAGCTGAGCATGTGTATCAAGGAGAACTTCATGCATATGAACCGTTGCTCTGATACCAACTGTAATGACCCAACTATTTCTAAGACCTTGAACCATTAAAACTACTAGACATAGCTACTATTTTGATACAATCATAAGAAATAACATATCTTTATTGAAAACCCAAAATATTGTACCAATACAAAATAAAGTAAAAATATAAATTAAAATGTGATATGGTATGGGATCTCATTGTTTATAAAACATAAAACATAACTTTAAATACTAATTGCAGAATTACATCAAAAATATAATTTAAAAGACTAAAAATAAATAACGTCGTCCTCGATTGACACGCAGTCCATTCAGTCCATTCATCCTTAACACACAAGCCAAGCTGCCAAGAACCCTTCTGCCTTCCATAATCATTTTTCTGCATCACACTAAAAATAAAGTAGTGAGCCTAATGCCCAGCAAGGAAAATCTACTAAAAACATACATCTTAAATCACAAGCATAAAACTACATCATAAACATATACTATAAAAACATATATCATATAGGACTACAATATTAATGGCCATCATAAATTCTTGGGGCTTTTTAGCTAAGCAAGTCATATGCCCATAAATTCTTGGGGCTTGCTAGCTAAGCAAGTCATATGCCCAAAGACTATAAAACATATTCTTGGGGCTTGTTATCTAAACAAGTCATATGCCCAAGGACTATAAAACATATTATACATATCATAACATATAAGCACATAAAATCTATCCTATTTTCCTTACCAAAAGCCGGGATATTTGGGAATAAGAATGGGATTAGAATACTCTTATAAACCAACAGTAAAAATGGTGAGTATCTCTAAAGAATAAAGATAAAAAGAAAACTAAACCATGTAAGAAGAACCTTAAGTTTCAAGAAACTTAAATACCTAATCTAGAATCATAAACAAGAGTTAGGATCTAAATAAAAGAAAACTATAGAACCATAAAGAACTGAACTTAAGGAGTAAGAATACCTTGAATGATCTTATGGATTGATCTAAACCTCAATACCTAAATCACACTATATCTCACTTCCCAAGTGTTTAGAAAAGCTTAGAATTATAAAGCTTTTATCCCAAAACTCAAGTGTATCTCTCTATAGTAACACTAGCACCTTGGAGGCTCTGATCAAATGCTTAAAGAATGAAGAAATTGGCTTAGCACTAGGTCCTATTTATAGAGTTCAAGGAGTGAAACTAACCCCTTTTAATTTGAATAAATAAATGATTATAAAATGAAAAATATTTGAATTTTCGTTCAACAGACGCCCAAAACTCGGTCAAAATCGTTCAAAGGCAGGTCCAAGAGGTTAACAGTGTTTTTAAATTTAAAAATCAACAAACTTCAAAAACACATCACCAGGGGCAATATATCGCCTACCCTGGGTGATATATCGACTCCACCCTAATCCCGCCCCGTTCGTACATTCATGCAAAGTCAACGTGTTTTCCGTATCTTCCATAGGCGATATATCGACCCCTAAGCTGCGATATATTGGCATACGTTGATATATCAAACACGTATTTGCACTTTTTCAGCATATTTTGAATTAGATAAACAGCTTTGACCGAGTCATAATACGATCCTAATAGCTTCTGGAAGGTTCTAGAGCTTCTAGATCTTTCTTTTATTAAAACTATTCATCAAAATACTTAAATCCATAATAAACATGATTATGACAAGTGTCATGCTCTTAATGGTTCTATCTAAACCTTAGGTTATAATCAATAATATATCTAGGACCAGCAATATTAATCAAACCTTATGTTATAATTAATATTCTTAAACTATAGATTAAACTTATAAAATCCATAACTGTTGCTATGAGTTTCCAACTAAGTCTCGACTTGAACCAAAACCCACGATAACTAACATAAAATCCATAATTGTTGCTATGAGTTTCCAAGAAGAACCTTAAGTTTCAAGAACTTAAATACCTAGTCAAGAATCATAAATAGGAGTTAGGATCTGAATAAAAGAAAACTAAAGAAACTAAAGAAAACTATAGAATCATAAAGAATTGAACTTAGGAATAAGAATACCTTGGTTGATCTTATGGATTGATCTAAACCTCAATACTGAAAACACACTAAATCTCACTTCCCAAGTGTTTAGAAAAGCTTAGAATGATAAAGCCCAAAACCCAAGTGTATCTCTCTATAGTAACACTAGCACCTTGGAGGCTTTGATCAAATGCTTGAAGAATGAAGACATCGGCTAGGTCTTATTTATAGAGTTCAAGGAGTGAAACTAACCCCTTTTAATTTGAATAAATAAATGAATATAAAATGAAATTTTTTTTGAATTTTCGTTCAACAGACACCCATAACTCGGTCAAAATCGTTCAAAGGCATGTCTAAGTGGTTAAGGCTATTTTTAAAATTGAAAACCCAAAATTTTCAAAAAACACTCATGGAGCCAATATATCACCCCCCCCCCCCCCCCATAGGCGATATATCACCTCCCTCAATATTCCCGAGCCCTGTTCAATCGTTCGTACAAAGTCGACGTGTTTTCCGTATCTTCTGTAGGTGATATATCGGCCCCTATGCTGCGATATATCGGCATACGTTGATTTATCAAACACGTATTTGCAGTTTTTCAGCATAATTTGAATTGGATAAACAGCTTTGACTAAGTCATAATACGATCCTAACAGTTGCTAGAAGGTTTTAGAGCTTCTAGATCTTTCTTTTATTAAAACTATTCATCAAAATACTTAATTCCTTAATAATCATGATTATGACAAGTGTCACACTCTTATTAATTCTATCTAAACCTTAGGTTATAATAAATATATATCTAGGACCAGCAATATTAATCAAACCTTATGTTATAATTAGTATTCTTAAACTATAGGTTAAACTTATAAAATCCCTAACTGTTGCTGTGAGTTTCCAACTAAGTCCCGGCTTGAACCAAAATCCATGAAATCTAACATACTACTAACTAATACTAACTACTACTACTACTATCTAACCAGCTAAGTAAATATTTTGGGACACTACAGGATTATATACTATGGCTGTGACTAGGTTATCGCTAGGGGCTCAGAATCAGGATCGTGCTCGAGGGTCATTTATTGGTAACCTATGCTTGGACCAAAGGTAAGAAAACTGCACCCTGTATGTGATACATGTGATTATGGCATGACCTAAATGTTGAATATAGAATTGATCAAAGCCCGAGTCTTTGTAAATGTGCATGATTATTATTATGCTTGTGATTCTGAATTGTTGAACATGAACATGAATAGGGCATGAACGTCGAGTATGTGCATGATCATGATTATGCTTATGATTATTGATTAAACATGTTGAATGCTTTGTATCTGGATATTTGACATGTGATATATGTCTGTTTGCATTATCTTATTGAAAAGGCCTGATTTATTAGTCAAGGATGGCAATAGCGTGCTGAGCACTGGTCGTTATGGTTATGCTTAACCAGAAGCGCATCATATGCTTGACCGACCTATTGGCCGGGGAAAACTCACCGCCAGGTACGCTGGATCAACTCCAAAGCTGGTTATACAGAGGATAAGGCTAAGGGACCCGAGGTGACTTATTAGTCCCATATCCTAGCATTGACTTATTATTCAAGGACGACATTAGAACATGGAGTGCTAGTCGTAAAGCATTGGCTTATTAGTCAAGGACAGCATTAGCATGATGAGTGCTAGTTGTAAAGCATACCTATTAGTCAAGGACGGCATTAGCACGGTGAGCGCTATTTGTAAAGAATTGACTTATTAGTTAAGGATGACATTAGCATGTTAAGTGCTGGTCGTACGACGTTGACTTATTAGCCAAGCATGGCAATAGTGCGGAGCGCTGGTCCATATGGTTTAATCTAACCAAGAGCATATTATATGCTTGATCGACCTATGGGTCGGAGATAACTAAAGTGTCAGGTACGCTGGGCTAGTTCCAAGGCTGGTCATACAAAGAACAGGGCAAAGGGCCCCAGGGTGACTCATTAGTCCCATATCCTAGGGCGTTGAGCCAGTATGATTCCACAATCATGTATTTTTGGGCATTGGACCCCGATATGATTTATTGATAATTTATCTTGGGAAATTGGTCCCTTATGACACTATAGTCATTATAAGAATGGTATGCGTGCATAAGTAGGGTTATTACTGCTAGGCATGCTTGTTATGATTTGGATATATGTTGTTAAATGCTTATGAGCATGTTTAAGTTTTCTTGCTGAGCCTTAGCTCATGGGTGCTATGTGGTGCAAGTAAAGGGAAAAGAAATCTTGCCCTCCTTAAGTTGGAGAGCTTAGGTGACGATGTCTACATATGCGGCTACTCGACCACCATGGCTGAGGGTTTAAAGAGGAACTAGGGTCAAACCCTATTTTTCCGCTTAGGTCGGCAAGTTGTAACTCTTTTATTGTAATTAGCCTTTCAAATGTATTTTGGGGATTCTATGTATATAGTCAACGTTTTAGTGAAATTTTTGTATCTTTGACCAAAAAATTTAACCCTAAACCGTTTATCACGTTTAGTTACACGATTATGGAAAAATGACTCGTTTAGTGAATTTAGCACTATTTAAAATACACAGTGTAACAGTGCCTGGGTAGTTGGGCATTACAAATTGGTATCAGAGCGAGCCAAGGTTAAGGGTTCCTAAAGACAAGCTGGGCATGTACACTCGTCACTAAAGACAAGCTCCACTCAGGGTATGGTGACTATTTATGTGGTTATGTGTTTAACTGCTTAAATAAGATATAAATGCTTGACCTGCATGCCTTATTAGGAAGCATGAGATTCTGATTGGGCTTGACCCTTTATTATTAATATGATTATGTGATTACCTGCTCAGTGAATATATGAATGTGTTATAGGCATGCTGCAGTTGAGAGCATGGTATGTATGTTGGAAAGAGCAGGGGTTATTAATTATGAATGAATGTTATGGGCATGTATTCTAGCAATACAGTGATATGTGAATGTGGTGTTATGTGATTGTTCCCATGGGGAAGGCTTTTTAATGTACTCATCATGTTTAATGGGTCAAGTTATTGACTGCAAACTCAATCAGAGGTTATGTACCCAAGGCAGTTATTGGGACCCGATGGTGGTTATATTGAGGTTGGGAATTACAGGCAGGGCCTTAGCCCTCCGCCTACCCCTCAGAATTGGCAGCTGGTGTTCACAGATATGCAATTAAGATTGTAGAGGCAAAAGGAAGAGATTAGATGCTTAAAGCAGTAGGTTCTCTCATGGAACACTTCTTCCTTTGTTATGCCAAGAGTGGCACCAGTTTTGGCTGATCATATGGTTGAAAACAGATGGGAATTTCTATGTGGGAGATTTCAGGAATATTACCCTCCAGTTTTTTAGGGAGGCTTAGATCCATTCAGAGCTGAGCAATGGATGGGCATGATCAGTTCTATCCTCGACCGTATGGGGGTGGTGGGTCACGAGAGGGTGATCTGTGCTACATATGTGTTGCAGGAAGATGCCCGGACGTGGTGGGAAGTGGTATCCTAGAAACGAGCTACAGCTACAATGAATTGGAAAGAATTTAGGCAATTATCTAACGAAAGATATTACTGTGATGCAGTTAAGACTGCTAAGACAGATGAATTTATGAACCTGATTCAGGTAAATACAACAGTAACATAATATGTTAACAAATTCAATGGGTTGGCCAAGTTTTCTTTTTATATGGTGCCCACGGATGTAGCTCAGAAGGAGCGATTTATCCAGGGATTGAATTCTAGAATAGCTCAGGGTGTTAGAATCACCCTAGTACATGAGATCTCTACCTATGCTCAAGTGGTAGGGAGGGCCCTTGTTGTTAAGGGCACAAGAAATAAGATTTGGAGGGAGAGTGCCGGAGAGCGCGGAGCTCAGGCAGTGATACATCCATTTGTTGGATCAGGTAGGGGTAGAGTTCCCAATGATCAGGAAAGAAGAGTTATCAATGTATTCGGTACCTCTGGTTTAGAAAAGAGGTTTCGAAGTGCTCATATAGGCCATCAGGGCGAGGATGAGGATTGGAAAGTCTACCCATAATGCATTCAGTGTAAGAGATGTCATTTGGGAGAATGCAGAGCAAAGGCATGTTTCTTATGTGGGATGGTTAGGCACTTAAAGAGGGATTCCCCAGGGCTAAGGAAGGATGAGCCAAAGGGGGCGAACATCTCGACTTCAGCTCGAGTGTTCGCTCTAACACCATCAGAGGCAAAAACAGAGAATGAGGCTGGTTCTTCAGTAGTGGCAGGTCAACTTCATAGTCTTGATTCTTGTATTATGCTGACTGGTTTTGGTGCCATGTTGCTCTTTGTTTTGTTGAGTTTAAGAGAGACATAGAATTGATATACAAATTACATGGTTATGTTGTGATGATAATTTGGTATTCTATTGGTAATTTTAAGATATGCATTGGATTATTGTGGGAAAAGACTCATCAGTTGATGTGATATAGTTGGTTATGACCGACTTTGATATGATCTTGGATATGGATTGGTTAGCCAAGTATGGAGCAATGTTAGATTGCAAGGAAAAGATGGTAACCCTTTGTTTTGAGGGTGAGAAACCCTTGTATTTGTTGGAACTGTGCATCGACCCCATATACTTATGATATATGTATTTAGAGCTAGAGACCCATTGCAGGAGGATGCATAGGACTCTTAGCTAGTGTGGTGGATACCACTCAGGTCGTGTCAGTGGGACCAGGACAAACTAGATTAGCCTGTGAGTTCTGGATATGTTCCAGGGGATTTTCCAAGGTTACCTTTACATAAAGAGACAAAATAGTGATTATGTTGGTGCCAAGGACGAAACCAGGTCTAGGGCACTGTATTAAACGGCTTCAGCAGAGTTGTAAGAACTAAAGGTTTAGTTATTGAGTAAGATGATATTCTCCAAGATGGATCTTCGATCGGGTTATTACCAGGTGAAGATCAGGGAGAAGGATAAGCAGAAGACTACCTTTTATATCAGGTATAGGCACTAGGAGTGTTGACTCATGTCTTTCAGATTTGATTAATGCCCCAGTTTTTTTTATGAATAGATGAACAGGATGTTCAAAGATTATTTGAATTGATTTGTGATTTTCTTTATCGACGATATTGTGGTATACTCTCAGTTAGAGATTGGCCAAGGCCAAGGAATGCCTCAGGGGTTAAGAGATTCCTTGGATGGGCAGTTTACCTGTGTTTTCTGGAAGAGTTTTCAAGTATTATTACCTCATTGATAGAAAATGGTGATTGCCTAGGCATCATGTTAGATGAAAGATTTGACCAGAACTAGAGCAGAGTTACTGGAGGGCCAATTGGCCAACATTATGCTTAAGTTTACTCCTTTAGAGAGAATCAAAGGAAAACAATTGAGTAACCCATAGATAGGAAGGATTGAGGGGAATGCCTTAGCTTGATTAGCTAAGGAATATACATTGTCAGGTATGAGTTTATGAAGGTATAAGGATCAGAATTGGGATCTGATGGACACTGGGATTTGATGGAAGAATCTGGATGAATCTCATATTACCCCTTATTCTCTTCATCCAGGCATCATGAAAATATACTAGGATATGAAAGCTTATAGTGGTTGTCTAGAATGGAGAGGGACGTAATTGAGTACGTGGCAAAGTGCCTAACCTTTTAGCAAGTCAAGGTAGAGTATTAGAAACCAGTAAGGCCATTACAGCCTTTGTGTACTCCAAAGTGGAAGTGGGAGGACATCACAATGGATTTCGTGATGGGGTTGCCCAGGATAGTGGGCCAACGTGGTTCAGTTCGGGTTATTATGGACCAATATACAAAGTCAGCTCACTTTTGTCAGTGAAGATGAGCAATACAGATGACCAGTATGTAGATCTCTATGTGAGAAAGATGGTACGCCTTCTTGTGACTTTGAAATCTATCCTGATTGATAGGGACCCTATATTTACTTCCAAGTTTTGGGGAAGGTTACAGAAGGCGATGAGTATACAACTAGAGTTCAGTACAGCTTATTATTCTCATACTGATGGTAAATCAGAGAGAGTTATCCAGTCATTGGAGTGACACCTTATGAGATGTTGTATGGTAGCAAATGTATATCTCCCATTCACTGGGATGAGATGGGTGATATGTTATATTTGGATCCTAAGGTAGTTTAGAGGGTCATTGAGGCTATTGAAAAGATTAGAGCTCGAATGCTCGCTTCTTAGAATAGACAGAAAAGTTATGTTAATTAGAAATGCAGGAACGTGGAGTTCAAAGTGGAAGAAGATATCTTCCTTAGAGTATCACCATGGAAAGGGGTGAGGAGATAAGGGAAAGTTGAGCCCTAGATTTGTAGGATCGCTTGAAATCCTGGAGAGGATTGGTCAGGTGGCCAATGGATTGGCCTTAACTTCGGCACTGTTGGTCGTACGTAATGTATTTCATATTCCCATGTTAAGGAAACATGTAATAGATGAGACTCATGTGATGAGTTATGAAGATCTAGAACTGGAGATAGAATTATCCTTTGAGGAATAACCAATTTAGATCTTAACAGAATGGCAAGGTTCTGAGAAACAAAATATACATTTGGTTAAGGTATTATACAGAAATAGTAAGGTCGAGGGGGAGACCTGGGAACTGGAATCAAATGTGCGGGATCTATTTCCCGGGCTATTCAGGTAAAATTTCGAGGACGAAATTCTTGTTAGGAGGGGATAGTTGTAATGTCCCAAATTACCTAATAAGGCTTAGAGCCTTGATTAGGGGGCCACGATGACAAATTATGTAAATTGTGTGATTATGTGATATATATATGTGTGTGTATCATTATATGATTATGTGAGTTATATTATAATATGACTTGATATGCATGTTTAGGTATATTAAATATGCATGTGGGCCCATTTCTGATTAAAAGGGAAATTTTCGTAATTTAGCCAGTTATGGGTATATTTGGCATATATGTGATATATGTGTGGGACCACATTATTATGTGGATATATTTGGGGTACTCAACACGAGACGATCCTAGGGAGAAAGCTAGTGGGAAAGTCACAACGGGACACATATTTGACTCGGTGTGAGTCAAGGGGTATATTGGGTATTTAATACATTACCGGGTTATTGGGCAATGGGAATAAATATTATATGGTATATTTGGAGTTAGCAAGATCAGGACGGAATTATAGGAATTTTGACTATTTGGCCCCAGGGGACGTTTTGAGTACCCCGAGCATTTTGATTTATTTTAGGTTACTTAAGCTTGAAGTAATCTGTCAGAAATAAAAAGAACGTTCAATTACGTTTTCTCTCTTCCGTTCTCTTTTTTACACCTGTTAGCATTTTCAAAGGAAACTCAAGTTTTAGGACTCGGATTCAAGCAAAGCTCGAGTCATAATGATTCTAGGAAAGATTAGAAGCTTATTAGCCGAAGGATTTAGCGAGAAACGATTAATCAGAGGTAATTTAAGCTTTGAATTTCCGAGTTTCCGTTTCCTGAAATTTCTTAAGTTTTGAATTTGGATTGTACGTTTTGAGGAGTTTTTGAATGGTTTAAAGCTTGGGTTTTGATGGTTTTGGGCCATTGAAATGATTGGGAACTTTTTTTTGAGATTTTTGTATGTTTGGATAAGTTTTTGGAAGGATTTAAAATGGGAAAACTGAGTTTTATGGATGAGTTCGTGGTTGGGCCGCGACCCAGGCTTAAAGAAGCAGATGGATTGGTTGTTGGGGGCACTTTGGGACGCGACACCTTTTTGGGCCCACTGCGTAGATAGAGAATGGGATTATCCCCTTTTCTTGAGAAGGCCACAACTCAGGTTTTTGGGGTCGCGGCCCAAAAGGACAGTTTTGGCCTAGGAGGGATTTTAGTCATGGGAACTTAAGCCTAGGGGTCGGGATCGATCTTACTACCCGGTTTGGTAGGATTCGACGTCCCTAAGTCTAGGTCTTAGTCTGGAAGCCTGTGTTTACTCGTTATTGACGAGATTCTATATTATGGTTTTGACTAGGTTATCGCTAGGGGCTCAAAATCAGGATCGTGCTCGAGGGTCGTTTATTGGTAACCTGTGCTTGGATCAAAGGTAAGAAAACTGCACCCAGTATGTGATACATGTGTGTTATCCCAAAATTTTGCATATCTGATATGGCACTAAATTTGGACACGTGGAGCAGACTGGGCAGACCCCCAGTAAGTTGGTCAATATATACATGCAAGGAATACGAACAATTATTGCTTGGCATGCTATAGGCACACCTGCTTTGCAGGACCCCCAGATACTTGCTAGACGGTATGACGAGCAGATATACCTGCTCGGATGAAAGTTGTTACACTCTTCGCTGGAACTCCACAAGAATCGCCCAACCACCCGCAAAGAGCACCTAACAGCCCTAAAGACTTGGTCAAACCTCCTAACAAACAGGACTGTAACTACCCGCGAGAAGAAAGGGATATTTATCTGTCAATTACGCTCAGGCACAACCCTGGGGCGAGGCGGATAGTATAAATACAAAGTCTCCACCATAGTGGAGGGGGTTAAGAAAAATAGCCTACCGACCAACATTAGGAACAAATCGAGCAATTTGGCTCGGTACCTAGCAGTGATTCTGCCATATTGTATTGCCTTTTACACATAGAAACCCACTTGTAATCCCTTGTGATCTTGTGTATATCTTCATGATTAATGCAAAACTAAGAGGAAGTAGGTTGTTTGCAATCCTTGGGGCCGAACCTCTATAAATCTTGGTGTTCTTTATTATTTATTGCTCATTATTACTAGGTTCTCGGCTCTCTTATTGTTTATTGAATGTCTAATTGAAAGCTCTCGAATTAATTATTTCGACTCTGCGTCAGTTGGCTAAAAACCAGTCAACATTTTGGTGCTTTCATTGAGAGCCTAAGACAATCACATTCAGATTCTATTGAGAGCCTGAGGCTGAAGTTTCTCACCAAGTCTCGTCAATAAGTGATTTTCTGCCTAAGAATCCATCGGGTGTTAGGGGGCAAACCCTTGGGCCCACCACAACAGGACAAGGGGTTGTTGCTTCCACTGGAGTCACTCAGGCAGGAATGTCAGGTGAAATTGCTGCACGGGATACCGACCAGCAGGGACCCAGAGATGGAGGTCCTGGACGATATGAGCCCCACATAGATATTGAAGGACTCGACCTTGAAATGGATAAGGTAAAGGAAGTCGTTAGGCAGATGCAAGATCAACTAGCCTCCATGAACTAGGGGCGAGCCACTACACATGAGGCCCTTAATGAAGCTTTCGAGAAACAAAGGAGAAATTTTCAAGAATGGATGGATCGACATGCCCGGGAGATCCAGGCCCGTCAGAAAGACATGGAATGTTGGACACAAGATGCAGTCGAGTCCATCCGCAATTATATGCAACAACAACAAACCCAGGGTATGGGAACTACGGCTGGAACTACTGCCCAAAACCAACAACGCCCTCTCATTTTTGGTTTCGGTGAAGGTGTCATGCATGGCCCAGGGGCCCAGCCTCAGAATGGGAACCAAGGTCCGACCAAGAGTTATAGATCTGGTCGAGGCACTCAAGCCAACAACAATAGGCGACCATTACCGGTAGATGAGCAGGTCTTACCAAGGCAAAAAATTTCGGCCAAGTTCTCAGGGTAGCGGCCGTGACAGGAATCCTGGTGCTGCAGGAGGAGATGGCAACCCCCAAGCTCCAACATTGAATAGGAGTGGTCAACCCCAAAACTACCAGCAGCAACCTAGTCAGTACAGACAGCATCAAGAATACCGACAAAGGTCTCAAAGAGATGAGTCGGAGGTTAGTAGCGCATACAGGCCCCATTATGCTAATGGGTATGACCATGATGAGGTAGCAAGCCAAGTTCACCGACAGAATAATCAAGGTTAGAGAGGTAACCAGCCGAAGGACCATTTATCCCATAAGGGTAGGATATCTCGAACAACCAACCACCTTGAGGTGAAGGGTTCCAGGAAGTACCTCCAGTACCAGGCCGAGCAGACAACCAGAATGCCGGGGGCAGGCCTCGACCAAATTCTATTTTCAACCGAATGGACCCCATGGGAGGTGAAGACCTTCGAGATGTGGAAGGATGTTAATAGACGGGATATGACCAAATTTTGTCGGTTTCATAATGATTATGGTCACGAAACCAATGAATGTAACCACTTGAAGGAGGAAATAGAATTCCTCATTAGACAAAACAATGCTTATCTGAAGAGGTATGTACGGTTGACTACCGACCAGTATCCTCAGTAGCATCCTCAACAGCCTCCTCAGCAATAGTCACAACAGTATCAGAGTAATCAACCTATCCTACCACCACTAGTTGTTGATCGACTAGATATGATCTGCGGCGAACCGCATTTAGCCAAAAACTGCGGTAAGGCTCGAGAAAGGTACGATCGTTCCCTTAGGCACGAACAGGAGGAAGATGTACTGGCTATCCAGAAGCATACTCCCAAACAACCTCACTATGAGTGTGAGCCTATCACGTTCAGTGAGGAAGACACAAGTCATGTACATCATCCACACAATGATCCCTTGGTGGTAGAAGTATAGATAGCTAACATGATCGTATCCCGAACAATGATTGACCATGGATCATTTGCCAACATCCTGTTCAAGAGTACCGTGGAGAGGATGAATTTGAGCATTAGAGATCTAGAACCATGTGAGAAGTTGCTGTATGGATTCATGGGGAATGGCATGGCCCCGGCTGAAAGCATAAGGCTGCCTTTGACAGTGGGAACGACACCTAACAATAACACAGTAATGGCCTTGTTTGTGGTAATAGACATCCATTCTCCGTACAATGCCATGATAGGTCGACCTGACCTATATGACCTCCTAGCAGTCACTTCAGTCTTCCAGTTGCTTGTCAAATTCCCAACCCAGGCAGGTATAGGATGTCTTAAAGGGAACCAACTGGTGCCCAAAGAATGTTATAATTCGTCAGTAAAAAAGGCAGGGAAGGCAGCCTGAACCGCACAGCCTGCAGGCCCCAGTCACCAAAAATAGGATACAGCCCAAAACGGGAGAGAGGACATAGACCCTCGTTTTAGGGATATTGATATGGGAGTGGGCCCATTCAAAGAATTAGAAGAGGTCTCGCTTGACCTAAAACACCCGACCAATGTGGTCAAGGTAGGGAAAGGGTTGTCCGGAGACATAAGATCCGCTTTGATCCAGTTCCTATGGAACAACCAAGATGTATTCGCCTGGTCTCATGATGATATGGTAGGGATCTTCCCAACCATTGTAAGCCACACCCTCAACGTCGATACCAAACACTTCATGCCCGTACAGCAGAAAAGGAGGTTATTGGATCCAATGAGGGTAAGGGCATTGAATGAGAGTGTGCATAGATTTTACCGATTTAAATAAGGCATGCCCAAAAGACTACTTCCCACTTTTGAGAATTGACCAATTAGTGGACGCTATAGCCGGCCACGAGATCTTAACTTTTATGGATACCTATTTGGGGTACAACCAGATAAGTATGCATCCACCCGACCAGGAGCACACTAGATTCCACACGGATGTGGGGCTGTACTATTATATAGTTATGTCGTTCAGCCTAAAAAATGTTGGAGTCACATATCAATGGCAGGTAAGCCGTTTGTTCAAAGACCAAATAGGAAATAACATGGAGGTTTACGTGGACGATATGTTGATAAAATCCAAAAAGGCTTGGGGCACATTAAAGACTTGGAGGAATGCTTCAACATCTTGAGGTAGTATAGAATGAAATTGAACCCCCTAAAGTGCTCCTTTGATGTGGGGTCGGGAAAATTTTTAGGGTTTATAGTAAACTCTCGGGGAATTGAAGCAAACCCTAAAAAGATAAAGGCACTGCTGGATATGCCTCTCCAACCGGGATCAAGGACGCATAGCAGCACTTAGCAGATTTGTGTCTAAATCCACTTATAAGTGTATTCCATTTTTAAATATCCTCAGAGGCTCAAAGACATTTGAATGGACTGAAAAATGTGAACAAGCCTTCAAAGCTCTAAAGAAGCAGTTGGCACAACCCCTGATCCTTTCAAAACCTTTGGAGGGTGAAGAACTATGCATATACCTGGCAGTAACTCAACACGCTATCAATGCAGTACTGGTCAGAGAAGAAAATAAGACCCAATATCCAGTCTACTATGTCAGTATGAGACTGGCCGAAGCCGAGAGCAGGTACCCTCTAATTGAAAATTTAACTTACTGCCTGCTCATGTCATCCAGAAAACTTCACCCATACTTCCAAGCGCATCCCATAAAGGTTCTTACCGACCAACCATTGTGCCAAGTCCTGCTAAAACTAGACATTTCTGGTCGATTACTCAAATGGTCTACAGTGCTTGGGCAACATGAAATCACATACCAACCCCAAACAACAATTAAAGGCTGGCTCTTGTAGATTTTGTAGCTAAAAGTATACCAGATACAGATGAAGAAATGGTCGAGCAGTCATCGAAGTCTGAACCACCGCCCAATACAGGTGGCGAGCAGAACATCGAGCATTCCGAGGAAGAACCCCAAGTATGAAGCTGCATGTCAATGGCTTGTCTACCGATCAATTGTCTGGGGCCGGTCTAACATTAATCACTCTGGAAGGACAACACAACCATTGCGCACTTTGTTTTGGATTTAAGGCATCCAATAATGAAGCAGAATATGAAGCATTAATTTCGAGGTTGAAACTAGCCAGGGAAGTAAAAGCTGAAGTCCTAGATATATACAATGATTCGCAATTGGTTGTCAATCAAATCCTCAATGAGTACACTGCTTGGGGGAAAAATGATGGCCTATCTTAATAAGATCAAAGACCTGCTTGCCTAGCTCAAGAGGTACAATATCCAACAGATACCAAGAGAGCAAAATGCCACAGCAGATGCACTGGCTAGACTAGCCAGTAGTGTTGTGATGGACAAGACCAACCTAGTCCCAATTGAATACCTGGTGGAACCTAGCATCAACCAGCCAAAACTAGTTTTTCTTCTAGACAACACTCCATCTTGGATGACCCCAATTGCAGCTTATCTGGAGCACAGCATCCTGCCTAATAGTCGCAATGAATCCAGGAAATCAATGAGGAAAGCGGCTTGGTATATAATTATGGATGGGGTTATGTACAGAGGAGGATTCTCCATGCAATTACTCAGGTGTGTCAACCAAACAGAATCAGGATGGCTGCTGGAGGAAGTACATGAGAGTTTATGTGGGAACCATGCAGGGGGCAAAGTCTGTCGAAGAAGATTTTGAGACAAGGTTACTTCTAGCCAACTATGAACGAAGACGCCTTTGCATATGTTCGAAGATGTGACAAGTGTCAAATATTTGCCAAAATACCCCGGGTTGTGCCAAACGAACTTACTCAAATGCAAAGCCCATGGCCCTTCGCCATTTGGGAAATTGACCTCATTGGTCGGTTACCAAAGGGAAAAGGAGGAGTTCAATATGCAGTAGTGGCCATTGATTACTTAACCAAGTGGGCGGAAGCCGAGCCACTGGCAACCATCACTTCCAAAAAAGTACTGACTTTATGGTGAAGAATATAATCTACAGATTTGGTCTACCCCAGAAGATAGTATCCAACAATGGCACCCAGTTTGACAACCAACTATTCACTAACTTTTGCACCAAACAAGGTATCACAAAAATTTTCTCAGCGGTCTTGCACCCTTAAGCAAACGGGCAGGTCAAAGCAGTAAACAAAACTCTCAAAGATACCCTGAAGAAACGTCTAGAAGAGGCCAAACGAAATTGGCCTGAGAAATTTCCTAAGGTACTATGGTCATACAGGACCACCGAGCGAACAGCTACTGGTGATACCCCCTTTGCACTTTCATATGGGTATGATGCAATGCTGCCAATTGAGGTGACTCCACTATCTCACCGGCATACAACATACAACCAAGACTGTAATCACCAACTACTTGC
The DNA here is from genome assembly GCF_963169125.1 of Humulus lupulus. NCBI lineage: Eukaryota > Viridiplantae > Streptophyta > Magnoliopsida > Rosales > Cannabaceae > Humulus > Humulus lupulus. The sequence continues at coordinate 80,226,360 of NC_084793.1, forward strand.
TGAATCCTTAAACTGGATAGAAGAAAGACGCGAAAGGTCCAATATACGCATAGCTGCCCACCAACAGAAAGTTGCCCGGTACTTTAATTCTCGAGTAAAGGAATGAAAGTTCGACGTGGGTGATTTAGTCCTGCGAAGAGTATTCCCAGAAACTTGAGATGCTTCGGTAGGAGTACTAGGCCCAAGCTGGGAAGGCCCCTACCAGGTCACGAAAATAGTACAACCAGGCACGTACAAGCTAGCGTGGTATGACCAAGATCTCTAGTTAGTACCTGTTCCCCGTTATTGGAATGGGGAACACCTGAGGAATTCTTATCAATAAAGATCACTTTTAAGTGATCGTTGACTAGTCGGTACAGGCACAAACTGCCCATACCACCGACCAGCTCAAGTTAGTTATATTAATTATATGTAGGCATAATTTTCCCTTCTATTGTATTGATTAATATTTATGAATGTAAGCTACATTGTAGCGACACAGCTTGTATGGTTAACTCTTAATCAATAAGACACGATTTTTGTCCATTTTTACAAGCCTTACTTTAACAATGATTATCTTGCTAATTAGTGATTTATTTCACAGATTGTTGGCAGTGTATGAAACCTTTGTAGGTTTTGGCGAACCCAAGTACCCTTGAACAGGTTATTACGAACAGCTCTGGTCAGTTAGCAGGTGACCAAGAGAATAACCCAAGAGTTATGAATCCTGCTCGGTCACTTAGGGGGCACCATAATCATACATGGACAAGCAGAGAGAAAAGCGCGTACTCAAAAGGACTTAGAAACCTTAATTTTTATTAATGTTAAAGTGCTTACGCGTTGCTTGATATATACCAAGCAACAATAAGAGCCATAATACAATTTTTGTAGATAGGGCTGAACGGTTTTTGTTTACAACTCATTTAAAAAAAATTGAATAGCTCTGATTCATAGAGCCGCACAACTCCAAAAAATAGAATACGTCAAGTAGCAAGGAAAAATAAAAACACGAATAGATAGATAGCTGAAACGAGAAGCATTTTATAAAAAGTTTAAAGATTGCTCGAGATTAAAGGCTGCTTGGCTCAACCATGTTGTTTTGGCTAAAGTGAAAAATTTCTCAGGATTAAAGGTTGCTCGGCTCAGCCATCTTTGTCTTTGCAACAATGAAAATAATAAAGGTATAATAACATGTAAGGTTTATCAAGCACTCTACAGTTGTTGGTCAAATTTGGCGGTAGGGGTTTCGGCAAGGAAGATGCTAGAATGGTCGGCAGGGGTCGGAACCTCAGTTAAAGCACTCAGACTAGAAGGCAAGGCATCTTTCTCAGGGGCTGTTATAATTGGTTCACTAGGTGGCACGACAGATTCTAGCTCGGAGGCTGGATACTGCTCGGTATGTTCGGCCGAGGCCTCGTTCTTCTCACACTCAACGCAGTAATGCATCAACTCATCATAGGCCTCTCCCAGATAGCTAAAGTCTGCCGTCCTGTTACGAGCCCAAAAATCATAGAAGGTGCTCATACCAAAGTCCTCCAAGGCTTTAACATTAGTGGTCCTGTCAATTTTCTCTTGCTTAAGAGCCTTTGCCAGCTTATCATTTTCCTCCTGAGCGACCCTCCCATCAACAACATTTTTCTCCTTTAATTCTTCAATCCTTCTTTCAACCGGTTAACTTCAAGAGTCCTCTGCTCGGATGCAGATTTAAGCCCTTCATTTTCCTTGGTAATCTGTTCGGCGGCCTGTTGAAGATGCTAGACTTGCTCGGTCAGCTGAGCAATTTGAGAAGTTTTATCCTCAGACTCTTTCACTAGGTCGATCACATGTTTGCTTACCCCCTTGGCTTGGTAGTGAGCATAGCTAAGAGCCATCATACCCTGCAATGTGGAATGAAGAAATTCATAACAAATAACAAGAAAAGAAAAAGCATTAAGAGATCGAACAGATTTATTGCTTACTCTAGTAACATCCTGAAGACTGGTGCTAATAATGAAGTCCAAAGACTTACTACTAAGGGTATCCATGAATTCATTCTAGGAAGTAGAGACCCTTTTTATGTGTCCTTGATGGATGGCCAGGGCTTTCTTTAGGGGCCCATGAGCCTCCTCGGCAGGATTCTCAACAGTGCCATCAGAAGCTTTGCTCGGGCTAGTCAACTCCGGTGCAGCAGCTGTAGGGGTATCGTCCTCAACAAATAATCCTTTGCCTTTGCCCGACTTGCGCAATGGTGTGGGTGCCTTTTTCCTAGAGGAGGCCTTGTCAGGAATCTTCTCGGTCTGCTCGGCAGTTCCGACAGGAAGGTCAGTTTTCTGACGTTTGGGCAAGGGAACCTCACTGCTGGAACCACTGGTGTGTTTCTGAGCAAACTTCTTGAAAAATATTGATGACATATCTACAAAATGAAAGTAAAGGATTAGCAAAAGTGTCGAGCAAAGTCAAAATAGACAAACAAAAAATCATTATAATTGGGCAAAGAGTAAAAGTAAGTTTGGAAAGAGAGTCATATCACCCTCTTCAGCTCCCCCTCAGCAGCCAGCTACGTCATATGGAAGACCCCCATTACTATCTAATCAGTCTAAGTCTACGTACTTTATTGCAGCTTCTTTGTCTTTGCCAAGCTGGGGGTGGTGGCAACTTTGGAGTTGCCATGCTCAGCAGGCTCCTGGAGGACAACTCCAGCCGAACTTCTGGTTCGGTGAGCCATGCAAGGTTTGGACGGGAGGATTAATGCTCTAGTTTGCTTCTTGGCGAGTGGTGAATTAGATGATTTAGAAATAGAGGAGGTATTCGTGGGCAATTGTTTTTCAGGGGTGGCATTCTTGGTCCTTGTCTTGGGGTTAGGGTAGAGCCCAACGGATATAAGTTTTTCTGCAGTAGTCAAGGCCACCAGATCCTTGTCGCTGGGATCCATAGTAGCTAGTTTTCTAGCCCTTGTCTCCATTTCCTTAATGGGGGCCTGCCAGCTAAAAGGACTGTTGCGACGAAATGAAAAGTGATTGGTGGCAATGTTATCCGTGACAAAGTACTGACTAGAGCACTCCCCAACTTTGGAGATGCCCTCAGTGTTCGACTGTCAAAATATTGGAGTCTCGATGGCTGAAATAGAAATACCCTGACCTGCCTTGGCAAGGACTGGATTTGAGATCAAAGAGATAATTTATTTCATGAGCGGTAGGTACCGGTCAGTCTAAGGATTGGTACAAAACATAAAGGGCTGATAGAAATCTGATGCCTTTAGGGCTAATCTGGGTAGGACAAAGCCCAAAGTAATTTGCCACACTTTGAAAGTATGGCAGAAGAGGAAGGGTGGCACCTGCGTTCATATGATATCTGCTCTAGGCACAGAATTGATCCCCGTGGTTTTCAACCGTTTGTACAGCTACGGGTTAGAAGATGGAAACATCTCCGAGGTGGAAATGCTCCCTGATATTTTCCAACTGTTTATTAGAGATTGTGCTCTTAGGAGTTACATATAGAGGGGCATCTTCTACCCCTTAGGTCGGATTCAGGACGGCCTCGGTATATATCTCTGTGACATATTCCTCCTTTTTCCCAAAAGAGCTTGACTCTTCCTCAACAGATGGGACCCTCTGTTTAGCCCCAGTGGTGGCACAGCGCGCCACATGGGGATCTTCTTCTTTGGTACCTCGGTTAATGTGTTTCATATGGGCCATCAATTTCTAATGGTGTCTTGAAACACGGTTTAGTGATCACCTCCCTTCTACGCAAACAAGAAAAAGGGAAGGGTGAGGCGAGTACACCGAACAGTGTTGGTCGGTAGAAGTTTGCAGATTATACCGACCAGCCTAGGCCAAACACAGAGTAGCATGATGAACCAGGAATAGATCAAATGGAAAACAAGAAAACTCAAGAAAGTGGAAGATTTTCCCCAAAAAAAGTTTTTTGAGTGGTATTCTTTGTGTCCTTCAAGAACGCCAAGTGTAAATCAACAAAAAGGGGATGTTAAAACACAATTTTTACAAAATCAAAGGTTCAAATAAATTACCCATTCCAAGAACTACCCAAAAAATCCATTCAAACCTAGATTCCAACAACACATAAATGCCACCCAAGGTTACAGTAAAGAACGCAAACAGAGAAAAAGGAAAACATTTTCTCACACACAATGCTAAGTGAAATAGAGAATTCTGGAAAACTTACTTGCTCCAATAGTACAGCGTCGGAGACGAGTTTGTAGTGCGAAGGCTGTGAGACATAGGAATCGGAATACAAGTTGGCTCTTTTGGACAGATTGGAAAGTGGAGATTTAGAATTTTCCAGGTCGGCTCTGGTTTGTTTGAAGCAAAGAAGAAAGGAAAGGAAAGGGCACCCCTATTTATAAGCAAGAAGAAGTGAGCTCTGACCTGAAGGAATTTAATGCCTCTGTCCAATCAGCAGTCCCCTCGGTCATTGCAGGCACATCCCCCCAGACACGTCAGCACGCACACACGACTCTCCAATCACCTCACCTCAACCGCCAAATACGGCAGTCGCTCTTCGATAACTGTGCGGTACACTAAATGGAGGGCCATTATGATGCCTTATGATTTCCAAAAAGTGGTGGGAAAAACTGAAAGGTCATTTTCTGGGAACACAAAGGCTATTGACTACACCAAGTGTTATGCCCCGTAACAAGGGGTGTGTACCCCTGACCAGACTAGATGGGGTGACCTCCAGAAGGATGTCTCCATGCTGCTTAGCACCACTGCAAACTTGGGGGGCAAATGTTATCCCAAAAATTGGCATATCTGACGTGGCACTGAATTTGGACATGTGGAGCAAACTGGGCAGACCCCCAAACAAGTTGGTCAATATATACCTGTAGGGAATACGAACAAGTTACTGCTTGGCATGCTATAGGCACACCTGCTTGGCAGGACCCCTAGATACTTGATGGATGGTATGATGAGCAAATATACCTGCTCGGATGAAACTCGTTACACTCTCCATTGGAACTCTGTGAGAATTGCCCAATCACCCGCAAAGAGTGCCTAACAGCCCTAAAGACTTGGTCAAACCTCCTAACAAATAAGACTGTAACTACCCACGAGAAAAAAGGGATATTTCCCTATCAGTTACGATCAGGCATAGCCCTGGGGCGAGGCAAACAGTATAAATACGAAGCCTCCACCACAGTGGAGGGGGTTAAGAAAAATAGCCTACCAACCAGCATTAGGAACATACCGAGGAGTTTGGCTCAGTACCTAGCAATGATTCTGCCATACTGTATTGTCTTTTACACATAGAAACCAACTTGTAATCCTTTGTGATCTTGTGTAAATCTTCAAGATTAATTCAAAACTAGGAGGAAATAGGTCATTACCAATCCTTGGGGCCGAACCTCTATAAATCCTGGTGTTCTTTATTATTTATTGCTCATTATTACTAGGTTCTTGACTCACTTATTGTTCATTGATAGCCTAATTTAATGCTCTCGAATTAATTATTTTGACTACGCGTCAGTTGGCTTAAAAACCAATCAACAATGTGATTATGGCATGGCCTAAATGTTGAATATAGAATTGATCAGAGTCCGAGCCTCTGTAAATGTGCATGATTATTAATATGCTTATGATTCTGAATTTTTGAACAGGAACATGAATAGGGCATGAACGCCTGAGTATGATTATGATTATTGATTAAGCATGTTGAATGCTTTGTATCTGGATATTTGACATATGATATATGCCTGTTTGCATTATCTTATTGAAAAAGGCTTGACTTATTAGTCAAGGATGGCAATAGAGCACTGAGCGCTGGTCGTTATGGTTATGCTTAACTAAGAGCGCATCATACGCTTGACCGATCTATTAATCTGGGAAAACTCAGTGTCGTGTACGCTAGATCAGCTCCAAAGCTAGTTATACAATGGATAGGGCTAAGGGACCCAAGGTGACTTATTAGTCTCATATCCTAGCATTGACTATTAGTCAAGGATGGCATTAGCACGTGGATTTCTGGTCATAAAGCATTGACTTATTAGTCAAGGATGGCATTAGCACAGTGAGTGTTAGTCGTAAAGCATGACTTATTAGTCAAGGACGGCATTAGCACGGTGAGTGCCAGTTGTAAAGCATTGACTTATTAGTCAAGGACAGCATTAGCACGCTGAGTGCTGGTTGTAAGGCATTGACTTATTAGTCAAGCATGGCAATAGCGCGGAGCGCTGGTCCATATGGTTTAGTTTAACCAGGAGCGCATTATACACTTGATAAACCTATGGGTCGGAGATAACTAAAGCGCCAGGTACGCTTGGCCAGTTCCAAGATTGATTATACAGAGGACAGGGCAAAGGGCCCCAAGGTGACTCATTAGTCCCATATCCTAGGGCGTTGAGCCAGTATGATTTCATAATCATGTATTTTTGGGCATTGGACCCCAATATGATTTATTGATCATTTATCTAGGGAAATTGGTCCCTTATGACATTGTAGTCATTTATAAGAATGGTATGCATGCATGAGTAGGGTTATTACTGCTAGGCATGCTTGTTATGAATTGGATATATGTTTTTAACTGCTTATGAGCATGTTTAAGTTTTCTTGTTGAGCCTTGGCTCACGGGTGTTATGTAGTGTATGTAAAGGGAATCGAAAGTTGGACCATCCTTGAGTTGGAGAGCTTAGGTGACAATGTGTACATATGCAGCTGCTTGACCACCACGACTGAGGGCTTAAAGAGTGTTACACCCAAATTTCAAGAATAGATGTTTTTGATCTTGAAAGTTAGGCTCGTAAGGTGCAAGCTCGAGACTAGCAAAGTTATCATGTGATCAGCAAGTCAAAGACAACCTCGCTGAGCAGCAAATGTGACAACGTCGGAATTGGACAGGGCGATTCAAGCTCGAATATTGTGAGCTCGAAGAAGATGGTTTCGTCAACATTACTTGTCAACAATAGAGGCAAACCGAGGTTACGAGCTCATGATGCGTGAATGACCTTGAAGGTGTATGAGTCAAATGCCTACGCTCGTAAATTGTGTGTGTACATATTTATTGTTGTAAAATCCCTACATTTAAGGGAATTGATGTAATCTGTTACTGATCCCAAATATCATGGGATATAACCACGTGCGTAGTAACTAATACATTTAATAGCATTTATTTTAATTGATTTGTATTATATCAACCCGATTTCTGTGGGAAGATATTTGGTAAACCACTCTATAAATTGAGTGAAACCATTCATTTGGAAAAAAAACCGATACTGGGAAAAATCTATACAGTTGCTTCCAAAAAACCATCAGAGAATTCCAAGAAGTTAATAACACAGACTCGTGGACTAGGCAAATTTTAACTGTTGAACCACGTAAAAAATCGTGTCTATATTATTTGTTTCCTCTGGTATTTTTAGTTTAATTGCTCTTATTTTCTAAGTTGATGAAAAACGGCGCCAACAGTTTGGTGCTTTCATTGAGAGCTATTAAACAAGACGTGAGCCTGTTTAATCAGAAAAGCCTCTCGAATCATCAATGGCTGCTGTGAGTAACCCCAGTACGGATGAGCGACCAATGTCCAATATACCTGAGGAGTAGATTCCTCATGTTGAAGATTACCCACGACAGCCTAGAAAGCAGTCCATGGTGAATCCAAATCCTAAAGAAAGGAGCGATTCATCAAACTCTCGAGGGCCCCCTGCCCCCAGGCCTAACGAGGATATGTATTACAATCCTGAAAGATATGTTCGAATTATGGAACTTGAAAATCGCCAACTACACAAACAGTTGGCAAAAGCAACAAAGCGCAACGAAGAGTTAGCCAAACAGGCTGCTGATGCCAAGGCACCTCTTCGGAGGCCTAGGGGATGTCCTCGTGGGAGTACAGCCGCAAGGGGGGTGGAGCAGGTGCCACCACCAGCATCCCAGCCAGTTCAGCCAAGGCCCCAGAGGAGTAACCGGGCTAAGGATACTGCCAACCCAACTACAGAAGCACAGAGAGGAACGGGAAATAACCGAGCCTCCTCAGCGGCTCGAAACCCGAATCCTGATGCTGCGCAAAACAACCTGGAGCCTGACTAGGGAAATTCGGGACCATCTAGGCCCGACAATGGGAGAAAGCCACCGTAACCCATAAGACACCCACCATCGCCAATAAGGCACCCCTCGCCAGTCCAGGAGGTTCCACGACCTGCACATCGAGATGGAAATCGACGGGCTAAACATGGATAGGGGAATGAAAGAGAATCTACTCGAGATCGCAGGGCTCCTCAGCCTACGGGAAGCCAAATGTTAAGATCACAAACTGCTGGGACAAGGAGGCCAGTAGGGGACCCACCTCGTAATTTTCGAGCTACGATTATGTAAGTGAAAGCTCAGATTACACTCAGTCCATGAGCATTTACAACACGGAACCGAGGCATACGGGGAATCGAGGGAATCACCCTGATCTGCGGGAACACTTAAACCACAATCAGGGTCGAGACAATCCCCCGAACCCAGATCTGCGAGACCATCTGAATGATCGCAAACAGTCAGCGTATAGCCCTGTATCGAGACAGGGAGCTGGAGTTTTTATTAACGATAACCAGCCCCCTCAAGTCCAGAATTGACCTCTAGTGGATTTAGTCCAAGAAAATATTGAACAACTAGAAAGAGCACTCATGCTCTTATAGGACGAGCGTAGCAGGGACAAGGCTGAAGAGTCTGATGCAGAGCTCGAGCCTTTTGCCCCACATATCTCCAACACCCTGTCCTCAAGGATTCAGGATACCTCATGTCCCACCATTTGATGGAAACTCAAATCCCTATAGCCATCTGAGCACGTTCAACACCATTATGCGAGCCAACAATGTTGGTTATGAGCTCAAGTGTATGTTGTTCCCAACCACGCTTACAGGACCAGCAAAAAACTAGTTTGAGAAGTTCAAAAGGCATTCGATCGCATCTTGGGATCAATTGTCTAGGGACTTTCAGAAATAATTTAAGGCTATGGTTGGCATCAAGGCCTCGTCCTCGGCCTTAACCAACGTTCGACAACAACAAAACGAGTTGCTAAAACGTTACCTCATGAGGTTTAACATAGAAGTGGCCCGAGCTCGAGAAGTTGACGATAGTGGTCACCTGATGGCGGTTAGAGCAGGTGTACTGCTGGGAAGTTCCCTCTGGGTAGACTACAAAGGAAACTTGTCAGGTCTTTAATCGAGTTCAATCAAAGGGCCCAAAGGTTTGTCAATGTAGAAGAGGCGAGGTCAACGCTGAACATGACCTCTCAGCCCGTAAATACAACGACAAACATAAACTCTACCTCGACCTCGGCAGACCCCTCAGCTTCGAAACCCCCTGGGGATAACCCTTCTAAAATGAAGAAAAATGAAGGGAATAACCCTGAGGCAGATGGAGGGAAGAAGAAGAAAGGGAACAGATATTTCTCCGTATACAAGGTGTATACCGAGCTCAACGAGTCTCGGGAGAATATCTACCTGGGTAATGAAAACCAGGTCCCGTCCAGACGACCTGACCCCATGAGGAACCAAAAGGCAAAGAGAGATTCAAATAAATACTATAGATTTCATCGGGATATCGGACATACAACCGATGAGTGTCGACAGTTGAAAGACAAGATCGAAGGTTTGATCTCGAGGGGTTATTTCGAAAAGTACGTCAGAAACTGAAATCCCAATCAAGCTTCCACAAGCCAAAGAGCAATAGTTGCACAACCTTCTCGGGAGCATGAGCGACCCCCTCCGATTGATGGAGAAGATGTAATAACCATCTCGGGGGGACCTCATATCGCAGATTTGGGCAAGAATGCCCAAAAGAGATATGTAAATGAGCTCAAGACAGGCGACGAGTCTCGCTACGAACCCGAATCACGAACTCCGAAACAACAAAGGGTTGAGACTCAACCCATAACCTTTACTAAAGAGGACGTGTCACACGTCTAGTTTCCCCATAACGACCCCTGGTCATAACCCTCCAACTCGCAAACAAGAGGGTATGCTGAGTCTTGATTGATAACGAGAGCTCGGTGAATATCCTTTATAAAGCCACTCTAGAAAAGATGGGACTCGCACTTCGCGATCTAAAAGCTTGTGCAACCACACTGTACGGTTTTTCAGGAGAAGGGATTGCATGTATGGGATCCATTGAACTCCCCGTGACCTTGGGAGACTATCCAGCCTCAGTAACCAAGATGATGGAGTTTGTCCTGGTGGACCTCCCATCGGCCTACAATGTACTTCTCGGGAGACCCGCCCTAGTTGGGCTGGGGGCACTGTCATCTATTAGGCACCTGGCCATCAAGTTCCCAACTTCTAGTGGCATCGGGACACTGAAAGGGGACCAGCTTGCAGGAAGAGAATGCTACAACATCTCCATAAAGGGAAAGAAACAAACAAGTGCGCAGGCACTTGTAATTATGCAGAACAAGGATGGGACGGTCTTCGAGATAGATGAAGAGATCGACCCCAGAATAGAAAAAAAGGCGAACCTCAAACCTCTAGAAGAGCTTGAGGAGGTCAGGCTTGAAGAAATAGACCCCACAAAGATAGTAAAGGTGGGTATGAATCTTTTTGAAGAAGAGAAATAGAAATTAATCTACTTCTTAAAAGAAAACCAGGATGTATTCGCATGGTCACACTCGGACATGCCATGAATTTTTCTCCTTACCTCAAGTTGATCAGCTTGTAGATGCCACTGTAGGTCATGGCATCATGTCGCTCATGGATGCTTATTCTGGATATATCAGATCGCCATGCACGCGCCGGACCAAGAGCATATGAGGTTTGTAACTGATAAAGGGCCATACTGCTACAATGTCATGCCTTTCGGGCTCAAAAATGTTGGAGCAACGTACCAAAGGCTGGTGAACAGAATGTTCACCGAGCAGATAGGTAATAACATGGAAGTTTATGTTGACGACATGCTGGTCAAGTCCAAACATAACAATAACCATGTGGATGTTCTCGCAGAATGCTTTACTGTACTACGGAAATATAACATGAAACTCAACCCACAAAAATGCTCTTTTGGAGTATCTTCGGAAAGTTTTTGGAATTCATAATGAATGCACGGGGAATAGAGTTTAATCCAGACAAGATCAAGGCATTGATTGATATGCCCTCACCTCGAAAACATAAGGATGTCAAGAGTTTAACTAGATGAATGGCGGCACTAAGTAGGTTTGTTTCAAAATCTACAGACTGCTGTCTTCCTTTTTCAACCTTTTGAGAGGGGGAAAAAAGTTCGAGTGGTCAGAGGAATGAAAGCTTGCATTCTAGGACCTAAAGAAACATCTCGCCGAACCACCAGTCTTGTCAAAGCCTATCACAGGAGAAGTATTGTACTTGTACCTTGCTACCACCGAGCACGCCATTAGTGTCGTGATCGTTCGAGAAGACAAGAAGGTACAAAAACCAGTGTACTATGTCAGCAAAAGGTTACTGGGGGCAGAATCAAGATACCCTTTAATGGAAAAACTGGCTCTCAGCCTGATCCACTCATCTCAAAAGCTCTGACCTTATTTCCAAGCACACCCTATTCATCACACCCTATTCATGTGTTAACTGACCAACCACTACGACAAGTTCTATCTAAACTAGAAGCCTTTGGAAGATTGTTAAAGTGGGTTGTCGAACTCGGACAATTCAAGATCACATATCACCCGAGAACGACCATAAAGGGATAGGCTCTGGCAGATTTCATTGTAGAGTGTAATGGAGTGCCTAACGATGAAGTTGTAACCCCAGCCCGTGAGTTGTAGAAACTTTATGTTGACGGATCATCCAACGAAAATGGATCGGGGGCAGGCATCATACTGATCACTCCAGTAGGAAGTCAATTTCATTCCGCTTTAAGGTTCAACTTCGAAGCATCGAATAACGAAGCTGAATACGAAGCGTTATTGGCAGGAATTCGAATAGCCAAGGAACTCAAAGCAAAGGCTATACACTACTATAGTGATTCACAGCTGGTGGTCAACCAAATTTTAGGGGAATATCAAGCTTGTGGCATAAAGATGGCTGCGTATCTAGAGAAAGCCAAGGCTGCGCTCGGATAGTTCGAGTTCTACGCTATAGAGCAAGTTCCCCGAGAACAAAATTCAATGCAGACGTGCTAGCCAGGCTCGCCACAACCAGCGAAGCTGATTCATTGAACGTGGTCCCGGTAGAATTTCTATCGACCCCAAGTATCAGCGAGCCTGAAGAAGGCGACGTATGCATGGTAGATTCTCAACCCACCTGGATGAACCTAATAGTCGACTACCTCGAGACCAGAATTATTCCAGCAGAACAGAACGAGGCTCAGAAACTGATGTGTCAGATCCTAAGATATACTATTGTGGAAGGAAGGTTGTATCAAAGAGGGTATTCTATGCCACTGCTCCGATGTGTAACTCCACCCGAGACAAGAAAAATCCTTGAATAAATCCATGAAGGATTTTGTGGAGATCACACTAGGGGGCATAGTCTATCCAAAAAGGTGATGAGACAGGGATATTTCTGGCCCACAGTCAAGGCAGACGCATTCAAATATGTCAAGAGATGTGATAAGTGTCAGTGATTTGCTTCAATTCCACGAGCTCCACCCATCAAGCTAACCATGCTGACCTCCCCATGGCCATTTGCGGTGTGGGGAATCGATCTTATAGGCTCGCTACCAATAGAATAAGGTGGAGTGAAGTATTCTATGGTCGCGGTCGATTATTTCACGAAATGGACCGAGGCCGAACCCCTGGCTACAATTACCTCGAAAAAAAAATTAGACTTTGTGGTAAAAAAAAATCATCTACCGATACGGAATGCCCAGAAAGATAGTGTCAGACAATGGTACCTAGTTTGACAGTGACTTGTTTACCCATTTCTGCAAAAAGAATGGGATAATAAAAAGCTTCTCCTCCATCGCCCATCCCCAATCAACTGGCCAGGTCAAAGCAGTCAACAAAACCCTTAAAAGCTCCATAAAGAAAAGGTTGGATAAGGCTAAAGGAAGGTGGCCCGAGGAGTTACCCCAAGTTTTGTGGGCCTATCGAACCACAGCTCGAACTTTGACAGGACATACTCCCTTCTCCCTAGCATATGGATGCGAGGCCATGTTGCCGATTGAAGTCGAAATACCTACAATAAGGAGCCATGCCTACAATCAGGCCTCGAACCAATCCCAGCTCGAAGAAAGTCTAGATCTTATTGAAGAAAGACGAAATGAAGCTCAACTGAAAAACGTCATATATCAGCAACGAGCTACCTGATATTTCAATAAAAAGGTTTGAGATAGAAAATTTGGATTGGGAGACTTGGTATTAAGACGTGTATTTCTGGCTACAAGGGACCCGTCTGCTGGGGTACTCGGACCTAACTGGGAAGGACCTTACCAGATCGAGTCTATTATCCGACCTAGGGTTTATAAATTGGTGAGATTGAACGGTGAGTTGGTACCGTGAGCTTGGAATGGTGAACATCTATGACCTTACTATCAATAGTGTAGGATAAAGTTTTATTGTAACTAAGCTTGTTTATTTTTCAGACTTTTTATTAATAAAGTGTTGAAATTTGCTCAAAAGTTATTCTCCTTATTCAATGCTGTATTTTTTGCAAACTCTCTTAATTCAATAACCTATGGTCACACTCATAGGATACTAAGGGGGAATCAATGGTATACAATAATACCATAAGTTTGAAAAAATAACATAGAATAAAAATGTTTGGATCATTAACCTGACATAGAAATTATAAGTGTTTGGATTATAACCAGATACGCGAGCTAAGATGATCTGGACATAACCAAATTATCAAAATTATAAGTGCCTAAATATAACCAGATACGCGAGCTGAGATGATTTGGACATAACCAGATTATCAAAATTATAAGTGTCTGGATATAACCATATACGCGAGCTAAGATGATCTGGACATAACCAGATTATCAAAATTACAAGTGTATGGATTACAAACCAGACATGAGCTAAATAAGTTTGGAACAAACCAGCTAAAACTAATCCACAGAAAGTTAGAATATAAATAAACCTACTTTGAGTTAAGTCAAGTTCGAGGCTGGAATATTTTGCAAAAAAGATAGTTTTGACCTCACAACCTTGGGGAACTACTCGAGGAAGAGGAAAAGTGACTATAAAAGCAAGATATAACTAAACTACTAATCTTACATGCCATATAAGCACTTTCAAGTGCATGGTAAAAGTAAGGTTCAACCTTGACAAATAACAAGATCGGACATGGATACATGGAGTAAAATGTGCATGAATGCATTGAAACTCAAGCTTAAATCCAACAGATGTGTTTGTACGAATAAACAAACATAAAAGCAAATCTTTAATATAAGATGCTTGAAATATTTCGACCTAGAAATGTAAAGCAAAAATATTAGAGTAAAAGCTTAATGTAAAATGAAGTGTATAAAGGTTTTCGAGCAAAGAAAATCATATACATAAAGATTAAAATTACTATTCGAACAAGTATAAAATAGCCCTAAAGTGAGCTATAAATTTTCTTTGCCCCATGGGCTTAAATAAAAGGGGGGGGGGGGGGGGGGGGGGGGGGTTACAAAAAACTTAATGGGACGCAGCCCATGACCTCGCTTTTATGAAGCAGGTGCATCCTCCTTAGCAGCATCAGGCTTCTCCACCGCCTTTTCGGCCTCCTCCTTGGTGTCCTCCTCGTCCAGCTGAGCCTGTCACTGCTCAACTCATCTTCGAGAGTGTCTTCAAAGCTAGTATTGAGATTAGCATTGTTGGCCCAGATTCAGTACATGGCCATATCAACAGGATGATCTTTCTTCTGCTTGAACTCCTCAAGAAGGAGAGCCTTCTCACCCTCGATTATATCAAAGGTGGCCTTCTTCTCCTCCTCAAGCTTGGCATACAACTCTTCAAGCTCCTTGATTCTGGAGTCCCTCTCCTTGATCTTAGAATCCTTAGCCTCCAGCTTTGACTCAAGCTCAGACTTCGTGGCCTTAAACTCATCTACGAGCTTTATCTAGAGGTTCCTCACTTCCTGAGCATAGGACAAGCTCGATTGGACTTTGTTGTTCAGCTTGTAGTTAAGCTGAGCAAACGCGACAAGAGCCTATACACAAACAAAATGGGTTAGAACACATACATAATAAATCCAAATGGGCAGCATGACAGAGTAAAAAGAATTACTGAAGTGATGAGCTCGCTACCCTTGTCATAAAGGGTGTTGCTATCTTGGAAAGAGGTGAGGAATTTCCATTGAGGGGCACCAAGGTTGCTGAAACTTTGGCCAATTCGGGACAGTACGTCCGAGCCCAGATTGGCTCCATGTGTCCCCGCGGCATTGTCGATCACATACTCAGGGGTATGGGTCGATATCGACAACAAGCGTTCCCGAGTGGGAACTAGCTTCTTTGGAGCCGGAGTGGTCTGTTGAGAAGTTTGAATGGCAGGAGGAGGCGGGGGGAGCAAGATCTCGGTGGAGACTTTGACCTCGGGATTCAGATTAGCAGCTTGGCTCGGGTCGTGTGTGTCGGAGGCAGGAGGTGTCACCTCGGATTTCTTCAGAATCTTGGAGGGGCGCCCTGACCTCTGTGAGGCCCTCGGGCGATTACTTTACTTAGCTCCAGAGTGGTGGCTGACCACATTATCAATATCAAACTCCATGTCACCTGTAGATACATAATTTACACATTGTGATCGAGCCTAAAATACAAAAGAAACAAGGCTAAAGTTAAAAGAAACCTAACTAGAACTCTCCCTCGAGCTTGTGCTCGGCTACCAAGTAATCCCCCTATCTTCAGAGGAGGCTGGGGAAGTCCCTTCCCTATACATAGGTGATAGCCTCGAAAGGTCTCTATAATCATTAATACCATACTGAACGACGATCCCATCCCAGACTTTGTTTAAACTATACATAGTTTGGAACTGGCCTAACCAACTATCGAACCTATGTACCCTATAATCTACCCAGGACCAAACATGAAAGTTATCCCTGGGATCCGGGAATAAGATCAAGGTATTGGGCTTATGCTTAAGCATAGATGAGGACTACATATCCGAGCTAAGTATAATTTTACCTCCACCACTCGAGCTCGAAGCCTCATCTTGGGCTACATTTCCCAAGCAAGGGCGATTAGGACGGTGAGCCACTAGGGAGCGGACCTGTGAGCTCGATGACCTCTGTCTCAGAGGAAGCTTTTTAGTGGGAAGAGGCACATGCTCCCAGTTCAAGTACTTGCAATAAGCGACATCATCGGTCGACTGATCTCGCTCCAAGAGGCTACAAGCTCGAAGCTTTTCTTCATGAAGAAGATAAGACAGGGAGCGCCGACCATACGGCAGTTGGAGCAGAGCCTTCTTATTCTCCACCATTGACTCTGAGGGTGTGGGACGGTGATAGTTGGCTAAATAAATGGATACATATTATTATTTTGAGTTTAGTCATTAATCGAGCAAGAAAGGAATGAGTATGTGAACTTACGAATTCGTTGGAAGGAGTAGAATTTTGAAGGAGCAAGGTCGTCCGTCCAGAATAAGGCCAGCTTGAAGTTCGGAGGATGGTTCGGCATATCCTCTAAGATCTTCTTCTCCTTTGGGTAGCTCGATAGATAGTAGAAGCCATCCCCTCCCCGAGCTCGAGGGGGGATGCTTTTCAGGCAAAAGAGATATAGAATCTCTCTTGGTGAGAATCCTTCCCACATCAGCTCGTGGTATAGCGACCTGAGGGCAGATAGAACCCTGTATGAGTTGGTCTGAAGTTGTAAGGGGGTGAGCCCGACAAAATCTTGAAAATCCTTAAAAAAGGATTTCAGGGGAAGAAGGGCTCCCACCTTCATATGCTCGCAGCTCCAGGCTGCGAGCTTGATCTTACTGTCGGGGTTACCATCACCTGGGGCATAGCAGCTCCACTCGTTTGGGGTCGCAGGGCGACACATCAGTGTGCCAGAGAGTTTCAGGCCATGGCGAGCTAGGATCTCAAAGATTTGGCCCGTCGAAGTGACCGAGCTCCAATAATGCTCGGCCTCGAAGAATTCCTCCCTAGAGGTAGGAATGGTAGCAACTTGTGAGCTAGAAGGGTGGTTTGAAGAGTCATCCATCAGTGACAAAGCAAGTACACTAGGCTCGAAAGTAACGGTGACTTTGAGTTTAGGAACAAGCAAAATGGGCCTGAGCTTGAGGTCCGGATCTAGGTAGATCGTGATCTGAAGTTTCTTCCTCTTTCTTTCCACGACTTCGTCAATCTGACACTGAAAATGGTCTCGTATGTCTTCTTGTTTGCACCTTGTGCGATGCTCATGTATCAGTCACTAGTTCTGAGTGAAAGGAGACTCTGAGCTGGGAGTTGATGGAGAATAAGGAATTGCGAGCACTAACCCCCACCGATTTTCAGAGTCCTGCGACATCTAATAAGAAAAAAGAGGGTGAGGTCCAGGCATGCAAAGAATTATAGGATATAAGTTTGGTGATTCGAGCTCAAAAGCACGAGATCACGGAGTAAAATCAATCGAGACCGAAGTCTCGAAAGGATAAATCAAATTCGAAGTAGAACCCTGAACTATTGGAAAATTTGGGCTTCGAGGGTGTATTTAAAACGAGAGTGGGAAAGTTTAGATTCATTTTAAGAATCCCAGATTTTCAGGGATAAAGTTGACGGTTACCCAAAAAGGTGATAATTTTGGGATTTGTGCAATTGAAAACCCTGATTCGAAACCCCCATTTATTGGCTTGCACAATACACTATTATTCAAAAAAAAATCCTACCTTTGCAGTTTTTGCACTAAATCTGGGTTTGGAACCCATGATCAAAATTTTTTTAATCCTAATTTTATGTAATATCAACTAAGCAATATTTCTAAGGCTATTGACTAGTGCATATATTCATACAGAAAGGAAGAACATAAAAATGCATGAAGAAATAAAGATTTAGAAATCAAAGGATGGAACTTACACACAGAAGCTTGCGGGTATTGCGATGTTATCGATTGAAGGAGTGGTTGCAAGGATGATCTCACGGAGTCGAAAATTTCGAAGTTGTTTCATCTTCTCGATTTGGAGAACATGCAAAGAAGAAAAGAGAGTTTTTTGCTCTGGTTTTTTTCTTTTTCTCTGAAAATTGGAACGTAGAAGTGAGGAAGATGAAGGTGACACTGCTATATATATGTCCCAGATGGAGGTCAAGGGTCGAACTAATCAGGGCATTTGGTTGGATTTGGTACTTGATCTAACAGACATGTGCAAATGTGACAATAATAGCAAAAAGCTGAAATGCGAAAAGACGTGGGCATGTCAAAAAAGTACTCGAGTACTCTGATTGAACAATCCGTGGCTGACGCGTGTCCATACTCGAGTGTGGTAGGTGACTCAATTTTCGAAAGTGGCAATTCAAAAGTTTCCTTCTCATAGGATTCAAACTTATACTTTTGAGGGGGCAAAATTTTACACCCAAATTTCGAGAATAGATGTTTTTGATCTCGAAAGTTAGGCTCGTAAGGTGCAAGCTTGAGACTAGCACAGTCGTCATGTGATCAGCAAGTCAGAGACAGTCTCGCTGAGCAGCAAATGTGACAATGTCCGGATTGGATAGGGCGATTTGAGCTCGAATATTGTGAGCTCGAAGAAGATGGTTTTGTCAACATTACTTGTCAACAACGAAGGCGAACCGAGGGCCTTAATTAGCATGCCAGGAGGGCATAATTGGTATGTGTGTGATTAAATGATTAAATGCATGACTATGTGGCATGCATGATTAATATGATTATATGGATATATTATATGCATGTTTATG
This sequence comes from Humulus lupulus, assembly GCF_963169125.1. Lineage (NCBI taxonomy): Eukaryota > Viridiplantae > Streptophyta > Magnoliopsida > Rosales > Cannabaceae > Humulus > Humulus lupulus. The sequence continues at coordinate 80,245,027 of NC_084793.1, forward strand.
AGTATTAGATATGCATGTGGGCCCTTTATAGTTTATAAGGGCATATCTGTAATTTTGGCCTATTAAGGGCATAAATGTGATTATTTGTGATAAATTGTTGAGACCACATTATTGTGTGGATATATTTGTAGCTTATGGCTCGAGATGGTCCTAGTAAGCGGATTAGAGAAATAGTCACAGCGGAGTTTAATATCCGGCTTGGGGGGAGCCTGGGGGTATTCTGGGAATTATTGGATATTGAATAGGTATTTAGTAATTAATTGGACATGGCGGGGTTGATTGGTTGATATTAAGAACACTCAAGGAATTAGCGGGAACTAGGAGCGAAATGACTATCTTACCCTTTAAGTACCCTTGGAAGATTAGTAAATTTAGAAAGGAAACAAGGTCTTTTGCTTAGAAACTAAGTGATATACTCAGAAACTTAGGGAGGTAGAGGTAACAAGAAACTGAAGGAAGGTTCAGCTCTCTCACTCATATCTCTCATGTTTTTTCTCTTTCACTCTCCCTTGTGAAACCAAGTGAAGCTTGAAGATTGAAGAGATGTCAAGCTGGATGTTTTGCTGAGTTTTAGCTTAGGAACTTTGGGGAATCAAACTCTAGAATTGAGGGCTTGAAGCTAAGGGAAAAACAAAAGGAAATTTGGTTGATCAAGCTAGGAATACCCAGAGGAATTGTGAAGGAATTTGGTTGCCACTTGAGGTAATAATTCTCGTTAGAATCTCTTAATTATGCTGAAATTATGTTGAGGATTAGGCTTGCTTAAGGTCTGGTTTTGTTAGTTGGTTCTAGGTTGAATTTAGGTGCTAGTGAGAGTGTGAATTGCTACTGAAATGGGGTATTGATTCTAGTATAATTGTTAGGAATTTTAAGTTTAAAGTATGTGATTTAATCTTGAACTCGTAGTTGGGTTTGGTTCTAATTCGGAGGCTTATTGGGTTTGAGTTTTGAGGAAAGTTGGCTAGAAAGAGTTGGTGAAAACCCAAAATTTATGGGTTCAAAAGGGCACGTCGTGACCCAGCTCTGGGCGGCGCATGTGCCCAATAGGCCTGGGTATGCTCTCTGATATGGGGGCGCGCTGTGACCCCAGGGGGCAAGTCGCGGCCCACCTCCCCTGTGTCTTGGGGTTCTTGGTCTCTGTCATAGGGGCAAGTCGCGACCTGCTTAGGGATTTTTACCTTGAAATGGTTTCTAGAATTGGTAAGGCTAGGGGGTTCAAACCTAAGTGCTCGGGACAATTTCTACTACCCGATTTAGTAGAAATTGAGGTCCCGAATGCTAGTTTTATCTCCTAAGTATTTATTTGGATTAAAAGTTGACGATTACCCATTGGCCACTATGACTAGGTTTATCGCCAAGGCTCAAGACTGAGGATCGTGCTCAGGACCGCTCTATTGTCTCCGCTCGGAATTCAAGGTAAGAAAACTGCACCCTGCGTGGTTGTGAACGAGACTGAGATTCCTAATTATTAGTTTCTTGTAATATGTGTTTGTAAGATTGATTTGTCATGCAAGAAAGACCGGCCTAAGGGAGTCGGGGCTAATCATAAGCGTACTGAGCGCAGCCCGGCCTAAGCGAGTCGGGGCCAGCTAGAACAACAGGGGGCTCGGCCTAAGGGTGTCAACCCTGATTACTTGAGATTATGTGATTTTCATTGATTAATTGAATATCCATATTTTGTTTTATGTTTATATGAGATAAGCTTGGTTAAATATTCTTATTGCTACATGTAGTTGTTGTTTTGGTTTTCTTGATGGGCCTAGGCTCACGGGTGCTATGTAGTACAGGTAAAGACAAGGGTAAGCTGGATCAACCATGAGTTGGAGAGCTCTGGGGGCGAGGTGTACATTGTCAGCTGCCCATCCACCACGGCCAAGGGAAAGTACAAGAACAGAACCCTAAAGTTTGTATTTTTCCATTAGAGTGGCTCCTCATTGTATGTGACTTTTGAGAGTTTGTAAATTGACACTTAAACCCTATTTTCGAGATCCCATGTACTAAACATCCATTTTAATGAAAATTAACCATTTAAACTCAAAATATTTTAACCCTAATCCAATTGTTGACCTTAGGATCACATTTTTAATAAAATGACTTGAATAGCAAGTCCTGCACTATTTTAACTACACAACGTAAAGGTCTTGGTTATCCAAGATGTTACAGCAGCGTACATGGAAAAGGCTCAAGAAATGCTGCATAACTTCTGAAGATTCACTATTCAGCAAGTGCCGCGGGAGCAGAATTCCAATACTAACGCCCTGGCTAAGTTGGCCACAACCAAAGATGTTGAGTTGATCAATGTGGTCCCCATTGATTATTTGGAGTCTCCGAGTATCTCAGCTCCAAACAAGGTGGCATCTATACACCCCCAAGATGGGTGGATGGAGCCAATAGTTAAATATCTTGTCTCTGAGAAGCTACCCCAGGATAAGAAGGCAACTTGGAAGTTGCTTTATCAAGTACTGAGGTACATAATCATGGATAATAGGCTTTATTAGCGAGGTTACTTTATACCTTTGCTTTGGTGTGTGTCCAAGTAAGAAGCCAATTTGATTCTCCAAGAAGTACACGAGGGTTTTTGCGAAGATCATGCTAGGGGGCAGAGCCTTTCCAAAAAATCTTAAGGCGAGGATACTTTTGGCCCATCATGAATGGAGATGCAATGGATTATGTCAAGAAATGTGACAAATGCCAGCACTTTTCCAACATTCCCCGAGCACCTCCAAATAAGTTTACACAGATGACCAGCCCATGGCCTTTTGCTGCCTAAGGCATCAACCTTATCGGGTCCCTGCCTACGGGGAAGGGAGGAGTGAAATATGGCATAGTGGTCATCGACTACTTCACGAAGTGGGTCGAGGCCGAGCCGCTCGCTACTATCACCTCTAAAAAGGCCTTGGACTTTGTTATCAAGAACATCGTTTGTCGGTACGGGCTCCCAAGGAAGATAGTCGCCAACAACGGATTGCAGTTTGACAATGAAGCGTTCACGGACTTCTATCGATGGCATGGAGTCATTAAGAGCTTCTCCTCCATGGCTAATTCACAAGCCAATGGCCAAGTGGAAGCAGTTAACAAAACACTCAAGTCCATTTTGAAGAAAAGGCTAGAGTAAGCAAAAAGAGCTTGGTCCAAGGAGCTACTACACCACTGCCAGGACCTCCACTGACCATTCTTCCTTCTCTATGGCCTATGGGTATGAGGCTATGCTCCCAGTTGAAGCAGCAATCTCCACACACCGACAGGACACGTATGACCCGACCACGAACCATGCTTTACTTCGAGAATCCCTAAACCTCGTGGAGGAACTGTGCGAAGCTTCTCAACTTCGAGTAGCGTCCTACCAACAGAAGGTAGCCATGTATTTCTACTCTAAGGTGAAAGATAGACAGTTTGGTGTCAGGGATCTGGTGTTGCGCATAGTCTTCTTAGCCACCCGAGACCCCGGTGCAGGAGTGATGGGACCTAACTAGGAAGGCCCATACCAAGCCGAGAGCATTATGTGTCCAGGAACATACAAGTTAGCCCGACTAAGTGGGGAGTTGATTCTTCATGCTTGGAATGTCGAGCATCTTCGCCAGTATTGCTAGTAATATGAACAGCAAACATTCTTTATTTCTGTAGTACCCCTTGTAGCCTTTGGGCACATTTAATGGAAATTGTGTATGTAAAACACGATAAGAAATTTATTGTCTACTTATATTTATTGGTTTCCTTTATTCTGTTAATGTTATGTAAAAGCACTTGCTCACCTGGACAAGTGATCGCAGACTAGTCTCCTATCACTTGGGGGCATGGAGTTAGGGCAGTGTTACGCCTCACAGGGAACAACCTAGGAAACTAAGTTCGTCAAGAGGAGTAAGTCTAGCATCACCATCCCGAGATTAGAAAATCCTAGGAAACTAGTCAACTCTACCCTAGAAAGCTAAGCTTGTTCGGGCAGAACAGAGCTTAGCACCTAGGAGCTAGATAACCTAAGTAGTGCAAGAATAGACTTTTTGTCACCTCCTGTGGACACCGAGCCCGAGGATCTCTGACCAAGTCTCTTGGTCTTGAGATGCGAAAGGAAGACCAAGTACCCCGTACTTGACCCCCGAGAAATCCATGACATGGGGAGCTTGGCTAGTCGACGAGCAAAGCACCCCTAGCGTTGCGATATCACATAACTAGAAAACCTGGAGAAAACCTAGTGCAACGAGAACTTAGAGATTCAGGTTACCTTTCGAGGACAGCGCACGCCTGAGGAGTAATAACCAAATCCTAATCTATGAGGTGTGAATGGATGCCCAAGTCATGTGTACTCGAACACCCTATTAGGATCACCTACCGAGGACATCGAGCCTGAGGAGTTATAAGATCTAAAATGGCAAGTGCAATCTCTGAGACATATACTCGAGGAGCAGGGGAAGTCCCTGACCAACTACCCGAGTATCGCGTACTCGGGCAGCAGGCGGTTCCTCGTGGAAGGACCCTTGAAAGCCCAAATCTTTGGATTGCGGGGACATAGGACGCCGAGTTAGGATCAACAGTAAATTTTGTGTTAAAGTTACTTCTAGGACTATGAGCCTATAAGAGACTAAACGCTCGAATCACCTTTAAAATGGTTTGAGTTCTTGTTCTCGTGGAAATCATGCTACATTGAATTTATAGAACCAAGTGTATAAAATGGTTTGAGTTCTTCAAGGGTATAAAACGGTTTGAGTTCTTTTTCTTTTGGCATTCGTGTTACGTTGAATTTATAAAACCAACTTTTTAAAATAGGTGTGAGTTCTTGCTCTTGTGGCAGTCGGACCACGTTGAATTTATAGAACCAAGTGTTTAAAGAGGTTTGAGTGCTTATTCTCATGGCAATTAAGTTATGTTGAATTCATAGAACTAAACCAAATAAAATAAGAAAGGCAAGCTACATAATTCTTAAACGGGAAAGTAATTACTATGCTTGGGGGCTCAAGCGATTGTTTGTCTATACCCCAATAAGTTATGGCATGCAGGCCTAAGTGTAAAAATTATGAATTGTCTTCAGGGACCTTCTCCACCAGGTCAATGATCGGGTTTGTACTCAAGGCACCTTCCGCCTAGGGCATTTCCGTAGCTGGATTCGCCTTGGTTGGATGGATGGCCTCGGTAGACAGGGTTGCCTCGACCATTTGGGCCATTTGGGTCACCTCGGCAGCTGAAGCTACTTCTGCAGCCTGGGTCGCTCAGAGACGCTCTTCGAAGAGAAATCTATACTTCTTGGGCTCTCCAGTGAAATCCAAGCTCATGTCTTGGTTGTGGTACCAGGCCAAGTAGAAGGCATCCTCGACGATTGTCTCGACTTCTTTCTCTAGCTTTTCCACCCGACACCAAGAAGATCTGTTCATTTCCATGGCTTGGAGGGCTTTTCTCTCCCCTATTTCATATCGGTAAATAGCCTCCTTAGCCTACTCCTGAAGTTGGGAGTTTTCAAGGACCACTTGGGCAACCTCAGTTGTGGCGTTCTTAGCCTCCTCGTAGGCTCGTTGAATACTCTCCGTGGCCGTTTTTGTTTCCTCCTTGGCCCGCTATATGTCCTCGATGGCCTTTTGGACAACCTCTTTAAGCTCCCAAGAGCGTTTTTGCTTGGCTTCGAGGGTTGCCTTAGCTCGGGCGAGCTCTTCTTGAGGGCCTTGAAGTTTCTCCTTGGGGGAGGCTATTTTGTCTCGAGACCTCTGGAGTTCATATGATTTCTCCATCATGATGTCTCCCAAACATTGGCAAGCCAAAGCAGACTGCAAAAGGTAAGAGGAAAAGGTTAGCCTAAAGCATTAATGAACTGAGTTAGAACGTGAGGATGATTGGCTTACCCAAACAGAAGCGTACCGACACGAGGCCATGAGGGAGGCCTCGTTGTTGTCGCCCAGTTGGGAGAAACTTTGAGCGGTCGCTCGCACATAGTGGAGTTGACCCCTTGAATAAGCTCGACGGTGAGAGGGGCAACAATTTCCCCTAGCTTCTCAGAGAATAAAGTCTCCAGCTCGACTCGACCTATTGAAGGAATGGCTGGCCTCTCTCAGGGTGGCTTAAGTTGGCGAACGTAAGGATGTTGAAGCATTTTCTCTTATTGTTCCAGCAGGGCCCCCTCATACTTCTCAGGATACACTAGGAGACAGAACTGGGGTGGCACCGCCCCTGCTCCGAGTCTTGAACCGCCTCTTGGACCGCCACTTGCTCCGGATCTTGGACCGCCTCTTCTGGCTCGGGCGAGGATGGGATCTCCAGTATTAGGGGTGGATTGACTTCAGGAATGGCCATAGGGGGAGTAAGGACCCTCTGCCTCTTGGCTGGAGGAAGGGTTTCTAGATGCTCCCGAGGGCATGACGACCACTCTCCCGTCGAAGAGCTTGGGGGTGCCCCGAGCTTCAGGGCGGACTTAGCAATGTCAGCTAACCCCATATGAGTTGCAGGAACAAATCAAACAGTTAGTGTATTTCCCACAATGAATTAGTGCCAAAACATAAGCTACTCGGAGGCCCACCGTGAATTAAGTCTCGGTGCAGACAGTGAGGGTGTCTTATCCTATTTCCGACCTCACAACTCATGTTGGTGCCATATTGGCAAAACCAGTTCATGTTGAAAGACGTCACTCGATCTAGGGGTACAAAGCCCTGAGGAGCTGACTGTCTCCTCGGGTGATGGAGATACACATCTATTAAATCTATGTAATCTTGGAATTCTTCCCTAGCCCACCGTCGATGTTAAAGTTTTCCATAGCGAAGGAGAGCTGGAGAGGCCCAAACGTGATAAGGCTGGAGGCATCGCCAATCTGTAAGCTACCTCTCCAACCCATTTTAGAATCCAAAAGGGGCCAACAAACCAAGGGCTCAGCTTGCCTCATACACCAAACCGTTTCACCCATCTCAAGGGGGAAACTCTGAGAAACACATGGTCACTGACTTGAAATTCTACGCTCCTGCCTCTCAATTCTGAGTAACTCTTCTGGAGACTCTAGGAGGCGAGCATTCGAGCTCTAATCTTTTCAATTGCCTCATTGGTCCTCTGAAAAATCTCAGGACCGACATATCTCCTCTCACCCATCTCATCCCAATGGATGGGTGATCTACACTTCCTCCTATATAACATCTCATACGGAGCCACTCCAATAGTCGTCTGATAACTGTTATTGTACGAAAACTCAATCAAAAGGAAATACTTACTCCAAGATCCCTCGAAATCCAGCACACAAGCTCGCAACATATCCTCAAGTATCTAAATCATCCTCTCAGATTGTCCATCCGTCTGAGAATGATAAGCGGTACTAAATCGCAACTGTGTACCCATAGCCTTCTGTAGGCTCTCCCAAAACTTAGAGGTGAAAGTGGGGTCCCTGTCGGATACTATTGACCTCGGAGCCCCATGTAGTCGCACGATTTCCTTCACATATAATTCAGTATACTGCTCTACAGTATAAGTTGTCCTAATAGGAAAAAAGTGGGCAGACTTGGTATACCTGTCCACAATCACCCACGCTGAATCATGTTGTCCCACGGTCTTCTGTAATCCAACCACGAAGTCCATGGTGATATCCTCCCATTTCCACTCTGGAATTCCTAGGGGCTGCAACAACCCTGCTGGCCTCTAATGTTCAGCCATTACCTGCTGACAAGTCAAACACTTGGCCACATAATCCACCACATCACTCTTCATCCCCGACCACCAATACAAAGTTCTCAAATCTTGGTACATCTTCATCGTACCTGGATGTAAAGAATAGTGAGTGGTATGAGACTCATCCAAGATCTCTCACCAGATACCAAAATCCATCAAAACGCAAATCTGGCCTTTGTACTTCAGTAGTCCCATCTCCGAAATAGAGAAGTCTTTAGCCACTCTGGCTAAGACACTCTCTTTGTGCTTTCTCAACTAGGGATCCTCCCATTGTGCCTCCTTGATCCTCTTAAGGAGATTAGACTGAAGAGTGATGTTGGCTAACTAACCAACCACCAACTCTATACCTGCTCTAGTCATCTCTTCAGCTAACTTATCTGATATCTGCCTCAAACTGAATAGCTGTCCTGGGCCCTAGCCACCACAATGGCCTTCCTAGGATGATATAGAATATCACAATCGTAATCCTTTACAAATTCCAGCCAATGTCTCTGGCACATATTCAGATCCTTCTGAGTAAAGAAGTACTTCAAACTCTTATGGTCGGTGTATATTTTGCACTTCTCGCCATATAAATAATGTCTCCAAACCTTAAGTGCAAATACCACCGCCACCAATTCCAAATCATGTGTGGGATATCTCTGTTCATACTCCTTTAGTTGTCTCGATGCATAGACTATTACCTTTTGGGCCTACATCAATACACACCCCAAACCTTGTTTGGAAGCATCACAATAGACTACAAACTTCTCATTATTTGACGACAGACTTAATACTAGAGCGGTGATCAGTCACCGCTTCAATTCCTTGAAAATATTCTCACACCTGTCTGTCCATGCATACTTAGTCTTTTTACGCGTCAATTCGGTTAATGGTGTGGCTATTCTGGAGAATCCCTCAACGAACCACCGATAGTACCCTGCTAATCCCAAAAAGCTCCTAACTTCTGGTACACTACTCGACCTAGGCCAATCTCTCACTGCCTCAATCTTGCTTGGGTCAACCATAATTCCCTCCTTATTGACAATATGACCCAGAAATGTTACTTGGGGTATCCAAAACTCACACTTACTGAACTTAGCATATAACCTATGCTCTCTCAACCACTATAATACTAAGCGTAAATGCTGCTCGTAGACTTTCTCTGACTGAGAGTATAACAGTATGTCGTCAATGAATACGATCACAAACTTGTCCAGATAATCCTTGAAGACCCTATTCATAAAATCCATAAAGGTTGATGGGGCGTTGGTTAATCCAAAGGACATAACCAGGAATTCATAATGTCCATACCTCGTGCAGAAAGCGGTCTTTGGTATGTCCTCCTTTGTAATCCTTAACTGGTGATAGCCTGACCAAAGATCAATCTTAGAGAACACTGTCTTCCCCTGTAGGAGGTCAAACAAGTCATCGATCCTAAGTAGTGGGTACTTGTTCTTAATGGTCAACTTATTCAACTCCCTGTAGTCAATAAACATCCTTAAGGATCCATCCTTCTTCTTGACGAACAACACTGGAGCACCCCATGGCGAAAAACTCAGTCTGATGAATCCAAAATCCAGTAACTCTTGCATCTGAATCTTTAGTTCCTTTAACTCTGCCGGATCCATTCTATAAGGTGTCCTAGATATTGGCTCCGCCCCTAATGCCAATTCTATGATGAACTCGATCTCTCGGTGTGGCGACAACCCTGGAAAATCTATGAGGAACAAATCAGGAAACTCACATACCAGTCTGGTCTCACTCGGTCCAACCAACACAACTCTAGAGGTATCCACAATGTTTGCTAGGAATCCTATGCAACCCTCCTGCATCATGTTTCTAGCCTTCAGTGTCAAAATCATAGGTACTCGCGGTCCACTCACTGTCCCCATGAACACAAAGGGTACCTCCCCTTCTAGTTCAAAGGTCACCATCCTGCGCTTGCAATCAATCGTCGCCCCATACTTTGATAACCAATCCATCCCTAGGATCATATCAAAGTCATCCATTGCTAGCTCAATCAGATCCACTGAAAATTCCCTATTATCTATCTCTACTGGTAATGCTCTAACCTATCTCCTAGAGACTACCAGTTCCCTAGTCAGCAACAAAGTCCAAAATCCCCTAGCATACAAATCACTAGGTCTACACAACTGATCTATCACTCTAGCATAAACAAATGAATGAGTATCCCCTGAGTCAATCAATGCAGTAAAAGAAGAATCGGTACTAGAAATCTGACCTGTCACGACTAAGGGGCTACCCTCAGCCTAAGTCTGGGTTAAGGTAAATACTCTGGTAGGAGTGAGACTATCGCTCTATTTCAACTCTTCCTTCATGGCTTGCGGGCAATCCTTCCTCAAATGACTGATACTCCCACAAGTAAAGTAGGCCCTGATCCTGCACTCTCCCTGATGACATCATCTGCACCGAAGACACACTGGAAAACTCCTCCAGTTGTCTCCCCCGCCCTGACGGCCACTGAAAGCACCCCATGCCCTCCTATCCAAACTAGGAGGAACAAAAGAGTCTGAGGCCTTTCTCTTCTGCTCACTGGGGCCACTTCCCCAGCTATATCTAGTATAAGGAGGCACTGTTCTTCGAGCATCACACCTAGCAGCGCACTCTCTCCATATCTGATCCTCCGCCCCCTTAGCTGTAAGGGCCTTGTCCACTACCTGTGCATAAGTAGTAGTCCTTGGATCCAAAGTTATCTTTACGTCATGAGCGATCATGACATTCAAACCTCGCACAAAATGACCTCTTCATGCCATGTCAGCTGGCACCAAATCCAGCGCAAACTTCGCTAACCGGTCAAACTTCAAGGCATACTCAGTAACCGTCATTCGATTCTGAGTCAGGTTGGTAAACTCATCAACCTTCGCAGCTCAGACTGGGACACTGTAATGCTTCTCATTGAAAATGTTTCTGAACTCTTCCCAGTTCATAACTACAACATTCCTTCTCTGAGACACAACATCCCACCAAATGTGGGCATCTTCTCTTAACATGTAGTTGGCGCAAGCTATCCCCTCATTCCCTTCCACCCTCATAAAATCCAAGATGGAAGAAATCATGTTCATCCACTGCTCTGCCTGCAGTGGGTCTAGTCCACCCTCGAAGGTGAGAGGATGTTGCTTCCTGAACCTCTCATGCAAAGGTTCCCATCTATTCTTCACAGCAGGCTGGGCTGGCACTGGTGCCACATCCTGTGGAACCTACAACCCAATGCCCTGAGGAGGGGCCTGTTGTCTCAACTATCGAAGTTCTTCTTCTGTTCAGTGAAGTCTAGCTTCCATCTCCGCAAATAACTGTTGCCAATTCGGTGGGGCCTGTGGAGGGTCCTGACCCTGGTTGTCATCCTCGGCCATATTGCCGCGGAGTCTGATTGATCATCGAGGCATTACCTTAATATGCCTGAAATCAATGGCGCTGCCTATCAGGCATGATATCAACATCCAAAACCACCTCCCAAATTCATCAACCAATCACAACCAGCAAATCCTCATATCACAAACAACATACAACAATCAAGGGGCCATGCCCTAGCATCATGCATATGTCAACTCATTCATCATGCTCTACTTAAATATTCAGGCAAATAGGGCACTTTAACAATTAAACATATAGTTCATTAAATACCAACCAACCCTGAGTCGAGCTTGTCACTGGCAGCGAGCGTACATGTTCGGATGATCTCCAGGAACCATAAACCTTGGCTCGCTCTGATACCAAGTTGTAATGCTCTACCTCCTTAGAGTCGTTACTAAGTGAGTTAAAAATGTGCCATTAGCTCGCTAATCGAGGTTTTAGGTTAAAAGTGTAGCTAAATTGTAATAAAAATTGTTTGAAGGCATTTAATATAGAAATGTGGGCATTCATTGAAAACGTAAAGAGTTATACATTTGGGATCCCAAAATACTATTTAGAAAATACTTTACATCTCAAAATACATTTAAGGTCGACTTAGGCGACAAATCTACTAATACATTACATATTCCCAAAAATAACCTTGGCTGTGGCAACCAAGTAGGCTGAACATGTACCCGTCGCTCCATGCTCTCCATACTCATGGTTGGTCGACCTTTCCTTTGCCCTTACCTGCACCACAAAACACCCGTGAGCCGAAGCCCAGCAAGAAAACCCACATATAACATATAACATATGCACAACAGTCAACAATATGCAACAAGATAGCCAACATGCTAAACATATAACAGCCAACGCCGTCTCAGGTGCTTTACCAGGCCCTGGGTTCGCGGTCTGATAACTCTATGGTATAGAGTTATTTTTATTAACTTTGAACTTGATTTTTAGTGAAAAGAGTAATGAATGTGATGTTGTTTGTATGTTTGATTAGTTTTTATCTTTCTTTTCTAGTTAGTGTACTAATTTAGGAGTCTTTTAAGTTGTTAGTATTAAATGTAATTAATTAATTAATTCTGTTTGTTTTGTTGTTTAGGAAAAGAGTTTTTGAATCGCTAAGGGAAAGAAAGGAATCCGAGGCTAAAGAGAACACTAAGCTGGAAATGCTGCTGAATTGCTGGAGAAATGCTATAGCATTTCTGGGTACTGGGAAATGACGTGGACAAAATACTAGCAGGCTTTTCTTCATCTAACTCAGCGCTTATGTGGCAGTCACTTAAAAGTTAGGTCAGCTGGCTGATGTGGATTGGACTAGTGGACCAAAGAGAAGAAAGTGGGCTTTTTAATTAGGGTAAAATGAAAATTGTACCCTAGAGAGGAGGCAACTAAGTACCAGCCACCATCACATTGAAAAAAAAAAAAAAGAGGAGCTGCCATTAACGTGGGAGAAAAGTTGCAGAAAAAAAGAGCATGAAGAAGAAGAAGAAAAAGAAGGAAACACAAGGAATTGAATGAGGAAGATAAGGACAAGAAGATCCAACCTACAACACCATCAATCCAGGCTTTGTTCTCATTTCTTCCTTTCTTCTCTATTTTGTATTTTCTTATTTTGCATAGCTATTCTAGCACTCATGGATATTAATTTTCTGTTTTGGTTTATGTTTGCTACTTTAGTTATGAGCTAAACTTTTGAGACTTGAATGGTTAAAAACCCCTTGTCATGTATTTTAAATTTGAATGCATTACTTAAGCTAAATTGTCATTGTTCATTCAAGTGAGCTTCATGTTTATTTACTGTTGTTGTTTGGAAATTAATGGCAGGTTATTAAGCTAGATTTAATACTGGAAAGGTTAAATCTAGTAGTTGGTACTTGAATGATGCAAGAGAACACCCATTTTCTAGGTTGTTCTTAGTAAGTAGAATAGGAATATTTTACTACCTTGCATAACTTTGAAAATTGATGCTTAAATTATGTTCTTGAATCTGATTTAATATAGGAATATATTGGGATAGATGATAGAACTTATTTCATGAGTTTTGGAAAAATCTCATGGGCTTGTAAGGAATTCTAGTTAACTCTGTGCGTTTTGCTGAAGTAATGCTGTAACAACTGGGCAGATAAAACATAGGGGGGATTTAGCTATTCAAGTCTATCATTCCATATATACTTTTTCTTGCAGTTAATTTTCCAGCGTTTGTAGCAATATTTTAATCTTGATTCCAGTTTAATCATTTTATTTTAGTTCACAACATCCAATCAATTTATTTTCTTAAAATCCAAATTGTTAAATAATTGATTTTGCATTAAATTTCACTTGCAATCCCTATGGAGACGATCTTACTTATCACTTTATTACTTGTTTGACGATTGCGTATATTAATTTTCACAACACGGTCTTCACCGAAAGGATGACTCAAGCATCCTAGGAGGGTCTCGCCCTAACAACCTGCACTCTGCATGCTCAACGCCAATCCCGGCCCCTTGCCGTACTCGGCTTCCTACCATTCTCGGCCTTCGCCATTCCTGACCTTCGCCATTCACTCACAAATATGCATCACATAGCATAATATCAACAGATATTTAAACCCATATTGAATATAAACATTAGGGTCATGCCCTCCAATACAATCCTTAGGGTTATTCCCTACAATACAAATAATAGGGCTACACCCCACAATACAAACAATAGGACCACGCCCTGCTCTATGGGTACAACAGTTTTCTTACCTGTGTCCCATGCTATCTGAGCACCGCAATCCCAAACACAGTCCTCTAACCCGAGCCTCGTTGGAAACCTAGTCACAGCATATTCATAATATCCATCCATCAAGTTCCAACCCAATAAATAACTTCAGAATATTAATCTAGCCTCTGGGACCTTGGATTCTATCAATCCGAGTAGTAAAACCCTTCTCTAGCCTTAGCATTTGAGTTCTCGAGCTAAAAACCTTAAAACAACCAATATTTGCATTTGAGCTGCGGCCTAGCCCCTTAAGGGCCACGACGCGCTCACGTTAGAGGCAAAATGGCTCTCTGCTGAGGGACACAGACCGCAACGCTCCAAACCCTAAGTCGCTATGCGCCTAGGCTAACAGTGGCTTTCCAGCCTCTTCGACACACACGGGCCGCTACGCCTGAAGAACAGGGTCGTGGCCCGAGCCCCCAAACCCAGAAAATCACACCATTTCCTGCATTTTTCCTTGAACCTAAACCCCATTCTCATACTTTAAACATCAATTAAACTCAGAATTGAACCTAGATTCCTTGTCCACACAACCTAGACATCATATCCACTTAAGAACAACTCCCTAATCCTCACTAACACTCATAATTCAAATAAAAACTCACTCTCATGCAAGCCTCTAATTCCAGCAGAATTCAACATGAAGACTAAGTTTAAGAGCTTACCTCTGAGTTGTACTTGACCCTAAGCTGATTTCCTAAGTCCTCAAGCTTTCAATCCACCAGTTCTTCAGCCTAAATCCTCAAGGTTTCTCCAAAATTCTTAAGCACCATAGTGAGGGAGTGAAAACCGACTGTGAGAGAGAGAGTGTGAGAGTTGCTGTTATTTCCCTTCTATTTTCTTCTAATGTCTCGACACCTCATGTGCTTAAGCTTATCCCTTAGGCAAAAGTCCAAATTACCCTTAAGTCCATCTAAGTCCTCAAGTGCTACCAAGAGCAATTTCGTCAATTGCCAAGTCCCACTAATTCCTCGAGTGTTCCCATAAATCCCTGTTTAATCCCGACATGTCCAAACCATTGCTAAATTACTACTCATTACTTGATAATTCCTGAACACATATAACATTCCCAAAATACCCCTAGGCTCCTCTCGAGCTAGGTATTTGACCCTGTTGTGACTTTCTAGCTAAACTGCTCCCTAGGACCGTCTCGGATCGTGCATCACAAATATATCACCACTCACTCATGGTATCAATCACAATATACACAAATATTGCATTTATGCCCTCAATGGGCTAAAATTACAGATATGCCCCTAATAGCCAAATGGGGCCCATTTGCATATTTAATTCACCTAAACATACATTTCTAATCACATAATCATCAAATTCATATAATAACACAATTAAATCAATTATTGCCCTCCCAGAAAGCTAATCAAGGCCCTAAGCCTTATTAGCAAATTTGGGACGCTACACCCAACATCTTACCAAACACCAAACAATGTCATAACATAAACATAGGTTATAGCAACTCTGCTCAAGTGTATTCACACCCATATCAATGTAAGCATGCAACAACGTACATAAACATGCAATATTCATAAACTCATAACATACATAATAAAATCGTAATCATAACCATAACATACATAAACCTAATTAGATCACATATGTTATGATTGGTTAAATACAAATGATAAGTGTTAAAATACAAGCAAGGTATAAACACTTGGTAAAATTCACATAATGAAGATGTGAAATTTGAGCTTCAATTGTAGGCACTTGTAAAATGCAAATTTGGGTCCAAAGTGATACATGAGAGTATCTAAGGGTTCCCAAAAAATTTGGTGGCATTTAGAGTATTTTTGGGACCTTTGGAAGTGTCCAAAGTCAGAGAGGGTGGTGACTTCCAAAGTCAGAGAGGGTGGTGATACATCGCCACCCAAGAGGCGAGACATCGCTTGAAACCTAGGGTTTCAAGAAACCCTAATAGGCAATGCATTTCCTGCATGCAGGCGACGCGTCACCTACTGTATTACGTGAAATATCGTAAAATGTTCATAATGACGTGTTTTTCAAGTCTAATCCTATCGGTTAGACCTAATGATGGTGCCTACTCTATATAAGGGTCAAAATAGTGTTTTGGAAGACTTGATCACTCTCTCTACTCTCTCTACTCTCTATCTCTCTCTAGCTCCAAGAATCTCTAGTTTTCTCTAAGAACTGTCTAAGAAAGTGATTGACTTTGAGAGTTGAAGGCTTGTTCAATCTCAATCCTCATTTCCTCAAGAGAAGGCCTCAAGCATCAATGGTGGTCGGGAAATAGAGTATTAGGACAACGTTTTGCAACGTGTATAAGCCTTGGTTTGTGTTTGGTTTGCTCAAAGTGATGGTGTTGCCTCAGGTTTTTGAAGCTTCATCAGAGTTGAAGAACATTATTGTTCTACTTGGGTTTGCATGTTCTTTCTCAATTTTTTTTAAGTCTCTGTCAATCCAAATTTTGTGTAGATTCTATTTCTTGAGGTGGTGTTATCTCACTCTCCCCCAACAACATATACATAAATTTGTGCCTTCAAATGCACACCCTGTGTTATAGTGACCACTCTTCTTACCTCAGGTCCAGCAGCGCTCCAAAACGCGTTCCTTGTTCCATTCAAGTATCCATTAGCAATTCCTAAGCCAAGCAACATACAAGCTTGAACATAGAGATCATACATCATATTAGACTTATTGTAACGTCCTCCTAATCCAGGGTCATTACACTGTGTACTTTAAATAGTGTCAAACTTGCTAATCAAGTCATTTGGTCATAAACGTGTAACTAAGGTTAATGTCGAGGGTTAGGGTTAAAAATTTTGGTCAATGGAACTGCTGACTTTTCATTTAAAAGTTTAATACACACATGACACCAACGAAGAAAAAACAGTTTGGCGGAGAGGTAGTAGAAATTGGATGATTAAATGACACAAACTTCATACTGCAAGTCTGCAATAATTCTGAAAAGAAGAAAAGAGATAGAGAGGGTGTGTGTGTGCTTTGGGGAGTGGGTTTGAAAAAAACAATTTTAACAAAAAAAAAATCATGGATACTCTCAGTGGTCGCCAAGTGTAACGACCCAAAATTGCTAATAAGGCTTAAGGGCCTTGATTAGCATGTCGAGAGGGCATAATTGGTATATGTGTGATTTAAATGAATAAATGCATGATTATATTATTATATGGATATGTGAAATGCATGTTTATGAGTATTAATATGCATGTGGGCCCTGATTAGTTTAGAAGGGCATATTTGTAACTTGAACCCGTTGAAGGTATGATTTTGAGTTATGTGCGGTGTTTCTGGCATGAGGAGATCCTGTCCTGCGGTTTCAGTCGAGAGTCACGATTATGGTAAGTGATGTTTAGTTGAGGTTGGTAACCATTAGTAGCCTTAGTGTTAGTGGTATTAGTGAAATAAGAAGGGTAAAAAGTGGTATTTTTGCAAAGAGTAGAAAGGACTAGGTTGCCCTTGAGGTTTAGGAAGGAAATGTGTTTGAAGGAAGGGTAGAAAGGTCAATTAGGCTTCAAATGAGATAACCCACAACTGAGGTTAATCTATACGTTCAAACTTCTCAAGACTTCCATAAACAATTTTGGTTCAATTTTGAAGAAGAGAGAACTAGAGCATAGGTCTTGAGAGCTGTTTTTTGAAGGAGGTAAATAGTGAGATCAATTTGAAGAAGAATTTGCAGCCATCCACACTTAGAAATTTCAAAATTTGGGAAGAAGGTAAGAAGTTCATGTTCTGGTTTTAGGTTTTCACTTGTTCTTGGGAGTTTTGGATTTTAATTTCTGAATTTGGGTAAGGATGGAAAAATGGGGGGGCGGGGCGGGGCGGGGCGGGGCGGGGCGGGGCGGGGCGGGGCGGGGCCCCGACCCGACGGGGCATCTTTGCCCCGGTAAAAACGGGGCAGAATTCGGGGCGAGGCGCCTCCCCGCCCCGCCCCGCCTCAATTTTTTTTAATTCAATTCTCTCATGCTACTTATATACATAGTACGTAAAATTGACATTTTATATGTGGTTTAGAATATTTTTAATTCTATATAGACTAGAAAGAATTATAAATATTGAAAAATATGTTTTATATAATTCATCCTTATTCTTGTATTTCTTTTGTAAATGTTAAAATAAAAAAACAAAATATAATATTTGATGGTGTAGTTGATACCAAGTGTAAAATATAAAGATTACAATAAAAAATAATATTTAGGCTTAGGGAAAATTCTAAAATTATAATTTAATGTTTCTTAAAAAAAAAAAAGTTAAATGGGGCAAATGGGGCGGGGCAGACCCGCCCCGATTAAGCTGGGGCGAGGCGACCTGCCCTGCTCCAAGAAACTAATCGGGGCGGGGCGGGGCAAAATTTTCGCGAGGCGAGGCGGGGCGGAAGCAGGGCGGGGCAGACCCGCCCCATTTACATCCCTAAATTTGGGTTTGTGATGAAGTTGTGAGGAACTTGATGATCGACCCAAAATGGGTATGTTTTAAATATTTATAACTCGCAAGCGCACGAATCGTATATGAAGTATAGTGTTCGTGTAAGCACGAGGTCGAACCCAAAGGAGTTGTCTAAAATCAAAAAGACATTATTTTAAACCAAAATTAATAAACTCTAACCTAGCTCCAAAGATTGATGAGATTTAATTTCATGAACATAAAATAAAAGATTTAAAGTAAAGTTATTTAAGAGAATAAAAATAAACCAATTATGATTTGAAAATAAGTTGTAAAAGAAAGATTATTAAGATGCTAGAATCCACAAAATGTAAGTTTAATAATACTTATTAGTATATTGATTCCCAAGTTTTAGTGATAGTTAAAATAAGTCAAACTATCATTTTCCAAATAGATTTATAATTTTAAGCACAAATTATTTCTAAAAAGATAGGATTTTTCTTCACTTTTCAAAAAAAATATAATTTCAAAGTATTTAATGTGAATTAACCTAATGAAACAACAAAAAATCAAATAACATTATTTATAAGACAAAACATAATATTTTTGTTCTAAGCATTGGATGTGTACAATTTAATGACACATCTTACACAAAGAATATTATGTTTTGCAAAATGAAGAACAAAGTGCAATATTATCTAACAATCCAAAATATGAGATATTAAAGATGAAAGACATATATGAAGAAGAAAAATCCATAAACTTCGTTGCATTACAAGGGAAATCAACATACACCATAAATATTACCTAGTTACAAATTGCTTCATCGTGATCTTAATAATCTTATGAAAAAGATTAGAAGCACATAACTAGAAAGGAAATTACAAAATAAATAAAATACATACTTGAAAATTCTCTTGAACAACACTAAAATGGAAGAGAGAATGGTAGAGAGAAAATGGTAGAAAAGATGATGGTTACCCAAAAATTAAGCATCCCAAAAATGGTCTTGAAATTCCATATTTATAGCCAAAATGAGAGCATTAAAATAATCAACTTAAATTGATTCAATTAATTAAATAAAGTAAATATGGCATATGGAGGTAAATTATAGGGTGTAATGATGATTTTTGAAGTGAAATGTGTAGAGAAATTGGGTAAAAAAAATGGCAATTTTAGAAAAAAGGGGACAAGGGGACATCGATGCCTTTGTTGGGATCAAGAAGAAACATAAAAAGGTGGCTTGGTGGCTGATGGCAAAGATGGGCCGAAAAGGGGCTGCAGGCCCGTGGGGGTTAGAGGCTGGGAGGGGGCGCAGGCCTGGGAGGTGCTTCGGTAGGCCTGGGCTGCTGAAGTTGGCGTCTGGGCTGAGCTGGGCAAGCGCGGGCCCAGGTGGTTGGGGCAAGAGGCCAGGTGGGCTGGGGAGGCTTCACATGAGAGGCTTGGGGCTGCTTTCTGCTAGGCCGAATAAGGCATGGGCCTGGGCTGGAGAAATACCATTTTTCCTTCTTTCTTTTCTTTAAAAAATGCCACATTTTTCTTGCTTTTCAAGAGCCAAAAAAAATACAACATATTCCTTATAAAATAAACATAAATTAAATTGAAACTAAATATTTTCAATAATAAAATATACAACATAAGTTCCATGAAAATATTAATTAAAACTTAATTTATTAAACATTTAAGCTCAAAAGTTCATCTTTCTACTTCTAACTTAACAATACTAATTTCAAATAATTAAACTACAACATATTATAATAAAATATCTATAAAAACATATAAAAATCTAAAAAATTACAATAAGATTAATAAATTCAAAATTACTTAAAAACTTAATAAGTTACTTAAAAACTCAAAGACTATGCAACAATTAGCATAAAAATGTGGTAAAATAACTCTATTTTGTAGAGTTATCACTTGAACTTGGGACTTTGAGTGCTGAAGCTTGGAGTGGTATTGGGGGCAACTTAGGGTTGAATCTCTCTTTGAGGTAATGATTTCTAGCCCTTGATTGTTCTGGGTTTTCTGGTTTTCAGTTGGTGTTCTTGAGCTTCAAGCTCAGTTTTGATTTCTGTGTTTGGTGAGGTTTTTAGCTAGGTTTTGGATGTTATTAGGTTGTTTTGGATGAGATGTAGTGATTTATGGACTCAATTTTGTGTTTGATTGATGATTGGAGTGGATTTTTGGAGCTTTGTCTCGGGAAAGTTCGATGAGAGAAACCCAGAAATTTGCATTTCTAGTGCTAGCGTGTAGTGCTAGGTTGGGAGCGCTAGGATGCGTTTCTAGGGGGCTTGAGTCTCTGACTCTAGCGCTGTAGCACCCACCTGGTAGCGTTGTAGCGTTACTCAGCTTTCAGAACCTGATTTTTGGGTATTTTGTAGGGTTGTTGTCTAGGGGCTCGGGGGTCGATTCCACCACCCCGTTTGGTGGAATTGGGCTTCCCAAGAGCTTGGGATTGGTCCCGGAGTTGGTTTACGAAATTGAATTTTAATGAGGGTTCTATTTACGATTTGTGACTAGGTGACCGCTTGGATTTTTGGGACAGAATCATACTCGAGGGGTCGACTCTTGAGTTTAGTGCAAGTGTAAAAGGTAAGAAAACAGCACCCGTTTGTGTGGCTACGTTGGGACTAAGGTTCCCTATATTTGAATGTAAATGCTATATGTTTACGATATGACATGTGACCATGAAATAAATAGCCTAAGAGTGCCGGAATTGATATTTGCACACAGGACGCGACTCGACCATTAGTAGATGAGGTTAGCTAAATAATCACTGAGCTTGGCCTAAGCGAGCCGGAGACAGTGGGTTAAATAGAGGGTGCGGCCTAAGGGCGTCGACCCTGAGTATTTTATGATAAATATTGATATGTTATTATTATTTTCTATTGTTTATAGCTTGTTTAATACTGAGATGAATGGCTTATGAATAACTGTTTGACCTCTTTGATTAGATAATTGTTATGGCATGCTGAATACTGGGTTAACAGTTTTATGGATTAATTGATTGTCTGTATTGTTTATGCTCTGCATTATGGTTTTCTTGCTGGGCCTTGGCTCACGGGTGCTACGTGGTGCAGGTAAAGGCAAGGGCAAGGTGGACCAATCTTGAGTTGGAGAGCTCTGGGGCAGAATGTACATGGTCAGCTGCTCGTCCGCCACGGTCGAGGGATGGTACAGGGACAGGAGAACCTAAAATGCCTATTTTTCCATTAGAGTGGCTTGTGATTGTACATAACTTTTGGAATTTTTTTGTAAACTATCCTTTAAACCCTTTTTTTTTTGGATCCCATGTATCAAATGTTTATTTAAATAAAATTTATCTATTTGTGACCAAAATCTTTTAACCCTAATTCGATTATGGTTCTAGTGTCACAGTTCTTAACTAAATGACTTGATTGGCAAGTCTTGCACATTTATAAACACACAGTGTAACGGTCTTGGTTAGCCAGGGCGTTACAACTTGGTATTAGAGCGTCCTATGTTTAAGGGTTTCTGAAGACTGGCTGGACATGTACATTCATCGCTAAAGACAAGCTCGACTCAGGGTTTGGTAATTGTACATTAGTGTTTATATTCTTAAGTGTTTGAAAAGAAATATGAATGTTGTTATCTATTTGATTAATAAGGAGCATAAGTTATTGATAGGGCCTGGCCCTTGACTGTTGTGTGATGATAGTGAGGCACGCTTATTAGCATTGTTGTTGCATGTGGATGAATATTTGGATTAACTGTTATATCTTGATTACTTGTGATTGGTTGTATTCCAATGGTGATTAGTGGAAAGATTGTTACCCTATCATCATAGTCTGACCGTCGAGTCGTTGGTTGCAGATTAACTTGGATAGCTATGCGTCCAAGGTGATCTATACGACTAGTCGGCTTTGGGTCTGAGGCTAGAGATGATGACAGGGCCATAACTCTCCGTGAGTCCCTGAGAACTGGCAACAGATTATGGCAAA